>NW_024412428.1:9174562-9310070 GCF_014898765.1 Herpailurus yagouaroundi | reverse complement strand
CGCTCCTCCGCGCGCTCCTCCGCGCGCTCCTCCGCGCGCTCCTCCGCGCGCTCCTCCGCCCGGCTCGCGCGGCGACGCCCTGGGCGGCGAGAGCCTCCGCGGCCGCGGAAATCTGTACACACCGCGCGGCGAGCCTGGTAGCTGGGTCTCTGTGGCGCAATCGGTTAGCGCGTTCGGCTGTTAACCGAAAGGTTGGTGGTTCGAGCCCACCCAGGGACGGGCAGCGCTTATTTTCCCGAGATGACCTCGATACGGATCCATTTTAAAATGGCAAGCCTGAGATTTTTAGTCGAACGGGAGTACGACGCCACCACGCTTCCAGGCTAGAGGAAGACCTTGTCCTCTCAGTATTTGTTGCACGGCGGGGGCGGATCTAAGAGGGACTCTGCGTCTGGACTGGCAGCTTGTGCCTTGGTCATTCAGTTCCCGTGGTCATTTCTCCACGGGAAACCTACACACATTCTTCGGGAGACCGGCCCAAGATTGTGCTTCAACAGCAGTAACTGTAACGGGGGGGGGGGGGGGAGGCGGATAATTGGCCCTTGACAAGTGAGTTTCTCCCAGAAAATCGGATACCACCAAAAAGTAAATGTACTTACTCAATACTGCCTTATCTACTGCCGGAAGAATCCGAGGAGCTGTTCGATGAACAAATGCAAGGGGAGTCACCTAAAAGTGCGTGGGGGCATAATCACCCCACGTAACTGTGCTAAACGGAGCTCTGTTTTGGACAATGGACTTGAACCTAGGCAAAGGTGTTAATGTTTGCGTTAGATCGCTGACACAATTTTCCCTGAAATTAAACTCAGGCAGAAATTGTTTGTATGAGTTCTTGCTAAAAGGTTTCCAATGACGTGTTTTCAACTCCGGTCTCACAGAAGACACAGATCGTTTACAAGCAGATGGTTCACATAAGACTTTCTATAAAGATAGAGAACCACACGATAATATGATAACGTGATGCTATAATTCGTTCCTGCCAAGATTGAGGTCATGTGGTGGGTGCTTTGTCTCTGGGATGTACTTTTCCTGGATAGAACTGAGAGGCTCGGAAGAAGGAATAAGTTAGCTGCGTCACTCGGCGGTCTCTTAGGAAATGCCTTGGCAAATGCTGGCTGATAATTATTTATCAAATAATTGTTGATAATAAAATATCCTCTGTTGTCTAGTGAGAAGCCCTAAAAAAGGAGACACAGTGTTGCACTTGGAGAATTTCAGGCAGATTCAGCAGTAGCCGGCCCCCCACCCCCACCCCCCACATTCCAAGCTTTCCACTCATACTTATGGATAGATTATAGTAGAAACAAGAAAAGGGAAGGCAGTTAGGTCATAAGATCATTCACGTACTGTCCAAATCTAGTCTAACACTTCAAGATGAAGGAGGCATAATATTTGCTAGTACTTAAGTTATGAGGCCTTAGAAAGCATATCCTTCCGCTTTAAGCTGATCGTATTTATACTAGGTTATAAGCTCCTTGAGGGAAGAGACCAACTTCTGTTCTTAGTGATCATTTTAGATTCCAAACTGCTTCCTTCAAGATGCAGTTCAAATTCTTGAGCTTAACACACAGAGGCTTTCATGATCTGTGGCCTTGTCTCCTACCATGTTCCTGCATGAAAACTTCTAGTGGTTATATGCATTTACCAGGAGTTCCTTCAATGGCGCATGCCACCTTGTACCCCCCACGCCCCAGATGTCTTTCCCGTTACCCTGATGTGCCAGTCCCCGCCCCCTCTGTACACACCTGGGTAACATCCGCAGAGGAGTTACCTTCTCAGGGAGGCCTCCCCTGATGCCCCTCCTCCATTCATTCATCACGCTACCCTGAAAACAGGGAGTCACTTGTCACCTACGCTAGAATACGAACCCCTGGAGTGTAGTGACTACGTCTTTATTCACATTGTTTGCTCACCTAGCACAGGCCTGTCACATGCACATGCTCAGGAAAGATGCGTTCCCTGCCTTCCCAGAGTATGTGATTAACAGAGATAGATACTCAGATAAAAATGCATATGATGAAGTGCCAGCGTGAGGGCCACAGAAAAATGTTCCCAGGCAGTAAAGGAGGAAGTCAACATAGATAGGCTGCATTGTGTCTCCGTGGAGGATTTGAAACAACCCTGAAAGATCTGGACAGGCCAGAAGGCAGGGGAGAGCTATTTAAAGCTGGCAAAATTTGGAGACAAGATGGGGGTGGGTAGGAGAGACGCGTAACCAGAATATGGAACAAATGTACTTAAATAGAGCGCACTGAAAATGTTCTTAGCTTGCGGAAGGGCCCTGAAGACCAAAGGATGAGGCTAGACTTTACCCTATAAAGTAAGGGAGTAACTGTTAAAGGTTTCTGTTTCAGGATATAATGAAATTTAGTCTTGATGGTTGGTCTGGCAACAGAATAGGGAAAATAAGAGATCAGAGAACAGTTAAGAGGAAATTATATTTCAAAGGAGAGGCAATGGGGTGACTTTAGAAACGAAGGATGTAATTCAAGGGAAGACTGGATAAGAGTTAGAGACTGAAACAAGAGGGAAATGTGGAGGGTGGTGCCTACATTTACAGCCTGGGTGACCCAGGAAATGGTGATAGTGTTGCTTGATGTTGGAGGGGTCTTAAAGAAATCTTGAAATTGGAGAAATTATACATTGCCCATACTTTCAGTTTACCGTACTTGTGGCTGGTTCTCCACCATGGAGTTCAACTAAAACCTAGCCCCAAAAAGAAAAAAAAAAAAAAAAAAACAACTAAACAAAAAACCTAGTCCCAGAATCAGTCTTCATTTTTTTAAAAGTTTTTATTTATTTTGAGAGAGAAAGAGAGAGCTTGTGCACATGCGTGAGCTGGGGAGGGGCACAGAGAGAGGGAGAGACAGAGAGAGGGAGCCAGCACGGAGCTTGATTCGGGGCTCGAATCCGTGAACCGTGAGATCATGACCCGAGCCAAAGTCTGACACTTAACTGACTGAGCCACCCAGGCGCCCCTGTATTTATTGTATTTGTATTCTAATTAGTGATAAAGGTTATAAAGTATGTCAAATCCAAAGTGTTTACGGATGGAAAAATTACTAAACTGAAGCTTTTAAGGTAATACAAAGAACTAGAATAGTCTAATACTATTGACAAGCCACCAAGAAACCAATTTTTCTTTTTCTTTCTTTTTTTTTTGCTGAGCAATTAAGTAGATACGCAAAATTAGTAATAAATGACTTCAGACCCCAAAAAAAGGCTGCTTTGGGGTTTTAACACTTAATACCTTATTTTTATAATCTGCAATGACTTGATGTGAAGGGCTTTACTATATTGGTCCTTTAAGGGTTGCTTCTATAGGGATTTACAGCACAGCAGATACCAATTTGTATTTCTTTCCTTGCAAGTTACTTTAATGACATCCAGCAAACTGTCATATTTTTTATGTAAAATTTTAAGTAAAAACAGAACAGAAATTACTGTCTGCCAAAGAGGACTCAAACTAGTTATTCCCTAAGATAAAGTGACAAAGTAAATCAAACACACACTTTAAGGAGACCGACTATCTTAGTACTAAGCTGGGAAGTCGATTATTATAGATTATCATATGTGTGTGTGAGCACAGGGGTGTTTATTTATACCTAATTGAACAACATATTCACTTTAATACTAGAGTTTAGGCTAGTCTGATAATTGAAATTCACTAGAGTGTAAACTACATAGGCGAAAATCTACATTGGATGTGACTCAACATAGAACTGAAGTTTGAAATACAGAATTTCTCCGTTAATCATCAAGCAAGGAGGTTCTTTACTGGAACCACAACTTTCGCGGCCAGCGGGGACATCAGTTTACTGCTGCAAACATTTTGCCATCCTGCTGAATTGGCCTGGTTTACACTGCCTTAGGGCTGGGGGAGCAGTAAATGTCTGGTGTTGTAGACACTTGAACCTCAGCATATTCCACGATCTCCGCCTCCAAGCCTGGTGGGAAGGTATACTAAAAAGAGAAGGCTGGCAAGAAGGGTGCTTTACCAAGCTATTAAGTACCTGCAATAAGCAAACAAAATGAATTTGCATCTTGAGATGTGAAGTCTTTCACAAGTTCCTTTTCTCTTGATGACCTCTTGCTTCCGTGGTTACATTTTAACTCCTGACGACTGTATTTTACACTTCTCTGGTACTAGATTTGTTGTCACTTTAGCCCGTTTGCTACGTTGCAGAAGTTGATAAGCCCCTTTTCGTGGATCTGCTCGGATTAGAAACAACCTGGTATGCCGTTCTGCCTCCTTTGCCTCTTCTGTGGCTTCCTGAGGGAACGCTGGTTGGGGAGAAGGGGTGTGGAGGTCCTGGTGCTCAAAAGTGAAAGAGAGTCAGAAAGACAGTCACAGATAAG
Source organism: Herpailurus yagouaroundi (assembly GCF_014898765.1). Lineage (NCBI taxonomy): Eukaryota > Metazoa > Chordata > Mammalia > Carnivora > Felidae > Herpailurus > Herpailurus yagouaroundi. The sequence goes on along the minus strand of NW_024412428.1, from coordinate 9,305,711 downwards.
CTCGCTGAGCAGGCCTGTTCAGAGCCAACCAACTATGGGGGACTCTTCACAGGCACCCACAGGAGGGGTTGCCTCTGGAAACTGCTCAGAATGAAGTCATTCGTTTAAATGTGACTTCTTTGGGATGCTTCCTCTAACCTCCCAGATGGATCCCACCCTGCCTCGTCATCCTCTGCTGTAACACATATTGATCACTGTTTTTTGGCCCCCAGGCTCTGCGTTTGGAGAAGCAGTCCATTTTGTGTTGTTTGTATTTGTGGTACCTAGCAAAACTCTAAAGTTACCTAAATTTGATTGCAGTAATCATTTTTGTGATTATAAGCCAAAGCATTATGCTGTATACCTTAAGCTTATGCAGAGATGTAGGTCAGTTATATCTCAATACAACCGGAAGCGAACAAAAACAGAACAAAACTCTAATAAATCTTCCACTTTTCGTCCAGTGTTTCTGACTTGCAGAGTACATTATTATAATAATGTTAACTGGAAGAAAAAACAGTTAAAATTTAATAGACTTTCCTCCCAGCGTATTTTCTCCTGGAAAATTGAGATTTACACTGTTTAATTGGCATTCTACCACTGAGCACCAAAATTTCCCCCTCAACTTACTACAGGAATTGAACATTTGTTACGTTTAATATGAAAGATAGGTGAAAGGTGTATCCTGAATGGTTAAAGAACAGTAAGTTGATTCAGCAAATGGTGTTCAAACAAATTTACTATCAGGGGAGAAAAACCTCAGTGCAGCACATCAAAATACATTCCAAAAGAATTAAAGATTCATGACTGAAAAAAAAAAAGAAAGAAAAAAGAAAGAAAAGAAACCTAGCTCTACCAGAAGATATATGTAAATATTTGTATATTTGGGGTGTGGAAATGACCTGGCTAAAACATAATACCGAAAGGAAAAGAATATAAAATAATGTAAAATTTCTATCAAATTTCTCCTAGTTGCTTTTTCAACCACTGTTCCCCTCTTCATTATAACCCTCCCGTGCCTTTGAAGCACAGACCATTAGACTGAACCACCCACGCTGTTCCTTTGCGGCCATCAGCTATTTTCGTGGTATTCCGCCTTTCCTTGAGGATTTTAGCTCCTGGCTTACTGTATATTTCTTTCCACCAGGATTCCTGCCGCCATTTAAATGACTCTGCCTTCCACAAAGTCTATCCAAACACCATCCTAGCCTCTTGATTCCTTCATCTCCTCACTTTTCATGGAACCTTGGCCATGCACTTCCCTTGTCACACTTCAGACCTTGTCATCGCCAATAACTGCACTGTTCCCAAAAGCTCAGTTTCAAGCACGCTGCTTTCTTACTCACTCCAACTAGTCCCGCGCTGGCATTCTTCGCACCCACCTCCAATCCACTGAGATCTGCCGCCACTTTTTAAATGATCACCACCTGTCCTATGTCCCTCCAGCCCTCCTTATCACATCCTTAAAATCATTTTCCTTGCATAAAGCCTTAATTCCTTTTCTCCTCTGTCCCATTTACCTGGCAATACCTCTAACCTTGGCTGGATCCAACTTCCCATCTACTCTTTCTGTCCTGAGCAGCAAATGTGATTAGAGAAAAACAACCATCTTGGCTCATTTTGGTTAAAACTTATGGCCATCAACGTCTGGTGGGTTCTCTGTACGGCCTAGTGAGCCTATTGCCATGACCCTGTTCAATTAGCTCTCAGACTAAAAATTCTAACTTCTCTCACTCAATGTTCAACTCCCCCAACACTCATACTCAGCTGGTAATATTACTATATCCCTGAGAAAATAAAAATGTGACCTTCCTCACTGCCCAATCATCACATCTCCTAATATCTGTACCCATATATTTGTCTTCTCTACTATTAACGTGGATAAACCTGGGGGCTCTGGGGTGGCTCAGGTAAGCGTTCAAACTTGAGTTCAGGTCATGATCTCACAGTTCGCGGGTTCAAGCCCCACATCAGGATCTCTGCTGTCAGTGGGGAGCTCACTTCAGATCCTCTCTCTCTCAAAAATAAACATTAAAAAAAATAAAATGGATAAACTCCTTCTAGCTCGTTAAGGTCACACCTCGTCTTATACACTGTGTCCCCAGCCCTGGAGAAATTTACTGTGGCAGCTATCACTCCTCTCATCTACAACATCCATTCAGGTCCACACATACACGTACTATGACATCTCCCGTCTTAAAGACATTAACAAAAATCTTGACCCCTCACTCCCTCACCGGGCACCAGGTGAATGTTTCAAAAGGGTAGGTCTCTATCTGCACTTTCTCTCAATCCCTTCTCTCTTGAGCCCACTCACACTCGTCCCAACTCCACTGAACTGTCCTCCCCAAGTTACCAAAGACTTTCCAATTACAAAAGCCAATGGTCATTCTCCGTCCTCTCCTTACACTACTTCTCAGCAGCATCTGACACATCAGCATCGCTCCGCCTCAAAAAAAAAAAAAAAAAGCTTTCTTCCCTTTTCAGGACACCACACTCACGTCCCTTCCATGGCTCTTCCTGTTCCCCAGAGTTATTTCAACTCCCTAAATGACTCCATCCTTTACTGGACATTAAATACGATCACGTATTCATAATTCCTAAGTAGGAATCTCTAGTGTCCGCCTCTCCCTATTAGATTATCTCCACTTGGCAGCCTAATGGGAACCTCACATATATTCAAAATTGAATGAGTGAGTGCTTTGCTTTAAATTTTTTCCTTCCCAAGCCTGTCCCATCTCAGTAAATAGTATGACCCATCTGCTCAGGCAACAAAACCTGAGACTCCTCTTTCTGCCCCACATCCAACCCATCAACACATCCCTTCGGCTCTACTTTTGAAATGCAACAGTAATCCAGCTACTTTTCAACACCTCCACAGGGCTCACCCTAAACTCTGGGGAGGCTGTAACAGACTATGGCTTCTACTCTGACCGGCTATAGTCACTCTCCACGCATAAGGGATCCTTTTGAATCTAAGACTAGATATCCTGCCCTTGCCTGAAACCTTCTAGTGGCCTCCATTATTCTCAAGTGTTAACAAGGTCTTCGCTATGGCCCACAAAACCATTCAAAAACTGGCTTCTGCCAACCTCCTTCATCTTGTGTTTTAATTCTCTTTCCCTGTGTCTCTGCTCAACCACAGTGGACTTTTCCTAGTCCTCAATCATGCCAAGCACCCTCACTCCTCTGGACTTTTGTTCTTCCTGGAATGCCCTTCCTCTACACAGTCACATGGCCCCACTCCCTAACTTCGCTGAAGCCCCTGCCAAATGACACCCATCTCCAAGAAAACTTTCCAAATCCACTCAGTCTGAGTCCTCCCATGTGCTCACCTGCGTTTTTCCTCCACAGCATTCAGTGCTATTTGACTAAATCCTCATTATGCAGATCGTTTGTCATTTTGCCTACATGCTTAGATTTATAACCTTACAAATCAACACTTACAATGTGGTTACTATGGACACCCACAGAGCCGCCCAACACATATGACCCCAGGTGAGGTCTAACAGGTCAACACTGCCTTGACTCAGCTCTCATGCTGTAAGTGTCCTTTTTACAATATATCCAGTGCCACATCTTTTGTGTGTTTTTGGTGATTTCACTGTTTAAAATGTACCTCAAGTGTAGTGATAAACTGCTGTCCGATGTTCCTAAGCACAAGAAAGGTGTGATGTGCCTTATGTGTTAGATAAGCTTCCTTCAGGCGTGACTTAAAGTGCTGTTGGCCTTGTACTCAATGGGAATGAATCAACGATATATGTTACCTGAGGTGTTTTTAAACAGAAGCACAGAAAAAACAAAGGTTATTTGTTGATCAGTTGACAATAATGCTGCAACCAGAGGCTCACAGGAACCTAACCCTGCAATTCCCCTAGGAGCAGTGGTTCAGTATTTCATATTCATGGAATGCTTGTGGAAACTTTCTAGAAGAGAACCACAAGTGACCATCAACTGTATCTGTTACCACTTAACATGATATATTTATTTCCTTGTTTAGAAGGCAAGCTCCTTCTAAAGGGCAAGAATTTCTTTTTTTACTGCTTTATCTCTGAGGTTTACAACACTGTTTGGTACTTACCAGAAATCTAGAAATATTCAAATGATTAAGCAAGTTCTTGGAGAAAGTCAACTGGCCAATCGTTATAGAGGTATATAACATCATATAAAGTTATACTCAACCGCACTAGTAATCATGAAAATGTTAAAACAACAACAAAAAAACAGCCAAGGTTTTTTTGCTCCCTCAATGCTACTACTTGGTGTTGGTGAGGATTCAGGAAAGCCAATCATGCCATCATTAAAAGACTTTAAAAATGCATATCCTCTGACCCAGCAATTCCACTCCCAAAAAATCAGACAAAAATAAGAAAGAAAAAAATCTGTGCAAAAACTTAACAAGAATTGTTGTGGCACAATGAATAACAACAAAACAGTACAAATCACCTTGAAATCTCAAGACTGGTAAAACAACGATAATCCATACAACCTAACATTATGGAGCTATCCCAAAGTTGCCAAAGCTGTTAAGATGGAGAAAATGCTCAGGAAACGTTAAAACAGATTGTACAAACACGTCGAGTAGAATTTCTTTCTTAAAGTCTATTTGTCTACAAATGTGAAAATGTTTGTGGTAGTTATTACCACTAAGTGTAAAGATCGAAGATTCAAAATCTTCTATTTTTCTGGATGTTCCAAGCTTCTCCTGACAATAAACATGCGGTACTTTTGTGATAAAAAAAGAAAATGGGGGTGGGGGAGGGGACGGAAAGCAAATTGGACAAATCAATCACGAAGTGCCGAGTCCCAGAGTACTCTGTCCCAAGACTGCCGCCCTTAAAACCTTAGGAACTACCCCTAGTAACTCAAATCACTATTGCAGTGGTGCGGTTTAAGCAACCAAATTTTAAGTGGGTCCTGAGGGGGAACACATGCTTCTAACAGCTGCAGGAAGCACCCTACTCAAACCCGGCTGTACGACTTACTAAGCTCTGTGCTGTTTTTTTAGGTCAAATGTGATAAAAGGAGCCTGCTCACAGAAATGTTGATTTTTGTTTTGATTTTAAAGTTTATTTATTTTGAGAGACGGTGTGCACAAACGAGGGGAGGGGGCAGAGAGGTGACAGAATCCCAAGCAGGCTCCATGCCACCAGCATAGAGCCCATCGTGGGGCCTGAACTCACAAACTGTGAGATCACATCCTGGGCCAAGATCAAGATCTGACGTTCACCCGACTGAGCCACTCAGGTGCCCCAGAAATGTTGGGATTTCAATGAATTAGTGTTTCATACAAAACAGAACGTAACATACAGCAAGCTTTATAAGCACTTGGTTATTATTTTCTCCCTAGAACAACTGTTGGATGGCGTCCAAATTTGCTTGCGGAAATAAATGTGCGGGAAAAATATGAGACTTATGATCATGTGGACTCTTTGCATATAACACAAAAATAGATTATTTTCCTGTTAGAGATCATTTATTGATCATGTAACGTTACTTAAAGTTCTAGTAACAAGGTTCCTGCCATCCTTACTAAGTAGAGAAGGAAAGTTCTTTGGGGGAGGTTTACATTCCACAGCACTTGACTGGTATAAGAAACAGGCGTAGGATCTATAACCATAGAACGATTACCAGTCACACATTCATGTCCCATGTACAATGACTTAAGTTTGTACAAACTAGTGTTTCTCCTGAACCACTGTAACCGAAAATTAAAATGCAGGAATTTAATGTACCCAAATGTAAAAACTGCCAAAAACTAGACACTCCTCTGTATCATTTTTAACATTTTGAAAACCTCACTCTCCTACAATACAAAATGAAGCAAACAAGGAAAACCAATTCCTGATCATTTTAATTTGTAAAACAGATTACATGCTTTGTGGGTAGAACCAAAGGTAAAACCTCGCGTAGCTTACATTTTGTTCATGACAAGGCCAGTGTATAAATACTACTTAATAACATACGAAGTTTTCCAAGAGCCATAATAAATATTAAACTAAAAAAAGATAGCATGCAATCAACAACTCTCAAACAGATATTCATCAAAATGAGGTAAGTCTAATGTGTCATTTGCTAAAGAATTTAACGTCGAAGTGGAAAAAAACTCATCAAAAATATCAGTCTTCATGGAACTTTCCAAGTTCAATGTCCTAACGCAGGCATTATTTGTCAGTGAGTCTGGCTGAACTTCACACGGATTCTTCTTGGTGGGGCTACAGTAATTATGGTCCTGTCTCAGGTGTGTATTTGGGGGAATGTCATCTAACTCAGTAGGCACTGGTGCTGCGACGTGGTCATCTCCCATTTCTAAATACCTGAAATCAGCCTCCCCATTTGCCGAGTGCTCTGTTGAGACAACAGCTGTAGGAGACAACAGTTCTGCCAAAATTTCTTCATGACTTTGACCACTGTATGGAACCGCGGTGCATCCAGATTTATTCTCAGCGGTATCGATCTGATACTGTAGTTCTTTTAACAAGTCTTCTATCGAGTCACAATCGTTCGGAGACCCACAATGGGACACGTGTTCTAAATTTTCACTTGGAAGCGCTCCGTTTTGGGGGGAAGACATAAGAGCAGCTAATTTCTTCTTCTTTGCCTTAAGTTTTTTAAGAAGTTTGAGACGAAGTTTATGAATCTGACCCTCAACTGAGTCTCCATGGTTTGCAGAAGAAACACCATGTTCTTTGACACAGGAACTGTGACTGCGGTGAGCTCCGTAGGGGGCGTTTTCACATTTCTTCAGAACATCTGAATCAGCAGTAACATTAGCATGAACATGAGAAGTCGTGCCACCAGGCAGTGGATGACTTGGTGGCGGGGTGCTAACCGTAGGAGGCTTCCTTGCACACCTATTAGCTTTCCTGGATGCCCGGGTAGCCTTTTGGTTCACACCTTTAGTTTTAAAGCCACCAAAATTACTTGCCCCTTTAACCGAAGGCTGCAAATCAGTTACAGTGTTCCTATTACGAGCCGAAACACAAGGTGGCATAAAAGAAGCACCTTTGCTTAATAAGCCTTTAACCCAACTTCCTACAAATGGTTTCTTCGGAGTGTCTTTCGGAGATGGATTCTGCAGTGGCTTTGCTGTTACAGGTTTAGAAAAGGCTGCCGTTTCGTTTTTCTTCAAATTAGATACCTGAGATGTAACCTGTTGTTCGGGTTTTAATTTCTCAGTCTTTGGTGAAGGAAACCGTGTCAATGGAGTGTCCTTCTCGTGGGCCACTGTGCCCTCAACTTCCGGCTGCCCACCGTGTACAGGATCAGTAGCGGGGATAGTATTTACAGGTGCGGCAATCCCCGTGTCTTCGGCATTCGGCGGTGCAAATCGCACGCTCGCATTTACAGTTTGAGACGGAAGCTTTAAATCCATGAATTGGTCTTGAGTCAGGTTTCCAACACATGGAGCGGATACTAAAGAAGCCAGTAGTGACTCTCGTGATTGCAAAGCCTCTGTTTTGCCAACTCCTGCATTCTCTGCCCCAGGTTTATTTTCAAACGGGAAACTTTCAGAGTTAACCTGTATTTCTTCAAGGGTCAAAGATAAAATATTGTCGTCCCCCAAACCTTCTGGACCGGAAAGTAAATGATGTCCGTGAGCTACAGCCTGACCCTGCGAAAGAGTATTAGGAGCAAATGACACACTGGTGGGGAGAGTTCCTGAGGACAGCTCGGCGGAGGCAGCATCACCCACAGAACACCACGCTGGAGAGGCTTGTCCCTCATCACCAAAAGCATGCTCATCACTAGTCTTTTTAAGTGGAAGGCAGGCAGATGTTTTATCTGTCATCTCAGATGTTCTTCTTTCCCAAATAACAATATGGATCTCTGAAGCAAGGACTTCAAATTTCTCACGCCTTTCAGAACATAGGCCTTTTAGGTCATCACATTCCAGCCAAGTTCCTGGGGGATGAGGAAGTTAAATAAATGAGGTTAGACATTCAAAACGCACCAGCTAGGTTAATTTTCTTCTGGCCATTTTGACTGCTGTATCCCTGAATATCCATCAAAGGAGAACACTTGAGAACATGGCCTTATCGTTGTCACCATTTCCTTCTGCCAAAGGTTAAAGTCTTTATTTGGACAATTAAAGTTACGGACTAACATCCAGAAATTTTAAAAACTGAGATAGTGTTTACTCTTCCCTAAATTACCCACAAAAATCAAGACAGAAGTCTAAATATTTAACTTTTGTGACTTGGAATACAGTATGTATCGCCCAATTTATCCAACAACATCAGAAAATGGATTTTTTCTGAGGCGCCTGGGTGGCTCAGTCAGTTAAGCTTTTGACTTTGGCTCAGGTCATGATCTCGTGGTGTGTGGGTTTGAGCCCTGCATTGGGCTCTATGCTGACAGCCCAGAGCCTGGAGCCTGTTTCGGATTCTGTGTCTTCCTCTCTTTCTGCCACTCCCCTGCTCGTGCTCTGTCCCTCTCTCTCTCTCTCTCAAAAATAAATAAACATTAAAAAAAAAAAAAACGGGGATTTTTTCCATATCTGTGAATTTTCATGAAGTCTGTTACCTCAAGTACCAACATTTGTTTGAATTCTTATTTTAATTTTTTTTCTGATTAAAAAAACAAAAACTTTAGAGCTTTCATGTGTTTAGTTGTTTTATTTCTGAGCTTCTATTCTCTCATTTGTCAAGCAAAAATGAAATCATGTAGGTAGGACAAGGGAAGAGGTTAAGACCCTGTAGACACACACACAAAAAAACCAACAAAACCATTCACTAAGTTTATGTGGATATATCCTTATAAACCACCTGAACCTACTATTTCTACACCCATTAAAACTTCTGAGACTCTGTTGTCTGTTTATGTCAGTGGTTCTCTACCATACATGCACATTAGAATTACTTGGTTAACATTTGGACCTAATCCCCAGGGACTGATTCAATGCTCGAGGGAGGAGCCATGACCTTTTTTATAAGGTAACCATTTGACTTTTATATGTTGGAAACCATATAACCATGTAACCTACTGAAGAGGATTTCAGATTCCCTGGAATGCAGTAAAAAATTAATTTTTTTTCCAGTTTGTTTATGTTATTGAGAACCACTTCCCTCCAAATGCGGAAGCAGAGTAAAATTTTAAGGTAATCTTATTTATAATGTGAGTTTTGGCTTGCACAGTGCTTTTATAACACATTATTGTGCCACCCACCCAAACCACCCAAAGAGGAAAATATCAGCTCTGAGAAGTGTCCAAATAATAGAAAATGGAAAAAACAGAAAATATCAAAAAGACCCCTTACCAACAGCCTGATACAACACTTTAAGTGGCTGCGTTATCTTGTTTAAGACAAAGTGAACACTGTGAGAGAAACACACTCAATATTAAACCATATTAGATAAATGTTAGGAAAAACCTAGCAAAGTTCATGGGCTGTACTATTTAATCTTCTTTTGAAAAGTTTAACTATTTAAATAAAGGCTTTACGGGGCACCTGGCTGGCTCAGTAGGTTAAGCGTCTGACTTCAGCTCCGGTCATGATCTTGCGGCTCAGCTCGTGAGTTCGAGCCCCACGGAGCCTGGAGCCTGCTTCAGATTCTCGGTCTCCCTCTCTCTCTACCCCTCTCCTGCTCACTCTCTGACTCTCTGACTCTCTCTAAAATAAATAAATAAGTAAATAAATACATACATACATATATACATAAAGGCTTTACCTTGACCATAGCTACAGCAAATTATAGAGTTCAGATACTCTATTTCATGGGGAGAGAAGGCTACATGATCTGTAATGTCCAATAGTCTTAGAAATAGATGTTTTCTTTACGACTAACAATTGTAAACTAAGCAAAATTTTTTTATTCTCAGTTAAAAACCTTTCAGTACGATGCACTCTCTTTTTAAAAGAAGTACATGTTACATATCTAAGAAATCAGAACTGGCACCATTCGCTTATCTGTACTGACCCCCTATTACTCATGGAATAAAAGCAAACCGTGGAAAAAAGCAAACTGTAAACTAACAATAGTATATGATCCCATTCTTCACCTAGAAAAGAAATACGCATAAGCACATGTACACCCACACAAAAGCAGCAGAAGACAGGAGTGATTCTAAACCACAGTGACAGAGAGGAGGGGGCAGAAGAATGAAAGGCAAGGGCAAGAAGTGAGAGGGAAAGGAGTCAAGACAAAGTCTGTCTTTTTAAAAAAAAAAAATCGAGAATTTAGCCTCTATGCCTATTATCATAAAAGAAAAAGGTTTAAACACTTACCGTCAGCATCTAAAATCCATGTTATAAAATGATTATTTGCTTGGTACTGAATTACAGAAGTTATTTGATAAAGACAGCCTTCAAAATGGAATGAATAGCGCTGCAAGTCATTTCGTGGCAAGCCTTCCACAAAGTGCAACATGAATATGGGAGATACTCTGTGGGAGAGGAAGGCAAGCAAAGTCAAACAAATTTCATGCCCGTGCCTGGTTATACAAAAGACAGTCTGAAGCAAGGAAGTCATACATAACGCTTTCAAGGCTAACTGCACTAATTTTTCTTGAGAACCTCCAGATGTGTGCCTTAATTAGCAATGGAGAACTCACTCTACGAAGTATGTATGTAACAGTAAACCCTTCTCAGAATGGTATCACCGACAGTTGGAAGCCATCATACAATAAGGCTCTAACACAGACCATTAAACAAAAATTGCTCTGTAAGCCACACTGCTGCTTTGGCTTAAAGAAGATCTCACAGTAACATAACTATTCTGCAAAATCACAGGGAAAAATCCAGACCTTTTAGAATTTTCTTGGGCATCCAGTGGCCCAAATGAATTACTTTTGTGAGATGGCATAGGTAATATGGGAAAACAAAGTAACAAACCTAAGACACTGAAATAAACATTTAAAAAATTGCCAATATGCTAATAACTTGTCCTATTTCACTTTTATCTCAAGAAGCAGAGTGGTCCATCAAAGTAAAACTACTCCTTAGGAAGCTTAATTTGTACCTAAGTAGACAAGAAAATAGAACATACTGGTTGATTTACCATAAACTTCAAGACATCCCTAATTTCAAAAATACACTTTATCGTTACAGTCACATGCCAAACCAGAAAACAGAATCCAAAGATGGGCCTCAAATTAACGAAATTTAACAAAGCTCTCATGATTTAAGAAAAATGTCAAATACCCCTTTTCCCAATATTTAAACAGCTGTCAAACTTACTTATCAAAACTTATTCAGCTGAAATGAACTTGAATCAGTGTCCAAAATGCAGATTATTCAGACAAGGAATAATTAGTAAATTATCTCATCGATCATTCTGTTAGAGGAAAGAATCAAGTCTTCAAAATTTAAGTACCTATAAATAACAAGTCCTGCAGAACTGTCTATAATGCTAACCCCCTTTGTTCTTTTACCATATCTGTAGCATCACTTTAAGATAATACTGATTATAGAGGCGCCTGGGTGGCTCAGTCAATTGAGCGTCCGACTTCGGCTCAGGTCATGATCTTGCATTTGTGAGTTCGAGCCCCGCGTTGGGCTCTGTGCTGACAGCTCAGAGCCTGGAGCCTGCTTCCGATTCTGTGTGTGTGTCTCTCTCTCTGCCCCTCCCCTGTTCACGCTCTGTCTCTTAATAACAAATAAATAAAATTTATTATAATATATTTATTATTTAAATATACTATATTTATTATTAATAAAATAAATAAAAAATGAAAAAAAAAGATAATACTGATTATAAAATATACCACTAGGAAAGAGAACTGCTAACTAAACTCTACCACGCCATCAATTTATAGACATACTCCCATTTTAAATATGTGAAAATGTGCCTCTGAATCCGTGATCCACAGTGAAAGTACAGAGATGTTCTCACAGCTTGATATGCAGGCTTCAGGCACCTACTTGACTCCTTAAGTACTAATATCTTTCCAAGATATCTTTTTAAAAAAAAAAATTTTTTTTTTAATGTTTGTTTATTCTTGAGACAGAGACAGAGCGTGAACAGGGGAGGGGCATAGAAAGAAGGAGACACAGAATCTGAAACAGGCTCCAGGCTCTGAGCTGTGTCGGCACAGGGCCCAATGCTGGACTCAAACTCACTGACTGTTAGATCATGACCTGAGCCAAAGTCAGACGGACGCTCAACCAACTGATGAGCCACCCAGGATACCTTCTGTGGCTAGTTACTAAAACATTCTCTCCTGGATCCCTAGATTACGCAAACTTGCCTCCTTAGTAGTGTGAATTACACGTGGAAAGTGTTCAATGGCCAGTATTTTTTTCTTAACGGCATATTTAAAAAAACAGTACAATTTATAATGATGGCATCTTGGATTCAGTAAAATAAAGCATATGCCCCCTCCTCTTCGAGTTTATTTTCCTCTCTGGGTCCCTAGACTCTAGCGTCCTTTAACAGTCACAGATTTCTCCTACCCGTACTTCCAGCTTGTCTCATTTCCAGCCTCGTAGCTGAGGGTACAACTTTACTCTTAAGCTGGCAACAGATTTTGTTCTCAGGCTTCTTGCTACTCGCAATGCCTAGCATGTCGAGGATGATGCTCAGAGCTGAGACTGAGTTAAGCTGAGACTGAACCATAAAAAACCTGGATGGGACAGGTTAACAGAATTGGAATGAGAGTCACAAGAGATTTCAAGCTAAGATCTGCTTGCATTCACCTCCTTAACTTGAGGCTGAACTCCTCCTACTAGAAGGATCTACCCTCAGGAAGAGAAACAGAAAAGAGAAAGAAGCACAAGAGAACCGTGCCAACTGCCCCGCTACTCAGACAGCAGGGCAACACAGAGTCCCTGTCCCACAAAGAGCAGCCAGTTTTATGTAATGGTCTAGATAGAGTACAAGTTTTTTATTTTTATCCCAACTAATGTAATGTAATAATTCGTATTTTAGAAAATGCAGATTTAACAACGTGCACATATACTCCTGAACTGTAATAACAGGCTTTAGGCAAAAAAAAAATCTGCAAATATAATTTTTAAATCTCATTACATTCTAGATCTAATTACATCACTGAACTAGTTCATATTTCAGATTCTATGACAAAAATTGAGGGGTGCCTGGGTGGCTCAGTTGGTTAAGTGCTGACTTCGGCTCAGGTGATGACCTCACGGTTCGTGGGTTCTAACCCCATGCAGGGCTCTGTGCTGACAGCTCAGAGTCTGGAGCCTGCTTCAGATTCTGTGTCTCCCTCTCTGCCCCTCCCCCATTCATGCTGTCTCTAAAATAAACATTAAAAAAAAAATTTAAAAAAAATGTGAGTAAAATCAGGTATAATTAAAGTGAGAGTTGGGGGTGCCTGGGTGGCAGAGTCAGTTAAGAGTCCAACTCTGGATTTTGGCTCAGGTCATGATCTCACGGTTCATGAGATCGAGCCCCATGTTGAGCTCCATGCTCACCAGCACGGAGCCTGCTTCGGATTCTCTCTCTCCCTCTCTCTCTCTGCACGACCCCCCACTCATGCACACATGCACTCTCCCTCTCTCTTAAACTTAAAACAAAAACCTGTAATTTTAACTTTTTTAAAATGTTTTTTTAATTTATTTTTGAGACAGAGTGTGAGTGGAGGAGGGGCAGAGAGAGGGAGACACAGAATCCGAAGCAGGCTCCAGGCTCTGAGCTGTCAGCACAGAGCCCGATGCAGGGCTCGAACTCACAAACCATGAGATCATGACCTGAGCCGAAGTCGGACGTTTAACCGACTGAGCCACCCAGGCGCCCCTTAACTATTTTATATGTCAGTACTCCAACCAAACTTTTGTAGGGAATGGTTCAATTTATCTGCTTGGAAGAAAGTCTCAAAGTCATTGTATTTTAATGATACTTTAATGACACTTTAATAAGCTCTATAAGCACAGAACAGAAACATCTAATTCTCTTCCTATCACTCCCCTACCCTTTACAAAAAGTTATTAAAAAAAAAAAATCATGGCACAAAAACAGACACTCAGATCTAGGGAACAGAATAGAGAACCCAGAAATGGACCCACAAACCTATGGCCAACTAATCTTTTACAAAGCAGGAAAGAATATCCAATGGAATAAAGACAGTCTCTTCAGCAAGTGGTGCTGGGAAAACTGGACAGCGACAAGCAGAAAAATGAACCTGGACCACTTTCTCACACCATACACAAAAATAAACTCAAAATGGATAAAAGACCTAAATGTAAGACAGGAAGCCATCAAAATCCTTGAGGAGAAAGCAGGCAAAAACCTCTTTGATCCTGGCCGCGGCAACTTTTTACTCAACAAGTCTCCAGAGACAAGGGAAACAAAAGCAAAACTGAACGACTGGGACCTCATCAAAATAAAAACCTTCTGCGTAACAAAGGAAACAATCGGCAAAACTAAAAGGCAACTAACGGAATGGGAGGAGGTATTTGCAAACAACATATCAGATAAAGGGTTAGTATCCAAATCTACAAAGAACTTATCAAACTCAACACCCAAGGAACAAATAATCCAGTGAAGAAATGGGCAAAAGACATGAATAGACACTTCTTCAAAGACATCCAGATGCCCAACCGACACATGAAAAAATGTTCATCACTCATCATCAGGGAAATACAAATCAAAACCACAATAAGATACCACCTCACACCTGTAAGTGGCTAACATTAACAACTCAGGTAACAACAGATGTTGGTGAGGATGGGGAGAAAGAGGCTCTCTTTTGCACTGCTGGTGGGAATGCAAACTGGCGCAGCCACTCTAGAAAACAGTATGGACGTTCCTCAAAAACCAAAAACTAGAACTGCCCTACGACCCAGCAATCACACTACTAGGTATCTATCCAAGGGATACAGGTGTGCTGTTTCGAAGGGGCACATGCACCCCAGTGTTTATAGCAGCATTACCAACAATGGCCAAAGTATGGAAAGAGCCCAAATGTCCATCGATGGGTGAATGGATAAAGAAGATGTGGTGTACATACATACATACACACACAGACACACACATACACACACACACAATGGAGTATTACTCGGCAATCAAAAAGAATGAAACTTGCCATTTGCAACTACGTGGATGGAACTGGAGGGTATTATGCTAAGTGAAATTAGTCAGAGAAAGACAAATATATGACTTCACTCATATGATGACTTTAAGACACAGAACAGATAAACACAATGGAAGGGAAGCAAAAATAATATAAAAACAGGGAGGGGGACAAAACATACGAGACTCTTAAATATGGCGCACAAACAGAGGGTTATGGGAGCCGGTGTGGGGAGGATGAGCTAAATGGGCAAGAGGCATTAAGGAATCTACTCCTGAAATCATTGTTGCACCATATGCTAACTAACTTGGATGCAAATTAAAAAAATAAAAGAAAATAAACTTTAAAAAAATATCGAGTACCCGCTATATAACAGGGAGAGATGACACAGTACTGTTTACTGATACATGAAGATTCCATAAAATAATAATAAAATTGGATCATAAAACAACAAAAAAAAATAACTGTTAAAACTGAAGTTTAAATAAATAAACTTTTCAAATTACAATCCAGGGTACTGTGTGACTTAGACTCCTAGTAATGAGGTTTTTTTCAAGTTCTGTAAAGTAAAATTAAATCAGATTCTAAGTTGGTGCTCCATATCACCATGCTCTGAATATAATTCCTAAATAATACACTTAAAGTAGCAGATCTGGCCTTGCTAGATTTAATTCATCTGATTTATCAATGGACTCTTTTTCCAATGGGAATATATTAGAGTGTGGATTACCTGAGACAAGGTGTTCGGGGAACTCACAATACTATTAGTTTTTAGAATGCTGACTGTAAGGTTGAATTATACATGATATCATAATGGATCTAATTACTTTTAAGTTATCCTTAAAAACTATTAAATTTGTTTCTAGATTCCATTCGACAACAATAAATCTTGATTTGTTGAATCTTGTTGTTGAATATGAATTTCAGGGGCTCCTGTGTGGCTCAGCCAGCTAAGCATCCGACTTCAACTCAGGCCATGATCTCGCGGTCCATGAGTTCAAGCCCCGCATCAGACTCTGTGCTGACAGCTCAGAGCTTGGAGCCTGCTTCAGATTCTGTGTCTCCCTCTCTCTCTGCCCCTGCCCCACTCACGCTCTGTCTCTGTCTGTCTCTCGAAAAATATACGTTAAAAAAATAATAATACAAAAAGAATATAAATTTCAAAGTAAAAAACTCAGAGGACTTCAAAAGACCCTGTCGTTTAAAATTTAAGTGAAATTTTACACACTAGTTCAGTTTACTTTTGAATATAGTCAATGTCCAAATTATAAACTCAGCTTATAATTGGCCTGTTAGAACTCTAAACACATTTCACATTGAAACACTTATATTCAACGGATATGTTTCTGGATCAGAGCCTGAATCTCTAATGTAAGTAATGCATCTTATTTGTATAATTAAAAATCGTACGTTGCAATGCATCCAATTAACAGATCAAACAAAATCGGAGTAAAAGTTTATCTTCAATGCTGGTGCGTGAGAAAAAGCAGGTGTAAGTGTCAGATGAAATCACATACACCAGGCAGCCTCAAGCAACCCACCGGTCCAGTACAGGATGGCAGATACCCACACCCTGCTGCCCTTCTACCTCCTTCTCAAGACAGGGCGTAAACAAAAAAGACTCCCACAACACTTCAGTCTCAAAGTTTGAAACCCCAGACAACCAAAACAGACTGTCGACTTTCCATTAAAGGTAGCACCTCTTCTTTTCCATTCAAATGCTATCAAATGATAGCGAATGGGGGGAAAGAAAGGAAAGAAACCGAAAGGGCCAAGAAGGGGAAGAAGACACGAGGAAACAAGCAAACAACAAATATTCTGCAGGCAAAAATTAAAGAGCAACAGGGAAGCGGTAACTGAGCAGAACGGATGAAGCGGTGACGGGAGCGCTGTGGGGTGGGCACACTCAGGAGAAGAGCTTATACATGTCACAGAACCCCTCGAAGACTCAACGCTGATGGGCAACAGATACTGCAGAATGTGGGGTAAGGCCCTGGGCTAAAAACTAGGGTAGTGACAGGAAGAGTGTATCCAGAGCTCCCATGCACCAGGCTCAGAGAGGAACCAGTATAGACCGGAACGCTGGAGCAAAAGATGAAAGGTGGCAGAAGAAAGGTTTCTAGAAAAAAACGTGGGGGAGGATTGCAAAATTGTGAAACATTTAAGTGTTTAGAAAATGTATCAATGAGTGTTTGAAGAATTTGGAAAAATTTCACAATGCATACATAAAAAAAGCAAATGAAAACACAAGGAAATAATTCCAGGAAAACTTAGAAGTTATAAAAGAAATGAAATACAACCACATATACTGCTTGGCTGGAGAGGAAATACACAAGTATTCATAATAATAAATAATGAGTACTGATTACAAAAATCAGTACTGATATCAGTATTACTGATAACAAAAAATGTTATCATGTTGCAAGGACAGGGAGAGGTTAAAAACAGACGGAGCCCAGTGATTGGTGTTAAGAACCCTAGTCTTCAACAACTATAAAAGAAGGAGAATGGGGCGCCTGAGTGGCTCAGTCAGTTGAGCTTGGTCCAACTTCAGCTCGAGTCATGATCTCACGGTTCGTGGGTTCGAGCCCCGCATCGGGCTCTGTGCTGACAGCTCGGAGCCTGGAGCCTACTTCGGATTCTGTCTCCTTCTCTCTCTGCCCCTCCCCACTTGTGCTCTGTCTCTCTGTCTCTCAAAAATAAATAAGTGTTGAAAGAAAAAAAAAGACTGCATAAAAGTGGAATAAGCTTTAAAAAGAAAAGAGAACGAAAACAAAGAGAAACAAAAGGTGGAATAAGCGCACTGTTCTGAAACGTCAAAGTAAATACCGCTTCACAGGTGTAAAGTAGACGCTTATGGGAGAGGAGGTCGGAGGGGCACTGCTCTCTTTCCTTCTAGGTCTTGGCAGTATTAGATTAACCAAGAATGTATTACCTGGATGAAAACAACTCTTTAGGAAAGATTGGAGGGATTTCCTGGCACATCCAAGGGCATGAGAAAAGGTATGAAAAGGTTGATGCCCCTGCTTCTTTGTATCACATTATACCTCCAAACATTTCTTTACTGAGAGTCAGAGGCGAGGATGACTAAACACGAAGGTTACAGGATGCATCTGCGCGAAGTGTATTAACAAACGAGACAAACTGCCTAGAATGGAACTGACCCATGAGCTTAAAATATGGGCTTCTGGTAGCAATTTTAGAAAAGGTAATTGTGACCAGTGGTCCCACTGCGGACAGATAGAAAAGCTGGCAAAATACACTAAAAACACATCTGCTCAAAGGCAGCAGAAAGCTTCCAAGGGGATGAAGAATTAGCAGGCCGAAGTCTGGGAGAAGATGGGAATTCAGACAGATGAGCCTGTGGTTCACCTTTGAGTCATCTTAGTTCTTGAAATCAGATTAAGGAAATCCCAGAATTCTAGTGACTCCAGGCACTTGGCAGAGGAGACAACAACTGATGATTAATATCCTTAAAGGGAGAAAACAAGGTAAAAGAAGGCAAGGCCCCATTAGAGTGGGGTCAGACAGTCACCCTGAGACAGGTGCAGCGGTACTCTGCCTGGGACAGTTTGCTGTCGGCCAGAGTCCACGACGGAGAGGCATTTTGGCAATTCGTAACAACGCAAACTTCTGACAAACAGTTTCAACTCTACAAATTAAATCCACCTTCATTTCGTGCTAAAAATAGTAAGACAATCTTAACTCACTTTTCCAATACCATTTTTCTTATCTGTGACTTATTCCTGCAATTGTTACATGGACCAAAATGGGCAGCATTAAGTGGGTGCCACTCGGGGATGACATTTGTAAAGGTGACCAGATTCTTCATGTATCTGTAAAACAGAAGACATAAAGCAACTTAAATTCGTTTACATTAATTTTAATCAATGCCTAAACCTTCATTCATTTATTTATACTTCCCTATTCCCCCATATCCCGTGATCAATCAATATGCTAACGTTCCTCGCACACCCTAGTAAAGCTCTCTGTGAAGACCCTCCACAGTGACTCCTGTACTTTTTCAGCTGTGAGATGAAGACAATATGAAAGGCAGGGTTTCTCAAGAACAATACTGACATTTTGCGCTGGGTATTTCTTTGCTGTGAGGCATCTGTCCCATGCACTGGGGCTGTTGAGCACCATCTCTGGCCTCTACCCACTAGATGCCAGTAACAGCCTCCAAGTGTAGCGACCGTTAGCTCCAAACACCGCCAAACGTCCCACGAGGTGCAAAACAGCCCCTCGCTGAGAACCACCGCTTCCAAATTGATTACGAGCTCACCCCTTACCTACAAAATTACAATCTGGCTACCCGTATGGACAGCCATAAAGGAAAAAAGACAGTTCCAAATGTATAATCACGAACACATACAACTTAACTTTCTTGATCTTTAAAAAATTAGAATGCCAGTTGTGGCAGAATTTTGTTTTCCCAGATACAGAAGTTCCAAATTTGCACTTTAGTCTAGATACCTGACAGCAAGAGGCACCTAAAATGATCTTTCAAGATGTACACTACATCAATTGGGTCTACTTTAATAAAAAAAAACCTTTAAAGGGGCAATTAATTACCTAATAGACATTAGTTTTTTCCTCAACAATAACAACAAATGATTGATCAATCGTAAGTGACATCAGCACAGGCTATTACAAATACAGCAGTTCTCAGGGAAGCTAACATTTTAAAAGCGAGCAGCATAAAGTTATCAACAAAATGGAATGATTTATTTCTACTAAATTTTTAGTGCTCACAGATGACTGTTAAGGCTCCCATTTTTTAGTCTATAAGGGGGAGTTTGTCTCTGCAAATAAATGTTCATGCTCCACATGACAGCTAACGTTTTTGAGCACGTACTATGTGCAGGGCAGGGCGTTTACGCTCCTCTCCCAAACAACCCTAAGTGGCAGATACTATTCTTATCCCCATTTTACAGTTGAGGAAAGTGAAACAGACTGCATATCAGATGATAAATGACCGAGTTGAGATTTTAATCCAGGGAGTCTGACTCCAAAGACCATGTAAATAACTGCCTCCAGAATATACCTTATAAATCAAGTAACAGATCTTAAACTGGCACCAAAAAAAGCAGCACAAAACCCAGTGAGTTTGCTGGATATTCTCACGTTGGATTAAGTGGAAATAGTTTTAAACTATGATATATTAAGATTTAATGAAATGCCACTTCATGTTAGCTTTTCCTCTAGAACTACTTATTTTTAGAACAAAGGAATTAAAAAAAATAAAACCAGAAACCAGCAAACTCAAACAGCCAGTGGCTTCTTTCCCCTGAGCCCTCTGAGATTTTTTAACACACCTCCAAAATGCTCTTGTATTCAAAGTATTCAAAGTAACTTAATGCAGCCAACAGATCAAAATAATTACTAAGTCACTGGCCCTCAATAATGTGTTTATATGTTATCTCCCTAACTAACTGGTCTGAATTTGGCCAGATAGAGATTATTTCTGTTGAGTTCCTGGCATATAAAACATACTCAATGAAAAGCTGTCAAACAACTCAGATGTAGACTTTGGAAAAGCTGTAATTAAGCTGATTTTAATCATCAAGCTTGTTTGTATTACTTAAAATCCAGGTGGTGATTAGGGAGTGTGTATACGACAGTGAGCAAGAAATCGAGGCCAGAAAACGTAAGCCTGAGTTTTGCCATCTACTAGTGTGTGTCACCTCGGGTGTCTGTCTACCCCCTTTTCAAGGTTCAGTTTCCCTATCTGTCAAATGAGGAGAAAATTAGATAATTTATATAAACCAGTGACAGAAGACCGAGTTCTTATACTCACTTACAGAAAACTATTTTAAGTCCTAGGTGTGAGTGAGTGCTCATTCTTACTCTGTTCTACTACTTTTGAGTCAACTGGTAAAAAACAAATGTCTTCTGGTTCTGTTGCTTGCATTCCCTAGAACATTCTCTCAGACTTGACTCTCCTTGAGTGATGCTTAAATACCAAAAATAATCTCAATTTAGATAATGAATATCTAAATGGTTTTCTCTCACATTTTTATTTAATAATGTTAAATAATTTTAATTTTAAATATGTTATTTAATAATTTGACTCCAAATTTTCTAATTTGCTAGTAGGTGGGTGAGTTTAAGGCAAGAGGAAAGTATCGATCTCCATGACAGTAATTTGAATAAATGACCAACAAAACCAGTTTGGTGATTTTAACTGCCAGTCAGCAACTTTCTCACGTATGGACAGAGTGAAGGTGTCATGTGTGATGAAAACTTTCTCTGACTCCTCTTTCCAAACCAACTTTCTCTCCTTGTTATGTGGCTCAGTGTATGGAAGAGAAATTGCCGCTTTCTTCTCCATGGTTCCTCTCAAGTCCCAGTCTCAGGGCATAAAATGATTGTGCGCCCATCAGGACCCCTCTAATCCTCACCCAGAGCATCAGGGAAGTAGGAAGCAGGCTGAGACAGCTCACATGCAAGAGGATTTTGGCGGTGGCTGGTCTTTCGCGGAGGAGCGGAAGAGGCTAAGTTCTTCTCAGAACTACTGCCAGACTCCCAGAGCCTCAAATCAGTTTCCGTGAGGTTAAAAAAGGTAACCGAACAAAAACCCTAGTTGCTAACAGAGGAAACAAAACACGTATCATTTCAGGCAATTCTAAAAAGTATTCTTACTCCGCAGGGAATCCAGATTGGGGGTTGTGGGAGAATGCACTGCCCTTCCCATCTGTCCCCACGGAAGAAAACTCCTACTAAGTAACCCCGCAGACCATGGTTTTTTACTCTTCCAGTTGAAAGAAGCAAGCAAATTACAGTTTCTGGGGCTCAAATTTTTCCACTGATTACTTATTTATTTGAATTTTTAATGTTTATTTTTGGGAGAGAAAGAGACAGAGCACGGGCAGAGAGAGAGACACACACAGAATCCGAAGCAGGCTCCAGGCTCCAGGCTCCAAGCTGTCGGCACAGAGCCCCATGCAGGGCTCGAACTCATGGACTGTAAGATCATGACCTGAGCTGAAGTCGGATGCTTACCGACTGAGCCACCCAGGCGCCCCTCAAATTTTTCCTTTTAATCTTACTGGTGGGGAGACGTTAAGATATGGTAGGATATTTTTTTTCTAAACATTTTTATTTATTTCTGAGAGACAGAGAGAGACAGAGAGTGAGTGGGAGAGAGACAGAGAGAGAGGGAGACACAGAATCTGAAGCAGGCTCCAAGCTCTAAGCCGTCAGAACAGGGCGTGACACGGGGCTTGAACCCATGAACCGTGACATCATGACTTGAGCCTCAGCTGGACGCTTAACCACCTGAGCCACCCAGGCACCCTGGTAGGAACTTTTACTGAGGGCAGAAGGAACCAGGGAGAGAGCAATGCCACAAATCGAAGTTTCATTAAAATTTTATTACTCAGAACTATTTTCAATAGAATGAGTCCATTTTTAAAAAGAGAAATAAGAAAAATATAAAAAATTTAAAATTTAAAAAAATAAATAAAAAGAGAAAAACTAACCTGCTTTGATACTTGTGCCCACACTGTGAGCATTCAAAATTCCAAGAGAAAGAATACATGAAAAGCTTTTCAATGAGGGGTTCCATTTTTAAGAGCAGGGGAAGTGCAAACACTGGGCTTTCCATATCACCTATAAAAAGAAAAGGGAAAACTATTGTTCATAATTGACTGAAAAAAGTAAACCCAAATCATTAACTGTTATCTCTTCTCACTACATTCACAGTACAATATATGTGAACACATGAATATATGACAGAGTAAGTTGCTCACAGTGGGGCAAGGGGAAGTTTTTAAAGCATTTCTCTAAAAATGTCTATCATAAAGATTTAATTATCACTTCAGTCCCCGTCTTCCATTTTTCGTGGCGGACACCTACGAAAACTTTTTAAGACAAAAGACACAAAGACCCATACTATCTCCTCAGAGCTGTTAACAGCTCTAGAGTATTATAAAAATAAAGCAAAAATACACAGCTTGCCACAGATACTAAAACTAGTACACCTGGTGAAACACTGGAGAATAATGGCAGACGTGGACAAAACCATTAAAAAGCCACTTCTGTTCCAACCGTCTTGTTCCACGTGTGAAGGACGTGACACACAGGGTTCACGGGCCGGCCTCAAATCTCCCTGCTCTTCTTCTATCACTCTTCTTAAAATCTTTTAACAGTTAAAATTAAACTTCAATGACTTTAAGACTAGAGAAGATCTGAATCCTGGTGTCCTTGAAACAAAAACTGGACAGTGAATCGGGTCCTCCAGTTTTGAGATCAGCAGGCAAATTAAATAGGAAGATTTACATTCTCCTCTTACACTTGTTCTCCAGTTGGTTTCTTGCCTTTCTGTCCTCAGGGGAGCTTAGATGGTGCCGTACTGACCCAGCCCTAGAAAGAACTGGAGTCCTTCCCTTCCCTACCTGCCCGGGAACAGTCTCGCTTCCATGGTCCAGTTCTCCCCCTGGCCTGCAGCTACCACAGCCTGGAACGCGGCCAGGAGGAGTCACCTTGGCAGGATGCAAATGCAGAGCAGGTGTTACTGCCGGAGCACACTCTATACCAGTAGTTACAAAGGCTATTTTAACAGTCGCCTTTGTGGTATAGCCCCACAGCTATTTCCATACAAAAATAAAAATCAAAACAAAATTTTTGTACGTAGAAATAAATGCCAATCAATCTCCTAAACACACGTAAACAGCGTAAACAGGGAACAGTACAGCATGTCTGTAACAGTTACTAGCATCTAAATGCTTACTCTACCGTAGCTAAATATTAATTGAGAAGCAACTAATTTATATTTCTTAATGACAACATAGAATCTGCAAGTCTAAAAATACATAAAGTTCTCAGTAAATCAAAATACCATAAAAGAAAAAAATCATAAAAGAGCTCAAAACACACTGTTAAATAAGCTATATGCATACAGATCATTTTCGGTAATTTATATAGCTCCTAAATTAACCTTAATTATTTTTCCTTTGTTTACAACTCTTATGGGTATTAAGCATAAAGCATTTACTAGAGAACACGTAATACCAATTAATTCCAATTTTTATAACTTCCTGCTGAAGTCAGTTAAGTGGTTTCTTTGACTCTAGTATCTTCAGCCCAACTCCTACCCAACTACCTAGTTTTTCATATTTCCCTAAAATACTATCATTTGCCATGATGCAAATCTTTCAGTGACGTTCTGCTGCCCAGCTAGTCAAGTCTTCTCTTCTGCTCATTGTTTTTGTTTTTTTTAAACCAATGTACAGAGTTCTTTAGAAGATATCCAGGATATTATTTCTTTGTTCTATTTTTGCCCAGAGGTTTTAAACTTCAATGTAATCGTATCTACCACTATTTTATGTACCTTATTTAGGAAATTCTTCTCCACTGAGTGGAAAAATATTCAGCCATATTCTTTACCAAAGTGTTAGAATTCTGCTTTTTCATGTTTAGGTCTTTTTTCTTTTTAATTCATTTAGAGAGAGCGAGAGAGCGCACGCGAGCGCAAGTCGGGGAGGGGCAGAGAGACAGGGAGACAGAACCCCAAGCAGGCTGCCTGCTGTTGGCGCAGAGCTCTATGTGGGCCTCCAACTCGAGAACTGTGAGGTCATGACCTGAGCCGAGCCACCCAGGCACCCCTGAAGTTTAAGTCTTTAAATGGGCTGAAATTTCTTTCTGATTACAGTGTCAAGTAGGGATCCAACTTCCCCCCTGTCTCAGGAACAAACTGTCCCAACACCATTTACTGGACGGCCTTTTTCCTTCCCCTACTTATCTACATCACCACCTCTGTCACAGGAGGTAAGCAAAAAGGGAGGGTTTCATCTGGACTCTATTCTATTCTACTGGTCTGTGTATCCTTACACTAGTACACAAATCTCAAAGACTAAATTAATCTTTAAGATTACATAAATAAATCCAAACGAGAACAATATTAGCTTTATCTTTAAAAAAAAAAAATTAGACATTAGAAAGAGAAAACTAAGTTGAAGAGCGCAGTTACCTTTGTGGAGAGGTAAGGAAGAACTGAACAGGAAAGCGTACAAAGGGGGCTTAGCTTGTATTTGTAATGTTTTATATTTCTTAAACTGCAGGGAGGGGGAACAGAGAGGACAGCCTACGATGCATTTTTTAAAAACAATAATCAAAACGATGCAAATCTTTTGCTATGGCTCATCTTAAAAATGTAACCAACATTCGGGGTCAGTACAGATTCTCTTTCTCTTTCTTTAGTACTTTCAAACACACATTGACACTCAGAATGAGAACACAAACACTGTATAATTTTAAAATGCTCTTTTTAAGTTTATTTGTATTTATTTAGCACAGATTAGATTTCACTGGTAAGATCTTAAGCTCTAACATAGCACCCAGTACTGTGCAATGAGTAATATGAACACAAACAAGAGAGGAATTCTACTGTATTAGAAGAGCTGTATGCATGCCCAACTGCTATGACTGCACAAAATAAGAATTTAAAATTCCCTTCTCTGGGGGTGCCTGGGTGGCTCAGTGGGTTGAGCATCCGACTTCGGCTCAGGTCATGATCTCACAGTTTGTGAGTTCGAGCCCTGCATCAGGTTCTGTGCTGACAGCTCAGGGTCTGGACCCTGCTTCAGATTCTGTGTGTGTCTCTCTCTCTCTCTCTCCCTCTCTCTCTCTTTCTCTCTCTGCCCCTCCCCCACTCACGTTCTCTCTCTCTCTCTCTCTCTCTCTCTCTCTCTCTCTCTCAAAAATAAATAAACATTAAAAAAAAAAAAAACCCACAACATTTAAAAATCCCTTCTCTGTTACATAGAAAACCAGGCCCAAGGCAGCAGTGGAGCAAGACACAACCTTGCTCCAAATATAATGATCAGGACTAAGAAGGGTGGTGATTCAGACTTGGGGAGAAACCACTCTTGAATTCAACTGGGAACTGGAGCGGGAACCCTGAATAAAACATCTCCGGTCACTCCAGGAGGGAGGCGATACCTGCAAAATGCACCACGGGAGCCCCTCAGTCTGCACTCTGGTAATCTTATGGAAAAGGCTCCTCTGTGATGAGTATCCACCCAACAGATCAGGGGTTGGGGGTAAGAACAGGGACTGAAGGAACCTCAAGAAAACTTTCGGGCTGACAGCAGTGTTCTCTACCTTGATTGTGGTAATGGTTCCACACACCGTATACGTTTAAAAAGAGTTTTACTACATCTAAATTATACTTTGCTAAAAAGGAAAAAAGAATTTTCATCGCATCTGAGATCCTACCTGATAATAAGTTACAAAAGCCCTTTAGACCTAAAGGAGATAATGCCAAAGATTTGGCAAATCAAATTTCAGTTTATTATTTTAGGGACAGAGGAAACACAAACATAGGAGCTCACGGAAAACAAAATAATAAAAGTAGGGGACAGAAATGTGAGACCAAAGATACTACCATTTACATGGTTTTTACCATGTAAAAACCAAGGTTTTTTACAAAAAGACCTTGCTTCCAGATGCAGTATCTGAGTCTGATGAAATAGATTTTTCTCACTGAGAGAAAAATTTGAAGGCATTGATATTTTATATAATTTAATATGGCTAATATACTAATAGAGGGATCCTGTATTTTTTACCACAACACAATGTTAGTAGAAGAGTCAATACAAGGATAAAGAGAAATAAAACAAAAGGCAATACCCTTTAAAAAAAATCACTACTGGCTCTTCTTTGCAATACCCCAAAACTTGAGAAACCCCGGGACTCTAGCACCCCTAGCTCCACGATGCTCCAAGGCCAGATCATAGAGAACAAAGCAGGTCTCGTTACGGTGCCCTTCTTAAAAGAAAGCTTTCCCAAAAGCTCATCAGGATATTTCTCCTCATATTCTCTTGGTGAAAATTGGGTACGGCAATTCTTCAACCAATCCCCGGCAAGGGAAGTCCAATTACTATGGCTGGGTTTAGATCAGAGCTTCTCAACCCTGTCCATCCTTAAGAATCACACGGGGCTTCTAAGCCGCATCCCTGAGATTCTTAGTTAATGGACGTCAAGTACTTTTCAATGCCCTAGGTACTTTTTAATGCATCGTCAAGGTTGAAGACACTGAATCAGTCTACTGGAGGTAAGTATTAGAAAAGCAACCAATGGTGTCCACCCCCTGAGTATCCATCTGGTTCTGAGAACTGCATCCACTTTCAAGGGTAGAACACAAGCCTGCATATTCATACGGGACAGCTCTACCCAACAAATGATTTAACCAGCGGGAGGCTCCGAAACGAAACTACACAGATTTTTTCTCCCAAGAATCTAATCACCCAAAGTAATAAAATAGTGTATTTCCTTATGGCGTAAGGATTTCTTTATGATAGATGAGTAAAACAGTTAAATTACACAAATTACTTACCTAATGTGCATCTAAGCTGAGGCTGAAGCCTAATGAAAATTTCATCTCTGACTTCATTCAGACAGGTCTCTATCTTTGCAAATACTTCTGAAGGAAGCTTTTTACAATCTCCATCTAAAAATGAAATACAGATTATCAACTTCTCATCAATCTGTATCTTCCACAGAAAATTAAGACATTACCAAGAATGAAAGTTCATCAGAGTCAATATACTTTGTAGAGACGAAATGGAAAACACAAAATTTCCTTGATTCTTATTCCTCTGTGTTATACCATTTACTGCCTTAATATTTCCTCAGCCCAGCATCATTAGTAGCAATTCCATGAGCTAACATCTTTGTGCTTGAGTAAATCTCAGTGCAAAGCTTTCCTCATCCAAATAACCACAGGCCTAGCAAAAGAGCTAAGCTTTCAGATAAGTGTGCCTACCTCTGAAACAGCTGAAGCTACGTCTTGTCTTGTGATTATTACTTATGTTAGAGACATCTAGTCATTTATTTTTTTGTAGAACTTTTATCAAACTTAGCCAGATCACAGGAGCAAATAAAAGTATAATTATTTCCCAAACTAACATTTGGTATATATAGCTCCCTCCTTCTATTGTCTCTGGGGGGTGGCGGGCAGTGAAGGAGTCTTCAATGACAGCATAATGTTTATACAGTTCTGCTTACTTAATGTTTACACATCCTGCTTACTTCACATGAATTTGCATCATTAAAAATTTTGTAGGCTAGTTATTACACTCCAACTGAACCACAGTTTTATTAAAAATTTCCCTAGTGCCGGACGTTTAAGTTGCTTCTTTTTTCACGATTATAAATATTGTCGTAATAAACGACTTTGGGGCACATACCTGTCCACGTTTTTATTCATTTCTTTAGGGTTAAAGTCCTCATAATGGAACTATTGTGACAGAAAACTAAGATTAATAAGAAAACTATTTTGAATCAAAGCCACCATATGCACCTGACTCTAGTTATTCTTAAGCTACAAAAGACTTCACCGAAACCTCTTACAAATAATTCATATAGCCTGATCACACTCTGTTGGTATGTTTTACTACGAAAATACCTGGATTCCCCTATAATATGAAGTAAGTATAAACTGGAACTTTTATTTGACCGTGCCAAAAAGAGAAGAGAAAACTTACAATTCAAAGTAAGTCAACTTAAATGTAATTACAACCATATTATACAAGCTACAACTACTCTGTTAAAAAATTAATGATTGAACATATAAAATGGGTGAAGTAAACAGAATTAAGAGTATACTTATTGTGATGAGCACTGAGTAATACACGGAACTGCTGAATCATTATATTGTACACCTGAAACTAATATAACACTGGATGTTAATTATAGTGGAATAAAAAAACACACACAAAAAGTGGCTATGCTTTATACAAAAATAAACATAATTAAAATGAATGCAAGTCCATTTTGAACGAGAAATATGCTCTTCTGCAATAATCAACTGAACTGTCAGCTAACTCCGTACTGGGGTTCCTATAATCATAGAAATACAAAGAAAAAACAAAAGCAAAAATGGTCGTGAAAAACTGGATTTTAAAAATTACAAAAAATTCAATCTCAAGGAAACTCAAACTGAAACAAAATATCTGACAAAATTATAACTTTTAAAATGTTTATACCCAAAGGTGATCTGAGTGCTCTGGGATGTTTTCCTCTACATATAATGGAGTCATATGTTGATATAACCCTTCTATAAAGCCTTTCAGAAAGATTCTTTATATTCACATTTTAATATCCCTTCTAGGATAAAATCAGCAGTGGATTCAAAGGATATATGGATATTTGTCATGAAGCTTATTCAAAACTGAAAAAATAATAAGCAGCCTGAATGGTCAACAATACATATGGAAGTACAATATATATATTTTACATATGCAGGACGTATATATAAAAGACTGCAACACCAAAGTCACGCTGAATAAACGTAAGGATTCTTGCCCCTACCAGAGAGAAAGACCTCAAAAAGCCACAATAATTAAAATAGTGTGGCATCAGTGCAGGGACGGAAACATGGTCAACAATGGGGGAACTATGTATAAGACTGACGTAACAGACTGCATTTACCAAAAACAAGATGAAAAAGGTGAGGATTCTTGGGAAAACAATGTGTAAGATTTATATAAAAGACTGCATTGCATGATCAAAACCAAGCTGAATAAAGATGAGGATTCTTATACTTCCAGGCAGCAAGACCTAAAAAACCCCAATAATTAAGAGTGTGGTGCTGACACAAGGACAAAGTAACCAAGAAAACAAAACTGCACAAATAAATGGACGGCTATATGACATAGGTGGCCTGGCAGGTAAATTGAAGAAAAAAGCGGAGCTGGACAATGGGGGGAAAAGGGGATCTTTATCATGCACAAAAGGTAACTTTAGCTGAATTAAAAATTCCACGTTGGGGTGCCTGGATGGCTCACTTGGTTGAGCATCCTACTTTTGGTTTCGGCTCAGGTAATGATCTCACAGACTGTGGGTTTGAGTCCCACGTCGGGCTCTGTGCTGCTGGTGTAGAGCCTTCTTAGGATTCTCCTTCCCTCTCTCTCTGCCCCTCCCCGCTTGCACGCACTCTCTCCAAATAAACAAATAAAACTTGAAAATAATTCAATGTCAACCACAAATCTTTCTGACTTTTCAGTGAAAATATAGGTGAATAACTTTCTGATCTTGGGAAAAGGAATGACTCCTTTTAAATGTCGTATTACTAGCTACAAAAGGAAAGATTAACAATTTCTGTACAAAAGATATCTTTAGAAAAGTGAAAACACAAGATACAAATTGGGAGATTTAGCAACACATACCTGATACAAAGATAACAACAAAGACCCATAGAAATCAAACAAATAAGAACATGACAACTGAACAAATAGCGGTAAGACACAGGCATTTCACAAGAGGGAACATGTGATCAATGCTACACATGAAGAGCTGTCCAACCTCTTTAAAATTTGGGAAAGGCAGAGAGGTTGGTGGAGGATGGGCTAAACAGGTGAGGGAACTAAGGAGTGATGAGCACGGGGTGATGAACAGAACTGCTGACTCACCCTACGGTACTTCCGAAACTAACGTAACACTGTGTTAACTGGAATGAAAATAAAATTTGGGAAAGGCAAATCAAGACGACAACCCATTTTACATCAAATAGCAAAATTCTCTAAATGTGAAAATAACCAAGGGAGAATATATGGATCGGGAAGATAAGGAAGATCTCTTGCACATTGTTAATGGGAGTGCTGGTACAAGCACTTTGGAAAACAATCTGCCATTGTCTTGTCAATCTGAACTCAGATTTGATTCCATTCCTACGGTATACTCAAGAGAAACTCTCTAGATGAGCCCAGGTATTTACAATGGCAAAGAACAACTCAATGACAGTTGAATCAATAAATATACTGATATATTTACAAAATGTAAACTTATAGCAACAAAAAATAACAAACCACCAATACACGCCAACTTCATAGATAAATCTTTATAAAAAGAAAAAGAAGGCCCCAGAAGACATACCGTACAACATCGTTTGTATAAAATTCAAAACAAACTGAAGTAGGCAATATACTGTTTAGCAATACATACATAAAAGAAAAAAACAGAATGATAACCCATATTTGGGAATAATGATTTCCCCTAGGGGAGATGGAGGGTGGGATGGGGAGGAACACATAGGAGGTTAAATAATCGAGAATATACTAATTCTTCTTGAGTTGGGAGGTGGCTTCATGGGTATCCTATTTTATAAGAAAAAAACTATATATGCCCTTAATTGAGAATAGAGATTTTGGGGGAGTTGTGGGATAATGAGTGACGTGTATCTGTATCTTTTCCACACGTATGAGACAAAACTGAAGATCAACCTCTGTGGCTCAGTCGCTTGAGCTTCCAACTTCAGGACAGGCCATGATCTAATGATTCGGGAGTTCAAGTCCTGCACCAGGTTCTCTGCCATCGGCGCAGAGCCCACTTCCGATTCTCTGTCTCCCTCTCTCTCTGCCCCTCCCCCACTCGCTCTCCCTCTCAAAAATAAAAACATGTGAAAATAAATAGAGAGAGAAATAAAATATTATTACCAACCTTTAACTCCTTCCAATTGATTGGTGTGCAGAAGCTCGCTTGCTTGATTATACTTCGTAAACAACTGCCAGAACACAGAGTCCTCATTAGAACACAGGTCAGTCACAGTGTTCTTTAACCCTTCCAAGTGCACCAGTGCTGACAGAATACAGTCTAACCAACAGAGAGCATTAGCATTTTTCCATTGGACGTAGGAAGACTGGCAAAGTGACGTACATTTGCTCTCCAACAGCATTTCCAGTTCAGATGTGCATCCTTCATTGTGAGGGGAAATCCCTCCAGTTCCAGAAACATCAACTGTAGTAGGAGCTTCTTCAGCAGCCATGTCAATAACATCAGCCTCCAAACTCTCATTCTGTTCCAAGGAACCAACTGTCCTGTCTGGGTGCTGTGGTCCACTGTGTGGTGAATCAGGTAAGCTTGACGAGGTTTCACCATACGTTTCTCCATCGCGTTTGCTGTTCAAACCTTGCTCACCGTCAGTAACAGTGTGATTTTTAGTCTTTTTGGCATTTGCTAAAAGAGGTGAATCTTTATAGCTGGTTTCCAAGAACTTTCTTTTTTGAGACTTATTTGGAGTGTGATAATCTTCCAAATCAGGGGAAATTAAGTTATTAAGTGATTTAGAGCCCAAAGGGTAGATGCACTAGAAAGAAAAAATAAAATGATAAAAACTACAAAAAAAGTCAAATAAGCTCAAGTTTTATATTACAGTTTCTATGTCATGAAATGTATGTATAAAATTTCAGCATTAATATAATTTTATCAATCTAAATTTAAAGGACCTAGGAATTTAACCAAAATTTTGGCCCCCAAAAGAGTTAATCTTCCCTAATTTGAACAATCAAGGGTTTAATCTGATCCACACTAGAGTAAGCTAACAAGGAAAACATACATTTTTCTGCTTTAATAAAAAATCTAATGCTGAGTGAATTAACAATTTCAACAATTTAAAGAAACATTCTATGATAAGTGTTACTCCTTTTGGGGCAGGTACACTGCATAACATTACAAACTGGAAAAGTGTTTTTAAATAAAAAAAGCTGCATGAGTAATTTCTGTGTCTCTTAATTTTAAAACTGAATGTTAGGGGCGCCTGGGTGGCTCAGTCAGTTGAACGTCTCTAGATTTCGGCTCAGGTCATGATCTTGCGGTTCATGGGATAAAGCCCTGCATGGGGCTCTCTGCTGACAGCACAGAGCCTGCTTGGGATTCTCCCTCTGCCCCTCCTCCACTTGCACTCTCTCAAAATAATAAATAAATGTTAAAAAAAATAAAACAGTATTAATCTGAAAGCACATCAGCATTATCAATTTTACATCCTTACTGGATCTAAGACTCAATCTGGGTGAATTTTAACAACTTCATCACATCTCACTATGTGTTAACACAATTTCAGCCAAATATCAAAAGTGTAGACAAATCACTTAGTTTGAAAACTAGCAAAATATTTTAAAAAACAAATTCAAGAAATCTATATACTATGTGTCATTTAAAATGCCTTCTTCTACACAAGCATGCTAACTGCTATCCTGGTGGCCTCTAATGAGCTACAGAACTACCCCACCTGGTATTCACGCCCTGATAGGGTCAGTCCCCCCAACATAACGCTCTGGGTTTAGCCATGTGACCAGCTTAGATGGGATGTTACCAAGCATGATGCACGTGGAAGCCTGGTAAGTATAGGCTCATTGGGCTAGTCCTTTTGGAACCCTCCTTCTGGAACACTCTCTCTTAAAGAAGTCCCATCCATCATACTGTGAGGAGCCCAAGTAGCCCCATGGAGAAACCCTTATGGAAAAGAACTGAGATCTTGGCTGACTGCCTACGCGGAGTTCCCTGTTGGCAAACAGTACTGACACCAGCCATGTGGACATTTTAGGTGTCCCAGCCAACAGCAGGTAAAGTGTTAAGAACTACCTGGGGAGCCCACAGAATCATGAGGAATAAGTAAAGCCATTAAGTTTTTTTAGTCACTAGGTTTTGAGCAACAGACACTGAAATGCATTAAACGCTTTCATTTAAAGTAGAGCTGCTTCTATACAAGTGAACGCCATTAACGCTGTACTAAGGAAATTCTTTAGTTCAATAGGATAAGTTCTGGATTCTTCTGTTACCAGCTAGTAATGCACTCACCATCAGCTAACAACTTGTCTCTCAACTTTATGCCCTGAGATTATTTCCTAAATCCTACTGTATGTCAGAAAACAGAGAACACTTTAAAAGCGATAACAACTGGGGCGCCTGGGTGGCGCAGTCGGTTAAGCGTCCGACTTCAGCCAGGTCACGATCTCGCGCTCCGTGAGTTCGAGCCCTGCGTCGGGCTCTGGGCTGGTGGCTCGGAGCCTGGAGCCTGTTTCCAATTCTGTGTCTCCCTCTCTCTCTGCCCCTCCCCCGTTCATGCTCTGTCTCTCTCTGTCCCAAAAATAAATAAAAACGTTGAGAAAAAAAAAAAAATTTTTAAAGCGATAACAACTATATATTCATAGTTATAGATAGGTATATATATACAGAAAAATCGAAAGCAGGACCTCAAAGAGATACTTGCACACCCTTATGCATTGCAGCACTATTCACAATAGCCTAGAGGTGGAATCAACCCAAATTTCCATGAATGAACAAATGGATAAAGAAAATGTGGTATAGTCAGGGGGGCGCCTGGGTGGCTCAGTTGGCTAAGAAAATGTGGTATATACATACAGTTGAATATTACTTAGCCCTAAAAAAGCAAAGGAATCTGTCACAAGCTACAACATGGATAAACACTGAGGACTAAGAGTCAATCACAAAGACAAATATAGTATGATTCCACTTACATGAGGTACCTAAAGTAGTCAAATCCATACAGACTAAAAGTAGAATAGTGACTGCCAAGGGGTCAGGGGAGGGAAAGGGCGAATTGTCACTCAGTGGGTACAGAATTTGAGTTTTTCAAGACGATAAAGTTCCAGAGATCTGTCGCACAATAACGGGAATATAAGTAACACTCCCGAACTGTACACTTAAAAATGATTAAGATGGTAAAATTCATAGTTTTTTTTTTTTTTTACATTAAATGAAAAAAAAATTTACAACAAATTTAAAACTAAAAAATCTTAATCGGTCTCAAACAGAGTTAAAATAATGTTGTGCACATCCTACCAGCACCCCTTCTTAATTAAAAGCAATAAACCATAGGGCACCTGGGTGGCTCAGTTAAGCGTCCAACTCTTGATATCAGCTCAGGTCAAGATCTAACCATCGTGAGACCGAGCCCTGCGTCTGGCTCTGCACTGAGCGTGGAGCCTGCTCCGGATTCTCTCTCTCCCTCTCCTTCTGCCCCTTACCTGCTCCTGCTCTCTCTCAAAATAAATAAACTTAAAAAAAAAAAAAAACAACCCATTAAGGGCCCTGGGGCTGCAAAATTTAGTGGCCTAGATGGTTTCCCCCCTACATTATTTGAAAATATCGCAACTGACTTTTCAATCTATAATTTGTGGTCCAATCATAGGGCAAATTTAAAACATAATTTGTCCTTGTTCTGATTTTTCCCTCTTATAAATTAATGTTTTTGGATGTTTCTCTCTTTTATACGTCAACTTTAGGTCTTAATATGCCACAGAAGTTTTTGGCTTGTCTTCAAAAAAAGGGAAAAGTCATAAAACAATACACAGAGTGCTAATTTCTCCATCTAGCCCAACCATGTAAAAGCATTCAAAATCTAATGCTGCCTCTTTCACTGATTTTGTTGAGTAGCTTAAACAGACTCCCATTTTTAATTCTGTAAAACAGAAAAAGGAAAACATTGCACACTACCTTACATTTGAAAAACTATCTTAAGGTATGGCCAGAAACAAGTTATAAAAATAATTTACAAAAAAAGTAATAATAATTTACATTCATTTTACAAATGAAAAAAAAAAAAACAGGAAAATGAGTTTTTTGATGGCTTAACACTAAAGACTTAGGAGCCTTATAAAGTTCATGTTTAAAAAAATAAACTAAATAAGTGTTCCAATAAAAGACTAAATAATGGAATACTCAAAAAAAAGAGAGAAAGAGAGAAAAGATAAGTTAAAACTCCCTACAGTTTGAAAAAACTTGAATTTCAATTTATTAATTTGGAAGCAGAGTTTGAACATTAGTGCTGTTTTCAAACCAAGAAACTTCTGATCAAGAGGGGTTTCCCATGTGGTTTACAATTTGGCAACTGAAAGCAGAATGTTCAGTGGACTCCAAATTTTATAATAAAACCCTACAGAAATTAACAAGTTGATTCAAAGGTCTTCTAGACCAGGGATCAGCAAACTTTACCTGTCAAAGGCCAGATAAATATGTTAGGCTTTGTAAGCCAGTCAATGTCTGTCATTAACTACTCAAGTCTGCCATTATAATATAAAAGCAGCCACAGACAATACAAAAATGATAGGGTATAGCTAAGTTCCAATAAAATTTATTTATGGACACGGAAATCTGAAATTCACATAATTTTCATGTATTACAAAAGAGTATTCTTTTCATGTTTTCCTAATCATTTAAAAATCCGTTCTTAGCCTGTGGGTGTCATACAAAGTGTTTGCTGACTCCTGGTGTAAACCAATCTACCTCATAAAACATACCGGGCTCTTACTGATTAGAACATTTTCTAAAATTTAGATAATAATTACTTTAAAGTTCTCTTTTTATATTTGCAAAGTTTATACTTAATATTCTTGGTTATATGTTTTCTTCCTCATCACTTAAAAAGAATGCTTCAAAACTAAAAATGCAAATACCTCTAACTTTACGAGCCCAAACCTAATGTCCTAAGGACACGGACTTCTCCATTATGGTAGTCTGTGGTTAAAAAACTCTAGGGGCGCCTGGGTGGCGCAGTCGGTTAAGCGTCCGGATCTCGCGGTCCGCGAGTTTGAGCCCCGCGTCGGGCTCTGGGCTGATGGCTCAGAGCCTAGAGCCTGTTTCCGATTCTGTGTCTCCCTCTCTCTCTCTGCCCCTCCCCCGTTCATGCTCTGTCTCTCTCTGTCCCAAAAATAAATAAATGTTGCAAAAAAAATTTAAAAGAACTCTACTGAAATATTATACGTTGTCTGGAAGAGCAGGAAAAAGTAGTTTTTTTCTAGGAAGATTTATTTTCTCTCTTCAATATTCACCATTCTACAACTCTGTTCTGAGCCAGCTAATGAGTACACTCTCTGCATAGTCCACTGCTAGGATAAGCCGTCCAACCTAAAATCAAGCCCTCTAATGGTGCGACAGAGCCCATGTCTGCTCAAAGGAGAGCAGCTCTCCAGCAATTCCATGACACTTTTCTATTTTCCCCTCACTACTGGATACAGTCAGCATACAAACATGCCGTTGTTCCTCCCAACTTAAAAACTTCCTCTTCCAGGTACCACCTCACATCTATATTTCTCAGTTCTTCCTCTCCAATTTTCTATCACTCACTGCAATCAAGCTTTTACCATTAATACTTTACCCAAACTATTCTCATTAAGGTCCTCAATGAACTACAACACTAGCCAATGGTGAGTATTCATCCTCATTGAGTTCTTACTGGCATTGAAAGTAAATAATTTCTTCTTAAATATTTTTTCACTTGACTTCCAGGACAAAATTATCTCCTTTCTGGGTTTACTCCTACCTCACTGTCTATTTCTCTCACCCTTTTCCTGGTTCCACTTCATCTCCCCACACTCTTAATGCTGGAGTATAACAGGGCTCAGTCCTTGAATCTCTACCCATACTTCTAGGTAAACTCATCCACTGTCATGGTTCAATTATATACATGCTGATGACTCCCAAATTTATCAAACCTCACTCTCCACCTAATAGCAGACACACAGATCCAACCATTTATTCCATATACCCTCAATATCAGATATCTGTCTCGAGTTTGACTTGGTGCTGGCCTGATCTTCCCCTAAAATCTTCATCTTCCCAAAGTCTTTCTCATCTCAGTGACTGGCAACTCCATTCTTCCAATTATTCAAGTCAAAAATCTGGGAATCATCCTTGACTCCTCTCTCTCCTACTATGTATCTATCCCAATCTTTCAGCCAATACTTTTTGGATCTACTTTCAAAATATGTAGATAATCCAATCATGTCTCATCACCTTAGCCACTACTTGCTCCCCCCGGAATACTCCAATTGCCTTCCAACTAGTTAGTCTCCCTGCTTCAAGTCTTGGCCATTACAGATACTTTCAACAAAGGAGCCACAATGATCCTTTTAACATGTAAATCAGATTATGTCACTCCCTGCTATGGTTCTTCCTTTCAGTCACTGTAAAAGCCCGGTAAGACCCTGCTGGGTCCAACCTCTTCCCCATTATTCTTCTGACCCATCTTCTAGTACTCTGCCTCACTCCTTCAGATCCAGCTCTGCTAGTTTCCTTGCAGTAGAACATGCACAGGCACCCCC
The DNA here is from genome assembly GCF_014898765.1 of Herpailurus yagouaroundi. Lineage (NCBI taxonomy): Eukaryota > Metazoa > Chordata > Mammalia > Carnivora > Felidae > Herpailurus > Herpailurus yagouaroundi. The sequence continues at coordinate 9,267,912 of NW_024412428.1, read as the reverse complement.
CATCCACCGCCCCTCACAGGGCCTTCGATCTGCTACTCTCCCTGCCTGGAAAGCTTGTTCATCCCATACCCACATGGCTTGTTTGTCTTCATCTTTCAGGTCTTTGCTCAAATGTCTCTCAATGAAGAGTTCCCTTCACCACTCTGTTTAAAATTGCAAACTACACATTCCCGAACATTCCATTCCCTGGGCTTTATTTTTCCCCACAGCACTTTTCATCACCTCACACACACAAAAAAATATAACTTACTTATTGATTTTCTTTCCTACTCTAGAACATGACCTTCTTGAGGTAAGAAATTTTTGCTTTTTCACTGTATCCCAGCCTTTGGAACAATGCCAATATGGTGACACTCGAAAAAAAATTACTGAATAAATGCAAAAAGAAATTTCTTTCTATTTGTGAGAATGCCTGGGATTTTCTTCAAGTTATACCCAGCAAAAGTATCTATCACCAACAGTGTGATTTAGTTTAGTATTTTGCAAATTTGGCTGATCATCAGCCTCACCTTAAAAATTACAAAACTATAAAATTCTGGGTCAACTCTACCGAATGAGCATCTGGGTGTGAGATCCAGAAATTTTTAAAAAGTACTCCAAGTGACTCTGAAGAACTATTACTTTACCTGGAATAAAACATACCTGAAATTAAAAGACTATATTCCAATTACAGTTCTGCTACTTTAGGAAGATCTCATGTTCCCAAACCCTCTGTATCTGATTTCTTAATCATAAAATGGAACTATCTACCTTGCAAAACTTTGAGAACTGAATACGTAGAGAACAATTTCACCAACTGTTAAGTACAATAAAATGTGGAGTATTATGGAGTTTAATGAGCTCCTATATAAAAGCTGTACCACTGGAAATGAAGTCTATAATTAATTCTAAAAGATATTTAGATCCTTAAGGACTTTCAATTAATAACTTTTCCAGTAAGTTCCAAAGTTTATAAACCAAAGAGGTGAAAGACTATATTATATACCAACAACTAACAAGGACCCCCACAAGGTTAATGGAAAAAAAAAAAATCTTGAAATGTAGATTCTCTTCTCATTAAGTCTAATGATAATAAAAACAAATACCTTCATGCAATACCCCAGGGAAATAACTGAAGTGGAAAAATAACACAAAATATTGAAAACTGTACACCGGACAGATCTAGAAACTCTGATTATCTATTAAAAATGTACACTCTGAAAGATACAAAACGAGTACAAATATAAATACTGAAGAAAAAAGCAAAAAGCTAAAACCTTGATACTATCTAAGATTAATACTTTACCTGCAGATCCTCACACAAAAAGACAGATTCTTGAAAACTAATTCGGTAAGTCTTTAAGGCTTTTAACTTTCCCTTCTCTCTACAAGCAGGACAATACCCATCTGACGGGACTTTAGCTGAATCATAATTCTAAAAAAGAAATAAAGTAAATTAAAATATAGACATTCCTAAATTATATCAAATTACAAAAAGTCAAACGAAAAAGGAACCAGAAAAAAATTACAATTTTCACCTGGAAGTGTTCTGGCTAGATATTTTAAACATGGCAAATAAAAGAAAAGCACATAGGCTTAAAATACAGCTACTATTCCAAAAAGAAATGCATTATAGTTTTAAATATTAAATTTTAAGTGCTAAAAATAGCATCAGTTTTATGTGCAAGAAAAAAGTAATGCCAACTGCCAGGGAAAATGTATGTTCCATATTTTCAGAGAATAATAAACCACAAGGTCTATGTTCTATTTCTACTTTCACATACCAATAAAACACAGAGAGGTAAACACATTAAAATAATCTTTCGCCATTGCTTAAGATTTCCGTGGAAGATATAATTTTTTAGAAGTTAATTGGAAAATTAAAACCAAATTTAAATCTCTAAAAAAAGGAGGAAAAAACCCAACTTTGCACTGAGGCAAAAAATAAGTTCACTAACTTTTCCCAAATACCCCACCATGTGGAGTGAAGATATCCCTATATCAGTCCCTGGTCCAATCACTGGCAAACCATTTCCAATCTTCGGGGAATCCATCATTCCGAGTCATTGGCTAATTTATGTCACTTGAAACATGTCAATATCACTAAGGATTTTTCAATGAACCCTGGAAAAAAAAAAGTCAATAGACAATTAAATAAAAAATTCTATTTACCTTGAAAAAGAGCTATGCTATAAGATGTATATATATTAAATATACTTTGAAACCATAGGTCTTAAGATAAACATATTCTAAAATTGTAATCTTGACATGAAATCAAATAACCTATACATAGAAACCTGGCAAATTTGTTGGAAGAGGGCAGACTGGAAACAGGACCAAGTTTCAGACTTACTTGTAAGCCAATTTATTAAAACTTACAAAAGAAGGTAACTATTCTTTAAAGCAAATTATACTGACCAGAGTTTGAAAACTCAAGTTCGTAGAGTTTATGCATAATCTGAAACAAGTATGTCAGCGTTATATTAGAAGGTACTTTAAAGACTCAGGATCTTTTGTGCCATTGCTTGACAGGGACAAAAGAACCCCATAAATTCCTATTGCTTTCAACCACTAAGAACAGGTCACCAAGAGGATAATGCTATTTTTTTTAAGTTTCCACCAATATACTATTTTATAATAAATGAACTGTACCCGACAAAAATGTTAACTCTGTAATAGTACAAATTAGGTATTTAACAAGCTTGGTTTGAGTGTTCATTTCATGGAGTAGAATCACATTCAGTAAAGTTGAAATTATGAGACTGGAGCTCAGTAGAAGGAAAAAATAATTGTTAAGAGTAGTTTAGATATGTGTTTAAAATATAGGGAAACCAGATACAAAAGACCTATAGCAGAGAACAGCAGGGATGTTGTAAAATAATTTCAAGCAAAAGTCTTTCCCAAATCTAAGAATTCATCATTCTATGACAACCATTTCCTGGGAAACTGTGGCTCGCAGATTCACTTTAAAAACCAGTGACACTATTCTGTTCCAGATATATAAAGTTTACATGTCTTTCAAGCCGAGGAATAACGTCAAAAATAAAAATGTTTAAGAAGAAAAGTGTAAGTGAATCTCAATTCCCTCTTCCTAAAGAAATATATTGATATGGCAGGACTTCTCAACCACAGCACTATAAACATTTTGGACCAAATAATTCTTCGTCGTGAAGGCTATCCTTTCCCCGTATGATGTTCAGCAGCATCACTCACTCTTACCTACCAGATGCCAGTGTTACTCCTCAGTTGTGACAAAGTCTCCAGACATTGCCAAAAGACCCCTGGGAGGCAAAACTGCCCCACTGAGAACCACTGCCAAAATGATCAAAGTAAGGGGCACATGGGTAGCTCTGCCAGTTAAGCATCCGATTCCTGATTTCAACTCACTGCATGATCTCAGGGTTCATGTGTTCGAGCCCCAAGTCTGGCTCTGCGCTTCACAGCGGGAAGCCTGCCTGGGACTCTCTGTCTCTCTGACTCCCTCTCTCTCTCTGCCCCTCCCCTGCTTGCATTCTCTCTCTCTGTGTCAAAGTAAATAAATAAACTTCTAAAAAAAAAAAAAAGATAAAAGTTTGGTGCTTTTACTTTATAAGCTCCTCACAGAAAACACAAATTTATCATTTTTGCTTTGTTCTATTTATAATGTACTTACAAAAGGCAACAAACTAGACAGAAAAGGGTCCAACTGCTTATGGTTCCAGAGTGGCCAAAAGCATGGGCTTTACAACAGCAGATCTGGGTTCAGAAATTTGTAAAATTGGTTTGTTCTAAGAATTAAATACATATAAAATGCTTAGCACCTGAACACACAATACGTTTTAACTACTATTTGTTTGGTGCTAATTTTATACTTTACCCTATAGAAACTATGGAGCCCATCTTGTATTATTCTGCACTATTCTCAAAAGAAACTGGTAGAACCTGGTACGCTATAATCCTTGAATGAGATGTTTTTAATGAAAATTTCCATCTGCCTGTGAGATCTAGAAAAACTTTTTTGGCCTGTTTTGTTTTGTTTTTTTCTCTCTCTCTCAATTATAAAAGTAAAAATAAGAAGCCTTCAAATCTGCTCTGATCCTGATCTCAGCAGCCAACATTTCAATGGGACAAGCAGATAGGCTGGTGGTTGAAATTCTGACTATGAAAAACCTGGCAAAAGAAAACTGATTTAAAAAAAAAAAAAAGCAGAGGTGAGCTATCCAGGACTTTCAAAAACAATTTACTTTGTCTTATACACAAAACCCTGGGGGTGATTCTTGCAAGTTAATTTGCCCTCAATGATGGTCTCCATTGTTCTCGCTACAAACATAACCTGCTCCTCTTTCTTGTATCTCACCTAGATTTTGGCATCTTCATCCTTCCAAATACACATACTAGAAAATTCGAGTGGTTCTCTAAACTTTCACTTCCCACTTCCTCCTGTCCAAATTCTGTGGACAATTCTTGGGAAGCATCTCAAATCCCACCTCTTTCTATCCGACCCCCACTCCGTATTGCAGCCAAAGTAACGCTAGTATAAAACAAGTCTGAGTCTGTCACGGCTCAACTTAAAATCATTTACCCCAACCTGATTGTAGGAAAGTCCAAACAGCTCAGTATGGACCTAAGGGTAATACTATGACCTTAAAACTCACTGTACTTGAGACCGACCAACCCGGCTTTCCAGTCTTACCTTCCTCTCCTCCACTTCAACCTCAGCACCTTCCTTCTGACTCCCTCTTTTCATTATTTCGGTGAGCCACTGATACTCCAGGATCCCCAGTGTGAATGCCTAGCCCAGTATGAACCCAGTTACAGCACAAAGAATATGTAAAGTTGCCCCTGGGTATGCCGAAAAATATGCAATTAAGCTTCTTTCACAGCCAGCCCCGTGTGCACAGTGGGGACACCCAGAGAACCAGCGGCTCCGGGAAGAGCCTCAAACTTTACATCTGAGCTAGCCCTCCAAGACCAAGAGAGCTCAGCACATGAATTGTCAAAGGTAAGACCACAGTAAACTTGAAGCCGAGGACTGGGGTCGGCTTTGGGTGCCCGGCCCTCCAGAATCAGAGACGCACAGGACCAAGACCTGTCAGTTTCAAAACCAAACCTTGGAAACCCAAGGTGCAGGGTTCCGTTAACCCTCCCCATCTCCACGCTCCTTGGAAGAACGAAACACAAAACAACTCTGGTTTCTCTTCAGCATTTACCTCTCTGAGCCAAAACGAATCAGTAACTCTCTACCTTAATCGCCAACCCTTCCCCCCCCCCCCGCCCCCGAGCCCAGTCCCAGCCCCTTCCCTCTCCCAGCCTAGCCCACCTTTCAGCGCGCGGACCCCCCCAGCGGCAGCCCCTTTTCCCCAGCTCTGTGCCCCCTTCCCTACTTCGAGAGCTGAAGGAAACCACTTCCTCTCCTCCCTTACCTGCCGCGTGCACGCTCCTTCTTCACACCGGGTCGGTGCGAACTCCTGTTCCAGCTTGGGTCCACACCACCCCGTGCAACGTTCAACCCACGTTACCCCCGGCCCGCTCCTCCCCCACCGGCCTCTCCGCTCGCCAAGCGGCTTCCGGTTTGAGTCCGCGGCAAAAGAATTCCCCTTCCTGCTCGGCGCGGGGCCTGAAAGTTCGTCAGCGTGGCGGGGAAGGTGAGAACGGGAGCACTTCCGGACGGCCTCTGCAGAGGCGTGGCTGCCCGCCCGGCTGTCGCAGCCGCAGTTTCAGCCGCGGCGACGGCTAGGGGCGGGGCCGGTGGCTGCCGAGCCCGGCATCTGTGAGTGGCTGGGTTTGGGGAGGCGACGTTTCTGGAAGCTGCTGGAAAGCGCTCGAGTGGCGGAGGTGACGCCGGCGACCAGGGGGTGGGGCGTGATTAAAACTAGTGCGCGCTCGGCAGCGGAGGGATTACGCTGAGGAAAGAGAGTGGCGCGCACCTCGTTGCGCCCGGGCCGACGCGAGCCCGGGTCGGAAGTCGACGCGGCGGAGAGTGACCTGGGTGGGTGGGTGGGTGGTGGGGCGAGGGAAGGGCTCCCCAGCCTGCAGAGGCGGAGGGTGCAATGGAGCCTGTCGGCCGGCGCGTCCCTGCAGCGCTGCGGTCTCCACGACGACTGTGGGCCGCGCAAGGCCCCCGTAGTCCGCTCTCCTAAAGCCTCGGTGAGAGCCGAGCAGCCACAGAGTGTGTGTTCACAAAGGGTCACCACACACGGAGCTGCCCCTCCCTGTCTCCCTAAACCCCATCTTCGAGGCCAGGGGCTTTTCTGCCAGGATTCTGGGGTGTTTCTCCTTTCCTCCCTCCCAGATCTTCTAACGGTAAGGGGAGTAGCCAAAGCACAGGGACTTTGCTGTCCACCGCCCGTTTTTGCTAGTCAGCAGCCGATCTGTCCCTGCTGCGTTCATTTTAGCTGCCCTGCCTTGCTTGAACTTAAGAGAAAAGGATAGTTCTCCTGTAGTTGATAAGTTTAAGGCTCTGCTTTCGTAGGAAGGTCATGTGGCTTAAGGGACATCGTGACCGCGTGTGCTATTTCTGAGTTGCATTCTGAATCTTGGGGCAGCATATTCTAGAAGTCCTTTTGGTCGACTGGTTCTATAACCTAGAGTAACAGTTTGGATTTTGTGACCCTGTCGTGACAGAGTAACCACCGTTAGCATTTTGGGCTGGGGGGGGGGATGTTTTTAGTGGTTTCAAACTAAATAACTGTATTCTAGAATAATGCTGGTAATTTTGATAGGGCGGTATAGAGGAAACAAGTCCCTTATACCAAGAAATTCTTCAGTAAAAAGGATTTTAGTTGTCCGTACTTATGAATGCATATGGCCAAGAAATCCAGTAGGGAGTTTGTTTTTCCTCCAGACTGAAAACTAGGCTGGTTAATTTTTGCTTACCTTTCTTGTTGTCCTCGATTATTAATATGCTGGTATATTTGTTGTAAGATCTAACTAGTTTTCTCTTTTTTAAATGAATTATGAAAATAGAACATAGTATTTCCTTCTTGAAATAATAGACAAACTCGGAGCGTTTTTCTTGTTCACCATTGCTATTTCCATTTTCAGGATAGAATACAGGATTTTTTTTTTTTTTTGGTAAATAATGCTTGCCAAATTGTTAACTTCGTAAGTTGAACAAAATAATTGATTCAGTTAAAATTGTAGCTACAATTTTAAGATGGAAAAATCAACATTGCCAAACTGAATTATATCAATGAAACGTTGTTTGTGAAGTTGATTTATAGTCTTGCAGTGCAAATTTGATTTTTTGCCAGGAAAAAATATGTAATAGTGACAGAAACAAAATGGATGTAGGGCTTGGGTTGTGGAAAGAAAAGAGGATTTTAGATATACAGATTTGACTCCAGAATTTTCCCCCTTGTAAAAGGTAGAAAAAGTTCCGCAAGACTTTCTAAAAGGAGTGATGCTAATAAGGACGATTAGGAGAGGTTGACTAGAAGAAACTCTCCTTTCAGTTATAGTACAGTAGCAGTCCCAGGTTGAAAAAATTAAATACATTTATGCTTTTTCCTTGTGAATGTGTTTGGAATGCCTCTTTCTATGTACACTGGTCCCAGAAAGAGTACAGTTACCTTTCAGTAGAAAGCAATCTCCTCGTCAGCAATGTGGTGCAGAAATTGTATTTAACGTGTTTCCATTTAAAAACTAACACACTGTGGTTAAAGGAAGCTTTTATTAGTGAACAGCCAAAATAGGAATATAATGTACAATTAGGATTTTCTTCTCTTTTAAATGTTTTCTTTTCATAGCATCAGGTTTTGTCCCCTCTGCTGGATTGGATTCCTTAATCAGGAGCCAAGTCTTTAGCCCAAACCTGGGATGTAAAAGCTGCCTGCTGTGATTGGTCGTTCCGATCTCATCAAAAAAGATGAGAGTTGAAGGAACTAACCCTATTTTTTTAGCAGCACCTTTGTGAGTGCAGTCTATAATCTATTTAATTCCAACATTCAGGAGGCTGCACAAACCAAAAACTTATTAAACTTGGAGAGAAAATTAATTTGGTAACAAAATATCACCCAAGCTAATGAAAAGTGATACATAGTTTTTACCCCATATGTTTTGCTGAGGAAATAGGTTATATGTTTGACTGTGGGGTGCTCCCCTTGACCACTGGTGTGGGAAGTGTTATGTGTAAACTGTAACATTTTTAAATTTCAAGGAATTGTTATTTCTAAAATGTATCCAGACCCTGGGTTTTGGATAGGGAATGTAAACCTATATTACTATTTTTGGCAGTTATACTTGTGCGAGGCGTTTGCAAATTTAGAGAATTAAAAGAAGACACTCTAGTTTTTGCCCTCAGTGGATTCAATTGAGATAGGATAAAGACAGTACATTTATCGTACTGTAATACGTGCAGTGAGGAGGATATGCACGGCCTATTTGTAAGTGTCGCCACATCAAGGCAACACTAAAAATGAGTAGTCTGAGGAGTTGAGGTTATTTTGTACTTTAGCCTCTGAATTTTAGACGGAACATGACGACCCTTTATGTAGTCTAGACTTGTTTCCATTTTGCCCACACAAAATGAGAAGACGGTAGGATACAGAAGAGTTGTAGAATAGATCTTGGAACATCTGATTTCTAATCCTCACTCTTTTGTTATGTGACCTCACATCAGTCGCTTAATTCTCAAGGCCTCGGTTTCCAGATCTATAAAGTGAGTTTAGAATAGATGGTCACTTACAGTTCCAATATTCTACCTACTATGCCTACTTTTTGCAAATGTTTAACATTAAGAGCATGATCGTTTTTCATCTCAAACTACTTTGGTGCTGATCTAAATTTTGTATTTTCTTTTGGATTAGGTAATAGATTCACATGGTTCACATTTAAAAAGGTAAAAAAGAATATGCAGTGAAAAGTCTTCCTTCTACTCCTGTCCCAGTTTCTTCCCTAGGAAGCAACCACTGCTACCAGTTTCTTATATTTTTTTCTAAAAAACTTTCACATGTATATAAGCAAATAAATACTACATATATTCCCCCCCCTTTTGTATGTAAATGGTACTATGCACAGTGTATGTACCCTGTTTTTTGCATTTATCTTAGAAACTGTTCTATGTCATTATCTAAAGTGGTTCCTTATTCATTTTTATGGCAGCATGATATTCCACTGTATGATGTATCACTTAATCGGCCCTTTCCTTTTGGACATTAGGTTTTTTTCCTGGTCTTTAGTAAAAGCATTGTGCAATGAATAACTTTGTACATTCATCGGTTTCCACAGATGTGAATATATCTTTTCCCTAAACAGTGGCGCAGGTCTATTGGGATAGTGACATAGTTGGTAAACTATGTTATTTAGCAACCAGTAACAAAAAAATTGATGGATCAGGGTCTCAACAGTATATTGCCAGGGTTCCATCCACTTTGACTTATGTGCTCTCTATGGCAGTATAGTATAGTCATGTAGTGGAGTCTGTACCCTATTTGGTTCTAAAGTAAAATAGGAACTAAATCACATCACCTGAATGACTGTTCTTTTTTTTTTTTGAGCTGTGGATGAAGCAAATGGATATGCAGGGACCTTGTTTTAGGCAAAGAAGTATGTAAGTGTGTGTGTGTGTGTGTGTGTGTGTGTATACACGTATATATGTATGTGTATGTATGCGTATATAAATAAGTATATAAATCTTTAAACACTAAAATCATACAGCACAGCAAGATTTTCAGTGAAAGGCTCTTAACTGAGACTAATTGATGGAACAACATATTTGGGCTTTCCAGCTCATGCTTACCTCTAGGCATGTACTCACTGAGTACTATTTAAATTGATATTTTTCTTTTAAACTTTTTGCCAAGCACATGGAGCTGACTTTGTATAAGTTGCAACTTTTATGTATTCTCACTTTATAATTTTTTTTAATGTTTATCAGAGAGAAGGGGGGGAGGGGCAGAGAGAGAGGGAGACATAGAATCTGAAGTAGGCTCCAAGCTCTCAGCATAGAGCGTGATGCGGGGCTTGAACTCTGGAACCACAAGATCATGACCTGAGCCGATCTGACGCTTAACCGACTGAGCCACCAGGTGTCCTATATATTCCCACTTTACCAATGATAAAACTAAACCTAGAAGTGAACAACTGACCCAAATTTGCATAACAAAGTGGCAGACCTGGGACTAGAACCTATGTCCTCTAATTTCTAATGCAGGGCTTTTTCCAGTACATCACATGCTCCCATTTCACAGGTAGCTGTAGCAGTAGATCTGAGAATGCCCCGTGGTTAGGGACCACTTTAGGTAGGTTTCCTCTACGTAGGTTCTAGAGCAATTTGCAGTTCAGAAAGCAGCAGGTCATTTTTCTGAAAACAAAAGAACATTCTATAATTATTGAAGTAATTACACATGTTGATTAGCAATCAGGAGGACTCCCAAATCAAAAAATTAAAGATGATTTAGAGAAACACTCTTTTCCTAATTGGGACACAGATGTCTCTTGGAGATGAATTTATCAGTCGTAAGATTAGAGGGAAATTAGGATTATTTGGAAACAGCCTTACATCCCCCTGAGTTCATGCCATTTGTAAAATTTTGCCAGGAATACCTGAACCATCAGAAAAAGAGAAGTGATAGAAACAATTGCAAAAGAACTGATAAATAGAAGGGTAGAGAATGTGCTGTGGTAATTGGATTCCCCTGAAGCTGGCATTGTAGCACGTGGCCGCCACCCCTGCTTCGGGGCCTTAATTCTCCTAGCTGTTCCCCTTCTCCTTGCGTATGTGACTCATCCTTCAGACGTCAGCCTCAGTTTCACTTGTCAAGCTGTCCACCCTATGAGCAGCCCTCTACCTGCCACCCCTACTCTAATTCCTTATTACCGCCTGCTGTTTGTTTTCTTCACAACCTACGTACATATTAAGTGTCTACTAGCTTGTGAGGGCAAGGACTACGTCTGTCTTATTCGAGGTTATATATACATTGCCTAGTACGTAGTACATGTTTTGCTAATCAATGGATGATCATCACGGCTCCCAGTTCACAGGGCTGACAAAACCTACTCTTAAAATGTAGTGTTTTCCCACAGTATATTTCCCCACGTTCTTATCCTTGTTAGTTCAGGGTTTTGGAGGATGTGAGAAAAATATTAACTTACTTGTCAACGCACTTTTATTGAGTATGCAAAGCACTGTGCTAAATGCTGGATGAATGCAAAGGTGCTTAATGCATAATCTTTATCCCTAAAAAAAAGTAGAAGCATTTGTAAATGGATAGTTTTCATACAAAGGCAAAATGAAATAAATGCTAAATAGAGATGTGCAAGCAATATTCCGTAGCAACAATGGAAAGAAACTAGTTCATTTTAATTACAGGAAGGGTCTCACAAAGTTGAATTTTGACTTTGGTCTTAAAGATGGAAAAACAGTTGAGGTGCCTATATACATGGAGAATAGAGATAAGTAAGTATTTAGCTTCACTGTTCAGAAAGTCCTTAAGGGGTGCTGGGTGGGTCAGTTGGTTGGGCATCCAACTCTTGATTTCAGCTCTGGTCATGATCTCCCCTCTGGTCATGATCTCACAGTTCATGGGATAGAGCCCCAAGTCAGGCTCTGTGCTGACTGTGTGGAGCCTGTTTGGGATTCTCTCTCTCTCTCTCTCTCTCTCTCTCTCTCTCCCCCTCCCCACTCTTGCATATGGCTGCACATTCTCTCTCTCAAGTAACATTTTTTTTTAAGTCCTTAAGGTAGTAATATTTATCACGAAGTCTTATAAAATATTGTCGTAAAGCAGTCTTTAAAAATTTCAGTTATGGGGTGCCTGGGTGGCTCAGTCAGTTAAGCATCCGACTCTTGATTTTGGGTCAAGTCATATGTCACAGTTGTGAGATTGAGCCCCACGTTGGGCTCTGCACTGAGTGCGGAGCCTGCTTAAGACTCTCTCCCTCCTTTGGGGCACCTGGATGGCTCAGTTGGTTAAGCATCCGACTTCGGCTCGGGTCATAGTCTTGCAGTTGATGAGTTCCAGCCCCGCATCGGGCTCTGTGCTGACAGCTCAGAGCCTGGAGCCTTCTTCAGATTCTGTACCTTCCTCTCTTTCTGCCCCTCCTCTGCTCATGCTCTCTCTCCCTCAAAATAAATAAACGTTAAAAAAAAATGTTTTTAAGATTCTCTTCCTCTCTTTCTGCCCCTCCCCTACTCACACATGTGTGTGCACACTCTCTCCAAAAAATAAACATTAAAAATTTTTTTTCAGTTATAAATGAAATTACTCTGGCCTTAAACATTATGCTTATAAGACTAACTGTAAAATTAATATGACTGTTTTGACTAGGTTGGTGCTTTCCAACTAGTTGCTGAATCATCAGTTCAGTCTAATAATTGGATTCTGATTGCTAATTGCAGTTGGTAATTATTTAGTAAACTAATCAATTCAGACAAAACTGCCTTTGATTTTTTTCTTTTGATCTTTTTTTTTTTAAGGGGTGCCTGGATGGCTCAGTCGCTTAAATGTCTAACTCTTGATCTCAGCTCGGGTCATGATCTCATGGTTTTGTGAGTTTGAGCCCCATGTCGGGCTCAGTGCTAGCAGTGTGGACCCTGCCTGGGATTGTCTGTCTCCTCTCTCTCTGTCCCTCCCCCACTTGCACTGTCTGTCTCTCAAAATAAACATTTAAAAATTTTTTTTAAAAAACTTCAAGAATGTCTTTTTTTTAAAAAAATCTTTTTAAAACTGATTTTTATATCATTGGTGGTCTTTAATGTGTGGTTGTCTGACCACATCATAAGTTTAAGTGTAGACTATTTTTTGATGGTCTAATTTGATTTCTAAGTTTACTATTGCTTTTCTGTTCCTGTGTTCTTTTTAAGCAAAGGAGATTCCTTTCTATCTTACTAAAAAGAAAAAAAGAAACAGGCTTTAGATTCACAGACCTGATTTCACCTTGTCCACTTATTAATCACAGTTCTTCCACTTTCCAATTTTGTTTCTTCCAACAAAATACTTAACCTCCCTGAGGCTCAATTTCATCCATATGATGAAAATGTCTACTAATCCCACTGTGTCGTTTAACTAGTTTTGTGACCTGAGGTAAATGATTTCATCTGTCTGAGCCTCAGTTTTTCCATGTATGCAGTGAAATTATCTTAAATGAGGTGATGCGTAGAACAGTGCCTGGCAGTTAATAGGCCCTCAGCACATTCTGGTTTCCCTCCGTTATCTACCATCTCATCTAAACCCTGCGTGTCATTTACAATTTGCTTAAAGTTCTGTTTGCTGTAATCTTTCCTTTGATAGCTCACAGCAGTCTCTTTTTTTCCAGAGTCATTGCGCTCCTTGTGTATAGCTCGGGTTCCTAAATTGGTATGAATCAGCATTATATTGGGAACTTATTAAAAATGCAATTGCTTGGGTTCTATTCCCAATTCTGTGGGTTTGGCATGGGGTCTGGGCATCTGTGTTTTTGCCTTTCTTCTTCAGATTTTCCGATGCTCACCAGTGATCATAATTTCTCACTTATTTATTAATAACTCTGTGCTTCTTATAGTTTACATTTGACAGGTAATTATTATTTAATCCTTCAGGTTATCTTAGTTTACATCCCAAATATACCATACAGTCCATAGGGACACGAAATACCCATTATAGTGCTGTGTATTTAGTTTAGAGATTGATAAGTAATGACACCCTTTTTTTCCTTGCTGAAGTTTGAATCGTGGTAAGAAATAAGATGTAGAAATCACATAGATGAAGATTCAAATACAAGTTTACCCAAAAAGTTGTTTTGGAAACGTGGCTGAGGTTTGCAGCAACAAGGAACTTCCTAGTATTGCACTCCGGAATTAGGCTGATTTCAGCCTCACCTTTCTCTGTCTACAAGAATGGAGTTTGTCCCACTACATTTACTGTGTGATAGAGAACAGCCCAGAATAAATGGCTGTCTTCAGTTAGACAAATCCCAAATAGAAAAGAAAAAAGGAAGTGGCTGAGCCCAGAATTTTTTCTCTCAAATTTATCAGACTGGTTACTCCTTCCTACCCCAGGGAGGAGTTAGTGAGAAAGTGGAGATCAGCCATGAATATTACTCTAAGGAAGTTTCATGTGCAGTGTGACAAAGCTTTCTTGTCGTCAGTGGTACTCGATAGGTATTTGTTAGTGGATTTCTTTTAATACCTTGCATTGCATCAGGACGCTGTGATTTTTAATACTTAAGTGGGATGTTATATAGCTATAACTTCAACCAGTTAAATTAGTATATATCATTGTATAGTTATGTTTTGCTGTGCAAGAAAGTACCCCCAACGGCTTAAACCATAGATATTTATTATTAAACACAGTTTCTGATGGGTAGGAATCTGGAAGTATTTTAGCTGGGTGGTTCCAATTCAGAGTCTCATGTGACTGCAGTCATCTGAAAGCTGCATGAATGTCCCTTGACATGACAGCTGGCTTTCCACCAGAGTAGGTGATCTGAAAGAGAGGCAGAAACCGTAGTGTCTTTTATAACCTGGCTTTAGAAGTAATATACCATTTGGGGCACCTGGGTGACTCAGTCATTTAAGTGTTGGAACTCTTGATTTTGGCTCAGGTCATGATCTCACGGTTATAAGATTCAGCCCTGTATCAGGCTGAGCATAGAACCTGCTTAAGATTCTCTCCCTTCTTCTCCCCCCCCCACCCCCCCCCCACCCCATGCATGCTCTCTCTCAAAAAAAAAAAAAAAATTATGCCATCACTCTCCTGCACAGACTCACCCTGATCTACTGTGGGAGGGACCCACACGAGGGTGTGAATACTTGGAGGCAGGGCTCGCTAGAGGCCATCTTGGAAGCTGGCTGCCACAGTTATATAACATGTTAGTTTGATTTTGTTACTTCACTTTGCTTCATTTGAGATCCGATAATTGAGTAACATAGTTTCCTAGCTGGAGAATAGGTTGAAAGGATAATTTTCTGCTGCTGGCCCCTCCTTCTCATCTAGCTCCATCTAAATGAGAAGTTTACATAACGTGATCAGGGACTACCAGTGGTTTTTATGATCTTCCAGACAGTCTGAAAGTTGAGATGACCTACAGGGAGACTTATAATTACAGGTGATAATAGCTACAATTTTTATTTTAACATGAATTAATTTACTTCTGGGAGGTGCTTCATGAAGTCTGGTCCCTAGCTTCTAATTTATTGAAGTAAGGGGTTTTTTGCAGTAGTAATCAGAATGAGGTGGGACTAGGTGGCTGGTGAAGGTCATTTACCTCGCTGAAATAAACCATAGGCCCAAAAGGGTTGAAAAATATCACTTAAAATAAGCATCAGTGGTTTGATTAAAATTCTAATGCCAAAGCACTAAAGAAGTCCAAGTAAGTGCAAGGAAATGGTTAAAAATCATTAACCGTTTTGGGGCTCCTGGCTCCTCTGTCAGTAGAGCTTGTGGCTCTTGATCACAGAGTTGTGAGTTCGAGCCCCATAAAATCTTTGGAAAAAAATCATTAACCATTTTATTTTAGTCATTTATTTCACCATGTGCGATGAACTCTTATGAACTCGTAAATGAGATGAATTCATTTATTTTATGATATTTCATATGCCATGCTAAATGCAGGTTTTGTAACGGCAAAAAATAAATAGCAATGTAAGGGGAACGTGAAACATTTATTGGATCAAACAGTATAAAATTTGTATACTGTTTAATCATTTGTATAAAATCATTCTGTTTCTAATGCTTTCTAACACTATGGAAAAGACAATTTTAAGATTGTGGCAGAAAATGTTTATGACAAATTGATAATGCCTGAATGTTCTTTAGAATTCTAGTCCTAAACATTGTCGGGTCAGTTTGCATTTTAAGTTGCTTGAAGAACGTCCATTAAGTTGTGTAAAGCATTTATGCCTGACTGACCAGTTACAGAAGGCCAAATACAAGTTTAATCAAATCTTGCATCTGTATTTAAGTTCTTTACTACATAGAATGGTGTATAGAGCATACCAGCACCAGACTCTGTGCACCCTTTTGGCTATTGTAATTTCTGGTCACGTGGGCGTATTTCACAGCAGCTTTCACCCTCAATTATTAGGAGGCACTATTTTGCTAATCAGGAAAGAAATTTCAGAGAATTCATTTTACTTTCCAAATGTAGTTTGTTGTGCTTAACCAATAAAATGTTTGGTGTCAGTACTGATTAGCTTTAGGATGAGATCCCCATGATTCTTATAGTGAGAGGCTGTAGTCGATTTTTTCTGACCATGGAACGTATAAACCCTGTAAGTTGCTCAGTTGAGTCTTTAGAGCTTACAGGAGGCAGTTAATGGGAAAAAAAAAATCCTGGAATAAATTGAGAATTTTTGTAAAATGAAAGGGCAGAGAGATACAGAAAGTTGGGAAGTGTTAATTTTAGGATATTATGCCAAGAATAATGAATATATTTACTACTTTTTACAAACTCTTCCCTTCCAGGACAGAAGAACAAGTTAAGTGGCTTCACCAGGAATCAGTCAGGTCCATTCTGTAAGACAGGTCTTTTCAAAAACTCATTAAGAGACACCAAAGGAACATGATAACCAAATGTAATGCGTAGACTTTGATTAAATCCTGGTTTGAGAAAAACTGCTGCAAAACCTATTTGGGGGGGATTTTAATATGCCTAGCAATAAGCTGTATTTGGGAGTGTACATTTTATTTTCCTAGATGCGTTGTTAACGGTTATTACGGTTGTGTCGGAGAATTGCCTTTCTTTTTTTTTTTTAGGAGATGTATCTGAAGTATATTTAGAGATGAAGTTACCTTCAGTGTTCGGGAGGGTGTGTGTGTGTGTGTGTGTGTGTGTACATGTGTACAAATAGGAAAAACACATGATAGTGTTAAATGTTGAGTCTGTTGTAGACATAAGCAGTTTTGTCATACTGTCAAGTTTTCTGAAGGTTCGAACATGTACCATAAGCTGGGAGGGAAAAAATCCTCCTCCAGATATTACCTGTTTTTTTACTCAGCTTTACAAAGACCGCAAGAGAGTGTATCCCTGCTTACAGCCACTGTCTCTACCTTCCTCTGCCATGAACTCTTTGGCCTCCAGGCCAGTCAGGCTTTCATTCCTGCCTCCCACCGGCACCGTTCA
Source organism: Herpailurus yagouaroundi (assembly GCF_014898765.1). NCBI lineage: Eukaryota > Metazoa > Chordata > Mammalia > Carnivora > Felidae > Herpailurus > Herpailurus yagouaroundi. The sequence goes on along the minus strand of NW_024412428.1, from coordinate 9,250,911 downwards.
TTTCCACATCAGCATCGACATCCGTGTTGCCAGATCTTGTGGTCATTTCTCAGCCCTCACTTTCCCTTTCCCTCTCAGCAGCGTTTGACACAGCTCCTCGTTCTCACTTACTCTTGGTTCTCTTGCCTCAGTCCTTCTCCTTTGCCTTTTTAGTAGTTTATGCTGATTCCCCTCCCCTTTAAGCGTTGAAATGCCTCAGAACCCAGATCTTGTCTCAGTTTTCATTCCCTCCCTAACTCATCTCCTGTCCTGTAGCTGTTCGTACTGTATAGTTGCTGAAACTCCCAAGTGCCCGTCTCCAGCCCCAGCCTCTGCCCAGAGCTTCAGGCTCATGGATCGATCTGCCTACTTGATACATTCACTTGACACCAGGTAGATAGACAAAGTTCAACATCTAATATGTGTAAAACAATTGCTTGAGTCTCATCAGCCACTTCTCACCTGCAAACAAAACAGAGCACCTCCTCCCTACTTACTGCTTCCACATTCTTCCTCCTCTCAACACTAGGCACTTCATTCTTACAGTTGCTCAAGTGAGAAAGCTTGATATCCTCTCTGCCTCTTTTTCCCTCATACTATACATTTAATCCCACAACACATACAGTCAGCTCTACTTTTTTTTTAAATGTATTTATTCTTTTTTGAGAGAGAGAGAGAGAGAGCATGCCCACAAGAGTGGGGGAGAGGCAGAGAGAGAGGGAGTACAGAGCCTGATGTGGGGCTTGAACTCATGAACCCTGAGATCATAACCTGAGCTGAAATGAAGCGTCTGTTGCTTAACCAACCGAGCCACTCAGGTATCCCCAGTCAGCTCTACCTTTTTTTTTTTTTTTAAGTTTATTTATTTATCCTGAGAGAGAGAGAGAGAGAGCAGCATGAGTGGGAGAGGGACAGAGAATCCCAAGCAGGCTCTACACTGCACAGAACCCAACGCGGGGCTCGATCTCACAAACCGTGAGATCATGACCTGAATCGAAACCAAGAGTCAGACCCTTAACCAGCTGAGCCACACAGGTGGCCCCTCTCCTTTTAAAATCTGTCCAGAACTAAGCACGTCTTGAGCTGTCACCACTACCATCTTAAACCATGCCACCATTCTGTGACAGATCAGAACAGTTTCTCCAACTCAGCACTATTGACATTTGCAGCCAGTAGTTCTTTTGGGGGGGATGGGCTGACCCATGCCTTGTAGGATACTTCGTGGTATCCCTAGCCTTTACCCGCTAGATACAAGTAGCAAGTGCCTCTCACAGTTGTGACCACCAAAAATGTCACCAGACATTGCTAAAATGTCCCCTTGGGAGCAAAATTGCCTCCAGTTGAGGACCATTGGATTATAGCAATAGTCTCCTCTTCTCCCTACTTCCTTCCCTCCCCACGGTTTATTCTCCATCTGCCAACCAGTGTATCACTAAAAACATCAGTAAGGTCATGTCATTTCTTTGCTCAAAACATTCCAGTGGCTTCCCTTCTCACTAGGCTCAAAATCTATATGTGCCTACAGATTCCTTCTCTACACACATGCACACACACACCCCTGTTGAAGAACAGTTTATTGCCATTGTTTAAAGCTTTTTCTCTTTATGCAAATGGAAAAGGACACCCCTTTCACTAGGTAGATGCAGCCCTTTGTGCTACTTTATTTTTCTTTACTGCATCATATGTCAGTTTACGTGTTGTATTTATTGAGTGAATGGTAAAATAAGTACAATTGTAATAATGTATACAAAGTCTACGATTTTAATAATACGTACAGTTGTACATAATACAAATATAGCCAAAATAAGTGCTGAAATTTCAAGAAAGGCTTAGCACCTAACCTAGTCCAGAGATTTTTAAAAGATCTCTCAGAAGAAACGATGTCCAAATAAGACTTCATCTGGTAGTGGGGCGCCTGGGTGGCTCGGTTGGTTAAGTGTCCGACTTCAGCCAGGTCACGATCTCGCGGTCCGTGAGTTTGAGCCCCGTGTCGGGCTCTGGGCTGATGGCTCGGAGCCTGGAGCCGGTTTCCGATTCTGTGTCTCCCTCTCTCTCTCTGCCCCTCCCCGATCATGCTCTGTCTCTCTCTGTCTCTCAAAAATAAATAAATGTTCAAAAAAAATTATAATAAAAAGACTTCGTCTGGTAGTATAGAAGGAGAGAAAGGTATTCACAATAGAGGGAGAAGAGAAAGAGAGGAGCAAATGATTAGTTCAGTTTCAAACTGACTCTGGGGTCCCTCCATGAGATATTCCATCTGGCAGTTAAGAGATGTGAGTCTTGATCTCAAGAGGGACATCTGGGCTGTAGCTACAGATTTGGGAATAATCAATAAGTAGGCAGAAATGAGAATGTTTACATGTCATAATTGGAAGGATAACCTTGAAACGTAGTCTGATGAACTGAGGACATTCCTGATCACATGCCACAGGGGAGAATGTAGATGAGGGACTGATGGTGTGCCTCTCGAAGACAAGGGAAATAAATAAGTTAGGGTCAGTTAGATCACTTGTGCTTTAGAACTCCTTACCTTACTTCAGCCTGGTTTAAACTAAATAATCATTCTTCCTCAGGGCTTATCAAGAGTGTTGATCACATCAGACAAACAGAGCCTGCTGGTTGGGACATACAAGTTCTAAGACTCTACATTTTCTGCCTTAGAAAAATCAGTTTTTCTCTTTTTTTTCTTCTAAGATTTTATTAAACTCAAGTTAACATATAGTGTAGTGTTTCTCAGATGTAGAACTCAGTGATTCGTCACTTACATACAACACCCAGTGCTCATCACAGGTGCCCTCCTTGATGCCCATCACCAGCCCCCAACAGCTCCCCTCCAGCAACCCTTAGTTTGTTCTCTGTAGTCAAGAGTGTCTTATGGTTTGCCTAGGAAAATCAGTTTTTCAAACTTGGAAATTTGGGGGTGTGAAACCTTTAGGGTGTGGATTATGAAGTTCTTCTCTCATTCTTCTACTTTGAACTTGGAGTAGTAAACTAACATGTTTTAGTCTAATGGTCATTTGTTATACAGCAAACTGCTCCACAATTTTGTGGCTTTAAAAAATGTTTATTTCTCACAATTCTGTATATAACTGTACAGTTTTTCTGCCGGTCTCACCTGGATCCACTCACACAGCTGCAGTTAGCTGGCAGCTGGCCCGGGGCGGAAGGGTCTAAGACGGCCGCGCTGACATATCTGAGGCCAGGGTGCTTCCTGCCAGCTGGGCATCTCTCTCTGTCTCCGAGCAGGGTCTCTTCGTTCGTAATCTCCCTTGGGCTTCCTACCATGGCAGCAGAGTATTCCAAGAGGGCAAAAGCAGAAGGCTACAAGGCTTCTTAAAGCTGGTCTCAGAAGTGGTATGCTGTCGGTTCTCCTGCATTCTGCCACACTGTTATGTGTGCCGATTCTCATGTAAACCTCACAACAGGGCTACAAAAGGTAAATATCATTATTATCTTCATTTTCAAAATGAGAAAACTAAAGCTCAGCACCAGTAGTTTGACCACAGGCACCAGACGAGCAAGCCACAGAGCAAAACATGGGTTTCAGTCTCTCCTTACCAATCAGCAAACTCTGTGATGTTAATTTATCTGAGCCTGACTCCTCGTCTGTAAAATGAGGGTACTACTACTCTACAGACTTATTTTCAGGATTGAATGATTCGCTTTCTAAAGTACTGAGCAAAAGCAGTTCAAGATGGCAGCGTAGGAAGGTCCTAAACTCTTGTCCTCCCACAGACACACCAGATCTACAGCTACGTGTGGAACAGTTCCAGAGACGGCACCTCTACAGCAAAGGATAAAAGGGCTACATAGACACCGGTAGGAGAGGCAGAGGTGTAGTCTCGCTGAACACCCCATCTCCAGCACAGCAGCCCACAGCCGGAAGAGAGCTCACAAATATGGCACTTCTCCCTGAGGAGCAAGGGATTCCTGCCTCCCATTAGTCCCCCCAACTCTTGTGATCCGCGTCGAAGAGACAAACCTTTAAAACAACTGGCGTTTATTTTTTTTTTTTAATTTTTTTTTTTCAACGTTTTTTATTTATTTTTGGGACAGAGAGAGACAGAGCATGAACAGGGGAGGGGCAGAGAGAGAGGGAGACACAGAATCGGAAGCAGGCTCCAGGCTCTGAGCCATCAGCCCAGAGCCCGACGCGGGGCTCGAACTCACGGACCGCGAGATCGTGACCTGGCTGAAGTCGGACGTTTAACCAACTGCGCCACCCAGGCGCCCCTAAAACAACTGGCGTTTAAAACCGGCGAGGCTTACATGTCTAGGAGAACCAAAAGGCTGCTAGGAACTGAGATCCTTTCTGAAGGGTCTTGCATGCAGAGTCACTCACCCCATGGCCCGGCACAAAAGCAGCGGTTTGAAAAGCACCTAGACTTGATATGAAGGAGCTTTACTTGCTGATCTTGAAGCATCTGCCAGAGGAGTAGGGACTTGTCGCAACTTCCTCTGGGGACAGAGGCACTGGCAGGTGCCATTTTTGTGCTCTCCTACCTTGCTGGCACCAGCAGGCACGTAACAGTCACGGCACCCTTCTGCCCCACTAAAGCTGGCAAGCATACCCAGTCCATGTGCTCCCCCGCTATATTGCTAAAGCTGGCAGGCGTGCCCTACCCCTGTGCTCTCCGGCTGCCTTTTTAAAGCTGGCAGGTGCATAGTCCACATAGAGGACGTCCCTTGATTGCCTGGCTGTGGAAAAGACACTCAGATCCAGGAAGCCCAGAAAGTTCCAAATAAGATGACCCCGAAGAGATCTACACCAAGACAAATGATAATTAAAATGTCAAAAGTTAAAGAGAATCTTAAAAGCAGCAAGAGAAAAACAACATGTTACGGACGAGGGAACCTCTATGCAACCATCAGCAGGGTTTTTTTGGCCAAAACTTTGCAGGCCAAGGGAGTGGCATGATATAATCAAAGTACCGAATGAAAAAAAACTTGCAACCAAGAATGCTTTACCCAGCAAGGTTATCATTCAGAATTAAGGAGGGGATAAAGAGTTTTCCAGACAAGGAAATACTGAAGGAATTCATCATTAAACTGGCTTTACAGGAAGTGTTAAAGGAATTTCTTCAAGCTGAAAAGAAAGGGCACTAAGAAAACATATAAAAGTAAAAAATCTCACTGGTAAAGGTAAACATGTAGTAAAGGTAGTGGATTAATTACTTAGAAAGCTAGTCTGAAGGTTAAAAGTAGTAAAAAGTAACAAATTTAATAGTTAAGGAATATACAATTAAAAGATATGAAATGTGACATCAAATAAAACATAGGCAGAGGAATAAAAATGTAGTTTTAGGATGTGTTTAAACTTGCTATCAACTTAGATTGTTAGATATAACATATATAAATGTAAATCTCATAACCACAGAACAAACTTGTAGAAGTTATATAAAAGATGACAAGAAAGGAATCTAAGCATAACACTACAGAAAGTCATCAAACCACAAGGGAAGAGAGTAAGATAATAATAAAGAACAGAGAGGAGCTATGAAACAGACAAAAAACAACAAATGGCAATAAATACACACTTACCAATAATTGTTACCAATAATTGTATGTAAATATACTACATTCACCAATCAAAAGACACAGAGTAGCTGAATGGGTAAGAAAAACAAGACCCTCCTATATACTACCTGCAAGAGGCTTCACGTGCAAGAACATACAGACTGAAAGTGAAGGGATGGAAAAAGATGTTTCATACAAATGGCAGCCAGAAGAAAGCTGGGGTAGTTATGTTTCTATCAGAAAAAGAAAAGCTATCTTTTGATATCTTTTCAAAACATAAACAGAACTGACAGACTTTTAGACTGAGAAAATGAGAGAGGGCTAAAATAAAATCAGAAGTGAAAAAGGAGAAGTTACAACTGCTACCAAAGAAATACAAAGGATCATAAGGGACTGCTATGAATGATCATATGCCAGCAAATTGGACAACCTAGAAGAAATGGATAAATTTCTAGAAGCATACAATCTTCCAAGACTGAATCATGAAGAAATAGAAAATCTGAATAGACCAGTTACTAGCAAGGAAATTAAATCAGTAATCAAAAAACTCCCAGCAAAAAGTCCAGGACCAAGCAGCTTCACTAGTGAATTCTACCAGACATTGAAAAAAAAGTGGGTTTTTTTTTCTTTTTTTCTCTGTTTAAGTAGGCTCCACGCTGGGCGTGAACTCACAACCCTGAGATCAAGACTCGAGCTGAGATCAAGAGTTGGACGCTTAACTGACTGAGCCACCATGGTGCCCAGGAGATTTTTGTTTTTCAGAGATTTAATACCGTTCTCTATCAAAGTCTTCCAAAAAATGGAAGAGGAGGGGACACATACCAACTCATTTTATAAGGCCAGCATTACCCTGATACCAAAACCAGACAAGATACCATGGAAAAAATACTATAGGCCAATATCCCTGATGAACATAAATGCAACAATCCTAAACACAGTATTGGTAAACTGGATTCAACATACCTTAAAAGGATCAAATATCATAACCAAGTGGGATTTATTCCAATGATGTAAAGATGGTTGAATATCTGCTGATTGCAAATCAATCAACATGATACACCACATTAACAAAATGAAGAGTAAAAATAATCTCATCACCTCAATAGGTGCAGGAAAAGCATTTGACAAAATTTAACATCACTTTATGATAAAAACTCCCAACAAATTGGGTATAGAGGGGACATATCTCACCACAATAAAGGCCATATGGTCAATTTGTTTACAGCAAAGGAGCCAAGAATAAACAGTGGGGATTGGACAGTCTCTTCAATAAATGATGCTGGGAGAACTGGATATCACATGCATAAGAATGAAAATAGAGTACTGTCTTATACCATAAACAAAAATTAACTCTTAATGGATGACATACTTGAATGTAAGACCTGAAACCGTAAAACTCCTAGAAGAAACTATAGATGATAAGCTCCCCAACATCAATTTTAACGATGATTTTTTTTTGGAATTGACTCACAAAGGCAAAGGCAACAAAAGCAAAAGTAAACAAGTGGCACTACATCAGACTAAAAAGCTTCTGCATAGCAAAGGAGATCGTCAATGAAATGAAAAGGCAACCTACTGAACGGGAAAAAATATTGCAAATCATATATTCGATAAGGGGTTAGTATTATAAAGAATTCATACAACTCAATGGCAGAAAAACAAGCAATCCAATTAAAAAGTGAGCAGAGAACCTGAAGAGGCATTTTTTCCAAAGAAGACATACAGATGACCAACAGGCACATGAAAAGATGCTCAAAATTACTCATCATCAAATAAACACAAATCAAAACCACAATGAGGTGTCACCTAACACCTGTTAGAATGACTGTTATCAAAAAGACAAGATACCAAATGTTGTCAAGGATATAGAGAAAATTCTCTATAAGGAATTTTCTACAAGGAACCCATGTGCATTGTTGGTGGGAATGTAAATTGTTGCAGCCACTACGGAAAACAGTATGGAGGTTCCTCAGAAAGTTAAAAATAGAACTATTATATATCCAGTCATTTCACTTCAGGGTGTTTATATGAAGAATATGAAAACCATAATTTGAAAAGATAGATGCATCCCTATGCTCACTGCAACAGCATTGCAAAGTATTTACAATAGCCAAGATATGGAAACAGGTGTGATACACACACACACACAATGGAATACTGATTGGTCATTAAAATGAAGGAAATCCTGCCATTTGGGACAACATGGATGGACCTTGAGGGAATTATGCAAAGTAAAATAAATCAGAGAAAGACAAATACCATATGATTTCACTTATATTTAGAACCTAAAAAAAACAAAAGAAAACTTATAGGTAGAGACAACAGATTGTGGGTTGCCAGAGAGGATGGGTTTTGGGGGGTGGGCAAAATGGGTATGAAAGGGATCAAAAGGTGCAAACTTCCAGTTATAAGTAAGTCATGGGTTGTAACGTACAGTATGGTGACTATAGTCAATAATATCATTTTGCATATTTGAAAGTTGCTAAAGTTTCACAAGAAAAAAATTTTCTTTGTATGGTGACATGGTAACTAAACTTACTGTGGTTCAACTGATGAACGGATAAAGATGTTTGTGTATATACAATGGAATATGACTCAGCAATCAAAAATAAGATCAAAATGGAAGGGGGCACCTGGGTGGCTCAGTTAAGCACCTCTCTCTCTTTTTTTTTTTTTTTAATGTTTATTTACTTAGCACAAGTAGGGAAGGAGCAGAGAGAGGGAGAGAGAATCCTGACGCAGGGCTTGATGCAGGGCTTGGACTCAAGAACCGTGTGATCATGACCTGAGCGGAGATCAGGAGTCAGATGATCAACTGACTGAGCCACCCAGGCGCCCCAAGTGTCTGACTCTTGATCTCTGCTTAGGTCATGATCTCACAGTTTGTGAGATCAAGCCCCACATTAGGCTCTGTGCTGACATTGCAGAGCCTGCTTTGGATTCTCTCTCTCCCTCCCTCTGTGATCCTGCCCTCGCCCACACTCTCACCCTCCCAAAAATAAACAAATAAAACATTAAAAAAAAAAAAAGGCAAACCATAAGAGACTCTTAAATGTAAAGAACAAACTGAAGGTTGCTGGAGGGGAGGTGGGTAGGGGGATGGGCTGAATGGGTGATAGGCATGAAGAAGGGCACTTGTTGGGATGAGCACTGGGTGTTATATGTGATGAATCACTAAATTCTCTGGAAACCAGTACTACACTATACATTAACTTGAATTTAATTAAAAAAAATTTTTAATGTTTATTTCTGAGACAGAGAGAGACAGAGCGAGACAGAGCATGAGTGGGGGAGGGGCAGAGAGAGAGGGAGACACAGAATCCAAAGCAGGCTCCAGGCTCTGAGCGGTCAGCACAGAGCCCGACACGGGGCTCAAATTCAGAGACCGCAAGGCCATGACCTGAGCCGAAGTCGGTCGCTCAACCGACTGCGCCACCCAGGCGCCCCTAAAAAATGTTTTTTAAATAAACTTACTGTGGTGATCATTTCCCATTGTATATAAATACTAAATTATTATGTTGTACACCTGAAGCTAGGAAGTGTTATATGCCAGTTATACCTCGATTTAAAAAATAATGAAAATTTGGGACGCCTAGGTGGCTTAGTCAGTTGAGTGTCCGACTTTGGCTCAGGTCATGATCTCACAGATTCTGAGTTCGAGCCCCTCATCAGGCTCACTGCTGTCAGCGCAGAGCCCGCTTTGGATCCTCTGTTACCTCTCTCTCTCTCTCTCTCTGCCCCTCCCTGACTTAAGCTCTCAAAAATAAAGAAAAATAATAAGAAAAATTAAGCACTTAGCAGAGTGCATGATACAGAACAGAGATTCAAAAATGTTAATTTCGCCACCTTCCTCTTATTCTTCTCAAGTTTCTTTATTAGGAGATGTTTTTATGCATGTCATTTGTCTTTTTATCTTAAAACTTATTATTAAGGGAGATGGTCATTAACATTCCAATGTTAGAGGAATAATAAAGAACATTCCATCTGATGGAATTAGTTATTTATTATAACACTGTGATCTTAGCTGTTCTACCCTAAGGTGTTAATGTCTGATGATCACTTAATGTATTACTCCTCCAGAAATTACATTTTCAGAGGAAATAAAATGCCAATGAAGGAATAGAATAAAAGAATTTTAGGTTTTGTGGCAAGCCAGCGAAGAAGCTAAGATTAGGAAAGGGATCTTTCAGAGGTGTTCCTTGTGGTCTGTCTACAGACCTGGGCCAGCCCTGGCAATTTATCAAGTCAATCATGCATACAACTCATAGATTTGGGTTTGTATAGATAAAAGGGAGAGATTCCTTTTAATGAATTCAGATCACCATGTGGTATTCTTTCATTTGCAGATGTGACATTTAGGTAAACACAGATGCAGTCACTACTATTAATGCAAACTACAGTGCTGACAAGTTTTGGGCCTGTTATGGGCTGAATTGTGTCCCCTCCCAAATTCATATATCGAAGCTTTAATTCCCAGTACCTCAGAATGTGACTATATTTGGAGGGCAGGTCTTAAAAGGGCATTAAGTTAAAATGAAATCTTCAGGATGAGCCCTAATCCATTATGTCAGGTGTTTTTATAAGGAAAGGAGATTAGAATACAGACCTGCTCATGTGCAGAGGGAAGACCACCTGAGGATCCAGTGAGAAAGTGACCATCTACACACCAAGGAGAAAGGCCTCCGAAGAAACCAAACCTGCTGACACTTTGATCTTGGACTTGTAACCTTCAGAAATAAATTTCTATTGTATTAGCCACTCAAGTCTGTAGTCGTATGCTATGGCAGCCCATGCAAACTAATACAGGGGCCATTTCTACCCTTTCACCTGATGTTTAACAATTGATATTTTTTCAAAGCCAAAAATTTTTGTTACAGGAACAGAAATCAGGTATGAATTATAGGAAACTTTTCCAAATTAAGTTATGATCTAGTGTTTGAAATAGAATAGATTAGAAGTATCTTCTTATTCTTTATCCTACCACCATGGCTATAATCCTTTTTCCTTTTATTTCCTTACCCTCCTTCACCCTACCCTATCCAGCCCTATCCAACACACATCCACTCCACGTAGCTGGCTCTTTTACCTTCAGTCTTTATATTTTCAGATATGTTCTCTTAACAGGCTTTAGTTATTTTCCCTAAACAGCAGGAAAATCATCCATGTTGTTTTTAGTCTTCACTTTGTAGAAGAAACACTTGAATAGCCCAGTTGAAGGAGGAGAGAGAGCCTTAACATTTATGGAGTGGCTATTTTATGCTAGGTACTAGGTTATTCACTTTACATAAACCATCTAGTGAGAAAACAGCAGTGGCCCAATTTAGAAAAAGAGGAGGGGTGCATGGGTGGCTCAGTCGGTTGAGGGTCCGACTCTTGATTTCAGTTCAGGTCATGATCTCGTGGTTTGTGGTATTGAGCCCTGCATTGGGCTCCATGGTGTCTCTCCCTCTCTCTCTCTGTCTCTCTTTCTCTGCCCCTCCCCTGCTCATGAGTTCTCTCTCTCTCACTCGCTGTCTCTCAAAAAAAATTTTAAGAAAGAGAAGGAATGGGGTGCCCGGGTGGCTCAGTCAGTTAAGTGTCGTCCTTTGGCTTAGGTCATAATCTCACAGTCCATGGGTTTGAACCCTGCATCGGGCTCTGTGCTGACAGCTCGGAACCTGGAGCCTGCTTCAGATTCAGTGACTCCCTCTCTCTCTCTCTCTGCCCCTCCCCACTCATGCTCTGTCTCTCTCCATGTCTCAAAAATGAATAAACATTAAAAATAATAATAAGGGGAAGGAAAAGCAACAGTAATAGACTCGTGACATCATTTCGGAATGTTAAGTCTCTGGCCATTGCCCTACTTTCTGTATACTTAGCCCTGCCCTGCCGCTATCAGATCCACAATACCTGATGGCTATGAAAAGCACCTTAACTATTTAAACCCCTAGATGTCAGTCATTTTGTGAGCTATGAAAGCTGCATATCCTTGGGGTATCTTTGGGGAGTGGCCCTGGAAATAGCATGGGGGTACTAATCCTTCTGAGAATATGTCACTGACAGTCATTAGTCATTTGTGTGTGCATGCCCCGTAGTGGAGAGTAACCAAAGGAAAAATGGAAAAAGTTGCTATCCTTTGGACTACTCTAATAGTTACAATAGTAACAGTAGTCAAGAAGGGACAGCCAGCCCTAAGGATATTGGAAGCATGCCTGGTCTGGTGTAAAATATCTTTCACCTACTTGTGAAAAAAAAAGTTTGAAATGGTTTCCCTTGGGCTTGGAATTCTGAAGAAAAGGAGCCTAAGGTTGTGTTAGCCCTCTACATCAGGGTTCAGCAAACTGTGGGTCCAGTTTAGCCTGAGCCCTGTTTTTGTACATCCCTTCGCCTAAGAAGGAATTTTACATTTTTTAAGAGTTGTTAAAAAATAACAATATGACAGAGACCTTACGTGGCCCACAAAGCCTAAAACATTTACTCTCTGTCCCTGCAGGAAAAGTTCGTCATCCCTTGCATATCATTGTAGAGGATCCGTTTTGCGTTTTCCATTGAAAGACTGGTGGTATACTGCAGACTACTGAATACAAGAATTTTTTTCTGAACACTTGTCGTCTCTCATAGAATTATTCAATTTTAGACCCTATAAAATACTGACAAGTTCTCTCTCACGTCTTAGTTTGTGAGGGCTGCTGTAATACAATACCGCAAATTGGTGGCTTAAGAGAAATGCATCGTTAATATTGTCTCACACCTCTGGAGGCTGGATGTCTAAAACCAGTGTGTCGGTGTGGATGGTTCATTGTGAGGAAGAATCCGTTCCGTGTCTCTTCCTAGCTTCTGATGGTTTCCTTGCAGACTTCAGTGGTCCTTGGCTTATAGACATAGTGCCCTGATCTCTGTCTCCATGTTCACGTGGCATTCTCTTGGTATTTCTGTCTCTATGTCCAAACTTCCCCCTTTTTACATGGACGCGGTCATATTGGTGTAGGGCCCACCTTTGTGACCTCATCTTAACTTTATTGTCTGCTAAGAGCCCATTTCCATATAAGGTCACATTCACAGGTACTGAGGCTTAGGATCGCAGCATCTTTTTGGAGAACTCTGTTCGACCCAAAACATTTTCTAATCGTTTTACAGATAAGAGCACCGAAGCCAAGAAAGTGTAAAGAAGTCATTCAGGTTCTATAGCTATCTAGGAGCAGAACTAGTATTAAAATGTAGATCCGGTCACTGGTCCACTTCTTGTTCACCTACATGCTTTACACCATAATACACAATTGTAGAATAATGAGGTTCATATCAAGTCTGTAGTACTTGCTTATACTAGTTGGATTATTCCAGTTGTCTTTTAGGTGTTTTGCAATAATCACAGATAATAAGTTATAGATGGATCAGAATTAATCCATAATTTCCATTACAGAAACCAGCGCATCTTGTACCAATTTTTGTTTAAAACCATCTTTGTGGGGCGCCTGGGTGGCTTGTCGATTGGGCGTCAGACTTCGGCTCGGGTCATGATCTCACAGTTTGTGGGTTTGAGCCCCGCATTGGGCTCTGTGCTGACAGCTCGGAGCCTGGAGCCTGCTTCGGATTCTGTGTCTCCTTCTTTCTCTCTGCCTCTTCCCCCGCTCACACTCTGTCTCTCGCTCTCAAAAATAAATAAAACATTGGAAAAAAAAATTTTTAAGAAAAAAAACCATCTTTGTATAATGCCTAGTGAAATAAGTCTGTCAGAGAAAGATAGATATCAAATGATTTTATTCACGTGAAATTTAAGAAAGAAAACAGATGAACAAAGAAAAAGAGACAAACCCCAAAACAGACCCTTAACTATAGAGAACAAACAGATGGTTACCAGAGGGGCGGTGGGTGGGGGGATGGATGAAAGAAGTGAAGCGGATTAAGAAATACACTTACCACGATGAGCAGAGTAATCTACAGAATTGTTAAAACCACATATTGTACACTGGAAACTAATATAACACTGTATGTTAACTAAACTGGAATTAAGATTTTTTTTTAATCCTTGTATATTTAGTTCAGAAAGAATTTATGAAGGTCTGTTGTTACTAGAGAGTATCTAAGCATACAGGGAAGGTATAAGCTAGGTAGTAGTCGGTGAAACTTTGTGGAGAGCGTGCCCTGGTCTGGACCTGTGCTTTGCCTGTTTCAATAACTTTTATGGACAGGTGGCTCCTCTAGAGGTTCTAGTCCCAACTGTGCTACAGATTCTAGGATTGAAGGCTCATTTTTTGTACCTTTGACAAATCATGTTAAGCCTTAATTCCAATTTCTTTAAAAGAAAAAAATCAGGTTTTCAAAAGTACCTTATACCTCTAGGATTCTAATTCTGTGAATGTGATGAGACCTTTTTGCATTTGTGAGCTATCTGTTGGTTTGGGACAATACATTTAATTTCATACTAAAGATTATATGGTAAACCTCTATACAGACTAAGACTTATCTGGCCTACCTGGAGTAGTATGTATGAGTGTTAATTGTGGGGTCCCAGTATTTGATTATAAAAACTTATAAAGTTCCCTTTGGATGCATTCTAGTGTATGCTAGATTACAAGTGGGAGAAATATTGCTGGACTGTCGTATTTTCTGTGATAATTATTCGCCAGATTTCTGAGTGAAGAGCTAACTTTAAAAGACTATACCCCAGAGATAACCTAATATTTCTTATCATTGGCATCCCAAGGAATGGAGTTTAATTGCACCTCCTTTGCACTCTTGGTATTTTTTTATCTCTCAGGCAACCTTTCATGGGAGACACTCTCCAAGATGGCCCTGGTTATTTCCTGCCCTTGTGAGGTCCCCTCCCATACTCAATAGGATTTGCCTATGTAACCAAGAGGATATTGTGGAAATGACAATGTGCGACTTCTGAGGCTAGATCATAAAAGACACTTTAGATCCAGTTTGCTCTCTTGAATCACTCTAGGGGAAGTCAGCTGCCATGTCATATGGACACAGACAGCCCTGTAGAAAGGTCCAAGTGATAAGGAACTAAGGCCTCCTCTCAACAACCAGCACTGACTTGCCTGGCATGTGAGTGAGCCACCCGGGAAGTGGAGCGTGCAGCCCTCATCGGGTCCACAGAGAACTGCAGCCCCAGCCAACGTCTTGTCTGCCACTGAGCCACGTCCAGCTAAGCCCTCCTGGATTCTTGGCTACAGAAGCATTAATAATAAATGTTTGTTGTTTTAAGCTACTAGGTTTGGGACAAATATGCTATGCAAAAATAGGTAGCAATACCACGTTTGTTGATTCTGCTCCTGTTTTCAGATCACTGTTTGTATCTATTATCTCCTAATAGATTTTTATCTACTCAAGGGCAGAGTTCATGTTAATTCACTTTGTTATGCCTCAACTGAGGTTATTACAGTACTCTGAACATATTTTAAATGCCATGTGATTGACTTGTATAAAGGCTAGAACACCTGGATTGCACCGATTGCTGCTGTTGGAAAGATGTAAATTACCTTTACTATTTTATTTGGAAATAAATGTATTTTTTTAATGTTTATTTTTGAGAGAGAGAGAGAGACAGAGAGAACATGAGCGGGGGAAGGGCAGAGAGAGGGAGACACAGAATCTGAACCAGGCTCCAGGCTCTGAGCTGTCAGCGCAGGGCCCGACGTGGGCCTGAACCCACAGACTGTGAGATTGTGACCCGAGCCGAAGTCGGACGCTTAACCGACTGAGCCACCCAGGTGCTCCCAGTGTAGTGTTTTAAATAGGTTTCCTTAAAAAGAAATTAGAGTGTTGGGGCACCTGCGTCGCTCATTCGGTTAAGCATCCAGCTTCGGCTTAGGTCACAATCTCACAGTCCGTGAGTTCAAGCCCCGCATCAGGCTCTGTGCTGACAGCCCAGAGCCTGGAGCCTGCTTTGGATTCTGTGTCTCCCTCTCTCTCTGCCCCTCCCCTGTTCATGCTCTGTCTCTCTCTGTCTCAAAAATAAATAAACATTAAAAAAAAATTTTTTTTAAGGGAAAAGAAGTTAGAGTGTTTAAGGGGCACAGTCCGTTGCGTGTCCGACTCTTGATTTCAACTCAGGTCATGATTTGGGGATCGTAGGATTAGGCTGCACATCACGCTCCACACTGGACATGGAATCTGCTTGAGGTTCTTTCTGCCCCTCTCCCCAACTCGTGTGCGTGTGCTCTCTCTCTCTGTCTAAAATAAGAAAAATGAATAAATAATTTTCAAAAATAAAAAGTAAAATAAAAGAAGTTAGAGTGTTTAAAAACGTAAGTGAAACAAAAATATAGTTATTTATAGGGAACTTAATATTTTAACAAGTAGCTAAACAGAGGGGAACAGACTCATAGAATCAGGAAGAGCTGTTAGAGTTGGTCATATTTAAAAAAATTACTGAGAAAAAGAACATCCTTTTTTGCTCACTTGTGTTTATTCTTTATTTGAAAATAATTTCAAATATGGGTAAGTTGAAAAAAACAAGAACTCGTGTATACCTTCTACTTAGATCCACCTATTAAGATCTTGTCTCATTTGCTTTATCACTTATGTCCCTGTATCCTCTTGCCTCAATGGTGTGTTTATAGGTGTATATGTATGTGTGTGTGTGTACTTGCGTGTATATGTCCACACATACAATATTTTTTCTAAACCATTTCAGGGTAGCTTACGTATATCGTAGCCCTATACCTCTAAACTCTTAAGTATATATAGTTCCTAAGAATTGCAGTTAACAAACTTCCATTAAGTTCAACATTGATACTTTACTGTTTGTAATCCGGTTTTGTCCATCCATCCAGTAATGTCCTTTTTGCCATCCCCCTCCCGCCCCCCCCACCCCATCCCAGTACAGGACCAAGTATAGGGTCATGCATTTGAAGTAGTTTTGCTCTCCTTTAATCTGTAACCTTTCCATAGGCCTTCTTGGTCTTTTATGGCATTGGCATTTTGGAAGAATACAGGTTCCCCTCACACACATTTTTTGGTAGAATGTTCTTCGTTTGGGGTTTATCTGGCGTTACCTTGTAATTACATCCAGTATCCGTTTAAATGTTCTAAAGTGAGAAAACAGTATTCCATTCCAAGCATCCGTTTTCAAGAAAAATTTAGGTCACACTTAGTTTGAATTATTAGAAATTGAAATGGAAACCCAAAACCTGTTGTAGAATCCACTTCTTAGAAAATGTTTAGAATAAGAACATTTTCTATCTTTTGTGATTCTGTAAGTAGTATTGGTTGGCCCGACAACCGGATTTTCAAAAGTCAAGAAATGCTCGGCTTTGGGATGACCTGAAGTGGTTTTATTTCAGCTTCATGGTGAACTCAGCCCCCCGCAAAGCCCGTGGTATCTTTCCGTGGAAACAAAGGATTTTTCTCCCAACTATTGCTACATTTTTGATGGTCGTTGTGAAGTCCTTACCATCTGTCAGACACTGAAGTGGATGGTGGGGATACAGAGAGGAATATAAGGCACACTTCCTGTGCCACACTGTGTATTAGAAGACTGCCAGAGAGGCCAGCACCCCGGAGAGGCCAGAGCCCGCGCGTGGGGCCAGTCTGTAGCCACCCTGGAGTTGGGGAGGCCCGATGCGCCTTTCTGCCCGGAAGGAATCCCTGTTGCTCCTAGGAGAGTCACATCCATCTGCAAGAAAAACCTAACCTTGCTGCTGCTTGGCATTTTTACCTGTTCTGGCGCATTAAGAATGACTAAATCATATTGAATAGTTTAGTGCAGGCAATCCCTTAAAAGACTGCAGGGTAAGACAGATGATTTCTTTTAATGCTCAAATTCTTGAATCGTCAGTTATTCTATATTACGTGCAGTGTCCAGGAACTCACTGAGAAAATAGCACTAAACTTTTAATTGTAGTTCTATTTACTTATGCATCATTTCCAACAGTGTCACAGGTGAATGGTTAAACCTTATTTTAAGGTGAAAAATGTTCTTTTTAAGTCTGAAGATAAAACAGCTTTGTATCTTCTGATGCTGTGCACACAGTTATGACTTTGTTCTTGATTCTTCATCTGGCAGTGTTCTAGGCAATTCCTGGAAAGACTGATATTTTCATGTAATTCTCATTATGAGACTTAAGAAAATGCTATCTATTCAAGGTTCTGGGTTGTATTTTGTTAATACAGTAATCAAATACCAAGCTAAAGCAAAGAATCTGTGGTTTTATATTCTCAGAAACATGACTTTAAAAGGCATCTTGGGAACAGAAAGGAATTCAAGAATCCATAAATCTAATATGATATTGGGAAAGATTTTTTTTTAAGTAGCTGTGTATAGTCCTTGATTATATGTTGGTAAATACAGACCGAAGAGAAATATTCTGTTGATAAGTGTGTATTTTAGTTAAAATAATTCTCTAATAAATCTCTCAAATAAGCTAACTTCAGCAGTCTTCCTTTTATTAACACTAAAAGGAAAGGAGCACAGATTCTTTTAATTCATGTAGTTTTAAATGCAGTTAACTATAGTATATAAATATAATTGACCTTTCAAACTACCTTAGTTGTTGGGCTTCCCACAGTAGGGACAGTATTGTGAAGCATAAACTAAACTCTGAATCCGATTAAAAAAATTTTTTTTTCAACGTTTATTTATTTTTGGGACAGAGAGAGACACAGAGCATGAACGGGGGAGGGGCAGAGAGAGAGAGAGAGACACAGAATCGGAAACAGACTCCAGGCTCTGAGCCATCAGCCCAGAGCCCGACGCGGGGCTCGAACTCACGGACCACGAGATCGCGACCTGGCTGAAGTCGGACGCTTAACCGACTGCGCCACCCAGGCGCCCCTGAATCCGATTTTAAGTGGAATGTAGATTACATAGAAGTTCTTTCTTATTTATGTTGGTAATATTGATTAAGAATTGACTAGGTTGTCTTAAATTTAAAAATCCTTACTGCTTTGCACAGAGCTTAGAGAGCAGAATGTAAAGTGTTTCCAATTCCTTAGCGCACATAGCATGCTCTGACATTGCTAGGTGATTCTTTTTAAAATGAAAACTGGTTGCATATGGGAAATTTTATATGAGTCCACCTTAAAATGGATTTCTTTGTAACTTGACTTCTGCCTTCCTCTCTAGCTTCCTGTCCTGCCTCAGCCTGCCTTGAACTTCATTGCTTAGCAACATGAAACAGCTTGCCATTTCCTTGCTCACCTCTAACTTTCACAATTTAGAGTTGCACTGTCCACTCTGATAGCCACTACCTGCATGTAGCTATTGAAATTTAATTTTAAATTCACTAAAATTAAATTAAAACCCTCATTCCTGTTGCACTAGCCACATATGAAGAACTCAAAAGCCGCATGTGATTAGTAGCTGTCTGATCACAGAAAGTTCTACTGCAGTGTCCTTAGAGTCTTTTGTTCCACTACAACTTGCTCTTCTTCCTTGTCTATTTAAAGCCTACTTTTTCTTCAAGATTTATATCGTGTGTCATTTAGTGCAAGAAACACTTCCAGCCAGTGCTGTTCATTCCCAATGTCTGTGTTAGATTTTTCCTTTATTTTTAGCATGTTGCCTTCATTATTGGCATTTTACTGTTTGAAAATTTAGGTTTAAGGGCTCCTGGGTGGCTCAGTCAGTAAAGTGTCCAACTCTTGGTTTCAACTCAGGTCACAATCTCATGGTCCTGAGACTGAGCCTCTCATTGGGCTCTGTGCGGAACATGGAGCCTGCTTGAGATTCTCTCTTGCCCTCTCTCTCTGCTCCTCTTCCCCACGTGCATGCTCTCTCTCTCTCAAAATAAATCAATAAACATTTTAAAACAAAAACTCTAGGTTTATATCATGTATGCCTTCCATTCTAGGTGTCACTTTTCAAATTCTGCCTCCTAAATATTCCTTGAGTCTATGTCTTTTTTCATTCTAAATATAGTGGAAACAGCATAGTCTTAGATCTCATTTTAAATCAGGCCCCTCCATTTACTACCTTTGTGATCTTACCTTTAATCTTGTCGACCCTTAGTTTTCTCATGTATAAAATGGAAAACTAGGTATTCAACTTAATGATTGAAGGTTGTTATGAATTGAGTGTTTGTGTCCCTCCAAAATTCCTATGTTGAAATCCTAACACCCAACGTTGTGTTAGGTCAGGCAGGTGTAGCCCTCGGGAATGGGATTCGTTTTCTAATAAAAGAGACCCTCAGAGAGCTCTCTGGATACAGCAAAGATACATTAATTCAAGGATACACAAGGATGTAACAAGAAACAGCAGTCTGCAACTGAGAGAGGGTCTCACCAGAACCCAGCCATGTACCCTGATGCTGTACTTCCGGCCTCCAGAACTCTGAGAAATAAATTTCTGTTGCTTATAAGCTCCCTCACCCCCACCCTCCCCACCCCCGTCTATAGTGTTCTGTTATAGCAGCATGAGCTAAGACAGAGGTCATAAATATATATAATTAGAAAAGTACAGTAAATGCTATTTTTTTTAAAGATAACAATGCAGCATAGGAGGGGGAATCACATAATTTTAAAGTGGTATGACCTATTTTTTCTCCTTTCTGATTTATTTTTGAATAACTGATTTTTATTAAATTAATTGTTTCTGAACAATTACGTACATATCCAACCTTCTCAGTTTTCCGAGTTTTTGGAGAGACTCTCTAATAAAGAACTTTCAGACCTAGACCGATATGTCTATTTGCATTGTGAAGATTTCAGAATGTATTTTCACCAGACATGTACTTCATAACTGATATGATCAATCACGTATCCAACTATGCCTTTGACATTTCCTCTTGAGTATCTACTGCCACGTTCTTCATCTAAGCCCTCCCAACTACATAATCTTCTAGCTAACTTCCCAGACTCCAGGCCCTCCCTGTTTTCGCCCATCCTCTGTGCTTCTGTGTCAGTCCTTTGTCTCATTTGTTTAAGCTTCTGTTTCCTGTGTTATCGTTCTACCTTTTTGCCTCAACATTAAGGCCTTTGGTATCTTCGTTATACCTTACCTGTCAAATCTTTTAACCATGTAACTTCCATTATTCTCATTTTTCTACAGAGGCAGATCTTTTTTACTGTGCCATTGATATACCATGCTCAGTCCTACCTCCTAGTTCTTACTATGTTGTGTGTTGTATGAAACAACATGGTATATATGATAGAAAGGTGGAAATTTGGCATTAACTGTATTCATTTAGTTTTACCGTTATGGTTATTTTGAAATAGGAACTAACGAGTTGTGTGTGGTGCCTTATGGATAAAGGGCACGGGCTTTGGTCTGAGACTAAATTGTAATAACTCTCCTCTCATGAGAGCTGGGTGACCTTGGGCAAGTTCTTCCATCTGTCTGAGCATTAGTTTCCTTTATTTGTAAAATGGGGCAACGTATGACTGCTATAAGGTGGTTGTTAGGCTTACACGATGTACCTATGGAGAACACTTATCACAGTGGAACACGAATGTCGACGTTATTGTGGTTAATTATTTAGAAATAGATTCAGTTCTGGGTGGCGGAAAACTCTGAATGACAGTGGCTTAACAAGTTGGAAGGTTATGTCTTTGACCACATAAGTCTGCATAGGGATCTAAGACTAGTATAATATCCTGAGATACGAGGGAACTGAATTTCTGGCTTGTTGGCCATGCCATCTTTGGCCTCCAACTCATGGATGAAAATGGTGGCATTTGCGTTCTAGGTATCAGGATAAAGAAAGGTATGAAAATGAAGGGAAAACCATGGTATGTGCTCTGTTTAGGGTAGGCATCTGAAGATATCTCCTGACATTTCCATTTACGTGTCATTAGCTAGAACTTGTTCACACAGCTACACTGAGCGGCAAGGGAAGCTGAGAAATGCAGTCTTATTCTCAGCAGCCAATATTTTGATTGCCAATATTCAAGCTAAAAATTTTATTGCAATAAGAGATGGGAAAATCCCTTGCCACATACTATGTTTATTAAAGTTACAAAATTATGAGTTTTTTTGACACCAATATTGGTTTGATTCATTGTTTTTACAAAGAAATATACATGGAGCATAAGGAGAGAGCCTAATTTTAACAAAGTAGAGAAGTTATATTACTTAATGTTGATCTCAGTTTAAAAAGATAATTCTACATGTGAAGGTTTTAGAGAAAAGAAATTTAACATTTTAATCATAGTAACCAGTGAGAAAAGAACTTTTAGTAAATTTATAGCAAATTCTATGGAATAAGCATTTATTCAGTATACGAGTACATACAGAATGGTAATGTTGTTTATTGAAGAAGGTAGGGACAGGTTTGGGAGAGAGTCCAGTTAGTTTGTTGAACACATTAAGTTCGAGTTGCCTATTAAAAGTCCAAGTGGATCTGTCAAATAGATCAATTATTTTAAGAGAGCCTAGGGGGAAAAAATCGGGATATAACAGTTTTTTTAGCCTACAGATAGTGTTTAAGGCATGGAACTGAATGAGATCACCCAGGAGCAGTACACGGAGGGAAAAGGGTATAGGTCCAGTCCTTGAGTTGTTCTTACTATTTAGAGGACAGAGAGAAAGAATAGCCAATAGAAGAGTAAGAAGTAGTGGGAAAATAATAGAGTTGGGTTTTTTTAAAACTCAAGAGAGTGTTTTAAGGACGGAATCATCAGCTATGTCAAATGCTTCTGGGAGATTGGGTGAGATGGAGACAGGAAATGTCCACTGGATTTGGCGACATAGACACCATTGATGGTGTCCTTCGCAAAAGCAGTTTTAGTGGAAGAGTGCGGAGAACTGCTGCCATGTTGGAGTAGGTTAAAGGTAAGTGAGGGGATGGGGAGAACACAATTGTCTTGAGAAGTTTTGCTGCAGAGAAAAGAGAAGTGAGTAGACAGGTAGAGGTGAGAAGTCACAGGACAGTATTTTGATGGGAATAAGCTAGCAGTCAGTTTTAAACCTTTCTGAGTGGTGTTAAAAGGGGTATTTACACTTTAAAAGTCCCTGCAGAATCAGCCATATACTTTTTTTACAAACTGGACTTCAAGTGTCCACATTGCCTTGCTTTTCATAAGTGAAAAAGTTCAGTGTTTTCTGTCTAAATTTCAAAATTCAGTGCGTTCTGTCTAGTCACGAGTACGTTTCTAGAAAAACTTGTGTTAGTGTAAGCGTTTTCAGAAGCTATCCAGTTGATAAAACATTTTACAATGTAATCCTTCCAGTTGACAAAAATAGTAGATATTTTATTGAAATAATTGGAAAATACCTGCAAAATACCAACATTTAAATAATTACATTTCAGTGCATATCTTTTGCTGAGAAAATGAAATTAAGTAGAATGTTTCAAGGCTAGTCAATAAAAATTTTTTTATCAAACACTCTATGTTCCAGGCACTATTTGAGCTGCTGATAATACCAACAGTGAATGGTTCCTGCCTTCAAGAAATGCTTACATTTTAGGAGGTGGGGGTTGGGGGTGGGGAAGACAATAAGCACATACAAAGCACTTGGTACTTAACGTAGTATTAGCAAGTACTATGAATAAAATAAAATCGAAAAATGTAGTAGAGAGTGACTGGGATAACTACTTTTGCTAAATGGTCAAGAAAGGCCTCTTTGAGGTGACCTTTAAGACTATTCTGAATAATGGGTGAAAGAGGTTCAAGTGTAAATGTCTTGAAGCAGGATCGTATTTGGCTGGTAACAGGAAAATGAGAAGGCTAAGGGGCCTGTGATATGGAGTAATCTAGAAACAGAATGGTAGGAGATATTCAGAGAGCTTCTTTGGGCTTCTAAGGAACTTGGATTTGGGTTTTCTCCTTAATAGGAATCCATCAAAAGGTTTTATTCAGGGAAGGGACAGGGCTAGATTTGTGCTTGGAAAGATCAGTCTGAATGCTGTGTGGAATAGACATAGGCGTCTACAGTAGTCCAAGTGAGATCATGATCGTGCTGACTGAGACTGTAACAGTGGAGATGGTGGAGAATGGTTAAATTCAGGATGCACAGGTGGATTGGGTATGGGCCATAGGGGAAGGAGAATGTCATGTTCAGCAGAGACTTAAGTACCTGTCCTAATGCAGTGCTATGTTAGATAACAAGCATACAGATTGACTTAAGCAGCTATGTCCCTTCCTTCTTGGATAGTAAGTCTTCATGCTTCTTCCCGTTTTGGTGTGTTAGTAAACCACCTAAATGCATAATATTAACTTTCTTGCTACTTAATTATATATTTTTCAAACAATTTGCAGAGGTTTTGATTGCAACAACAAAGATAAATTGTGCCAGTTCCAGTAGAAGCCGTTTTATCAACACTCCTGTGTATGTCGTTTTGGTTAAGTGTCCAACTCCTAGCACAATGAAACATACCACATATAAAAGTTTCCACAGATAGTTCAGAAGCACCCCACCTCTCTTAACTCCTGTCTTGTTTTCTCTGCCTGCTTGCTGTTGGCTCCAGCTTTGATGCCCATTTGTTCTGGCATGAGATGGTGATTCTGTTGAATATCATAAAACACTCCCTTCAGTAAGTCCTGAGGCACTTTTTTCCCCCATCTTCCCCACTTCTCAGGTCGTCAGGGTTGTTGAAGAAAGCAATCTCTGCTAAGGAGAACCCATCTGTAGAAGCATAGTCTACAGATTAAATACACCTGAACACTTGTTCACATGTTAAAATCAACTTGAAATTTCTTCCCACGGAAAATTCTGACTTTGCCTGCATTTGTCTCCCTTCTCATTAAGATAACCTTCTATCAAAGCAAAAGCCCTGATTAGGAACCTCAGTTTCCATTATAGATTATTATTAGCCTTATCACCTGCTGGTCTGGCCTCTGATGCACATGGTTCTGCTCTTAATCAGCAGCATAGAATATTTGTAGTCTCCCAGGGCAGCAGACTTTCCATGCAGAGTCTATTATGGACTGAATGTTTGTATCCCCCCCATATCCCTATGTTGAAACCCTGCCCTGCCATGTGATGGTATAAGGAGGCCGAGCCTTTGGGAAATAGTTAGAATTAGGTGAGGTTATGAGGGTTGAAACCTCATGAGTGAGATTAGTATCCTTATCACCTCATCTAATCCTAATGACCTGGCCAAAATCTTGCTTCTTTTCTCTCCTTTCCACCATGTGAGGAAGCAGCAAGGAGTTGGCAGTCTGCTACCCGGAAGAGGGCTTTCACCAGAACCCTACTGTGCTGGCTGGATCTTAGACTTCCAGCCTCCAGAAATGTGAGAAATAAATTTCTGTTGTTTCTAAGCTACCCAGTTTAGGGCATTTTGTCACAGGAGCCCAAGCTGTCTAATACAGGGTCAGATGATAGATTTTTTAGTCTTTGTAGGCTGTATGGCCTCTGCCACAACTACCCAGTTCTGCCCCTATAGCTTAGAAGCAGTCATTGACAATACAAAAATGAGTGGGCATGGCTGTGTTCTAATAAAACTTTCTTTACAGAAAGCAGCAGCAGGCAGGATTCGGCCCACAAACCGTTGTTTGCTGAACCCTACTCTCTAGGCCTTTGTTAGACAAACTGGTACACTGTTCAGCTACCATCAAAACCTGGACTGTGCTATTCATGGAGTATGATTAGAAGGAGCCATCATATATACACTCATGTAAGTAATCCAAATTATGAGATTCAGTTCTTAGATTTGATTCCCCCTTTGTCCATTAAAAAAATTTTTTTTTTCCCGCTGTTAGCCAAGTAGACATACAGCTATGTCTTACATCATCTACAACAGAAATGCTGAAGAGGAAGAATGTCCTTATTTAGCCAGTAGTTTCCAGGGAAGGGCTGTCTTAATTATAATGACCAATGGTGATGAGCTGCATGGAAAAATATGGAGAATAGATAAAGGCAACCTATTGTTGTCTTTATGAAGACAACATCAGGATCAACACATGACAGAAATTCTCTAAAAGAGCCAAACTTGACTCTTTCTTGACTCTTGGGGGTCATTCTGGTCTCTAATTGTATTCAACTAATTGTTGTTTAAATGTCCGTTATGTGCAAAGCATGGTGCTCAGCAGTGTCTCCTGAGAATATTTTTTTTACCAGTAAAAAATGCCTATTGGTATCTGCTTTCCTGCATATAGAGCTCATTCCCTAGTATGTAGGAGATGCTCAATAAATATTTGTGGCTGAATTAATATCTCCTGTTATGAATCAGTAAACTGATATTATTTGTAAATTGCTGTCTAATGGATTCAATTAACATGAATCAGTGGATGAATTGATAAATAAAAGAAGCCAAAGCTAATGTCCAACCATGAGCCCAAGGTGATTCCAAATAGCCTGTGGTGTCTATTTTAATAAGATTACTGAAATATCTCTTTCTCATACTACCATATACAGCCCTGAAATATGTAGAGGGAAGTGATTGAATTAAATAAACACAATAGACTTCTTTAGGACAAGAAATAATAGCTAATTTGGGAGTTAGAACCAGGTGGCTGTTTGCAGGCTAATAAAGCAAAGCTAATTTTGAACTTTTCAAACTTTTTGAAGCAGAACTTTTTGAACACCTACTAAGTTCTGGTTTCTGGTGTTGTACGTAGACCTTTTTTTTTTTAATGAAAAACTGTGAAATTGTAGTTCTTTGTTTTTACTAATGAAAAACTGAATCCAAAAAAGTAATTTATTTGGGGGCCACTCCCTTTTCTCGCTGTCTCTTTGTGTCAGAGATAAAGGCTTGGATGAAGATAGTCTGATGTCTTATTTCTTTTGTCATATGTAAGGTTACATATTCGCCCCCATTATTTTCCTTTTCCTTCCAGTTGAGTCACTCCACTATTGTAGCAGGTGAATCGACTTTGTAATTCACTGCTTTTATACAATAGTCATTTTTTATTTTAATCTACTTTTCCCAGATGCCAGCAATGACCTCCTGCCTAATTTAGTACCAGTAGTCAATTTAAGTTTATTTGATCAAAGGAAGAAACTAACATTGAAAAAAAAATTTTTTTTATTTTATTATTTATTTATTTTTGAGAGAGACACGGAGTGTGAGCAGGGGAGGGGCAGAGAGACCGAGGGAGACGCAGAATCCGAAGCAGGCTCCAGGCTCTGAGCTGTCAGCACAGAGCCCTGTGCGGGGCTTGAACTCATGAGCCGCAAGGCCATGACCTGAGCTGAAGTCAGACGTTTAACCAACTGAGCCCCCAGTGTGCCCCAACATTTTTTTAATATCTTATGTCCAGGTACTATGCTTTCATCATCATCATCGTCCTTGCTAAGATTTACTGAGTAAATACTAAATACCAAGCACTGTGCTTGGTACTTGGAGGCCTTACATACATTTACATACAGTATTCCATTATCTCCACTCTGTGAGGATACTTCTGTTGTCCTCTGGGTGATTTCCATGAGAAGACAGACTTGGGGGTAGAACTAAAGAGAGGTTTTGCAAGGTGGCCCAGTGAGCTGTGATATGGACCAAGTCTTTCTTACAAGTTTTCACATCTCACTGAATGTTCCCCAGACTCTACGTGATGGACATTATATTGGGGTCATTACAAAAACTAATAAACTAAACTAAGAAGTGACCATACACAGTGTTTTCTTAACTTTTTAAAAAGTCACTCCATTGTAGGAAAAGAATTTTACGTTGCAACCCAGTACACGTACACACGCACACATGTAACTGAAACAAAAATTGTGCCAACTTAATGGCCACCTTTGCTGTATGTAATGCCCTCTGAGGTCTTCTATTATTCAAATTCTTTTTTATGATGGATTGTGACCTACAGTTTGAAAAATAGTGATCTAATGTGTGTCTACTCAGGATGTATTCTTAGTATGGTAATAAGCCTAAGGTTCTTCTCTTTTTTTTTTTTTTGTAGCTATTCTGTTCATAAATTTATGAACCTAAAAATATGCTTATAACTATTGAGTGTTGCTTACTATATGCCAGATGCAGTTCTAGTTCCCAGGATATACAGACAGTAGAATTCAGTCCTTGCCCTCGAACTCAAATGGATAAAACAGACAAAAATTAAAATAACTTTTAGTAAATACAGTTGACCCTTGAACAAGATGGGGGTTAGCGGCACTGACCCCCTGTGCAGTTGAAAATCCTGGGGCGCCTGGGTGGCTCAGTCAGTCAAGTACCTGACTTTGGCTCAGAGTCATGATCTCACAGTTTGTGGGTTTGGGCCCCGTGTCGGGCTCTGGGCTGACAGCTCAGAGCCTGGGAGCCTACCTTGGATTCTGTCTCCCTCTCTCTCTGCCCCTCCCCCCCCTCAAAAATAAAATAAACGTTAAAAAATTTTAAGAAAAAAAGAAAATCTTCATATAACTTCTGACTCCCCAAAACAACTACTAACAGCCTCCTGTTGACTGGAAGCCTTACCAAGAACATAAACAGGTGATTAACACATATTTGTATGTTATATGTATTATATACTGTATTCATACAATAAAGTAAGCTAGAGAAAAGAAAATATTAAGGAAATCATAAGGAAAAGAAAGTACATTTATAGTACTGAACAGTATTTACCGAAAAAAATCTGTGTATAAGTGGACCCACGCAGTTCAAACCTCTGATGTTCACAAGTCACGTGTGTTGTAATATCAATATGAACAATGTGCTGTGGGAACAGTGGAGCAAGCAACTAACTCTCCCAGCCGAAATCCAAGAAAGGCTTGATGAGGGAGGTGACTTAGTGCAAATGGATCGTATGGAATGAGTGAAGATTTTCCAGGTGTAAGAGAGAAGAACATGCAAGCAAAGGGACCTCCTGTGCATGCACGGGCCAGGAGGTTTGAGAGGCCCGAACTCATTCCAGCAACAGAAGAAGTTCAGTGTAGCATAGAGTTTAGGAGCATGCAGAGAAGTCAGGTAGAGGGGTGGGTTGAAGGACCTGTGTGCCTTGTTAAAGAGGTTAGATGCCATCTCCTGCAGGGAGAAGCCCGGTGAGGTTTTGGATCTAGGCCATGTAAGATAAGATGTTTGTGCTTTAGGAAGACAGTTCTGACAGCTGCTTAAAGGATAGTGTGGGGAAGAGAGAGGTCAGAGGCAGGAGATCCTTTGCATGGCCTCACATGAGAAATAGAGACATGAACTTAGAAAGCAGTGGTGGGTATGGAAAAGATCATCTGGATCCCAGAGCTCAATTCCATTGAGCTTGTCAAACATTTACTGAGTGCTGACTGCAAGTCAGGTTGTTAAATACTATGATACAAAAAAAAAAAAAAAAGAATAAAAATGGTCTCTGACGTTGAGTTTTCTGTCTAGTGGGAAGTGAAGACACACAAATAGATCACTTCAGTTTTATAATGGTTAAGTGCTATGATAAAGGCTTACATGAAAATGAAAAGAGCAGGGGCACCTGGGTGGCTCTGTCGGTTGAGCGTCCGACTTCGGCTCAGGTCATGATCTACGGTTCGTGGGTTCAAGCCCTGCGTTGGGCTCTGTGCTGACAGCTCAGAGCCTGGAGCCTGCTTTGGAGTCTGTGTCTCCCTCTCTCTCTGCCCCTCCCCTGCTCATGCTCTGTCTTGTCTCTCTCTCATAATTAAACATTAAAAATGTTTAAAAACAAAATGAAAAGAGCCAAGGTGAGAGGTTCATTACTGAGACTGAGAGGTTCACAAAGGCTTCCTCAGAAGGAAACATCCACGTGGAGTCTAGAAGGATGAATAGAAATTGACCAAGTGAAGCAAAGGACAAGGGGCGTTCCAGGCAGAGGGCAGAGGGAAGCGGTCCTGAGTATCCTGGAACAGCAGGAGTTCAATGTTGCTGGAGCAGAGTGTGGGTGAGGAGTGATACGCCTGAGGCCAGACTAGGAGCAGAGGGTTCACTTGACCTACTGTTGTGGAACTTGCAGGTTCTTAAGGAGCCCGTAAGTCGTGCTAAGGAGCCTGAACTTTATTCTGTCGGTGGCGGGGAGCCCAGTGAAGAGTTGTAAAACATGGGAATGGCGTGGGCAGCTCTGTGGTTCAGGTGGCTTGTTCTGGAAACGGAGACCAGAATAGCCCACTTTCACCAGATGCTTATAATGCACCAAGCAGTCCTGTGAGCGTTTTACATGTGTCACCTTGCCGAAACAACCCGCCTGTTCACTGCGCAGGGAGATCACTGACACCCAGATTCAGTAGCTGGCCCAAGCGTACAGAGTCGGTGGCAGAGCAGGGACTCAGTCCCCAGTGATCCGACTACCCCACAGTGCCATTCAGTAGTTAGGAGGTGAGAAGAGAGCGACCAGACTACAGGGGAGAGAGGATGGTGAGCTGCTCCGGGGGTTGCGGAGCAGAAGGAGGGATGTCTGCCGGGGCTGCGGTAACAAATTACCATAAACTGTGTAACCTCACAACAGAGATTGATTTTCTTACAACTCTGGAGGCTAGAAGTCTAAGATGAAGGTACTATCGGGATTGGCTTCTGTGAGGGCCCTCCTTCTGGCTCGTCGATGGTAGCCTTTCCTCGGTGTGTGCTTGTGGGGAGAGAGAGCAAGCTCTTCGGTGTGTCTTTTAAGGACACTAATCCTGTTGAATCGGGGCCCCACCGTTATGACCCCTTTTGACCTTAATTTCTTCCTTAGAGGCTTTGCCTCTCCAAATACAGTCACGCGGGGGAGTTAGGGCTTCAATATGAATGGCAACCAGGGGAAACAAACATGCAGTCCATAACAGCCACATTCCAGAAACCATTTAGAAGATAAACTGAGCACAAGTTGGTGACTGATTGGATGTGCGAAGGGAAGGAGAAGGAAGAGTTGAGGATGACTCAGGTTTCTCACAGAGGACACAGAATAAGGAGCAACTCTGTTGGGGGGGAGGACAGCTCAGTGGGGATGATAGTAAATCGGGAGCTCCTGGAAGGAGCCAGGAGCTAGCTGGCAGTGGTGATGGGAGGAGAGGCACCAGCACGTGGATGGCAGTGGAAGCCACAGGTTGGGTCACATCATGTAGAGAAAATACGTAGGGTGAAAAGGAGGCAATGCTGCCAAGGATAGAAAAATACATGCCAGGTACACAAAAGAGAGACTTCAGAAATGAGAGACCTTTATGGTTGAATACAAAGCAAGAGAGAATTTCAAACAATGGAGAATCTAACACTCAAATTCTGTAGCCTCTTGTGTGTCAGCTTTGTATTCTTAGGTGAGAAAAGGAAACAGTCACAGAATCGCAGCATTTCATCGCCTAATGGGACCAGAAGCATGATTTTACAATCTTCTGGCTCTACAAACAAGGAAGCTGAAGCCTCGCAAGGCTAATGATTTGTCCCTTTTGTGGCGGGCACTGGCAGAACTAGAATTGAGGTCTCCCAGGCCTCTTGACGTCAATCCAGTGCTTCTAACAATATATCAAATGGAATCCATCGCTGTGGGGTTTGAAAATTAGGTCTAAGTTGTAAAAAAAATTCCACCAAATAAGGTGGAGAAAGACACATCACAGTGTTACTACTGTATGTATTTTGGGAGAGGAAGAAGTGGTATATAAAATGTATGAAAGCATTATGTAAGAGGACAGGTTAATAGTGTTGGCCTTGGACAGTGATAAGAAAATGGACTCGTGGAAGAGAGCTTGGAGACAGGATGTCCCTACTACATTTAGAGTGGAAATGCCACATTGACCGGGGGCGCCTGTTACACGCTGGGCACGTGGATTTTTTTGTTGTTGTTGCTATGTTTTGTTTGGGGAGAGGGGGGAGGCATGTTTTTAAATGCGACTCCTGTTTATGTTTTTCCTGTTGCTCACCCCGTATTAGATTTATGGTGATACTGTTGTTAGAAAATTGCTTTTAAGTCAGTATCTTCTTACGGTCTTGAAACTGACAGACCTCCTTGCTTATGGAGAAGAGTGACTGACTCTTCTACAGGATTTCAGAGCTGTCTTCAGCCATATAGACCCGCCATAAGTGAAAATTTTCTGTCAGTAGTAGTTTACCTTGTAACTCAGTTGATGAAGGATTTTTGAGTATCTGCTGTAAATAAAGCAATGTGTTAAGCTCTTCAGGTTGTATTAGTGAGTTGAACGGCATCCCTCTGGAAGACGAATAGAGCCTGTTGCAGGTAGAAACTGTGTCACATGAACCTTTGGACTCACAAATATCTTAATGATGTCAGTATTGTCAAGAGTGCTAGTATCTTTTCCTCAGGACTTATGATTGGAAATACCTGAGCTCACTTTGGCATATATTTATCACTTCCAAGTTTTAAAAAACAAACAAAAACTAAAGCAGGTTTAGCCACCAACTTGGCTTGTTATATCAGTTGCTTTCTTGTCTCTTGAATGAATGAAACAAACATGAATTTGACTTAATAATACTATTTTTTCCACTTTATAACTCTATAAGCAAATATTTAAAATAATAAGTATACTCTACTATAAAGATACTCTCGCTTGGGGCGCCTGGGTGGCTCAGTCGGTTAAGCTTCTGACTTTGGCTCAGGTCATATCTCACAGTTCATGGGTTTGAGCCCCGCGTCAGGCTCTGTGCTGACAGCTCGGAGCCTGGAGCCTGCTTTGGATTCTGTGTCTCCCTCTCTCTCTGCCCCTCCCCTGCCCCTCCCCTGCTCGTGCGCTGCCTCTTTCTCTCACAAAAATAAATAAACATTAAAAAAAATTTTTTTAAAGATACTCTTGCTTTTTACTTCTATTTTTGGTAGATTTTAATATATTGATTGAGATGGAATTATACAGAGTCCTAACTGATTCACTAACAGATACAATTTTGGTACCATTAACAGAATTTTTATGTGGCGCATGCATACATTATATGGAAAATAAACCAAACTCAGTATGTATAAGCATTATATAAAGGGACTAGATAACATGCAGTTAGCATCATAAAAAGAATTTTCATGTGTAGTATAGTATAAATTTCTGCATCAGGGCGAGCCCTCAACAAAATTGTGAAATAGGTGAAGTGTAGCTTCAGAGGATAGCAGAATCTTGGCATAACTGGTAATATGTGTTATTCCAAACATGAAATCTGAAGGCATTTCATGAAAAGTTTGACCTATAATGCTGCACCAGTTGAGACTTTCAGTAGAACGAGAGGCTTACCATAATTCTCTCAATATTCCCATCGTAGAGTAGTCCAAGGAAATGAGTAGGTTTCCAGTAAATGTTTACTAAATGACTGTGTTCTGTTTATTTTAAAACATTAAGAAATGTTGACTGTGGATTATATTAACGTAGTGCTATTATCATAAGAGGATTTATTTAGCAACCATTCATTGGACATCATCTATGTGTGGATGCCGACCGTGTTGGCACTAGGAATACAGAAATGAATAAGCTTCAAGCAGTGGGATTGGGAAGAGTACATGAAGAGGGAAAAAAAAACACTTGTAAACAGATACAGTGAAGATTCCTGGTACGATAAGAGAACTCTGAAGACAACTGTAAAATAACAATGCAATAACGGAAATATCTACAAACAAAATATAGTTATGTCATTATCAAAATAAAAAGTGCTATGTGAGTCCAGAAGAGAAGTTAATTCCAGTTGAAAGTAGTAGTTCACAGGGCAAGTGACTTTTGATCTTGGGCACCTCAAAACCACTTGCGTCCATTGGTGTATTCATTGTTTTCCCCTTCCACCCGTCTGTCCTAGATCTACATGTCTGATAGTCTTGAACATGATCACTGATTCACCCCTGACCTGGAGTCTTCCTTTTGGGAAGTGCTAGAATCATTGGACTCTGTCTTTTCTCCCTCTAGTATTAATCACTATGGTTACATGAAGTTTTGAATAATTGACAGTTTTTGATGATAGATCTACTTTGTGCATAATCAAAAGCTTATCAAAAATATTTGAATATATCACATATAATTGCATATTTTAAATTTTGTTAAATTATATACAAAAAATGTCATCTTCAACAATTCACCCTTTTTTCCACATTGAAAAAAAATCCAATTTTATCTAAAAACTGTACAGAAAATTGTAGAGCTTACTATTCTAGAAAAGGTATCCTGGTTTGCAGTCACAACAGTGTCTTTACTTTAAATAATACTATTCTTCTAACAATATATTTCTTTTAATTTGTGCTTATCTCTACAAAACCATAAAATTTTAGCACTACTGTAGAATTTCTAGAGAGTAGTACATTTCTGCTGCCATTTGGAGGAGCCTGCATCACAGAGTAATGAGGAGTTGAGTCTGACTTGCAAAGATGCCTCCATTTAAAATTCAGACACACACACCCCCCCCAGAAGAATTATTAGTCAAATTCCCATAATTAATGAATTGTGTCTTCCACATTTCTCTGGAAATTTTTCTCAATCTAATACAAGTTACAATTACAAGTGATTATTTTGTAGAGGCTCTGATGACATTCTTACACCACTGAAACAGTAGATATTCTCAAAGCTGAAAGTGAAACTGTCAGCTCTTGGCATCGAGAGTTAACAAACTACTTAAGAGTTCTGTTGATAGATATCTAGGTAATTGTGAGATTAAACCAACAATGTGGGAGGCCTCCATGCCTTTCTAATGAAAACCACTTAAGTTTCGTTACAATCTGTGAAGCATAACCAGGGTCTCTTTTAATCCAAATTGTTAAATAACACCTAGAAAAACTTATTCTCTAGAGTAGTTTTAGGAGATAGGAAAAGCAGAAATAATATGAGAATTTCATTCCCTTTTTCCTTGAACCATATACACAGAGTTAACAAAGGATTAGCAAAGTTCATCAGTATGAAGTTTTACCCAGCCGATCCCTTGCTTTGGTGAAATACTGGGAAAATATGTTGAGAAGTAGAAGGAAATGGGAGAGTCAAAGGAAATTTCAGTTAGTTAGTGGAGATGCATTTAGATAATCTTGCCATGATTGTAAAGTCGTGAATTCTAATTTTGCTTTTGCTAGTGTAAGGCTAATATATTTTACTTAATTAAAATTGTTAAATACGCAGCCTAATTTCTATCAGCAAGATAGAGAATTTGCATTTAGAATGGCCTTCAACATTAAATAATTCTTAATGCCTTTATAGAACGTAACTGAACAGTGTCTGAAGGCTAAGATGAATACTTTATCTCTGATGTGTCCTTGCCTGTTGCTGACGTGTTTGAGAAAAGAAAGGGATTTCCTAACTGGAGTATTTATTAACACTACTCACCCCTAATACTCATGAACCGTCCTGGCATTGTTCCATGCCTGGTGACATCACATTCATCCTTAAGTTTTAACTCAATGTCCGCTCTTTGAGGTCATGCTTACTTTCACATCGTAAGCTTGCAGAACTCTGCCTGAAGCTATTTCATTTCCTCCGAAGTGACACCTGCTCTTTGGTTCATATCAATACAGACATAGTTTCAGGTGTGGCCTCACGGTCCCTACAGCCAGATTGATGATACAGTAAATTTACTAAGCAAATACAAGCAGGTTTTCATTAAATTATTTTTTTTAATGTTTTTATTTTTGAGACAGAGACAGAGCATGAGCAGGGGAGGGGCAGAGAGAGAGGGAGACACAGAATGGGAAGCGGGCTCCAGGCTCCGAGCTGTCAGCACAGAGCCCGATGCGGGGCTCGAACCCACAGACTGTGAGATCATGACCTGAGCTGAAGTTGGACGCCCAACCGACTGAGCCACCCAGGCGCCCCTCATTAAATTATTTTAAAATCTATATGTAACTCACAAGAAATTTTTGAATGTAAATAGTAGCTACTAGAGTATAATGTTTAGAGCAATATAATGTAATATTTGTGAAATATAATGCTCAAATATATTAGTTTTTCTTACTCATCTTGATATCTTTTCATTCTGTTTAGACAATCCCTGTCTTCTCTAGACTTGAATAGATTTAAATGCTTTTCATTACCCTGTTTGTGGCTTCAAAACCACAAAATACTATGCCGTCTGTTAAAAGTGGAGTTTTATTCTTCGTGAGCTTAATTGTCCAAAACAGAATGTAGTCATTTTTTTGCTAATCCTGGAAGAGTACTTTCCTACACTTCTATTACTTCTATAAGTTGTCAGAATTCCTACCCCATTTTTTGCCTGCCAATCAAAAAAAAAAAAAAAATACAGAGGCACCTGGGTGGCTCAGTCGGTTAAGCATCCAACTCTTGATTTCAGCTCAGGTCATGATCTCGACGTTCATGAGTTCGAGTCCTGCATCGGGCTCGGCACTGACAGTATGGAGTCTGCTTGGGACTCTGTCTCCCTCTCTCTGTGTCCCTCACCCCCCACTTTCCCTTTCAAAATAAATAAAAACTTAAAATGATATAGAATAAAATGTTAGTATATGCCAAAAATTTCCGTATTTCTAGTCAGAATATGATTTTTCTATCACCTTCCAACTATTTTAAGTTTGAATTTATGAGAATATAATTTATAACGAATGCACACATTTCATGAGGCTGACTTTTGAACAAAACTATTTGTGAAGGGTCTATGATAGACTAAATTTTGAGAACATATATGTAAATCTTTTGAGGATATGACAAAATTGCCTTTATTTAAGTAAGAGGGAATTAGGTGAAATCAGAACTCCCTCGGAAAATATGGAATATAGAATCATCTCCATGGAGCATGGGCCTTATCTATTTGATGCATCTTGGTAGAGTACCCAGGACAGTAGCACAAAAAGACAGACATTTAAGAAAAGCTTTTAATAATACGGAGATGAACTTCTTTTGGTATGAAGAAGTAACCAAAACTGCTCATATTCTCATTGTCCTTATAAGTGTGGGAAGCAGAGCGTTTAATACAGTGCTCGAACAAGAAAGCTGCACACAAAATCGGAAGTACACTGTGTGGAAAGATGGAGATTTATGGGGGCCCAATTCCGTGTAGGGTATGTAAGTAGAGTCGCATGCGTCAGGGTGTGCGTGCAGACTGATTAAGTTAAGCAGTTACTGAAATTACTTTCTGAAAGCTAAGTGATCATAAAAATAAAATGCAGAAGTTCGAAGGGAAAAAGTTACCTTAGACTAAGGAAAATGAGAACCCAATAATGCACTAAAGCACTTTTACAACACGTAGAAGTTTTCACCCACATCTAGAAATTCACAAGTGATTTTTTTTTTTTTTTAAAGAATGAGAATTTGAATCATTTGTTGCTTTCTCTTTCAGTGTACTTGTTTAAGCAGAAGGGTGGCTTCTATGCGGTGCCTCAGACTTCTTTTTCACTCCCACTCTCTGCTTGTGAGTCATCAGGACCAGTGTGCTGTTGTCCTTCGCATACAAAGAAAATGCTGTTGACCCATTGTCTTAGTCAGGGTCAACAGGGCCAGGCTGCTGTAACAAATTATCATAGATGGAGTGACTTCAACAACACACATTTATTCTCACGGTTCTGGAGGCTGGAAGCCTGAGATGAGTGCCAGTGCGGTCAGGTTCTGGTGAAGGCCCTCTCCTGGTTTACAGACTGTTGTCTTCTTGCTTTCTGTGTCGTCTGTCTCGTG
Source organism: Herpailurus yagouaroundi (assembly GCF_014898765.1). Classification (NCBI taxonomy): domain Eukaryota; kingdom Metazoa; phylum Chordata; class Mammalia; order Carnivora; family Felidae; genus Herpailurus; species Herpailurus yagouaroundi. The sequence goes on along the minus strand of NW_024412428.1, from coordinate 9,214,184 downwards.
TCTTTTTTTTTTTAATGTTTGTTTTTGAGAGCGAGAGAGCATGAGTGAGGGAGGGGCAGAGAGCAAGGGAAACAGAGGATCCAAAGCAGGCTCCATGCTGGCAGCAGAGGGGCTCAAACTCACGAACCATGAGATCATGACCTGGGCCGAAATCAGACGCTTAACCAACTGAGCCACCCAGGTGCCCTTTGTGTCTTTTCTTGTAAGGGCACTAATCCGGTTCACGAGGGCTATAGCTATACCCTTAAGACCTAATTACGTCGCAAAGGCGCCACCTCCAGATATCATCCCATTGGAGATGAGGGCTTCAGCATGTGAATTGGGTTGGGGTGGGGACACACAAACACCCATCATCAGGATCAAGAAATGCACTGAATCTGTAATCACGGTCTGCCTTGTCCCATCTTCCTTCTGATTAGGCCCATGCATACATAAACTTCTTGGCAGGTTAGAGAACTGTGGATGGCTAGACTCTGCCTCTAGACCCATCTTCGTTTTCTCCAGTAAGCAAGGATGAACAAATATACAGAGATGAAATGCATGGCCTTTGACCCCTTTAGCACAAGAATTGATTCAAGTTGCCAGGTGCCTGGGTGGCTCAGTCTGTTAAGCCTCCGACTGTTGATTTCAGCCCAGGTCATGATCTCATGGCTGGTGGGTTCGAGCCCCACCTCTGGCTCTGCGTTGACAGCATGGAGCCTGCTTGGGATTTCTCTCTCTCCCTCTCTGCCCCTCCCCCTGCTCTTTCTCTCTCTGTGTCCCTCTCTCTCTCTCAAAATAAATAAACATTAAAAAAAAAAAAACTGGGGCGCCTGGGTGGCTCAGTCAGTTAAGCATCCCACTTTGGCTCAGGTCACGATATCACTGTTCGTGAGTTCAATCCCTGCATCAGGCTCTCTGCTGTCAGTGCAGAGCCCTCTTTGGATCCTCTGTTCCCCTCGCTCTCTGCCTCTCCCTCGCTCACACACATGCACTCTTTCTCTCGCAAAAATAAATAAACGTTAAAAATTTTCTTGAAATTAAAAAAACTGATTCAGGTTGTATACACTTGGTTTTGGTGTCTGAAAGCCTTCCTGTCTTTTTCTCCTCCCCCTTCCACAGCCTGTCTTGTGACCTGTGCTTATTATGTTCTCCATCCATCAGACCACACTCTCTGAAAGCAGCGTAGGAAAGGCATTCTCTTAAGAGCAGAGGCTTTGGGACTCCGACTCAGAGTAGCTTATGGCCTGGTGCTGCCACTTAGGAAGTATGTCCTCTCAAATAAGTGAGGCATTTAAATGACGTTATTTTCTCATCTGTAAAATGGGTGCAATGCCTTCCTCACAGAATCCTGTAGAGATTAAACAAGGTTAAGCAAGTGGTTAAGTGTCTGGCTTCGGCCCAGGTCATGATCTCACAGTTCTTGGGTTCGAGCCCCGCTCTGACAGCTCAGGGCCTGGAGCCTGCTTCCCATTCTGTGTCTCCCCCTCTCTCTTTCTGCCCCTCCCCCACTTACACTCTGTCTCTCTCTTAAAAATAAATGCACATTAAAAGAATTTTAACAAGGTAGTGTATTTAAAGTGCTCAGTGTATTCCGAGAAATGCACGCTAAATAACTAAAAATGAAAAAGGAACTAGAGTTGTTTACAGTAAGATTGATACATTTAGCTTGTAATGCATTGCCTCTCTCCAAAAAATTCACCCTTCTAATAGGGTATAATGACACAGTCTCCAAGTACGACATGAGGAGTACCACACAGTTGGTAAACAAGGCTTTGTTTTAAAATCGCTTGTCCCACCAGCCCTGTAGACCTAGGCTCGTGCCTGTTTTGCTGAATACAAAACTGCAGCCCTTCATTAACCTCTTTGTGCTACTAAAAACATGGCGAGGTCCTAGGATGAACCATTGTTTCATAACCATTTTTTATACTGTGAATTCGTCTCCTAATGCTGCCATAACAAATCACCCACCAACTTGGTGGCTTAAGACAACATAAATTTATTCTTAACAGCTCTAGAGGCCAGAAGTTCAAAATCAAGGTGTCAGCAGGATCGGTTCCTTCTAGAGGCTCTGAGGGAGAAACTGTCCCACGCGTGTCTCCTAGCTTCTGGTTGTTGCCCGCATTTCTTGGCTTGCAGCTGCATCGCTCCAGTCTCTGCCTCTCTTCTCACAAGGCCTTCCCCTCTGTCTTTCCCTTATAAGGACACCTGCCATTGGATTTAGGGCCCACTCTCAGTCCAGGGTGATCTCATTCAAGTTCCTCAATTTGATTATGTCTGCAAAGACCATTCTTCCAAATCAAGTCACAAGACCATCATTCAACCACTATGTAAGAGACCACTATGTAAGAGAAAGAACCAGAATGTGAGGTGAAAGAGAGGATTAAAAGGAAAGGAAAACTATACTTCCTGAAGATTCCACCCAGTGGGAATACTAGAGTAGAGCTTCGTTGCCAGTGTGGTCATGGAACCCTTCAAGATTAATTTTCTAGGCACAGCTAAACCTCTGCCCGGTGGGCAGGTCTTCATCTTCGGGGCAGGTGAACTGCTGTTGGGATTTGTCCAGTTTTCTTTGTCAAATATGTCAGTACTGTTTAGTTTCCAGAGCCTATTAACTATATTTGGGAAAAGAAAAGAACAAGCAGTGGAGCTAGAAGCACGTGATGTGGTTTGGGCTTGAGAGCCATGATGGAACGTTCTAAGAAGCACCCGACTAAACAACATACCAACAGCCATCAGAACACCGTGGTAGCCCCTTTTCAGCAGGAATGTACCTCGCCCCAGGCATGCGTAATTGGACATTTGGCTGACCAGAAGATGGAGATGAGTATTCTTGATGCTTCGGGGCTTTGGCTCTGAATGGAGCTTGGGAATTGGCTACCAGTGCTGAATAAGGAAAGATAGGAAATTACTGCATTTTTTTTTTCCACCACAATAGTGTGACCTGTAACTGGGAAAAGGACAGTGCTAATACCAGGACCCGTTGCCCAAGACTTCAAAGTTTGAATAGTTGGCATCCTGGCACCTCTACCTAAAATGGTCTGGAGTAGTTGTTAGTTCAAGGACACCCAGGCTGTAGAGACTTGTAACTCCGTTTTGAAAAAATTTCCTACCAATATGCATAGCAGGCTGCCCACAAAAATAGCATTACACACATTTTTAAAAGCAAAACTCATTTGTTCGTCAGCTCTCCCGACCAAGATCTCCTCAAAGTTAATTACTACCTTGTTCCTTTTTGTATCTGTGGTTCCTACCGCAGTGCCTATTGAGGAGGTGTTTAATCAGCCGATTATTTAGTATATTCCATCACTGCTCACCTTTTAAGTTGCTATGATTGATTTCCATAAAGATCAAAATATTGAGAAAGTAAATGGCACGATCTAAATGCTGGATTCAATAAGTACAACCACTTCATTTTTCAGAATAACGTCCTGTTGACTTGGTAAGAAGAGAGAAATGCATGGTTTCAAGGAGAACATGTGTTGGTATAAATCAGATCAAGGTATCACTGCTTCAGAACCAGGGGTCAGCAAAGTATAGCCTGTGGGCCAAACCCAGCTCACTGCCTAATTTTGTATGGCCTGCAGGCTAAAAATAAAAATGGCTGTGCCCTTTTTAAACCGTTGGACAAAATCAAAAAAAGAAAACTATTGCCTGAAAGTATATAAAATGCAGAAATTCCAGGGTCCATAAATAAAATTATATTGGAGCAGAGCTCGTTCATTTATGCATTGTCTATGGGCTACTCTTGCCCTACAGTGGTAAAGTTGAGTTGTTACAAAAGAGGCCATATGTGGCCCAGAAAGTCTAAAATATTTACTCTCTGACCTTTAACAGAAGTCCGGCATTCTGTCAACGCCTGCCGTGGTGCAGTGTCCATCAAAATGCTCATTTTGAGCCTCAGAATGTTAAGAACTTGAGTTTGTTCCTCCGTCTGTAATTTGGCTTCAGGAAATAGGGAGAAATAGGGATGCACCGTATCAGTTGGCTGCCAGGCTTTCCCCTGTGGACTGAGGAAGAGTGGACAGACACTGGCAAACTGGGCAGACGCTTCACGGTGTTCAGAAAATGGTCAAGTATTGCTAGACAGGTGGGTCAAGGAGTGGTCCGAACAGGACACTGCCTCTGGCCCCGTTTACGTTGAACTCTAAATGCCACTCATGCCGGGAATGGCTTCTAAATTGCCTTTGCGTCTTTGCAATGCAGCCCAAGGAGCGTGGCCCTGGAAGGAGGTTTCTGGTTGGCCGGCCCTAGGCCACATGTCCGTACCTGGTTGTCAGGGTATGGGTGAGGGAGGTACTTGTTCTCATTTGCTCGTTTTCAATTCGTCCCTCCCAGTATGATGCACAAAGAGAAGATTTCCCCCAAATAGGAAGCCATGCTAGGCAGCTAGAGAATGTAAATCAAATGTCTTACGTATCTTTGATCCCCTCCATGTGGTCTGAGGACCAGCATCGGAGGGTCCTCAGGTGACATGATGCATGACACTCAGGAGGGTGACATGATACATGTCACCAGGCATCACCTGGGAGTGCAGTAGAAAGGCAGCCTCTCAGACCCATCCCCAGACCTACTGAATCAGATTCAGATTCTAACAAGGTTTCCAGATGATTTGTATGTGCATTAAAAATCAAGGGGCAGATGGGTGGCTCAGTCGGTCAGGTGTCCGACTCTTGATTTCAGCTCAGGTTATGATCTCACGGTTTGTGATATTGAGCCCCACGTTGGGCTCTGTGCTGACAGTGCTGAGCCTGCTTGAGATTCTCTCTCTCTCTCTCTCTCTCTCTGCTCCTCCCGCCCTCTCTCTCTCAAAATAAATAAATAAACTTTAAAAAAAGTAAAAAGTAATCTTCACAAGTATTTAGAAAAAAAATTGAGACGAGATCCAAATAAAATTCTAATTGGCAGGATTTCGGGCAATATTATGGAGTGAAAGGAAATACTCAGACAGTTTGGGGGCATATATTTTTGGCCTTGAGAGCTTACCCATAAACATGCCAGCTCTATCCGGGAACGTACTCACCTAGGCTAGGCCTGCTTTTTGGTATCTTCCTTTCTTAAACCCTCAAGATTTAAAACCTCCAAAATTATAGCATTTCCCGTGGCAGTGCGCCAAGAGTCCCGACAGTGAAAGTGGACAGTGAGGGAGCAGGGGGCTGTTTGCAAGTGATGGCTTGCCTGTGTGGGTCACAGGGCCAAAAGTGAGTTATTGACCTAATATAAATTCAAAACCAGGAGTTTAACATGACCCCAATCATAGTTGAGATTCAAGTCCCCAGCTCTGTTGCTTATTTTGTGATTTTGTTAAAATTTTTTAATTAATTTATTATTTATTTATTTTGAGAGAGAGAAAGAATGCACCCACGTGAGCGGGTGAGGGGCGGGGCGTGGGCAAGAGAATCCCAAGCAGGATCCCCACCGTCAGTACCACTTGGGGCTCAATCCCACAAACCGTGAGATCATGACCTGAGCCGAAATCAAGAGTGGGGCACTTAACCAACTGAGCCACCCAGGAGCCCCTATTTTGTGATTTTGATATAACTTAACATAACCTTCCTGAGCCAAGATTTTCTTGTCTCTAAAATGGGGATAACAATATGGCGATAGTCTATGTGAAGGAGATACCGCCATGTGTAGCAAGAACTATGTACTCCATGAATTATAGTCATTATTTGTTTTAATTTGCTGCATTAGGTGACCATTTGGTTAACCAAAGCCTTAGAGCTTACTAACTCATTTTGCAGTAGAATTGTTACAACTCCTAAAGCTGAGTAATTCATGCTGAGTTTTAGGATTACAGATATTTAGACATTCAGTTTCTACTTCTGTCTCCAGTTTCTGTCACCATGAGGCATCATAGAATACACTTGTTTGTTATACCATCAGGTCAATTTGATAAATTGCAATCATGAATATTAGAGGGATAAAAGTACGTATTTGAAAAACTGCTGAGTGTACTAAGTGTATTCTTTAAATACGACTTCTGGAAGATTGCCACACTGACTACAATAGAAAAATCTCAGCAGAACCTATCTGTAGGACAGAAACGATTACTCTTAATTGTCCTAAACCTACTAAAATTTACTTCCAGCCATTTTCAGAACTGAAGAAAAACATCTTTGCAAGCACAGGACAGTGGTTGGTATGTTAGGCATGTGCTATCCTAATCATTTGTCTCCATTTCCTTTGAGAATCTATCACCTCGGTAAAATCGATCCTTTAAAAATGTGAATCGGATTTATTCCCACAGCTAAAATGTTTTGGGCACAGTGCCCCTGAAGTTATTAAAATAAACTCTTTATTGAAAAGCAAGATAGGTTTTCCAGTTACTATTTTAATTTTTATTGCCTTGTAAATTAAAGAAGAACGCAGTTATAGAGTAGAAAACCAGCTAATAAAGCTTAAAGAAGTTGTTTATAAATGAACTGGATACATAAAATCCTCCAACCATATCTCAGTTAGCAGTGAGGTGTCTTTATCCTCCATTGATTAATACACTTGCTCTACGCAACACTTGCGTCAAAGGCACCCCTAACATGAAAGTCCTACGTTCCTGTTGGCTCAAATCTAAATGTAGATTTGCAGGAACATTACTAGCCTTTGAAGCACATGGCTATAATGTACCAAATCAAAGAAAATATTTTATTATTAACACCCAGGCAATATTATTACTATTGGCCAGGCAGTATAAGGGGACAGACACCCTGTCAGAAATGAAATTTCTGGGGATTTTTCCCCTGTTCTTTAACAAGAAAATGTCTAAATGCTTTTATAAATGGCAGGAATCTCTTTTGACCTTGAAGCAAATCTTTTCTAGTAAAATATGCTTGAGAATTGCCCTTAGAATACATGGCTAGTAGACTTCTTGCTATGCTATGGCTGCTAGGGGGGATTTTATGTATGTGTGTGTATATATATATATATATATATTTTTTTTTTTTTTAAAGAAAAAAAAAAAAGGAGAGGGACAGAGAGAGAATCCCAGGCAGACTGCATGCTCAGTGAGGAGCCCAACACAAGGTTTGATCCCACCCCCCTAGGATCATGACCTGAACTGAAATCAAGAGTCAGACGCTCAACCCACTGAGCCACCCAGGCATCCCATCATAACTGCACATCTTAAAGAAGTGCGGTCTGCGCTCCGTTTCCACTCACACACTTCCCCACTCTTACTCCTCAACCCAACGTCATCTGTCTTCTTTCCTACTACTCCACTTTGTTCTAGCAGGGTCTTGAGAGACTTCCTTCTTACCAGTTGGTTGATATTTGACAGCAGGCTCACTGTTACGCATTCGTCCTTCCTTTTCGATACCTTATCTTCCCTTGGCTTCCCTGAGTCCCCTTTCCTACCTCCCTGCTGACAGTTGCTTAGTCTCCTTTGCAAGCGTCTCTTGTGTTCCTCAGGAACCTTCCTGGTCCTTTTCTCATTCAGCACACAAAGGCTGGGTAATCCCAGCTACCTCCCATTACTTCGATACCATCAGATAGAGTTTCCTCCTCACTCTGAGTTCCACAGACGGGGAAGTTGTTGACATCCCCACCTTTGTGAAATACTCTCTTCTGTTGGGTCCCCTGGTTCCAGAATGCCTTGGTTTTCTTTCTATTTTCTTTGGCAAATATTCCTCAGTCATCTTAAATCTGTCACTTTCCTATTTAAAACGCTTCATTTGTTTTTAAATTCCGTGAGTTATAAATTCAGTGGTTATCAGACTCCTCCTCACTTCTCCAGATGCTTCTCCAGATAGCTCTAGCTATCCTCATCTTACTGATTTTTCCTTTCTTCAGACACCCTGCTCCTGGTCTCTTGCTCCTTATATATCTAACTATATGACATGAAGCCAGTTCTAATTTATGAACCCTAGCCTCTGCCGGCCTGAGTAGTTATTCCAAATTTCCATCACTCTTCAGGCCTTCAGTATCGTTACCACTATTCTATCTCCTACCACTGTGCCACCTGCTTCATGGGGGTGGGGGTGGGGGGAAGGAAAGAAAAACAGAGTGAGGCCTTCATACCAGGATTTCCTCAGCCTCTTCCTTAATACTTAGAAATATACCTCCATGGGAACCTACCCACTCTTCCTTATTTTTCGTCCCAGGGAAAGAAATGTGCTTCCACTTATTGAAGCCCAATCCAGTCCCTTCCTGACTTTTCAGGAATGTGTTCTACTTGTTGACATTGGCTTTTGTCTCAAGTAGTTTTGTCCATTGTTATACTCTTACACTCCTTGGAAAAGAGGAGTCCCTTGATTCCACATTTCCTCCTAGCTACTGACCTAGCCGTGCTTCCTTTCACAATCAGGTTTCTTGAAAGAGAGGCCTGTAATTGGCTATCCCCACTTCCTTATGCCTGTTTGATTCCCCAACCCACTGCTGTTAGCTTCTGTTCCGCAGACGCCAGTGAAATGGTTCCTGCTAACTTGCCGGTAAGTTTCACGGTTTCCAAAACCAGTGGACAGTTTTTGTGTTGTTGTTTTTTTTTTTTTTTTTTTTTTATCTTTACCTTATGTTGTGCTTTTGTAATATTAGGCACCGCTGACCGCCCCTCCTTGGACCTGTCTTCTCCTTTGATGGACGTGATCCTACTTTTCTCTGGTACTTCTCTCATCTTCTCAGCTTTTTCCTTCGCAGGCTCTTTGGGGCTCGTCTTTATTCACTTGTTCGTTTAGCAGGTATTTATTGAGCTGGACCCTGGAGCTGCAGTGAGGGGTAGAATATAATCCCTGCCCTCATGGAGTTTGTAGCGTACAGGGAATGAGAGACCGTTGAATAATCACGCAAGTAGCCACAGACCATTATGAATTCCGGTAAGTGCTGTGAGAGCGCGAATCAGGGGCCTGATCTAGTTTGGGGGTACCTGAGGGTTGACGCATACTAGGTGTCATCCATCATACTGTACGACGTTTCTTAACCTTCTCAAAATATGAAATTTTGGTGAATGAATGCATATTCATCTTCGTCATACCCTTAATTATTTAAAAACTGTCAGTCACGTACGCTTTCACAATCTGCTGTTTCCAAATGGAGATATTTTTAGTCTTTTTATGTACAGTCTCTGCTTCTCTGCTGCCTATTAGTAGTTATGTAGAGACTTGGGGCTTAAATACATTTTTGTAAATTTTCTTCAGTTCCCTTATGCCTGACTTGAGCAGCAGTAGAACTCCACGGCATTCCAGGTGCCCGTCTCTTTGAAACTGCATTCCATCCTCTGTCTTAAAAATTGGATTTACACATGTAGCTTTCTAAATTTAGATCTTGTGCGTCAAGAGTAGACAGCCTACTACAGGCACATCTATACCACTCCTTTTTAGTATGCCGTATTGTTGAGGAGGTGTGGACAGTCCGGATCTGACCTCCGTCGTTTCATAATTGTGACAAATGACTCGGATGTGCTGCCCAAGGAAGCGCTGCGAATCGGCATCAAAACCCTGGCAATCTGGCTGAGATTAGGGGTTTAACCTGTAAGTCCGTTGTTTGGTCAGTGGTCATTGTCATGGCAAGAAGGCAGTTCTCCCCTGGTGCCCTTGACTAGCCGGTCTGAAAGCAAAAGCAACTAGCCTTGGGGAGAGGCAAGTGCCTAATCTATCCTGGGAGGGAATGATCTGAAGCAGTGGTTCTCAACAGGGAAGGATTTTGCTTCCCACCCCTGAGTACATTTAGCAACATGTGGGAACATGTTTGATTCTCCTGACTGGGTGGGTGCAACTGGCCTCTAGGTAGAGATAGAGGCCGAGGATGTTGCTAAACATGCAAGGCAGGAGACAGACTCCCACAGCACAGAATCGATCTGGTTCACAATGCCAAGGCTGAGAAAAAATGACAGGGTTGGAAAATCCTAATTTAAGGAGTGATGGAGATATAATAATTTAGTAACTTTGCACCACAGGTGGATGCGGCAAACATCCTCTTATTTCTGGCGAAGCACTCAAAAGCTATTTTTAATTTGGAAAAAAAAAAAAAACAAAACAACATAGATTCAGAGTTCTGAGGAAATGTGTAGGCTAGCCATTCAACTACGAGCCACGTGCCGGGATATCAACTCTCCACAAGCCTTGGTGCCTGCCCTCAAGGGCATAATCCAGTCGGCAGGAGTAGTCTTTAAACTTTAAAGTGCATCAGAATCTCCTAGAGGCTTGTCAAAATGCATTGCTGCCCCCCCCCCCCCACCACCACCACCAGAGTTTCCGATTCAGTGAGTAGGTAGGACCCAAGAATTTGCATCTCTAACAAGCTCCCAAGCACTGCCAAAGAAGCTGGTCCAGAATAACACTTTGAGAACCATTGCACTAAGTTGTGCAAACACCTGTGGTTTTGTTATGAGCTGCATCCTTGTGTTTCCCCCCCCCCCCCCACCCCGCACCCTGCCCTCAGATTCATAGTTTGAAATCTTAACCTCCAGTGTGATCATTTTAGGAGGGAAGGCCTCTGGGAGGTGGTTGGGTCACGAGGGTGGAGAGCGTACCCTTTTAAGAAGAGGCAGAAGAGAGCTGCTATTCCCCTGTCTCTGCTCTTTGCCTGGTGAAGACACAGAACAAGATGGCCACCTGGAAATCAGGATGAGGGCTTTTGCCAGAAAGTTATCAGGCTGGCATCCTGATCTGGGACTTCCAGCCTCCGGGATGGTGAGAAATAAATGTTTGTGGCTTAAGCCACACGGTCTATGGCAATTCATTAGGGCAGCTGAGCTAAAACAGATTTTGAGGATTAACATTTGCAGTAATTGTGGACGCTTGAAAGATTGAATTGTATCTTTCAGAATGTCTTGGGTTGTAGGAAGGAGGATTTCGTAGCCCATGGCTGCTGAAGGTAGACTTGGTGTTTCCGTGAGAACGGGTATTATTGCTAAAAGCCCAGCTGTTTTCATTTCTAGTTCTCTAAAGCCAGCAAGGTTGTACATTTTTTCATCTTTAAAAAAAATGTTTATCTCTTTTTTATGTGAATGATGTGTTCATTTCAATTGTCTTTTTATATATTTCTCCTGAGGTCTTGGTGAGCGAATGATTTTCAACTCCACCGTTTTGGCTAACAGTGAGACGCGAGATATAGACACTAGTCCTTAAAATTCAGCACGGTTCAGTTTTGCCAGGCAAACATAAACTTGGGTGGCATCAAATTATAGAGAACACAGTATCTCGAATATTTTATTTGATCATTTTTACATCTTCACGGAGGAAGGTAGTCAGGCAATCAAGGTAGCAAATCTCAAGCAAGCGAGGGTTAAGTTTCCAGGTTGCCACAAGTCAGAATTGACAAGAAAAGCTTTCCCTTCCATATTTGCTCCAAGGGAAAGGCAAGAGGCAGCAACTCAAATTCTTGTTCCCTACATTATCCTTTTTTTAATAGCTTTTGCATCGGCTTGATTTTTGGAAGTTGTATGATGCTAATTTAGGTATATATGTCATTACAGTTTTAGCCTGGATCCTTCGCAGGCATACACAAGATATGCCAGACATGTGAAAAGGGGAGGGAGCGAGCCAAGCATTGGAACCTCTGGGGCACTGATGTAACAATATTCCAAACTCAAAACCCACTTCAACACCTACCAAATTGATGGACCTGCGTTTCGAGTCCATCTCTGAATGAGGGGGAATAACCCTTCTTCCGGCCCCTCGACCTGAGGTTCCCTGTTCCGCCCATAACTGTATTCGATATAATTCCCAAGGGGAGACATAGACCCAATGGACAAAAGACTAAAAAAAGAGAGTTTGACTCAGTTTGACTATTATATAACAATTAGCTTTGTTGTGGTTAATAAAATTGACTTGGCACAGAGGCATTCTTTTCTCTGGATGTGTTTTTGCAAAGGCTGGCTGTTCAGAAAGTAGAGCGGTAGTTAGAGCATTGGGTTAGTCGACCTCCAACAGCCTCTAACTCCAAGGCGAATCTATAAATCTAGGATTCTTTAGTCAGCGTTAATTGGAGCACAGCCATGGACAGAGCATCGCATTAGGCATTGGGCATATACAAGAGACATAAAGCATGGTCTTTGCCTTCAAGAGGTATATTGGGGCACCTGGGTGGCTCAGTCGGTTAAGCATCACACTTTGGCTCAGGTCATGATCTCGCAGTTTGTGGGTTTGAGCCCCACGTCACGCTCTGTGCTGATGGCTCAGAGCCTGGAGCCTGTTTCAGATCCTGTGTCTCCCTTTCTCTCTACCCCTACCCTACTCGTTCTCTGTCTCTGTCTCTCAAAAAAAGAATAAACGTTAAAAAAATTAAAAAGTACACACACACACAAAGCAAATAACAGTGCAAAATAATATAGACCATTATTCTTCAGTCCTTGATCTGGTGTTGAGGATCCTATGATTAAGTTTTGAATTAAATTTTTAGAGATTACATTATTTCGACTGATATACAGCAGCCAATGAATTTTTTTACTAGAGTTGGGCAATTTATTTCCCTTGAACACTGCTTGTGTCAAAAGTAAAGGTGAAAACATGGAAAAAGGTAACCTTAAAAATATGTGGGCTTCCGTGCAAATTTTATTAGCCTACGAAAACAAATTGTACGATTATTCTTCCCCATTACACACATTTGAAATATTTACCTAAAATCATGAAAAGCTATGATGTTACAAAACATCAGAATAAGAAATAATTTGTTTTTATTTTGCTATGTAAGTAAATTGATTTTAGTGTCTTGAGAACTCAATAAATTGTTGTAATGTATACTCTCTAAAGACTCACTTGTGCCTTCTGCTTATTGACAGCTATGGAGGAAGCTTCCAAAAGTTGCTTTTTCTGAGGTCTTTGTGACTTTCTGACACTTTTCCTATTGAGAAAGTAGACTCTTTCTTTTGAATAATTCTCATTTCCCACTAAGTGCATGAACAGCCTTGAGTATTTTGTGAGATCCATACAGATTAACATTTCAGGCACAATAATCCTTATACATCCTAGTTTGGCTATACATTGTATGCATAGTCCTTATACATACTAGATTATGGTAATGACATGAAGGTTTTGAATTAAGAGCACTTTCGAGGTCCCAAAGCTTTGAAAATCTTAGGTAGAAATAAGACAACACATTCCTCTGAGGTATTGAGGTCATACTAGTTTTCTTTTTTTTAATTTTTTTTTTAAATTTTTTTTCAACGTTTTTTATTTATTTTTGGGACAGAGAGAGACAGAGCATGAACGGGGGAGGGGCAGAGAGAGAGGGAGACACAGAATCGGAAACAGGCTCCAGGCTCTGAGCCATCAGCCCAGAGCCCGACGCGGGGCTCGAACTCACGGACCGCGAGATCGTGACCTGGCTGAAGTGGGACAATTAACCGACTGCGCCACCCAGGTGCCCCTAGTTTTCTTAAGTATCCATCTACAAGTTGAGAATTTCTTCCTGAAATTTAGATTTAATATATCCCAGTATATTGTGAAATGTGGTTTGTCTTTTCGTAAATTTAGGATGATTATTTTAAAAAATAATCCGGGACATTGTTTATTAGGGTAAGAGTGTGTTCAGTGCATTGGCTAGAATTTTGGTTGCTAATGAAAGTGACTAAAATTAGCCAGTGCAAAAGAGGGTTGGAGGTAGAAGAATGCAGCTGGGCCTCAAGAAGGAAATAGACCCTAGAACTAGAAGCCATCAAAACTCTGAGAAGTTCTTGCTCACGTCCTCTCTGTCTCTTGTCTCTGCTTCTTCACGAAGTATCATAATGAAGCACTATGCTTCATATTTGCTCCTTTCTATAAAGCAGACTCGCTGTGCTTGTTCCTCGATGTGGCAAAGTGTGGCCGGCCACTCCATAGATCCTGGATTTCATTTTATAGCTAAAGCCATATGTGAGGCGAACCGCCTCTTTCTTGATCTCAAATTCAATTTCCCCAGATAAAGAATCTACTCATAGTTTAATTAGCTATAGCATGAGGGGGAGGATCACAAAGTCTCCTAGTAAAAATGTGGACACGTAAGCCCACTTCCAAGGAGCTGAGGGGAGGAATAGTAAGTTTTAAGGGAAATAGGAGTAAACTTTAAGAAGTAGTGAGATAGCTCCTCGCTGGGCAGACATCCAACGTGCTTTATTATAGTCAAGTACTACTCTAGAAATTTATGTATGTCTTTATACACACATGTACACACACATATCAGGGGAAGGAATTTCTAATTTCTAATGATCAGAGTCCTGCACGGTATTATTATCTTCATTATAAACAGAGGAAAGTAAGGCTGAGAGGTGAAATTAACCAGCTCAAGATCATAGGTAACGAATGACCGAACTTAGGTCCAAATTCAAGTCTGCCTAATCCTAAGCTTGTGTTCTGTTCACCTTACCACACTCTGTTAGTCTGGGCTCTCCTGCAGGTAGCTGTTGGAGGATGTGAGCAGGTTATGAGAAACAGAAGGATGACCCCAGGAAGGAGGGAAAGCCAATCCAACGTTCCTTTTTTAAAATTGACAGCCGTTACGAATATCTGCTACTTGGTCCTACAACAGCTTCTGAGGAAACTTGCAAAACGCATCTCAGAATCGGCCACCCTGGAGATCAAAACCGGGGAAGCATTTTTCACGGTCCCTCCGTGGTCAAGGGTGGCCCGATAGACCTTGACGGCTGGTTTCCGGTGTGGTGGGAGTCCTTTGCCACCACACCAGTGTAGCCCTGGGGCCAGACAGGAGTTTGCAGCACAGGCTCAGAGTAAGGTGCTGTCGGACTGCATCTGCGCAAGGCTGACAGAAGCCTGTACAGGACTGGACATCAGTGACGCTTTTGAAATAAGAGGCGAAACTGGGAAGACATTGACCAGTTATAAAGGGAATGTAGAATGAGGATCGTGAATGTCACCATTCACTCATTCATTCATTCATTCATTCGTCCATTCAGCCAACAACTAATGCCAGGCAGTATACGAAGTGCAAGAGAAACTGAAATGAGTCTAGTTGAGTTCCAGATACTAACAAAAAAAAGAAACAGACAAAATGATGGAATGTGGTGAGTGCTTCAATGCTAAAAGGTAATAAAAATACAGAGGTGAGACATCCGACACATTGTGCGTGTGTGCGCGTGTGTGTGTATCTGCGTGTGTGTGTGTTAGGATGTCATGTCCTTTTACTAAACCTTAGTCTTAAAACATTAATAATAATAGCCACTTGGGAAATTTGGGGAGAAATTTATTGACTGTATGTTCCAATTAAATTTTAACATTTTCATATTACATTTCACAAGTGAGAATATAGTGTTTTGGTTGTGTAAGAGAATGTCCTGTTTTTAGGAAATACATACTGAAGAATTTAAGAGTAATGTGTCAGGGCTCCTGGGTGGCTCAGTTGGTTAAGCGTCCAGCTTCAGTTCAGGTCATGATCTCACGGTTCATGGGTTCAAAGCCCCATGTGCTGACAATCGCGCTCTGTGCTGACACCTCAGAGTCTGGAGCCCGCTTCAGATTCCGTGTCTCCCTCTCTCTCTGCCCCTCCCCTACTTGTGCTTTGTCTCTCTTTCTCTCTCTCAAAAATAAATATTAAAAAAATTTTTAAGTAAAGTGTCATAATGTCTGCAACTTACTCTTTTTTTTTTTAATGTTTATTCATTTCTGAGAGAGAGAGAGAGAGAGAGAGAGCACAAGCAGGGAAGGAACAGAGACAGACAGAGGGAGACACAGAATCCGAAGCAGGCTCCAGGCTCCGAGCTGTCAGCATGGAGCCCGACTCGGGGCTCGAACTCACAAACCATGGGATCATGACCTGAGCCGAAGTCAGAAGCCCAACCAACTGAGCCACCCAGGGTCCCCTGCAACTTACTCATAAAAGATTCAACAAAAGTAAATATGTGTATGGCAGCGGGGGAAGAGCAAATGAACATAAATGTGGCAAAACGTTCACAACTGATAAATACAGGTGGAGGCTTAATGAGTGTTTATGTACTGATCTTACAACTTTTTGAAATTTCCCCCCCCCCAAAAAAAAAACTGGAGGGAAAAGTTAATTAATTGGGAGCCATGGGCAGGAGTTGGGAGGGGGTGAAGAGGAGGGGTCTAGGATGAGATTGTGACAGACACCGGGGCGTGAGGAAGCTTGGGGCTTTTCAGAAATTTCGAATGGTTAGGTATGACTGGAACAGAGACAGCTGATGGCAGGGACATGGCGAAAGTGAGGTGGGACAAGGCGGTGAGCTGTGCGAGCACGTGGGTGCTGCTTCCTGAAGGCCTCGGGCTGACCTTGAGAGGTTCCACGCATCTTTTGTGTTTTAGGTTGATCACATTGGCATCAATTTAACAAGACTGGCTTAGAAAGGGGCACCATGATGGCAGAAGGCTTAGTTTGTGTGATATTACGGTAGTTCCAGGAACAAGTCCGGTAGGCCTAGAGGAAAATCGTGCCACAGGTCAAGTGGAGAAGACAGTTTTGAAGCTACATAGAGCAGAAGAATCTACAGGACTCGGCGGTCAGGCTCACTCAGTGTGGAAGGAAGCTGGCTTGGTCGAGTTTGGTTTGATGACTCTTAAACCCAAAGGAAAAGGAAAACTTGTGGAAAGGTAAAATGTCTAACTTCTCTAGCCACGACCGATAATTTAAGGAGACTGGTTTGTACATCAAGGATTTACTTCTCCTTCATCTCCATATCTAGTATTGCTTGCCATATAGTAGGTGTTCAATAAATTTTTTTTAACCGTTTTTAGAAGTCATGATAGTTGATAGTAACAGGCTTCCTTCGGTTGCTGTTCCTCAGGGGAAATATGCTCTACATTTTGTTAATGTTTTCTCCCTGAGGGTTAAGCATTTGGTGAGCATCTGTCTCCTCACACCTGTTGGACTGGTTTACATGCAATCTCAAATGAACACATGCCAGGGTAGGGCCGCGCAAGGTACCTGCACTTTTAAAATCTATCAGATGTGTCTAGAATTAGTTTTGTCTTAGTTTATTGACTCGGTTCAGAAAGTACAGATATTTCTGTGTCTTAGTAAACGTGATACAGTAAATGTGCATTTGCAGAACTTGCAAAGTAGAAACATTTCTATTTCATATAACATGAATTTTTCAACTGTAAAAATTTCCTCTCGGTAGTGATTCCTATGCTTGAGTAACAGTGACGAACAGATATGGTACTGAAGCCAAGCTTACCTAGACGTTGCATCTCTAACTAAAGAGATGGCCTGGTTGTGTCATCAGAGGATCCCTAGGGATGGGCGCGATTCCTTTGATGGGTGGTGAGCTGAACAAAGCAGGCAAGTAAGGGGCGCCTGGGTGGCTCAGTTGGTTAAGCGTCCAACTCTTGATTTCAACTCAGGTCATGATCTCAGGATTCATCAGTTCGAGCCCCACGTGAGGATCTGTACTGACAGTGCAGAGCTTGCTTGGGATTCTCTCCCTCCCTTCTGTATCCCTCCCCAACTCATGTGTCTCTCTCTCTCTCTCTGTCTCTCTCTCTGTCTCTCTCTCTGTCTCTCTCTCAAAATAAAAATAAAAATAAAAAACATTGGGGCGCCTGGCTGGCTTAGTCAGTTAAGTGTCTGACTTCGGCTCAGATCATCTCGCGGTTTGTGAGTTCGAGCCCCATGTCAGGCTCTCTGCTGACAGCTCAGAGCCTGGAGCTTGCTTGCTTCAGATTCTGTGTCTCCCTCTCTCTCTGCCCCTTCCCTGCTCGCATTCTGTCTCTGTCTCTGTCTCTGTCTCTGTCTCTCTCTCTCTCCCAAAAATAAATAAACATTAAAAAAATTAAAAATAGGGGTGCCTGGGTGGCGCAGTCGGTTAAGCGTCCGACTTCAGCTAGGTCACGATCTCGCGGTCCGTGGGTTCGAGCCCCACGTCGGGCTCTGGGCTGATGGCTCAGAGCCTGGAGCCTGTTTCCGGTTCTGTGTCTCTCTCTCTCTCGGCCCCTCCCCCGTTTATGCTCTGTCTCTCTCTGTCCCAAAAATAAATAAAAAACAAAAGTTGAAAAAATTTTAAATAAAAAAAAAATTAAAAATAAACATCAAAAAAAAGAAGGCAAGTAAATGATAACGTAGTTACAGCAAGAGACTCAGCAAGAGACTCAACACTAAGATGTCAAGATTCAGTTTAGGCTTTCTGTCCTTGACATCCCGCCCCACCACATTACAGAGACCATGTGCTCCCGTCCCACTCAGCCACAGACGTATCACACTTATCATAGCTTGTAATTGTCTGCTTTCCTCCTTCTACCTTATATCAGCACTATGAAACCCATCCACCTGTGGCTTCCCCATTTAACATGGTGCCTAGCACAAGGTCAGTGCTCCACAGTTTTTACATATATGAATGAATACATGGACGAATAAACATGCGTGACTTCCTAAAAGGATCACAGTTCCCAACAGTCAAAACAGGATTACAAAACCCTTTCTTTGTGATGAGTTTCAATTTAGTGCTTTAAAGAAGACATGACATGTTTTAGTAGTACATACGCACGTATTTGGAGTCCTTCTAGTAAATATGAATAGTCACTTGTAAAATAATCTAAGCCCATATGCTTTTTACAAATTAGGATTTATTACTTAAAGTGTTGTTTTAGAATCTGCCAAATACGGGGCGCTACCTTGGACCTTTCTCTGATTCTTTTGATTCCAATGAAGCAAAAACTTCAGGACACCATGAGATAAAGCAGCCAAAAGGAATTCACACCGTCCCCTTGATTTACTATCAGGGACACTGTTATAGGACTGCTTCTAGCTCTCTGCACCATGGTATCCAAGGCAGGCACTTCTGGTTGATCTTAGGGACAGACCCCCGGGAGTTAGTGTACAATGCACAGCACAGCTTTGTGGCAACTGCTTCTGTGGGAGACATCTTCTGGCTCTTTTATATGTCCCCTGGGGCAACAACTGCACGTCCTGAGTGACATCTTACCATAACTCAGTGGAAACACCGAGAAACAAGCAAGCCTAATCCTGGGCAAAGAAGAACTTCTGTTGTAAGATTTTTGCAAGCAATACTTACTCTCTAATTTTGTCACAATGCATGTAATTTGTCTTTTGGGAAAGAAGCACACAGATCTGGAGGTAATTTGTGTCCTGGTCACTGCTCATTAATGGAACATCCTTGTTAGTTGAGGAGAAAAAAGGTTAGTGACGTCAGAGTTTCCCATAACAGGCGCTTATGCCTGTATTTAAAAACCTGAAACATAGTGGTGTTCCTATCACAAGTTCTCGTAGGGAAAACACCATTAGAAAATGCAATCAATGAAAGGGCTTTCCATTGTGGAGTGAGAATTTTTATTTTCTCCTAAACATAGGTGACTACCTCAGACCTTTGTTTTCTTTTCTTATAATGCTAGAGTCTACTGTTTGTAAAGACCCTTATCCCATGTTATTAGACAGCTTTTGCAGCAGTAACACTATCTGACGAATTACCCCAAACACAGAGGCTTATTTATGTATGTATATATTTATGGATTTATTCTTTTTTTTTTAATTTTTTTTAACATTTATTTATTTTTGGGACAGAGAGAGACAGAGCATGAACAGGGGAGGGGCAGAGAGAGAGGGAGACACAGAATCGGAAGCAGGCTCCAGGCTCTGAGCCGTCAGCCCAGAGCCTGACGCGGGGCTCGAACTCACGGACCGTGAGATCGTGACCTGAGCCCCTGGATTTATTCTTACACCCACAGGTTTAAGGTTCATCGGGGGTAGCTTACATAGGATAGGCTCAGCTGGGTTGATCTGCTCCAGACTGTGGGTAAAGGACACTGCTATTTAGTCAAATGGAAATAACCTTGCCCTATATTAAGTTCATTAGGTTTTGTCACCATACATAATCGTTAAACTTGCACTAAAAATGTTTAGCACCAGTATTTTTTATGAAATGAAAGGAAAAGTAATAAAACTTATTACCAGAGCACTACCTTGCCTGTAGTAAGTTCTTAAATAATATTTGGAAAAAGACAAAGCAATGGAATATAAAAAAGAAAATCAGAGGGGCAACTGGGTGGCTTTGTCGGTTAAACGTCTGACTCTTGATTTTGGCTAGGACGTGATTTTGGCTTGGTTTGTGAGATAGAGCCCCAAGTCGCTCAACGTGGAGCCTGCTTGAGATTCTCTCTCCCTCTCTCCTTCCCTTTCCCCACTCACGTTCAAAACATTCTCAGGAAGACTTCAGGTTTAATGTGGCAGATTGAACACGTCCCTGCCTAAAACCCATTAAAATGATAGTAAAATAAATGAAATAGGTATAAATACCTTTTGGAAGACGAAGACAGATGGACAAGTGGTAACTAACAGCAGAAGGCTGAAACCTACCTTCAAGAGTGTACGTTCGAGTGGAGAGTGGTTAAGTTAAATTTCAAGAAATGGAGTCCTTTGAGGACCTGTGAAGTTGGGTTTGGAGCAAGGTTGAAAACTAAAGAATTAATGAAAAAATTAGATAAAAAGTAAGCAAACTTTCAGATCCTCTTATCCAACAGTACAGTCAAGAAACTACTTCTCCCAAAGCAAAAAATATGAGGTTCAGTCTCCAGCGCTAACAGAACTTTCTGTGATAAAGGAAAGGTTTTCCGTCAGCATTGTCCACCGTCACGTGGCTCAGTGGCCAGCGTGGCTGGTGTGACTGCGGAACTACATTTCTAACTTAATTTTAATTAACTTTTTTAAATGTTTATTTATTTTTGAGAGAGAGAGAGAGAGACAGAGAGGTAGAGAGAAGGAGACACAGAATCCCAAGCAGGCTTCCTGCTGTCAGCGCAGAGCCCGACGCGGGGCTCGAACTCACAAACTGTGAGATCATGACCCGAGCCGAAATCAGGAGTCGCGCTTCTAACCAGCTGAGCCAGCCTGGTGCCCCTAACTTTAATTAATTGAAATTCAGATGGCCCCACGTGGCTAGTGGCTACCACACCAGACAGCGCAGCTGTGGACCCAGGGATACCAAGCGCTGCTGAGAACAGGGATGGATCATCTTACGGAGAAACGGAAATTCAGTAAAGTTCTTCATACTGAACAGCGAGAGCTCTCAACCCTTCCTACTGCTCGGGGCCTGGATTGGGGGATTCCTTCCTGAGGACATCCACCTGCCGAAGAGGAAACATCTGTAACCCCCACGACATGTCTGGCACTCTCCCTCCCTATCTTGTACACGGCAGGGGCCGCCCCACACCCAGAGCTTTCAGTCAGTTTTTTAAATGCCTCACTCTTAAATATGACAAGGCAGCCAAAGATCACCACACGTTTGAGGACAGCTGGCCAGGCCAAAAGAGAGACAAATAACAAACAAAAAAAAGGGAGCTGACATTACAGACAGCGGAAGGAAAAAAAAATTTTTTTCTTAAATTTCTTCAAAAGGAGGAGCTATTGCAGCAATGAAATAAGATCAGGGTGCGATTTAAAAGATGAGAAAAAGAATTGTAACTATTTTGGAGATTAAAAAGTTACCAAGATAAAAACACAGGAGAGATATGGGAAGATAACGTTGAGATGTCCTCTCAGAAAATAAACCAAAAAGAAAATCCAAGAGAAAAGCTGTGAGTATTAGAGCTCCAGAAAGAAAGAAGTGGAAAAGAAAAAAAGGAAAGGATTTAACAAAGAAGCAATTGCAGAAAATTTCTCTAAAATGAAAAAAGTCACGATTCAGATTGAAAAGGCTGAGTCCCCAGCCAAAAACTGGGGAAAAGACTCACCCCAGCCAACAGAAATGCATACGTCTGTTGTAAAGATACAGCAAAGGCCATGTACACAAATGTTTGTGGCACCTCTTTAATAGCCAAAAACTGAAAACAGCCAGAAGTCCATCCACATTAACGCTGGATAAATTAATCGTAGCGTGTTCATAAAAAGGAACAAGCATGAATGAGTTCCCCATTACATGCAGGTGACACACGTGAATCTCCCAAACTTAACCGGTGAGACCAGAAGCAAAAGAATATATTGTATGGTTTCATGTTTTTAAAAACATTTTTGCATTTTTTTTTACCTTTATTTATTTTAGGAGAAAGAATGCAAGCAGGGGAGGGGCAGAGTGAAAGAAGGAGACAGAATCCCAGGCAGGTTCCAGGTCCCAGCTGTCAGCACTGAGCCCCACACGACTCGAACTCACGAAACATGAGATCATGACCTGAGCCGCAGTCAGATGCTTAACTGACTGAGCTACCCAGGTGCCCTTGTATGATTTCATTTCTATAAAAATTCACAAACAGGCAAACTCTGATCTGTGGTGTTAGAAATTAGGATAGTGATTACCACTAGGAGCAGGTAGTGGCCAGAAGCAGGCTCTTGGTAGTACTCTCTTTCTTAATCTAGGTACTGGTTACACACTATGTGTGAATTTTGTAAAAAATCATCCAGTTGATACTTATGATTCATGTCCTCTTCTGTGATTATGTTATTCTTCAGTAAAAAGCTTACGTTTCTGAAAGTTCCTACCCAAACACATCATAGTGAAATTTAGAACCAGATAAGAGCCTTCAGTGGGGGTGGGGAGATAAAAGGATCAAGACGGAAAATAAGGCTCCTGAAGAGCACCTAGAAGCATAAGCAAATGGAAGCAAAAAAGGACTATAGGAAAACATATATAGGGAAGGAAATGTCATGGAGGTATACTACAGTGAACAGTATTTACATTTAGTGATATAAATACCGAGGGGCGCCTGGGTGGCTCAGTCGGTTAGGCTTCCAACTTCGGCTCAGGTCATGATCTCACAGTTCGTGAGTTCAAGCCCCGCGTCGGGCTGTGTGCTGACAGCTCAGAGCCTGGAGCCTGCTTTGGATTCTGTGTCTCCCTCTCTCTCTGTTCCTCCCTTGCTCACACTCTGTCTCTCTCTCAAAAATAAAAATTAAAAAAATAATATAAATACTGAATATTGACTTAATTTTTTTTAAACCTTCATATTAGGAAACTAGGAAAAGGAAAGTGCAATGTGTCATGAGAAAGAAGTTGGGGAAAACGTCTCAGCCCTAATAGTCTATGATACGAGATCAATACTATGTATACTATGTGTGTATATTACTTTGATAATTAATTTTTAAACACTGGTCATCAGAAGAAAAATAATTGGATAATAATTGCAACACAGTGAGAATTGTTTTTCGCAGTAACTTCTGTTTAACTGGAGAAAATAAAGTTTTCCATTTCTTGATCCTAAAGTGCACTTTAGTGTTTTTGTCCAGCTTTGTAAAGCCCAATGTTAGAAAAATCACATTGAAAACATGCTTCTGTTTTCTGAGTTAATGTTATCTGTAATCATTACAAAAGTGGACTTTTATTATTTGAGTGTGTGTTGCTTAGCTTAGTGTATTCAGGTCGCAACTGTGGGGGGGGGCAGGGAACAGAAGGGGGAGAAAAAGGTGTTCGTCAGTTCCAATAAGTGGAATAAGAAGATGTCATAAGCATGGCACTTAACATCTTTGCAGTTTCCCTGCTGAAGTAGTTAATCCTAGAAGCCTTTTTCCTGAGGCCCAAATGGTTAAAATGGGCCCGGAGGGAAAAGGTGCCCATTTCCCTCTCCTCTTACGGGTAGTATTACTCATCCTTTTGGCTTAGAGAAAGTAGCAACACACACACACACACACACACACACACACACACACACACACACGCACACACGCACACACACACACACACACACACACACACACACACCTTTTAATGAGGTCTTCCATTCCCCCAGAGTGTTGAATTTCAGAAGAAGTTCTCTATCATTTTCATGATAGGCACCTTATTTTTTCCCAATCGTGACAGTTGTGAAACTTCAGAATGAACTGAGCAAGTATGGAAGTCTCCCCCCCCTCCTTTATCTTCTCCGAGGGCTGACAAAGCAGGGTTTCAGATGAATCCCCTCAGATGGTGTTGGAGGCTTATCAAGATGGGGGGTTGAGGTTTGCGATCACTCTGTGAGAGGGGAGAAAGAGAAAGCCCAAACAGGGGAAACTCGAGAGAGGAGCCTTCTCCTTCAAGTTGTCATTATCAGGGTCCCCCCAGAAAAGACTGATGAGTAACCCAACACTGACTTGGAAAATCAGCTCTCAGTCAAATTCCCTCTCTTAACCTGTGTCAGCCACTGGCCAGTCCCTCCGCTGTTGTAAACAGGGAACAGTACAAACCGAATTGATAGAAGGGTGAAAACGCAAATCTTCCAAAAGATGGGAAATTCTATGGAGTCTATGAAAGCGATATTCAAAAACAGCCAGAATCACAGGAAAGAGGGAGATGCACGGGGAAAAAAAAAGAATCCATATGGATGGTACCATGATGCCTCAAAAAGAGTGATGTGAATGTTTTTTTAAATGTGCGGGAGGCCCTCGGAAAATTGATGAGCCCTTCCTTTAATATTTGTGGGGAAGATGAACATTTTAACAGTTAAGCTGTACAACTCAAGCCTGAAGTGAAGGGTGTTACATTGTGCCAACATACATTTTTGTCAGATAAAAGTGTACCCCCTGAAGTCAGGAATATACTTACTTTGTTCATTCTGAGAACTAGCATGGTATTGCCATGATGTCTAAATTCTGATCAACCTAAAATGAAGTCAGCGTTTTCATGATACAAAGTTTCATCAAATAAACCTTTTTTCCCCCGAAAAAAGATTTATTACAAAATTTAGCCCTGAATAAAGTGAATTCATTTCATGTGGCCTTTTCTGATGTCTGGGGTTTTTTTTTGGATATAAGGATCTCCCAGAGTACTTTTAAAATGCATTATTTGGCAGACGCCTGGGGCTCAGTCAGTTGAGCATCCGGCTTCGGCTCAGGTCATGATCTCGCGGTTCGTGA
Organism: Herpailurus yagouaroundi; assembly: GCF_014898765.1. Lineage (NCBI taxonomy): Eukaryota > Metazoa > Chordata > Mammalia > Carnivora > Felidae > Herpailurus > Herpailurus yagouaroundi. The sequence continues at coordinate 9,189,560 of NW_024412428.1, read as the reverse complement.
GTTCAAGCCCCGTGTCGGGCTCTGTGCCGACAGCTCAGATTCAGGTTCTGTGTCCCCCTCTCTCTCTGCCCCACCCTGCTTGTGCTCTGTTTCTCTCTGTATTTAAAAAAAAAAATGAATAAACATTTTTAAAAAGTTTAAAAAGAAAATATTTCCTGCCTTCGTAGAGCTCACAATCTAATGGAAAACAAAATGATACAATGCAAGAATTTGGTAAAATGTACATAAATGGCCACTGAAGAAGTGATTCTCTGAGGGCACAAAGGGAGTCTTTTCTTTAGAAAAGAGGGACTTCAGAATACAAATCTTTGGAAACTATTCTGTCTTCACTGATTTGCATTTCGATGTTCTGCCCCTGGCTTTTATTAAGAGGCATTGTAAGAAATAAATTTCGTATATATATATATATAATGAAATTTTAACTCCCATTTGCCATACGAAAGGGGTTTAGAACGTTTTCTCCATCATTTTTGTGAAATCACCTCCATACCCCACCCTCCACCCCCATTTAAGTAGGGCCTCAGATGTGGGTACTTTGCCCTGAGGTACACTAGCTGGGAGCCTGGGTTGAATGCAGGGGTGCATGTCATAGGCTCTAGGGCCAAAAAAAAGGGTCAATACACTACAAAGTCAAGGGGGCAGATGTGGAAGCCCAAAGAAGAGTAAAAAGGTTTCACAAAGGGTTGGAGGCAGAGACTAGAGCAATTTCCTCAGCCAAGTAAGATAACTGCAATTGTTTTTACTGTAGGTGGCATGGCCCTAGACCATGGGAAGGGACTCACTGTTTAAGATTCTTTTATTTATTTATTTTTAAATTATTTTTATGTTTCTTTATTTTAGAGAGAGAGAACAATCAGGGAGGGACAGAGGGAGAGAGAGAAAATCCCAAGCAGGCTCCACACTGCCATTGTGGAGCCCTGTGCGGGACTCAAACTCCCCAACTGCGAGATCATGACCTGAGCCCAAATCAAGAGTCAGATGCTTAGCCGACTGAGCCACCCAGGCGCCCCACTGATTAAGATTCTTTCAGAACGTAGGCAAAACCCTAGATCCCTGGAAGAAGTATATAGTTCTTCTCTAATAATACTTACGTGTCTCCCCTTTTACCTTTTGTTTTAAATTGTGGTAAAATACGCACAAAATTTATCATCTTCACCATTTTTAAATGTACAGTTTGTTTAAGCCACACTGCGGCGGATCTCGAGAACTTTCTCGTCCTGCAAAACTGAAACGCCATAAACTCTGTGTATACAACAGCAGCCATTTCCCCCTAGCCCCAGCCCCTGGTGACCACCATTCTACTTTGTTTCTCAGTTTGACTACTTTAGAGAACTCATATATGTGGAATCTTCCAGTATTTGTCTTTTGGTAACAGCCAATTTATCTGTTTGTAATTTTGACTGGCTGATTTCACCGATCGTAATGTCGCCAAGGTTCCTCCGTGTTGTAGCACGTGTCAGAATTTCCTTCCTCTTTAAGGCTGACTAATATTCTGTTGTATGGACGTACCACATTTTGTTTGTGGACATTTGGGTTGTTTCCATCGTTTGGCTATCGTAAGTGATTCTGTTATGAACATGAACATAAAAATCTCTCTTTGAGATAATGCTTTCGTTTCTTTTGGATATATATCCAGAGTGGAATTGCTGGATCCTTTTATAATTTTATTTTTTAAGTTTTTAAGGAACCACTATACTGTCGGTGGTTATCAGCAGTGTACAAGTTTGCAGTTTCTCCACATCCTTGTCGACACTTGTTATTTTCTGGTTTTTGATAGTAGCCATGGTAACGGGTGTGAGGTGGTATCTCCTTGTGGTTTTGCTTTGCGTTTCTTTGATGACTAGTGATGTTGAGTATCTTTTTGGGGGGGGGGAGTGGGGAGGGGCAGGGGAAGAGGAAGAGAGAGAATCTTAAGCAGGCTCCATGCTGGGTGGTGCGGGAGTCAATCTCTGTGAGATCAAGACCTGAGCCGAAATCAAGAGATGGACCTTTAACCAACTGAGCCACCCAGGTGCCCCTTGAGTATCTTTTTCGTATGCTTTTGGCCATTTGTATATCATCTTTGGAGAACTATCTATTTAAGTTTCTTGCCCATTTTTAAGTCAGGTTATTTGATTTTTGTTGTTGTTCTTGAGTCATAGGAGTTCTCTATATATTTTGGATATTAACCCCTTACCAGATATGATTTGCAAATGTTTTCTCCCTTTTGTGGATTGCTTTTTCACCCTGTTGATTATATCCTTTGATGCACAGAAGTTGATACATTTGTTGTCTCATTTGTCTATTTTACTTTTTTGCCTGTGCTTTTTTTTTTTTTAATGGTAGCATATCTAAGAAATAATTGCCAAATTCAGTGTTGCAAAATTTCCTCCCTGTGTTTCTTCTGGGGTTTTTATAGTTTTAGGTCTTTAATTCATTTTGAGTTAATTTTTGTATATGGTGTAAGGCAAACTTCCAATTTCATTCTTTTGCGTGTGGATATCCAGTTTTCACAACACCATTTGTTGAAAAGGCTGTCCTCTCCCCCATGGAATGATCTTGGCTCCCTTGTCGAAAATCATTTGACTGTATATTTCTATATTTGAGGTTTTGTATCTGAGCTCTCTATTCTATTCCATTGGTCTATATATCTCCTTTTAATCCCCTTTTACCTTTGATGGTCAGGTAAGTTAATTGATAGCTAAATTCGGAGCTCAACTACAACCATGGATGGGGACCTTCATGATGTGAAAGTTAATGTTCTCTTCTTTTCTTGCCATGGCCTTGAACTTTTTCTCTCCTTTAAGTTTCTCCTGGTCCAGATTCTTGATCCATATTTCTTTTTTATTAGTATGCTGTGGTATATGCTCTTATCGTGAAGTACCCTATGTGCTTTATGGGTAAATTGAGACAGTGCATCACTCCCGTAATCCCGTCAATCACACACAGCCGCTGGGATGCTCGCGATCTCATTGAAGAGGTTGGCTTCACACGTGGAACAATGCAAGACAGAACGTGTGTCACCACATGCAGGTTCGAGTATTAAGCTCTGGGAGATAAAAAAGGAAGAGAACAATGTGGGACAAAATGTCCAGGGTAGGTTTGTACTCGGACTGGGTGTCTAAGGAATGTTAGCGCTTGGATTGAAAGCCACAGAGGGTAGACAAAACAGGGCTTTCCCTCAAAAGGAGGAGGCTTATAAGGCTAAAATGAGAGACAGGACTGAGCCTGGCCTGGGCCAGACGGTGTGACTAGACCGAGACCGAGAATGAGAAGGTGGAAGGGGACCCGCTCACAAAGGAATCAAATACCGGAATGAGGAATTCGGATGGACCTTAATCTTTTTCACATGCCCACCTACCTGGGGAGATAAAGACAGTATCTTCCGGGATATAGTGGAGGGTTTTCAAACTAGGGGTTTTGACCAGCCTTGGGTTTTTTGGGGTTTGTTTTTGGTTTTGTGTTGTGTAATGAAAGAGGAAATTTCACAGTGCTTTGCAGATAGCAGGTAGAAGTCTGGTTGCAGTTGCATGCGTGTGTGTGTGTGCTGGGTCACAGCGTGAAATGCAATCAAAAAGCGTGAAAGACACTGGTGTAGAAGAAACTGCACGGTTCTGTTACAGATCTAAAGTACTGGGAAGCCCTAACATTGAGCCACATCAGACTGCACCACAGTATTGTGAAGTCCTCAGGCTGCGGTGACACAGATGTCTCCCCGTGCTCCAATCCCAGCTCCTCCCCGCAGGGGACATTACAAGGGGTACTGGCTCCAAGAGCCTTTGCTCCGCCTCACTCCTCGCTTCTGTTGAAGCCTTCACTCGACCCCCCTGAAGGTGGATCCATGCAGTGTGTAGCAGAAAGAGTACATGTTTCAGTCTCAGCGGATCTGGGCTAGTTCAGCCACTTACTAACAAAGTTGTGAAGCCATTCTGAGCCCCAGTCGCCTCTTCTGGAAAAATGGGGAGAAATAATACCTATCTCATAGGGTTGTAGGGAAGATTTGATGGCCCCGTCAAACAAGCTCTATGTATTCCACTTCTGGGAGGGTATCTATGTAAGTCTTCACGTGCCAAGATTCATATGAGTGGATGGTTGCTGGCAGTCTTTCTTACAGAACCAAAACTTTGGAAGCATGTAAATCCGTAATAGGGGATTGATTTTTTTTATTATGATATATCAATAGAACAGAATACTATGTAGCTACTAAAAAGAGTAAGGTAGAGGCACCTGGGTGGCTCAGTCGGTTGAGCATCCGACTTCGGCTCAGGTCATGATCTTGCAGCTCCTGAGTTCAAGCCCTGCATCGAGCTCTGTGCTGACAGCTCAGAGCCTGGAGCCTGCTTCCGATTCTGTCTCTGTCTCTCTCTCTCTGCCCTTCCCCTGCCCACACACTGTCTCTCTCTCTGCCTCTCTCTCAATTGTAAATAAACATTAAAAAAAAAAAAAAAAACTTAAAAAAAAATAAAAAGAATGAGGTAGGCCTAGATCTGCTGATATAGAAAGATATCTGCAGCACTATTAAGTGGGAAAAAAATAAGTTGTAAAACCATGATCCCCTTTTAAGAATACATAGATTTTTGGATACATGTCAAGAAATGGCTATAGGAGTTTCTTGAAGTCAGAATTACGAAGAACTTTAAATTTCTGTTTTATCAGTTTTTCTGTTTTTACACTGGGCATGTGTGAATTTTATATTTAGAAAAAAATTAGCTTGATATACATATATGCATTCACATGCTTGTATTACCTGGCATAGTAATTCTGAGCAGATACCTTGACACTCTTTGTAGTTAGTAGTTATTGTAAGTATTTGCTTTCAGCATAGGTGTTCTGAATCTTCAAATCAAATATTTCTGTAGCAGTGGAACCATTGTGCCTGGGGGTTCTCGGTGAAAATATACCCATTTTTCCTTCCTGGTAGACTGATTATTCTAGTTGAGGCCTGTTCTCTTTTCCCCTTTACTCAGTGGGCCCGGGGCACCCCTCACAGGATATGCCGTCATTCATTTTAATTTTTAAAATTATAATGGCAATTTAAGCTCATCTTAAATATTTAAACAATACTGAAGTTTATAAAGTAAACACTGAAAGTCCCCATTCTTCAGTCCCGCTACTCAGGAATGGAGATAGTTCAGTGTATGGTCTTCAGAACTTCTGTGCGTATGCAAACGTCCGTGTGTATTTTCGTTACACAAATGAGATCATATCATGTATACCAATAAGTATCCTCCCATATCCTAGATTAAGTTGTAATTACAGTGCATCCTTTCGAAGAAGCACCTAATAGTACCCTTCGTAGGTATATCATAATTTATTTCTCCGTTCCTTCTATTGTTCTATTTCTGGCCATTGCTAGCAGTGCTCCAAAAATATTTTTACATATATCACTGCCCACTTCGGTGAGCAGATCTGTAGGATAAATTCTTACAAGTGGAATTAGTGTTGTTCAAAAGATCCCTACATGAATAATAATTGTTGTCACGTTGCCCTAAGTTACACTTCTCCCAGCAGTGACTATATGAATTCCTTTTCCCCCCCACACACCTCCTCACCAGTATTGTCATTATTGTCATCCTAAAGTCCTCACCAGCCCGATGTATGAAAAACGGATCTGATTGTTTCATTTGAATTTCCTTGGAGTGAAATTGAACATCTCTGTTGCCACACCTGTTGGGAAATGTCACACGTGTCTGCAGATCCAGTGGGAAGTTTGGTCTGGAGTCTGCGTTCTTGGTTAAATGGTGGTACTCTTCTATTAATATGCTTAGAAATGTGGTCCAGGATAGAGCATTAGGAAGAACAGACGGAGCAGATGGTATGATCTAGTATATTCATGGTTTCCTATTTGGACATCCATGGCAGTGGGGGAGGACAGGTTGGATGGTGGCATATTTCTATGCATAGAAATAATAACCGTGCGGCTGCTGATTGAGCAGTCCCCAGTCCCTCACCTGGCTGAAATATTCCAGTTCAACCTTTTCTGAAACTACGGAAATCTCGTCCATTATTCTCTGTGTCCTCTTCCCCACAGAAATCTGGCACGGTATTGATTCAGCCTCTGGAAGAGCCAACACCAGTTTATCAAACCTGCATCCCCTCACCTAGCAGTGCCTCATATGCCTCAGGGATTTCACAAAACTTCCTTTTAGAATCACTGCTTGAACTGGTCACGTTTTAAACCTCTGTAAAGAAACTTGTTAACGCGGCAAAATGTAGGCAGAGCCTTCAATGCAGAGAGTGTTCAGATATCTTTACCATCAGCTTTTTGGTGATTGCTCGGTCCCCTCTTATCCCCTTATTGGTTTCTCCATCTTAGGATCCAGAGGGACCTACTTGTGGAAAGGACATGATTCTTTCTGACTACTCAGGACCTCCCAAAACATTGCAGTCTCACGCAGATCTTAGTTAAGGAATTTTGTGCTTTGTTTTGTTTTGCAGCTTCCTGAGGTAAGCCCAGTGGTTCTCCTCTGTTGGTTTTTTTTTTTTTTTTATGTTTATTTATTTTTGAGAGAGAGAGAGAGAGAGAGAGAGAGACAGAGTACAAGCAGGGGAGGAGCAGAGAAGGAGGGAGACACAGAATCCGAAGCAGGCTCCAGGCTCTGAGCTGGCAGCACAGAGCCCAGCGCGGGGCTCGAACTCACGAGCTGCGAGATCATGACCTGAGCCGAAGTCGGATGCTCAATCAACTGAGCCGCCCAGGCGCCCCTCTCCTCTGTTTTTATACCTATCAGCTTTTCCCCCACAGACTTCACGTCTTAAGATTTCATGTCTTCCAAACACACTGCACTCACAATTAATTCATTCTTCCTTTTTTTTTTTTTTTTTTTTTTAAGTCAAGCAGATATATAATGTAACTGCACATAGGGCTTCTGGTCAACCTGCGACAACCAGTGTTAACTCACGCAAGAGTCAACTCAATCAAAAGCAAGGGAAGGTGATAGTTCAGTACTTCTGTAGGTAGACTTGAGCTTACCCTCCCCCACCACACTCGTTATCTTCTTTGTTTTCCTAAAAAGGGAAAGATTCTGGGCTGAGAACGCCTTAAGTTACCCCCTTCTAAAAGATAACTCCCTTCCTTTATCCCACCCCTCTGACTTTCCTAACTAGTATGTGGTTGACCGTGAAAGAGGGTGAGTGGTTCACGATCACCCACTTCACCCCTGCACCCAAAACAAGACAGCGCACATTTACATTTCGCTGGCAAAGGAAGCCCCGCGTGGAAAGTTTTATGTAGAAAACAGCCTTGGAAGTGAGTGATGTGTCACCGGCCCTGCAGCACACTGAGTTCCCTGTTTGGGATCAGGTTGTTAAGACCACATGCGGATGAGGTGCCGTAAAAGTGTCTGCCTTCTCCAGTTCAGTTTTCCCAGAGTACATAAATCCACTGACAGTTTTCTTTAAACAGTTGTTCTCAGCTTCAAATAAAATTTGAAAATAATTAACACCTGGTTTGCTTTTTAAAAAGTCTGATGTGTAAAGTCGGGCACGGGGAGGGTGTAGGTTTGGGGGTTATGGAAGGCATTGTAATATCGGGAGAGAACACAAGTTTCTCGTGATTAGGCATGTTTGACTTTGAACCGTGGCTTCACCAAATATTTGGCTATGTGACCTTGGGAAGGTTACTTTTAAATCTCGATTTGCGTATCTGTAAGTAGGGATACTATTTCCTTGAGGTCTCGTTTCTTTGAGCCTTGAGTAACGGAAATGAAGAGGCACAGCATAGTGTCAGAAAAGGCACTGGTCGGAGCTCAGTGAAGGACGGCTCACCTATCCATTCCCATCTCTCTGTATGACTCATAGAATCAGAGCCTCCTTTTTTTTCCATTTAACTTGAACTCAGTTAACTGACCGTGTAGTGTTGGCTTCAGGAGTAGAACCCGGTGATTCATCTCTTAAGTATAATACCCAGTGCTCATCCCGAAAAGTGCCCTCCATAATGCCCATCACCCGTTCAGCCCATCCCCTCACCCACCTCCCCTCCAGAAACCCTTAGTTTGTTCTCTGTTTTTTAAGAGTCTCTCATGGTTTGTCTCCCTCTCTGTTTTAATCTTATTTTTCCTTCCCTTCCCCTGTGTTCATCTGTTTTGTTTCTTAAACTCCACATCTGAGTGAAGTCGTATGATAATCGTCTTTCTCTGACTTATTTCACTTAGCATAATATGCTCTGGTTCCATCCGTGTTGCTGCAAATGGCAAAATTTCATTCTTTTTCATCACCAAGTAGTATGCCATTATCCATTCATCCGTCGATGAATTATCCATTCATCTGTCGATGGCTCTTTCCATACTTTGGCTATTGTTGATAGCGTTGCTATAAACATTGGGGTGCATGTGCCCCTTCGAATCAGCATTTTTGTATCCTTTGGAGAAGTCCCTGGTAGTGCAATTGCTGGGTCGTAGGGTAGTTCTATTTTTAATTTTTTGAGGAACCGCCATACTGTTTTCCAGAGTGGCCGCCCCATTCGCATTCCCACCAGCAGCGCAAGAGGGGTCCCCTTTCGGAAACAGAGTCTTCTGTTCCGTGTGTATTTAAGGGAACCCTGGATGCCACGTGGTGATGCCGACTGAGGAAGCCACAGTCCATGAGGGGACAAGGGGGTAGAAGACAGGCCATGCCATTGTACCCCTAGAAGCAAGTCCCCTGAGCCACTGCAGACTAGCAGACCTCTGAGGGGGGTCAGAAGAGGCTCAGTGGTGGGAGCTCTTGCCGTATTCAGGCTCTCCTCACCCCATCACACTGCCACGTCACGTGGCGTCTGGCCGTCCCCTACAGGGAGGGGGAAGCAGTGCCTCCCGGGATTAGTTCAAGGGCCAGGTGAGAGTAGGTTGAAGACTCTGTCCATCGTCCTGCCTCTGGCCGGCGCCTTTCTCCCCGAAGTCTCTCTCAGAGCCCAGGCTTCAGTTCTGGCAAACAAGGACCAATGGACCTACCTGCTGGGTCCCAGCAGTTACCCCCCCAGGCAGGGTCCCGTCTCCCTTCTGAGAGAAATACTCCTCTCAGCTCTCTCTCCTACCACCCCCCGGAGAGCGAGGAGACTCAGCACCGGACCCACAGCCACTATAGACCCTACTGTGGTGAGGATTCTTGAGCTGCCCAGTACCTCGGCTGCTTGCCAACGTGCAAGCCCTCGGCCACCCTCTTGACCTACCTGGCCCGGAAGCCTGCACGGCTCTGGGATGCACAGAAAAAGACCCTCAGCAGGACGTGCTGGAAACATCGAGATAAGCGATGAGTGACTTCTGGGAGCACAGACCTCAGGCTGACTGTGACCTGAGAAGCTGAGACAAAACAGCACCCAAGTATTTCAAAATCGCTAAGACGACGGTGGAACACAGCAAGAGAATGAAGGTGCTCGATCCTTTGACCTGGCCCCGCCACGGGAAGGCAGTGTGGTACAGCCGGGGGTGGGAACGCAGGCCCTTTGGCGTCAGGCAGACCAGGCCCCTTTCTGGTCTCTGTCTTGGGCCAAGTACCTTAGCGGTGAGAGTGGAGGCGGGACCACGGCAGTAGTTCTCGCTGTTGGCAAGTGCTGAGGTCTTACTCTGTGCCGAGCAGTGTTAGGTACTCTCTTCCCTGCGAATTGGGAATTAAAAAATACTCTCTCGCAGAGTTGGGGAAATAATGGGTGGTTCCCATCAAGTCAGCGGTATACAGCAGGTGTTCGGTAAATGCGAACTTTCTTCTAGGAGGACGGGTCCTAATGAAATAGTAAAAAGGAGCAGAAGAGATTCCTTCTGTGCAAGGACGTAACCTGGAAGCCGCCGTCTCTTTTTAGGTCTGTTAATATTTGCTTTACATACTTAGGTGCTCCTGTGTTAGGCGCATTAATATTTACCGATGGTATGTGCTCTTGTTGGATTGACTCCTTTGTCATTATGTAATTCCCTTCTTTATCTTTTATCACAGTCTTTGTCTTAGAGTCTGTTGGGTCTGATGTAAGCATAGCTGCTTCGGCTCTCTTTTTATTTCCTTTTCCATCCCTTCACTTTCCGTCTGCATGTATCCTTACATCCGAAGTCGAGGCTCTTGTGGACAGCATATAGACGGGCCTTCTGGAAGCCACCTTCGTGTCCCACGCCAGGAAAATGTGTAACAGATGATGACAGGGTGTTGTGCAGCCACTAAAATATTTATGGAAAAAAAAAACGTAAAATGGAAAGCATTCATGATTTTATGTCAGGTCAATAAAGCAAAATGCAAAATCGCAGGTGTATATCAATGACCCCTACATCGCTTCAAGTGTAGACAGGGGTTTGGAAACAAAATACAATAATTAAAAGTTGTTAGACGTAGGTTCTTTAATGTTGAGAGGTACTGCCTTCCGGTTTAAAACAAAGCAAACAAACCAAAAAAGCCCAACAAGAACAAAAGCGGTGCCAGGGGCCACAGGTAGCAGCTGCTGTGGGCATGATCAGGATGACCTTAGCAGGTGTCAGATATGAAAAGGATTCCAGTGCTTTGAACCACACCAGCCTCTGCAGAGAGTGAGTGGGCCCTCTCAATAACATCTCTTTGTTGTTCCTATGCTAAGAATGGAACGCATCTTTCGGACAAATCCTGAAAAAAAATTTTTTTTTGGTTTCAATAGATACACCACACGCTCGTCGACCTGCTGGACTCTGTAAACCCAACACAAGGTCACGGTCCAGTGTTGAGAAGTTGACTTTGCTAGTGAGGTAAGGAAGCTCTTCGTTTAGAGGCCTTTACCCCCGCTCGGCTGGGGTTTAGTAACATGCAGATTTTCTTTGACTAGAAAAGAGTGGTGCTGTAGAGCTTATAACCTCCAAGGAGATCATTTCATAAAATATTGATTTTTTTGCACATAAAGGAGATAGTTCATGAATAGAAAATGTAAGCATCAGCAAAAATTCTTTCGCACTCTCAGTTCATGAACACGGAAAGTAATGAATCCCGCTTACCAACTGAGGCTGACATCTATTCCTTCTGGGGGGGGTGGGGTGGGAGGGGCAGAGCTAGAATATTATTCTTCCTCAATGTCATAATTCCAAGGACAGATGTGCCCAAAAGAGACCAACCTGGATTGCACAGCCTTTTACTACAAGCTGTGAACACCGCCCCATAGACTTTGCTGCAAGTCGTAGATTTTGTTTTGCCTCTGTACCTCGCAAGCTACAACCGGGCCTTTTCCCAAAATCAGATTCGTCTTAGTGAGCTGTTCCTGGCCAATGTGGTTTACTAGCTGTTGCCGTCTTGTGAAAGCCAGCAGCGGTATCACAGCATCTCACGGGGTGGCGCCATGCTGCGTCCTCCCCACGCTCCCCAGCTTACCCCAGATCTGTCATCGCCCTTGTCCCCACTCTGTAGCAGATAGCTCTCCTGAGGTTCCAGTGGCCTGGTGTGGTGAAACAGCAATGGGCCCAGAATCGAAGAAGCATCTTACTAGCTGACGTGCTGTCTCTAACTGAGCTATCTTGAGCAAGTCAATGAATCAGTCTTTGTGTTTGCTTCCTTGACTGTGGGTAAGGAATGGGGACAGATGTTGTGTGGACCGAATGAGCAAATGCAAGGGAGAAATCCTTTAAAAATAAGTGCGTTGGCCACAATGAAGATACTCGTTCACACCCACCAGGACAGCAATAAGCAAGAAGACGAGATAATAACAAATGTTGACAAGGATGTGGGGAAATTGGAACCCTCATATTTTGCCAGCTGGATTGTAAAATGGTACAGCTGCTTTGGAAAACAGTCTGGCAGTTCCTGAAACAGTTAAACATAGAGTCACTGAAAGACCCAGCAATTCCACTCCTGGGGATGTGCCCGGGAGAAATGAAAACATCCATTTACACGAAAATCTGCACATGAACGCTCGCAGCATTATTCACGATAGCCAAAAAGTGGAAACAACCCAAGCGTCCATCGGCTCCAGTAGATAAATCAAATGTGGTATATCCATACAGTTGAATATTAGTCAACGGGAAAAGGGTGTGCAGAACTGATACAGGCTACAGCACGGGTGAACCTTGACAACGTTATGCAAAGTGAGAGGAGCCGCATATCGTGATTCCGTGTATATAAAATACCCAGAAGAGGCAGATCCGTAGACATGAAAAGTAGATTAATTACCGGAGCACTGGGAGTTGGGGGAAGAATGGGGAGAGGTTGCTAATGGGTCCAGGATTTCTTTCTGGGGTGATGAAATTGTTCTAAAATTGATTTATTGGTATACATCACAAAGATACTGAAAAGCATAGAATGTTGCACTTTAAATGAGTGAATTGTAGAGCATGTGAATTTTATCTCGACAAAGCTATTATGGAAAAAAAAAAATTAGTGCAATGCAAAGGCCGTTAAATAGTAATCCTGTGTTTTCTGCGCTTACCAGAGCGGAATCTCAGCAGGGTTCCATTCAGGGCCTGATTGACCCCAACGTCTGTAAAATCGCGATGCACCTTAGGATCGAAGATGCCTCACAGTCTGTTGGCCAGGCCACAGCCGTCGTTACCTACATGTCCATGAACTTCAAAGGCAGCAGTGTCCAAACTTGGGAAATGGGTGTCCGTTGCTTGCAGCCAACTCCCAGAAGGAAGGGTGAAGCCCTCTTTAAACCCCAAGAGCCAAATGCTTATGGGAGAGGGAGTGGGGAAAATGAGAAGTCATCACATGCTTGGCGGTATTTTTGAGGCAGGAATCAAAACTAGGCCAACAAACAGCGCAGCCCCAAGAGCGTTTAGTCCTGTAGGATTCTCTTAAGAAATGCTGCCTCACCAGTACCCCCGACGGTACCAAGGGTGATACGGAGTTAATAAGCAATGACACACACTCTGAGTCAAACAAGGGATTCGGAAGATGGGGGCACTGAGCGTGAAGACAACATAGGAATATTTCTTGTAATATTTATTCATTATTTTGAGAGAGAAAGAGTGAGTGAGCATACGCACAAGGGGGTAGAGGCAGAGAGAAAGGGAGAGAGAATCCCAAGCAGGCTCCACGCTCAGGCAGAGCCTACGCCGGGTTCCATCCCACAACTGTGAGACCGTGACCTGAGCCGAAATCCAGAGTCAGATGCTTAACCGACGGAGCCACCCAGGCGCCCCACGTAGGAACGTTTTAAATGACTTTATTTTGCCTATGTTTTCCTTTTTATGTGGGCAAAAGGATGATAAATGTTTTAAAAATCGAAGTCTGAAAGAGCGACTTCATAGGGTCTGAAATGAAAATTGCAAGTACAGATAAGAAAGCATCATCTGATAGTTTAATTGGCAACATTTTTTTTAACCGCCACATAATACAGTGTCGCGTCTTAGGATCAGAGGTCTTATATTTGATGATATTTGGTACTTATTCAAAGTAGCTCATGAGGGTGGTGGGAACCTCTAAGTTGAAGGTAAACCTCTCTTAGCTGTCTCATTGAAAAATAATCGTAGTGAGTCCAGGCCCGGGGGGCCAGGGCCAAATAATAAACATACAACCACACAAATCAATCAATAAATATTTAGTGTAATTCTAGCTTCTCAAACGTTAAAATTGACACCTGTTCTCGGACTTTCGTAGAATTTTTGTTAGTAGTTAAGGATTGTTTGTGGTTTATGACCCCTTATTCTGTGTGCTTTTCATACATTTTCTCATTCGCCCCTAACAACAATGATATGTAGAAGGTGGAGCTATTGCTTATCTTATAGAAAAGGAAACTGAGGTTTAGAAATATTAAATAACTGGGGCGCCTGGGTAGCTGAGTTGGTTAAGCATCCGACTTTGGCTCAGGTCATGATCTCGCGCAGTTCCTGACTTCAGACCCCGCGTCGGGCTCTGTGCTAACAGCTCAGGGCTTGGAGCTGCTTCGGATTCTGTGTCTCCCTCCCTCTCTGCCCCTGTCCCACTTGTGTGCGCTCGCTCTCTCTCTCTCTCTCTCTCTCTCAGAAAAAAAAAAAAAAAAATTAAAGAAAAAGAAATATCAAATAACCCTCTCAGAGTCATTCAGGAACAAATGACAGAGGTAAGACTTGACTCCAGCTGACTCCACAAGATCACTCTTGACCACTCTTCCAGAGCACATTTTACGGCTGATTGCAAATTGAATCTTAAAACCACAGACAAGGAAACAAATGGACATAGAAGTCGTATGGTAGTTGCAGACTTCTGGGCATTCTCTCATGACACCGATGGTCAGCGAGGCCAACGCTGCATTTCCCGTGTTCTGGATGGAGGCGGGAGCAAGAGAAGTGAGAATCTGTAGTTTCAGGCTCCGGCTTTCTCCTTCTGCAAATTCTGCCAACAGCTGTAAAACCAAGTTTTTGTCTCCCACCTTCATTCTCTGAGCATTCTGGCTCTGCTTTCGTGTGCTGAGATGCCCACGGAGGGAACTGCGGAGGATTTGAGCTGCAGAGCCAGACCAAGGATCTCCTGTGACAAAATCCCCAAACACCGAGCTTTAGAGCGAAAGGGGATCTCGGAGACTGGCACACATCAAAACCACCTCTGCAGCTTTTCCCAGACCTGTTGAGTGAGAATCTCAAGGGAGTCGGTATAAGAGTTAGATTCTCTGCGGTGCTCAAAATAGGGTTCCTGGACCAGCAGCTTCAGCGTCACCTGGGAACTTGTTAGAATTGCATTCTTGGCCCCCCACCCCCACCCCCACCCCCCCCAGGCCTGTGGACCAGTGACTCTGGGGCTGTGGTCCAGCAATCTGTGCTTTATGAAGCCTTCTAGTAGTTCCTAAAACCTCCTAAAGTTTGAGAACCACTGACTTAGAGCAGAAATTTGGACAGGATCCTAAGGTTAGTCCTCATTTTTGAAGTATATAGCAGCTCTGTTTCAAATTCAGTAAAAAAAAAAAAAATATATATATATATATATATATATATTTATTTTCAGTTTTTTCTACATGAAATTTCTTTTAGAATTTATAGTACTTAAAAGCACAAGAATCCTAGCCTAAAATTCTGATCTTATTCTCCTCTCTTCCATGGGGCCTTACTCGACTTAATTATCACTGATGAAAAGTATCCTTTCTTAAAAAGCTGTTTAGTCTGACATGTTTTCTTTTTTTTCTTTTTAATTT
>NW_024412428.1:9132790-9159562 GCF_014898765.1 Herpailurus yagouaroundi | reverse complement strand
TTTTTTTTTTTTTTTTTTTTTTGAGAAACAGAGTGAGACAAAGCATGAACGGGGGAGGAGCAGAGAGAGTAGGAGACACAGAATCTGAAGCAGGCTCCAGGCTCTGAGCAAGCACAGAGCCTGATGCGGGGCTCGAACCCACGAACTATGAGATCATGACCTGAGCCAAAGTCGGACACTCAACCGACTGAGCCACCCAGGCGCCCCTAAAATTTTTAAATCCACTAACCTAGATTATGACGATGGTTGCACAGACCTGCACATTTACTAAATATCCCTGAATTGTGCACGTGACACAAGTGAACTTTACATCAAGTCGCAATAAAGGTGGTTTTAAAATCCTATATAAGGTATTCTGTGTAAAGAAACGCAACGTCAGAAAAATATTAAACTGTTAACAGTATTGTATGTATATTATATAATTATTATGATAGCAGTTATTATAAGGAAAGAACTGAGATGAGCTGTCCCGAGGGCAGCTTTGATTTTTTATTCTATACATTTCGGTAGCGGGATGCTTTAGCGTGAACCTATGTTTATGTATTTTTATGTATTTTTCATCTGTTTTGTTCACTGCTGTTACTCCAGCACCTAGATCGGTGTCTGCATATAGCAGAGGATCAGTAAATATTTGTCAAAAGAACAAATAAATAAATTACATTGTAAACGTAAAACACAAATAGTGTGCACAATAACTTGATAGGTTTGTGTATGGCTGACTCAAACTTGCTAATTTCTAAGATCCATCTCCAAGATAGATTTATGGCGGTGATGCTTTCCAGCAATTTGAGAACTATTCTTGGAATACTCTGAATGGGCCCCGGCTTTCAAAATTCAGGCTCTGAATTTGATTTTTGGCTGCAAAATTTGGCTCTGAAAGGAGTTTCCACAGTATGTCTTTTAATCAGTCTGTTATAAGGCATGCAGAATAATTTATTCTTCTTGTCTAATACGGGAAGATGAGACTGTAACTGAGGAAAAATTGTGATTTCATTTGTATTCAGTATTACTTTTGAATTACCTGGTTAAAGTTTTTCTTAGACATTAGATAATAGTGGAAATATGGTAGTTTTAGAAATAGTGGAAAATCAGGAGTTTTCAACGTAATCTAAAATAGGTATTTGAACTTCTCTTTCCCAGATAAATTTGTTTTATGTATGTTAAGGTAAATACTTGTGGATAGGTATTAGAAATGCTGGAATGGTATTATCTGTATTAGTATTTAAACATGGCCACTGGTCATGTATGATTAGTTACAGGATCTGACATGTTTTATCTTGTGGTTTGCTAAAATGGAAGTTTTTTGCTATTTTAATGCATTTGGAAATATATAAAATAATAATATCTTGATTTTAATCTTGGCTTTCCTCTAAAACAAAAGTTCTTAAATCTTTTATAGGCCATAAACCCCTTAAACTTTTGTACCAGAAAAATGTAGATGTTTGAGGATGGTCCAGACCAGGGTTAATAACTCCTATTCTAAAATCATTAAAATGCATGCAGCTCTCCATAGATATCTTCACACCCATAGTTTCCATATATTGATTCATAAATATTTAACTTAAAAGCATGTAATTTGACCAAGGCTTCTAGCTTATGTTTGGATGGCGACTTTCATCTTTAACCTGTGGCTCTTCAAGCTAGCAAATTCCGTGATTAGAATATCGTACTCACTTCTCCAGATAGAGCTGTAGGATGATTGGCAGATGGGCTTCAGACTCACATTAACCAAACTCCAGTGGCTTTGGGCAGATTTTAATTTTGTTTAAGTGAATTCAATAGTTTTCTGAACTCTTCAGAGAAAGTCATTACATAATTATTTAAAGGGAGTATAACTAAAGGATCGGCTTCTCAAGATTCCCTTTTTGGGCTTATGATGCTAAGAAGTTCAAGACTAGCCATTCTGGTTTTGAAAGAAGTGGGAATCGGGGCGCCTGGGTGGCGCAGTCGGTTAAGCGTCCGACTTCAGCCAGGTCACGATCTCACGGTCCGTGAGTTCGAGCCCCGCGTCAGGCTCTGGGCTGATGGCTCGGAGCCTGGAGCCTGGAGCCTGTTTCCGATTCTGTGTCTCCCTCTCTCTCTGCCCCGACCCCGTTCATGCTCTGTCTCTCTCTGTCCCAAAAAATAAATAAAAACGTTGAAAAAAAAAAAAAGAAAGAAGTGGGAATCTACAATCAGTGAAGGGTTATTTCTCATACTTTGCGCTTTTATGAGAACAAGGGAAGGGTATTGTGGTTTTTAAAAGTGGTTTGGGGAGGGGCGCCTGGAGGGCTCAGTCTGTTAAGCATCTGACTTGGCTCAGGTCAAGATCTCACAGCTTGTGAGTTTGAGCCCTGCGTTGGGCTCTGTGCTGACAGCTCAGAGCCTGGAGCCTGCTTCAAATTCTGTGTCTCCCTCTCTCTCTCTCTCTCTCTCTCTGCCCCACCCACTCCTGTTTGCACTCTGTCTCTCAAAAATGAATACACGTTAAAAAAAAATTCTTTTTTAAATACATAAAAGTGGTTTGGGGAATGTTTATGATCATGGAAAGAGCGTTGGGACAGGATACAAGGTTGCCTGAAACGCAATGATACAGGGGCACCTGAGTGGCTCAGTCGGTTAAGCATCCGACTTTGGCTCAGGTCATGATCTTGCAGTTCGTGAGTTCGAGCCCCGCGTCAGGCTCTGTCCTGACAGCTCGGAGCCTGGAGCCTGCTTCGGATTCTGTGTCTCCTTCTCTCTCTGTCCCTCTCCCACCCGTGCTCTGTCTCTCTCTGTCTCTCAAAAATAAATAAACATTAAAAAAAAAAAAAAAGACAACGATACAGAGAGAAACACAGTTCAAAAAAAGGAAACTGGAGAAGTCACTGGATTGAGGGTCAAGGATGGGTGAGAGCAGCAATCCTTGAACTGACGATCCAGAGACCTGCTAGTCCAGAGCCATCCAACCTACAGGTGAGAGATTCAGCGGGCCCATCACAGACCTAACCACAGCTGTCACTCAGTTAAGTTAGTGGGGCAGGGAAGGGGTTGGGTGATTACTGACCCCCATCTTCAAAACAAAGAATTTGCTGGTTTCCTGCTCTAAAAAACTTTTCTAGATTCGTGGTATTTGGGGCAAGAAGTATTGGGCAATACTTCTACCTAGTTATAGGTATCCTGCTCTATAACTAGACTTGAACAGTGGGGGAACCCTATGGGGAATAGAGTGAATAATGATGATTTTCAGAGGAAAACAGACCCAGCAATCTCCCTCATACCCCCAGCAGCTATTACTCCTCTCAAGGCTCTCCCAATCCTGCTGGATCCTAACAGGAAAAGCAAAAGTATATGAGAAGACAAATTCCAAAAAGCCATTGAATTGGTCCAACCAAAGGTCCTTATTCACCTTAGGAAATATATTTTTGTGGGTTAGTGAAAACGGAGTACGTGCTGAATCTGGGGTGGGAATAAATGTTGGATAATCATTCGAGGTGTTCCGCAAGTGAAAAGAGAGAGAGAGGGAGAGAGATGGGTTCGTGCAGTGGTTTTGGATTGAGATACGTCTTCCACATTGGAGAGTCCTGGTTATATGTAAGGGGGAAGAGAAAAGAGCCCATGGAAACTGCTAAGGGATAATTTTGGAAGAAGAAGAGGAGACTGAGGACCTTACGGTCTGTCTCTAGGATTGAAGGGAAGGAGGGCCGAAAGCGAAGGGGATGGTTTTCCTGTGTGGAGGAATATTAGCACCGAACTTCTTTTTTTTTTTTTTTTTTTCCAACATTTATTTATTTTTGGGACAGAGAGAGACAGAGCATGAACGGGGGAGGGGCAGAGAGAGAGGGAGACACAGAATCGGAAACAGGCTCCAGGCTCTGAGCCATCAGCCCAGAGCCCGACGCAGGGCTCGAACTCACGGACCGCGAGATCGTGACCTGGCTGAAGTCGGACGCTCAACCGACTGCGCCACCCAGGCGCCCCAGCACCAAACTTCTAAGAGTAGAAAAGACACGTCGTGTGAGACCCTGGGAACGATGAGCATATTGGCGGTGGGGGGGAAGGAGGGTGTGCAAATGACCGTCAGCCTGAAGTTGACCGTAAAGAACAAAAGTGCCAAAACACATTCAATTGTCTTTTCCTCTTAAATGACTCAAAGTTTCAAAGAAAATTGCCTGGAAAAGCAGTGCTTCTTTTCGCCCGTTGAATATGTTGGTACTTTACTTTTGAAAATCCAAGAAACAACTGCAATGCTCCCAAAGAATCTTCTCCCCCCCCATAGCTTAGCTTTTGAGCTACCCAGAGAAAGCAAGCTGGGAGACCAGCTTTTTGGTCCATTCCCCTCCACATTTTTTGGTAAGGCTTTTATTTGAGGCTCCGTGTCTGATCTGGCAGGTATTTTGCATAAATGCATTTCCTGGATGTGTGTGTTTTGTGGCCATTGCCAACAATGTCTGCTTCTAATCACTTGCTGCAAGCACCCAGTAGCTATCAGGGATAGCACTGACGGTGCGTGGAGGAGGCCCATGTGTTCGATTGTGGGTCTTGGCAGATTGTTGAAAAGGCAGTTACTTTCCTAGGGTCTAGAGTTTGGTAAGTAACCGATAGGAGGCCCGAAGGGGGGAGTGGCTGAGGCAGGAGCCTGCATTTGCTAGCAGGAGCCATCGACATTTAATAAAGAGGCAAAACTGTTGAGGCAAAACACAATTTGGCCACTCCATTCTTCAGGTGCCCCCTGGGATCATCAAAATTTATTTTGGGGAAAAAAACAAAACAAAACCCACTCAAATGTTCGAATTCGCTGTAGGTTAATATATTATCAGTTTTGGAGGTAAAAATTGTCAATGGCACGTTAGGCTGAACTGTTGTAATAGAGCAACGGAAGAAAGGAGATGGTGGTCCACCTTCCATCGGTAGGATTATATTGTCTTAGGCGGCCCATTTTGAGAGGGACACTGACCAACGTGGGTCACGATCAGCGAGGAATAGCCAGGGCCACCGTGTTATCTGAGGAATGAGCCAAAGCCTGGATAAAGAAGGCCCTCAGGCTATCTTCAGGTATCTCACGGGTTGTCCGCCATGTTGAACAGGGAAGTGTTGTTATTCGGCATTCCTCTGGAGGCCAGAACTAGGAGCAATGGGCCGAACTGGTGAGGAAATACGTATTGGATTAAAATAAGAACATTTCTACTAATCAGAGTTGTTCAAAAGTGGAATGGGGCAAAAACAAATTTCAGAACAGCATGAGACATTTGCTTCCATTTTAGTTTGAAATTGTGCGCAAAGGTCTTTTGGGTAGTGGAGGGACAGGATCGTTGCAATAGCAAAACGATGCTGGCAGCAGGTGAGAAGATGCGTGAGAGAAGGTGGCAAGGATGGCCAGTTAACAGACTGCTAAAATAATTCGGGCAAGAGATGGTGAGACCCTAAGCTGGGGTAGTAGCCATGGGCGTTCAGAGTTGTAGATGCCCTGACTTTCCATCAACAGATGGATGGTTCAACAGCCTCTGCTGTGTATACATGCATTGGAATGTTACATAGCCTTAAAAAGGAAAGAAATTTTTTAGTTAAAAAAAATTTTTTTAATGTTTATTTTATTTTGAGAGAGAGAGAGAGACATAACGGGAGCAGGAGAGGGGCACAAAGAGAGGGAGACGCAGAATCCGAAGCAGGCTCCAGGCTCTGAGCTGTCAGCCCAGAGCCCAACGTGGGGCTCAGACTCCCGAACCGTGAGATCATCACCTGAGCCGAAGTCAGATGCTTAACCGGCTGAGCCACCCAGGCACCCCAAGGAAAGAAATTTTGATACATGCTAGGACATAGAGGAATGTTGTAAAATAGTAAAATAAAGCCAGTGTTACAAAGGACAACTATTGTGTGATTCCAGTTATAAAAGTACCATGAGGAGTCAAATTCATAGAGACAGAAAGGAGGGTGGTGGTTGCCAGGGGCTGGGGAGGGACGGGAATGGGGACTTCTTGTTTCATGAGGACAGGGTTTCAGTTTGGGGAGATCCAAAAGCTATGGAGATAGATGGTGATGATGGCTGCATAACACTGTGAGTGTCCTTAGTGTCACCGAACTGTACATTTTTAAATGGCTTAAATGGTCAATTTTATGTTATACGCAACTTTTAAAATACACTGTTCTGAGTTTTTTTTTTAAGAGAAGTAAATTCGAGAAGGACAGTAAAGGTGTGAAGGAGGAGTGAATGTGGTTGCCAGGCTGCCTAGCCTAGCTACCGGGTAGAGGATGCCATTAGTCAAGAGAGTATTAACCAAAAAAAAAAAAAGAGAGAGAGAGAGAGAGAAACAGGCTTGGAAGGAGCTCATGAACTTGGTTTTAGAAATGTGACATTTGAGTGGCCTAAAGAACATTCAGTTGGAGATTTTTAATTTTTTTTTCTCTTTGAGAGAGAGAGAGAGAGAGAGAGGGGCAGAGAGAGGGAGACAGAGAATCTGAAGCGGGCTCTGCACTGACAGCAGCGAGCCCGATGTGGGGCTCGAACTCACAAACCTCGAGATCATGACCTGAGCCGAACACGGACGCTCAACTGACTGAGCCACCCAGGAGCCCCTCAGTTGGAGATTTGTAAAATAACCTTATGGAGTTGTATACAATGTAAATTGCATCTTAAATGGTACAATTCAGACTTTGGACAAATGCATGTACCCACGTATCCATCACAAGCAAGGTACTGAACGTTTCTACCATCCCAAAAGTCTTCTGGTCCCCCTGACCCTCTTCCATTCCTGCCCCAGGCAATGACTGATCTGCTTTCTGCCACTTATAAATGAGTTGGCATTTTTTGCAATTTTATATAAATGGAATCAGTCATACAACAACGTACCTGTTTGTGTGCGTGTGTGTCTGACTTATTTCACTTAGCGTGATGATTTTGACAACCATCGTATTGTTGCCTGTACTGTACGGGTACACACAACTGATTTATGCATGCACCTGTCTGTCATTGGGCATTTGGTTTGTTTCTAGTCTTTATTAACAAATCAAGCTAAGTGAACATTCCTATAATGTCTTTGAGTGGACATCCCGTTTTCCTACCCAGCAGTAGATGTGACTTGGTCGAATGGGAGGCATACCTTGCACTTTTTAAGAAACTGTTAGTGTTTCCCAAGTGTTTGTGCTATTTTACATTCTCACCAGCAGGTGTTCCGTATCTTCATCAGCACTTGGTATTGTCAGCTTTTTATTTAAAATTCTGATAAAGGTCCGTTTATCAAGTTTTCTTGTTTACGAAAATTTGTTTTTATGTACCAAGACATGTTTGTCTCCTTCAATATTGAATAGGTTTTCTCCTCCGTGTAGCCCGCCATTTAGTTTGAGGTTTTGCATGGAGGTCTATCATTAGTTTTTCGTTAATTTCTCTGTATAGTGTGAAGTCAGGGTCAGTGTTCATCCTCCCCTGCCCCCTCAACATGGCCGTGTAGTTACCTGGCAGAGTTTGTTGAAAAGATCTTCCTCTCCCCCATTGAATTGTCTTACCACCTTTGTTGTAAATCAGTTGACCATTTATGTGTGAGTCTGTTTCTGGAGTCTCTCTTCTGTTCCAGGTGGAGGCATCTAATGAGATGTTTGAAATTGGGAATCAGAGAGATATTTTTTGCTGAGTATTAGCCGTGCATCTCTGCCCAGCCCCTGGAGAAAGCATCTTTCTTTACCTCTGTCAAGTTTGCGTGTCGTTTCTTAAATTCTTTTGTTTTTAATTTTTGTAAATGTTTACTTATTTTCGAGAGAGAAAGGCAGAGAGACAGAGCATGAGTTGGGGAAGGGCAGAGAGAGGGAGTCACAAAATCCAAAGCAGGCTCCAGGCTCCAAGATGTCAGCACAGAGCCCCACGCGGGGCTCGAACCCACGGACCATGAGATCATGACCTGAGCTGAAGTCAGAGGCTTACCCGACTGAGCCACCCAGGCACCCCAAGACTCTTAAATTCTTGATTGAAATGCATGTTTCTTACGGGCTAGCATTAGAGGCAAGACCCACAACAATAAGGCAAAGGGAAATATGAAAGCGTGAACCTAGACTTGGTCAAATACACCATGTCACAAAGTCTTTGGAGACCTAATTGTTTACAGCGCTAAACTTATCCGTGTATTATTTCTGTGGACAGATTTACAGGCTAAAGAGCTGGACATGCCTGAAGACAGCTTAAGGATCTGGGAACTTTCTCTGCAAAGATAATCAGGAATCTGGACGTTGGCAAAGTACCCAGCCTTTTCTTATTCCTCATGTCACAGGAAGTCGTGTGTCAGGGCACTGGATCACTGGCCCTGTTTCCCTGGCGTTGGTGTAGATGGCCTGAGAAAAGAAGGAAACTAGTCCAATTTATTGTAAATAAGACTTTGAAATAAATATGAGAGCAATATGGAGGATGTAAGAGTGGAAGAAACTAAATATGAAACTCAATTTTAGTGGGTCATTTAAAAGGATAGAGGAAGGGGCGCCTGGGTGGCTCAGTCGGTTAAGCGCCCGACTTCAGCTCAGGTCACGATCTCACGGTCCATGGGTTCCAGCCCCGCGTCGGGCTCTGGGCTAATGGCTCAGAGCCTGGAGCCTGTTTCCGATTCTGTGTCTCCCTCTCTCTCTGCCCCTCCCCCGTTCATGCTCTGTCTCTCTCTGTCTCAAAAATAAATAAATGTTAAAAAAAAAATTTTTTTTTAAATAAATAAAAGGATAGAGGAATATGTTGAAGAATGTGTATTCAGAAGCATGGGGCCCAGGGGTCCAGAATTTGCATTTGATTTGGGCGCACACCTTAGAAATGTTAACCTCTCTCCCCTCTTAATGAGAGCCACCATGTGGTTAGGAGCGGGACATAATGATTGCTTCACTATGCTTATTTAATGACAAGTAAATTTAGAAATATATTCTAGACAAATCCTTTTTTACTTCCACCAGCAGTGTGTTTTTTTTTTATTTTTTTTAATGTTTATTTATTTTTGAGAGAGAGAGTCAGAGTGTGAGCGGTAGAGGGGCAGAGAGAGAGGGAGACATAGAATCTGAAGCAACTCCAGGCTCCGAGCCATCAGCACAGATGCGGGGCTCGAACTCATGAACTGTGAGATCATTACCCGAGCTGAAGCCGGACGCTCCACCGACTGAGCGACAGGCGGCCCGGCAGTGTGTTTTGTTTTGTTTTGTTTTGTTTTGGTTTTGCTCTCACACTTTAAATTCTGACCCTCTTTCCATGAATTCAGTTACATCTTTTTGGTAGGAAAAAAAAAAAATCAGTCAACCCAGGAATTAATCTTATATCCTTCAACAAGAGTTTTTGAAAGAACCTGGAAGGGACCCCTGGGTGGCTCAGTCGGTTAAGCATCTTGGTTCGGCTCAGGTCATGATTTCCCCGTTTTGTGGGTTCGAGCCCCGCCCTGCATCAGGCATCAGACTCTGTGCTGACATTGTGGAGCCTGCTTGGGATTCTGTTTCCCTCTCTCTGCCCCAGCCCCACTTGCACTGTCTCTGCCTCTCTCAAAATAAATAAATAAATAAAATGTTAAAGTGCAAAAAAAAAAAAAAAAAAAAGTGCCCGGAAATTAAAGTTACAGGGTTTTGAACTGTTAGTGATCTTCTGAAGAGGGTCAGATCCACCACCTGCTAAGCCTGTTCCTTTAAAGACACTCAAAAATGTAGTAAGACTCCTCAAGCCATTATATATGTGTGGTGTATATAATAAATATATGCTAGGGGTATGGAGGTTGAGTTTCTATAATTGCAAAAGTCGTCAGCTCCCTTGAATCACGCTTATCTCCATGGCGACTTCGATCCATTTCTTAATGATGTTGTAATAATTGTATCTTAGCATCTAAATTAGAAAACAAAACTAATGCTGGTAGTAGTTTGTTTTGTTTTGTTTAGAATGATAGTTTCCAGGTGCAGTTTTATTATTTAAAATTTGCCAGGAATAGGATGTAATTACTTCCATTCTAGACACCATTTAATATATAAACATCAAGTTTGTATGACCACCTGGTATATTTGGTGGGGTCCAAAGGTTACACAACAGTTCTGTAACTCTTTAAAGACTTTAGCAACATGGGTTTTTTTTTTCCCCCTCCGTTTTAAATCATTATTTTGTAAGGAAAATTTAATTAGGTAAAAAATGGGTTTTTTTCTAAATGCAGGCCCCTCCATTGAGCCAATAAAGAATTTGTTTGAAAATAATTCCCAGCGTTTAGAACTACTAAGAGTATAAATTTTTCCCCTTTAATTAGTATCTTAGATTTTTTTTTTTTTAACCAATGCCAAATGCAATGTGAGCTCAAGTTTTTTAGTTCAGTTCTAAACTTAGAACCCGTGATTTTCAAGTGGGTTCTAAATTTGGCAAAATGTCTTCTCTCTGCCATAGTAGCTGGTGTTTTCCCATTCTTCAGGGTTCATACATCTTATTTTCTAAGCAAGCAGTACTGTTTTTCTTCGCTTTTTAATAATTTTTTTTTCCTCTCCCCTTTTAAGGAATACCAAATGTGATGCAACCTTTTTTAGACTCTAAGCTAGATATGGCAGCTTTCTGAACGGGAAGGAGAGTGGTAAGGAGGGGTGGGAGGAGTCATTTAGCCTCTTCCTTACAATGAAATGATAAATACTCTATGCCTTCGATGCTGAGTTATGTGAAGTTTAGGTGTAGGTGGGTCAGAATCACCAAGTCAGAATTCGGTTCAAATACTTCTCTTTCCTGCACATTTCTGCGTACGTACAAATGAGCCCCAGCCCCTTCCTGAGGAAAACGTGGGAAACAGCATCCTATTTGGTCACCACTTCGAGAAGGGTGTCCAACAAAGCCGTCTCCTGTGGTCTGCTCTGTGCTAAATACTCCATCCCCCTCCTGGGAGATGAAGACGCCAGGCAAAGCGCTCAATGCAAAACTCCCCGGGCGCGAAACTCAGACCCTGGCCACCGTGGGTCTAGGCTGTTAGCACATAGATGTTGTTGGCAGTTGAAAACAGCCACTTCCTCATTCTGCAAGGTGTCCGAGGGAGGGAGGGACACCAAGACCTCTCCCCAAACCAGGCTCGCACACACACTCCGCACTCACCTGCACTGATCTCTGTTCTTCCGACTCCAGGCTCACATCTCTCCCTACCACGATCCTCCTGGCCCTTCTTCCTGCCACTGCAACCATCTTTCCCATTAAAAGAAAAGGAGCCGGAGGAAAGGGGACCAGCACGAAGGAAACTGAGCTCTGTTTCCCTCCGGGGCCAAACTTCTGGAATTTGACCCCTCAGCTGCGCGCCTCTGCAGCCATGCGTGTCTGTCTGAGCAGCTCCCTTTCCTACCGGTGATGATGTCCTTGAGGCATTTGTGATGATGTCGTTGAGGCATTTGTGTGCGCCGCCCCAGCCCAGAACGCGAGGCTCAAGCTGCGTGCGTTCTCAGGGAGCGTTTCCCAGCACCTCTTGGAGATCTTGGCCACTGGCATCCTGTTCACGCAGGTCTCTCCAGCCCAAGCTCAGGCCTCTTCTAGCAGGTGGAGGCCTCCAACGACAAGCCAGCCAGCGGGCGGCCTTGACGGTCCCGTCCGACAGGTTCCTCTGCTTTATACCCTCTTGCCTCTGCAGTGCCAAGAGGGGAGGACTGGAATACTTAAGATATTTCCCAGTCGCCGTCTCCCTGGGTGCTAAGCGTTCTGACTCCCAGACTCCCAGCAGAATTTTCTGGGATGGACAGCCCTCCCATCCTCTGTGCCACTGCCACTGGCAGCTGTCTCCCCTCCCCACCCTGCAAGTGTTGGTAGAATTCCATTGACCTCAGCATTCCTAGAATGGCTGCAGTTGGCTTGAACATCCAACCTTGAAGGGAATGTAGCACAGTGAAGCGGCCGACGCTGTGCTCCCGTGGACAGGCCGGATCGCTGGAGCCCAGGGAGTAGGTGCTGGGAGTAAGAAACGCACATCGGTTGGGGGCTGCACATCATCCTGGCCAATCTCCTGCCTCTGACAGCGGCATAAAGGGCCGTGTTGTGAGAAAACAGTGTTGCTCTTTCCCACGTCGGCCTCAGGCTTTCCCGGTTACCAGACAACCTCCTGGCTTTCCTTCACCATGTTATTTATCCGGCCTTGTCTCCAGATTTTCTATTTGGGGTCTCAATCGTCTGTCGCAGGGTCTTTAGATTAAATAATCTAAAGGAAGGAGCATTAATTAGACTAGGAGTGAGAAGTCCCGCGTTCAATCTGTAGCCCTGCCATACGGTGATGGGTGACCTCCAGTAAGGCCTCGTTCCGAGTTTCCTGAGCCTGCTTCCTTCATCTGAAGCATGGATGGAGTTGGGGGGGGGGTTGAGGGGGCAGCTGGAAGTGATAATAACCGGGTTCTAGAATTCCACGAGTCTTGGGGCTCCTGGGTGGCTCAGTCGGTTAAGCGTCTGACACTTGATTTGGGCTCAGGTCATGATATGGTTTGTGAGTTCGCGCCCCCCCCCCCCCCCGCCTCCATCCGTGGGGCTCCACGCTGACAGTGCAAAGCCTGCCCTAGGATCCTCTCTCTCTCCCTCTCCCTCTGCCCCTCCCCTGCTCACGTGCTCTCTCTCAAAAATAAAGAAACAAACTTAAAAAAAAACAATTGCAGGAGTCTTCTTTAAACTGCTACTTAGCAGTAGAGTAACTGGACATCTAAAATGCTACCATAAGATAGTATGTCCCCCACAATTGTCCCTAAATTACTTCGGTCAAACTTGGAGGAGCAATGCTATTTCCAGTCTTACAGGTTCCCCCCCCCCCAGGGGGGGGGGGGGCGGGGGGGGTCACTTTGTCATCCTCCTCCTTTGATTCAGCGTTTACAGATTGCAGATGTACTGTCTTGTTTTTCTTCTTCGTAAGTCTGCTTTTCTTTAGAAAGTCTCAAGGGGCTCCGTTGTCTTTGCTGCCCACGTCTAGTGGACACCCCGGCTCTGAAGAAAGCAGCACCTACCCTGGGCAGGATGACGGTGTCTCCCCTTTTGTTTCTTCGTGACACTCCGGTCTGGTGGCTTTGTGATGGCAGCAACCTGCCGAGTTGGTGCCTTTTGGGGGCCTGGCCACGATGTCTCCCAGGATGCCTTTCCTGTACTATGAACAGGAGCTCACCGTCCCTCATCTTCTAAGGACATGTGAGCTCTTTTTGCCCAAATGCCTGGTAAAGCCAAGAGTACTTTGCCACGTGAATACCTGTCTCCCACTCTTTGCACATTCACAGAGCTTTGGGAGACCTTCTGGCCGTTTATCCCCCTGCTTCTTCGTCACCGTGCAGGAGGGTCATCTACAGAATTGAAGATGGCACTGAGGAGTGCGTGTCATTTTTTTTTTTTTTTTTAATGCTGAAGGAAAAAAGAAAAAAGGAAACAAATCAAAACCATAAACTCTCATACTCCTCCTGATCCCTGGGAGAGAATGGCAGCTGGTGGGGGACGGTGAGGGAGGAACGAGGTGAAGATCCTTCTTGAAGGATGGGAAAACAGGATTTCATTTTAGCATGGGTTTTAGTAGCAGGTTCTACAGTGGTTGGTGGCAAAGTCATGATTAGACTCCCACCTCTTCACGACTTCCTCCACTCTGTCGTATGTGAGCCTTTGCCCGTGAATTGAGTGGCTCCTACAGGCCGGGCTCCAGGCTAAATGATGGGGGAAAAGGTGAGTACCGCACGGCCTGCCTTAGAAGGACCTACAGACGAGAAGTATGGGCAGTTGCAGGCCTGGGTGAGCGTGCCGTGATAGGAAGGGACACAGAGTGGAGTAGCGGCCTGGCAGGGAGTGCCACGCCCAGGATGGGCTCAGATCGGGGTAGTCAAGGAAGGCTTCTGGAAGCGGCGACCTCTAAGCTGAAAGGCCAGTGGGAGTTGGATGGGTGGAGGATTATTCTAACAAGAGGACTTGTAAGTGGCCGAGGGAGCATGTCCGTGCCAGGGGATCTCTCAGTGGCTCAAGATGGTGGGAGCTTGGAGTGTGGGGCTGGAGAGAGAGGCAGACGCTGACTGGGAAAGGCCTAGGATGCTCTGCTAAGGAGTTTGAACGTTCTCTTGAAGACCATGGGACGTCCCAGAGGGATGTTTTAAGGAGAGATCTATCGGGATCGTATTATCATATTTACTTTAGAAGAAAAGCCATCTGAAGTTTTCTGAGGCCAAGGCCCAGAGACATTAGATAGTTAGAAATTGTTCGAGTAGACTAGGCAAGAGACCGTGGCTTCGGCTAGGAGGGTGGCCTTTGAAATGGAGGGAAGTGGGTAGATCAGAGGCATAAACGAAAGAGGCAGAATCCACAGGACTTGATGGTTTGATGATTGTTGGGAGTTAGGGAAAGGGAGGAGTCCGTGATGAAACGATCGGGTTGGGGCACCAAGCTACTGAGCTGGAAAGCACCACGAGAGGGTATTAATGGTAAATGCAGAGACGAGGAAAGTTCTGACTCTCACGGCTCCCCTGAGGCAGTACCAAGTTCTTAAGTCCTGGTGGACCCAGAATGATGAGGAACTATTCTAAGAATGAAGTGGGTTTTCTGTGCCTACCTGGCCCATTTACCTTTGGGCAAAGCGTGCTGGGGCACTACCCTCTTGGCTAGATTCTCTGATCTGTCCTCTGTGCCATGATTTCTCCTCCATCACTGGCAAAGAACATAGGGTTCCTCACTCCGCACAGAGACTCTAGAAGGAGGTGGTGCTGCACAACTTCTACTAACAGCTGTCATCGTACTACCTTTGGAACGTATCTCTTTGTGACGGTTGGATTTTAGAGCCAAAGCAGAGAATAGGAGATACCCATGGTGTCGTGGCTTTGGAGTCAGAGAGACCACCTGAGCAAGCCCTAAGCAACCTTAATTCCCTCCTCTGCAAAACAAGGAAAGTAGCACCAACTCCAAGGACTTGCTGTAAGCCTTATAATGCGGTAAAACGTGTATGGTGCCCAGCAGATGGTAAATGCCCAATAAATATTACTTTCTGCCCCCACAACCCCCATCCGTGGGCACTTACATCCCAAACGACGCGGCCTTCTCACCCTGAGAAAGGAAGCTCCGTGATGCTCTTACCTTTACCATCTTGCTAATAACTGGTTGGTTGTTGCTGTTACTGTTGCATTCCATTTCTTAGGCAGTGGAGAGAAAGAGAGGGAGGGGAAGGGATCCAAATTCAGTTTAGGAACTTTTCTGAGTGAAAGTTCCGCCTGAAAGAGTTCCATCACGTGTCTGACGTCAGTTCTTTCTCCACTGCGTGTGAACCTGTGGCTTGTGACAGTCGTGCGTCTTAGTCTCTTGAGACTAAGAATACTTGGGTTGGGCTGGAATATCAGGCTAATGGGATGGACAGTTCCCATTTCCTTCAGAGACTGACTTTGACCCCCCACTCTTTGTCCTGGAAACTTACAGTGTGAAGCTGTAATGCGATTGGCATCTCACTTCAGAAAAATGCAGGTCTTCTGCCTTGAGTCTGCTCCAAATCGTTCAGCTTTTGGAGACATGCATGTGAATTCTTTCTTATTACCTTTCCTGGAGGTAGATAGCATCTAACCCTTGCATTTAGGGCTCACAGGACTCCCTCCCTCAGGCCACCTTTCTTAGATTTGGATAGATTTAGGGAACATTTTTGAGTGGGACGCTCTTTGGCACTAGCTTCTACTTCTGCAGCCTTCCCTTTGCCCTTCTTGGCATTCTTTGCTTCTGTTGTTCTAGAAGTTCCTCTTCTAATCTCATTTGTACTGTTTTGCTCCATTAATAGTAATAATTAAAAAAAAAAAAAAACCCTTTGGGAAAGATACGAAGTTCAGTGTCAGCCATTGAAGAAATTTAATAGCTCCAGAAAATGTTTTTTGAGTCTTCTGTCATTAGTAAATATATAGCCTATGATGACAGCTTGTCATCACTTAGGTATATACCACTTAGGTCAGGATACGGTTTCTACCTGCAGAAAGTTTTCATTTCTTCAGGTAAGGTAAGAAAACACAACAGGAAAAAGATTGAAGAGACTACTATTATACCTCTTTTAAAAGAGACTGTAGCCTCTCAAAAATCTATTCTTCTGCCGAGGATGAGATTATTAATCTCCTTAGTTACTATTTTTCCCTGAAGTGTTGGAATAAGTGCCTTTTGATGCCTAGGCTTGAGAAAAGCTTGTTCCCCAAAGCCACTTGGCAAGTATAAATCCCAGGAACTAGGTGCTTTAAGCACTGTGTTTGTGAAGCAGCAACCATTGTTGGGAGAGAAGCAGGGTGGGGGAGGAGAGAAGGCAGGAAGGGGGGGTGGAGGGAGAGGGAAGTGACGGTACTTAGGAACGCACCAATGGTGGGAGTGACCAAAATATACTGGAGACTGGGTCCTTCCTGGGACCTTGCAAGTGGGACTCGATCAGCTTCCCTCTTTCTCCCACCACCAGCTTCACCCAGGGAAGCCACTGCTGCTGTTAAATCTGGAGTACCTTCATGCAAACATGAACGGTTGGGTTGTTTCCCTCCAAATCTAAGGCCTAGAGAGAACCCCTTGAATTCAGCGAACACACGCTTTGGTGTCAAAGTAAATGTCCTACACAAGAACAATGATAACACTTTTGAGGAGTTCATGAACTTCTGTGATATCTGGGAATATGTAGGAAAAAAATGTGTGTTAACCTCAGAAAGCGTCTTTGTTGCCACACGAATGCAACCATTTAGAAGCCTGGTATTTTGACCTGAAAGATTTTTAATAAGATACATGAATGAAAATATGAATCTATTTTTGACCTTATGAACTAAAGCAACACCTCACCGTAAAAAGCAGAAAAGAAAATCTGTTAAAACAGCAGTTCATAAAACCACTGCCCCAAATCATCAGGCTAGGGGCCACCCTAAATAGAAATTGAACGTGAAGTTGCCAATATCCACTGATTTTGACCAACAAAAATGACAACATGACAATACATTTTGCTCCATGTCCCTAAAGCCAACATGCAAGAATGTAATTTAATCTCTGAAGGGAAGGGAATCCCAGGTGCCATTTCTTAACATTCAGCATCGACAGCGTGGTAGGTGTGGGCAGAAAGTCAGGCATCACCTTTACATCAGCTGACATGTATTGGATGCCCATGATGAACAAAGTGCCGGAGAAATAAAAATGAGGAAGAGAGGATGATATATAATATACTTATATAGGTTACAACATATATAATATATTGTTCTATGCACAGCACTAGAGAACCATTGGAAAGGCAGAGCTCAAAAATGAAAGAAAGCTCACCAAGTTCAGAGTTACAGAAGGTTGGGAAGCTTTTAAAGGACAGGTTGGATTTTACATAGAGGTGGGGGAAGGACACTACCAGCAGAAGAAACAACGTGACCAGACGCTCAAAGGTAGGACAGTACAAGGTCCAGGTCGATTGGAAAATAGAGCAGTGGAAGGAAAGCAGAGAGCAATGTGCCTTAGTAGGAGGGCCCTGAAGGCCAGGGGAAGACTGTATAGTTAATTTGGAAGAAAATGTTGTAATGAAATGGAAATATTTTCAGCAATGGAGTTTTATGCATTAGGAAACATTGATAATTCCAGTTTTTAAAATAATTTGGGGCGCCTGGGTGGCGCAGTCGGTTAAGCGTCCGACTTCAGCCAGGTCACGATCTCGCGGTCCGCGAGTTCGAGCCCCGCGTCAGGCTCTGGGCTGACGGCTCGGAGCCTGGAGCCTGTTTCCGATCCAGTGTCTCCCTCTCTCTCTGCCCCTCCCCCGTTCATGCTCTGTCTCTCTCTGTCCCAAAAATAAATAAAAAACGTTGAAAAAAAAATTTTTTTTAATAAATAAATAAAATAATCTAAAATAAACAGCCAACATCTGTTGATCGTCCACAGTGTTCTAAGCAATTTACATGCTAGGCTCAGCTCTTATGTATATGAGCTAGTTTAAATTCACAACCCCCCCCCCCTTTGAAAAGGTGAGTATGATCCATTTGACAGGAGCACTTGGGGCTCAGAGAGGTTAATTCACTTGGCCCAAGGTGACACAGCTAGGTAGTGCCAGGGCTGGGGTTTTAACCTATGGGCGTCTGGTTCCAACATCTCCGTCGTGACCCACAGAATAATAAGTGCCAGAACCAGTGTTGGGGCCGATAAAAATGAAAAAAGGAAATGATTCAAAGTATTGTGACATAGATATTATAGAATTTAATGTGAGGAAAGAGCTAGAAGGGGGAATCACAGACTCCTAGAATAGGAGCCGGCATGGGAAGTTGGAGTGAATGGAGAAATGGGAAAGAGGCGTCCTCTGGAGAGCAGGCAGGAAGGTGAGCTTGTGAAGTCAGTTTAAGTGGTGGGGTCCAGGAGAGAGACCAGGGCTAAGAGGGAAGTTCAGGGCTATTTACATAGAGACGGAGGTTAAGAGTCAATGTGGAGTGGGCTGCCTAGGTCTCCAAGAGAGCAAAGAAGCAAAAAGACGACTGGGGACTGAATTATGGAGAAAGAAGGAGTATCCACTAAAGAAGACACCTCAGTAGAGATGAGAGGTAAAAGTTGTTTCAAGTCGATGCTAATACTTTTCTTTCCAACAATTACCTAATTCTGATTTGTGTTATCAGGATGGTCACCTTTGGATAACAATGGAGATGCCTTTGCTTCAAGGCTATGACAAATGTGCATGATTTATGTATATATAGTATAGTGTGTGTATATATATATATATATATATATATATATATATATATAGTATATTTCCTCATAGGGAAGAGTTTCTAGAGTAATGAAGTCTGAATTTTTTTTTTAATTTTTTTTAATGTTTATTTTTTTTTTAATGTTTATTTATCTTTGAGGGAGACAGAGACAGAATGTGAGTGGGCTCGGGGCAGAGAGAGGGGGACACAGAATCCGAAGCAGGCTCCAGGCTCTGAGCCATCAGCACAGAGCCCGACACGGGGCTCGAACTCACGAGCCGTGAGACCATGACCTGAGCTGAAGTCGGACGCTCAACCGACTGAGCCACCCAGGCACCCCTAGGGGCTTTTATTTCTAACTATAGAAGTAATGTAACTTGATTGTAGAAAACTGAGGAAATACTGAAGAGTAAAGAAGAAAACCTTTTGCCAGTAATAAACACTACTGACATTTTTTTTTTTTAGTATATCCTTCCATTCTGTTTTGGATTTACGTACACGCTTTTTTTCAAACCAGGGACCCTTGATAAGATACTGTGAATATTTTTACGTGTCGTTAAATTTAGTATTCGTAACAGTTTGGTAGCCGCACCGTGGTAATCCGTCAGAAGGATGGACCAGAATTTATTTAACCAAGCCCCTGTTATTAGATAATGTAGGTCGTTTCCACCTTGTAGATAATGCTACAGTTAGTATTCTTCATCAAACTTTTTGTGCTTTTTTACTTCTTTCTGATTATTTTCTAAATAGTTCCTAGGAGCCAAACCGCTGGTGAAATGCCATGAATGTTTCCAAATCAGAGTTCTGCTTCCAAATGTGGTACCAATTTGCCGGTAGCACTTATGTTAGGATATAGCAAGTTGTGCTGTCTCCTTCCTACTTCCTTATTCTCATTCTTGGAAGCCAAAGGAAAACCTTAGAACAAGGATCAACGGCAACCTTTCCGAAAAAGTATACACATCGTTGTGTTGCTGGTTCTGTTCTTTTTTTTATTAACCTCCTCCTGAGCCACAGTTATGGGTCCGCAATCAGCTTCTGTTTAGTCCCGCGAGGCACTCTGGGTGCTCTGTGTTTGGAAACAGAAAGGCCTGGTACTTTGGGAGATGAGGCCAGCTTCCCCGCCAGTCCAGTGCCTGATGGGCAGAGGGGACTCCGAGTTCTGGCTTTCGTTAGCGGCAAGTGCCAGGTGGGGAATCTCGCTCCGGTGAGGATATTTACCGGGGCTGCCCGGATGGCCCTCCTAGGCCTTGGGGACCGGCAGTCAACCTCTTTGCATTTCCCAGAGGCCTGTGGCCTGGAGCACTGGTTTTTGTCTTGGGTCTCCCCGGCAGAGCAGAGCACTCCCCTTTCCCGTCTTCAGAGTCTCGGGGGCAGTCCCACAGTCTTGGTGCCTAAACTCCCTTGCTGGGCTGCAGCACTCTGGCCTCAGGACCTGGGTGCTGGGCATGTCTCCCGGCCTGCCCGTCTCTTCAGTCCTGTCCAGTCAGCCTGCAGCACCCACACTTGTTACTAAGGGCTGATGCTACCACCCTTGTCGGGAAACAGGGCTTGCTTACGACAGCCCCAATGCAGCATTTTGCAAACCGAGGGGCCTGATGGTGGGCTGCGAAGTAAATTTAGGATTTTAAGGAGAAAAATCAGACGGTGTCGCAGTAATGGTAGGTATTGTTCCGTGGAACTTCTTCTCAAATGTTAATATATACAAACTGTATTGGTCCTATCCAGAAACCTTGAAAGCCAAGGCCGTAAATGCAAGTCAGAATTGCCATGAGGATATGAGGAGGTAGGCTTAGGTGGGAAAACGTGAAGTTTTAAAAATGCTTTTTTAATGTTGATTTTTGAGAGAGAGCACGAGTTATTTTTGAGAGAGACGAGCTCAGAGTCTGGAGTTTGCCTTGGATTCTGTCTCTCTCTCTGCCCTTCCCCCACTCGTGCTCTCTCTCTCTCTCTCTCTCTCTCTCAAAAATAAATCAACATTTAAAAAAGAAAAGAAAAACTTCCCAACGTACCCCTGGACAGTACTCTCTTCACATTATTTTGTAGCACAAATACACTTTAAGCATGTAACGTGTAACTCCAACCATTGATGAAATCTTCACCTAACGAAGAGAACGGTTCTCGTTTTCACGAGGTGTTAAACACCAGGGGCAACAGGAAAGTTCTGGACAAAACTAGCAAGTTGGGTAGTGTTCTGTCATCCCCTTCTATGTTTGGCAATCAAAACCACTCATAAAAACATTTATTCCTTTCTTCAAAAAAATAGCTTTATGGAACTATAACTCCCATACAATTCAACGGTTTTTGGTATATTCCCGGGGTTATGCAACCATTACCATAAACGGTTTTAGAACATTTTTGGCCTCCTAAAAGCAGCCCCATCACCATTAGCAGTCACTCCCTTCCCCTGCAAGCTCCCAACCCCTGGTTATCACTGATCCAGTGTCCATTTTTATAAATGTTTGTATTCTGGACATTTCATATGAATGGAGTCCTACAATACGTGGCCTTGGGTCACTGGCCTTTTTAACGGAGTCTGATGTTTCCAAGGTTCATCCGTGTTCAGCATGCATCAGTCCTTCATTCCCCTCTATGGCTGATAATACGCAGCCATATAGATCTGCCACATTTCATTAATCACTCATACACGCCACAGTTGACGGGCATTTGGATCGTTTCCGCGTTTTGATGATTACAAATGAGGCTGCCGTGAACATTCATGCGCAGGTTTTCGTGTGGACATGTTTTTGTTTCTCTTGGATACATACCTAGGAGTGGGAATTGCTGGGTCATATGGTAATTCTATGTTTAACCTTCGGAGGGACTGTCAGACTGTTTTCCAAAGCAGCTGCACTATGTTACATGCTCACCAGCCGTCTATGACGGTTCCAATTTCGCCACATCCTCACCCACACTTGCTGTCGTCTGTCTTTTTGCTTACAGCCGTCCTAGGTATGCTAAGACATTGATTCCTAAGGTTTGCGACACTTTCAATACAGCAGTTGAATTTGGGCTGTTGACGGGGTTCTTGAGATCAAGACCTAAAAGAGTGATCTTTGTTGGATTTAGATCATTGTTCTACAGGGAGGGGCGCCTGGGTGGCTCAGTCGGTTGAGCGTCCAACTTCGGCTCAGGTCATGATCTCGCAGTCCGTGAGTTCGAGCCCCGTGTCGGGCTCTGTGCTGACAGCTCGGAGCCTGGAGCCTGCTCCAGATCCTGTGTCTCCCTCTCTCTCTGACCCTCCCCCGTTCCTGCTCTGTCTCTGTCTCAAAAAATAAATAAATAAATGTTAAAAAAGAATTTAGATCATTGTTTTACAAAAAGTTTTGCTGATAAGCTTTCCCCTCCTCGTGTGTACCATTCTTTGGCGAGAGAACAGGCATCCTATTAAGAAAAGGTGTGCTATCTCTTCCTTATTCACCAGTGAAATATTCCAGTTCTAGAGATATTATTGGTATAAATTAGCTTCAGGACTGTTTTCTCTTGCCTCCACCATCAATGCAGCCCACAGCTGATCTCACTCCTTTCCCTACTTGCAAGCCACAGACAGAAAACTCTGGCTGGGGCAGAAATACTTAAGCAACTCAGGACCAGCTTGGCCTTCTCCACGCACTGACAAATGTAACACCACCTCTCAGCCCCCTGCCTCTGGTCTTGCTTTGTGCCTATCCCGTAACATCCTTTCGAATTAGACAAGGTTTCACTAGTCCTAAGTAAGAGTGGGGGAAACGGAGCACAGGCCTTAGGGGCTACCAGAAGTCCATGAGCGTGGGGGTGGGGGGTGGAGGAGGGCACTTGGAACTCAGTGTCCTAGCTCGGAGTCCAAACTTCACAAACCTGTGCTCTTCTTTTCCTGATTTCCTCTCTCCTTTGTTTTAAGCACCCTTGAAGAAAAAAGGTTTTTAAGTATGTATGATCCGTAGTATGGTTGACCTCATCCGACATTTTGGTTTACTGTTTCTACTCCTTTTCAGAACCTGGCCCTTGTCGCGAAGCGAAACAACAGGACAATTCACATAGCTTGACTTTAGGACTCACTGCATTGGGGGAGGAATTAATATCCTTCGGCCAAAGACTTAACAGCCCCGTCTGCATTTTGTATTTTTTTACGTTAGAGTTAAGTTTCAAATGTCTGTTGGAAGCAACCTTTGGGCAGACATTCTTGCAGTTTTCTGCGATAAATTCTTATTTGGCTTGCCATAGTCCACTGTATCCAACAAGGAATAACCTTGGCCGAGTTGGAAACTGTTAACTGCTAAAAATGTGTGTGTTTGTCTAAATTTGAGATCCCCTCCAGCCCATTGGGTGACTCAATGAAGCGTCCCACTTCGGCTCAGGTCATGATCTTGTGGTTCATGAGTTCGAGCTCCGATTCCCCCATCGGGCTAGCTGCTGTCAGCGCAGAGCCCGCTTCGGATCCTCTGCCCCTCTCTCTCTCTCTCTCTGCCCCTCCCCTGCTTGCGTGCACTCTCTCTCCCTCTCAAAAACAAATAAACATTTAACAAAAAATGATGATGCAGTTGGCATCTATCCTCACTTTTCGTATCCTAACATTTACTTATTACTTATTACTCTATTTTCCTGCCTTCTGATTTAGAGAGACCCCAATGCTTATCTCCAAAGATGGAAGAGGAAGATTAAAACAATAATTTGCAGTAAGTACTCTTTCAGCTGTTAATTCATTTATTCAACAGACTTTATTTGGTGCTTGCCAGATGCCAGGCACCCTGGTAGGTGCTTGGGATACAAAGATAAGCTAGGGTCCCTGCCTTTAAGGGATGCAGTGCAGTAGGACAAGCAGACCCATAACTGGATAAGCACACTTGTGAACACGATAAATAATGCACAGAATATTATGGGATCGCAGAAGAGAGGCCCGTTACCTACCCTGTAGAGGAGATTGAGGCAGGCTTCAGCAAGGGTGTAAACTGTATTAGTGAAGATCTGCAGTTCAGTTAGCTAAATGAGGTATGGGAGAGAGCATTCAGGCTTTTTGAATTAGGTATCTTTGTAATTTAAGATCAAACACCCAAGAACTCTAACGTAAACTGTATGCCAGTTTCTGGCCAGTGATTCATGTTGAGGAAGGAAGGGGTCTACCATCATGAATAAGTGAACATCAAGGTTGCAGGATTAGAGCTAGAAGTTGTAGGGTTTCTTGAAAAGCTTCTTTCCTTGTTATGCCTTTCCCTCCCTATATAATGGAAAAACAAACATGAGAAATGTTGTGCCTGTAAGTGGAGGTTTTTATGTTCCTCTGACCTGGCCTCTGTTACACTTGGGAATATATAAAGGCATCTTCACCAGAATGGATGAAGATTAGTGTTTGAGTCTAGGATTGAAATAAAAAGGCTTCATTAGATTTGCAACCACTGCCCTCATTAAATTAAAAATAATAAAGAAAAACTCCAAGTTAACTGTACTTGATGCTTGCTAAATCATGGGTTTGAAGCGATGTGCATGACACAATTTGAAACCTTTGAAAGAAAAGTTTAATCTTTCCAACAACCCTGTGACCACCTCCATGTTATACTGAGAGAATTGAAGAAGCAACAAAGAGGTTAAAAAACTTGCCTAAAACACTCATTATGATGAGCACTGAGTGTTGTATGTATGTGATGAGTCACTCAATTCTACTCCTGAAACCAATGTTGTCCTGTATGTTAACTAACTAGAATTTAAATAAACACCTGAAGGGGAAAAAAAAAAAAAAAAAAAAAAAACTTGCCTAAGATTATAAAGCTGGTAAGTAGCAGAGCTGGGGTTTGAACCCAGGTCTCTATTTAAATCTAGTGCCTATTACTCACCGCACCATCCTGCTGAAATAGAAACCTGTGTGGGCCCATA
The DNA here is from genome assembly GCF_014898765.1 of Herpailurus yagouaroundi. Classification (NCBI taxonomy): domain Eukaryota; kingdom Metazoa; phylum Chordata; class Mammalia; order Carnivora; family Felidae; genus Herpailurus; species Herpailurus yagouaroundi. The sequence goes on along the minus strand of NW_024412428.1, from coordinate 9,135,178 downwards.
CTTTCCTGCAGTTCTGTGACCATGAATTTAGCCTGGCAGGAGTTAGCTATTACAGAAAACTGGTAAAAGTTGTGTCGTTGGGACAGGGCAAATCCAACATTGCTCCCGAAAAATGCTGATAGTGCTATCTTCAAATAATAGTCAGATTTTGATATCATGGACGCCGTTTAAAATGTAGACAATTTTTATCAATATTTTGTAATATAGGCCCCGAGAAGGTAAAGCAGAATTGAGGTAGATATGTAGATTTGAATGGATCGCAAAATGTGATTCATAGAGAAAGTAGACAAGGGTAAATATGTGTGAAAATAACAAAATAAAAGTTACCTTTAGATGTTAGCGTTTTAAATATTGCATGTACGTTATGCTAGTTTATATATTAATAGTATGCTGATTTTCAGGTGCATTTGTATGTATTGTCCATTCCACAGGACTGTAATCCCTGAGACCAGCCTTTTTAAAAAGGTTATCTATAGGTCAGGAAAGGTTATCGGAGCCTATTCTCAAAGAGCCTAACAAATGGGAGCAAACACATTAGGTTATGGATGCTTAGAGTGGATATAAGAAGTGAAATTAACATAAGAAAATGACTTGTTTTAACTTAGATCTATCACATTTGGGAAGAATTGGCTGCTGGATTTAAAAGTGTATAAACATTCCATTAGAGAGTGAAAAAGGGGAAGTCTGTTATAACCGAATAGGGGTGTGGTCTGCATAGGCTTAGGAGGCATAGATAATAGTTTCATAAAAGACTGATAGAAGTATAGCCTTCAGAACTGGCCATTATAGCTAGTACATTTTCTTTACAGACGTAATAAGTATGTCTGTTAATACCAGCCAGCTTGGTGAGTTAGAGAAACCACAGCCTGTGGATTTGGGCATACGCACTCTCTGCCTGCATCTAATCCTCGGGTAACAATACACCTACAACTGCTGTAATCCTAGAGCAGTTACATGGATGCACTAAGTGGTGTGATGGGAGGGAAAGATAGCATCACAAGGATTCGTTTGATTATAACAGTAATCCACACCAAGTCAAAGAAAACAGCCAAACAGTTAAAAATGTGGTCTCTAATGAATTTGCTAATTCTAGCAGGCCCTCACGAACGGTTCCTGCTAGAGTACCCCGTATCAGAACGAGGGAGCTGTGCTTTAATTACATGGAATAATTATTTGATTTCCAGGAAGTTAAGACAGTGCTTTGTATTTACATAAAAAGTTCTAGACATGCTGGGAAACTCGATCAAACCAAGAGAAAGAGTGAAACTGAACGCCTGTTCAGGGAGTCAAGATTTCGGCTGCCCAGCAAGCTTGTCGGTCCGGCTTATGAGCCCAGAAAAGGGGTATTTTAAAACCGGCTGACTGGATCGTGTCACTTGGTTAGAGGAAAAGCCCTGCCTTTCCCGAGATCTAGAGGGTAACGCAACCATATGCTGTTGAGGGGCTCGAATCTTGGCTGCCTTCACCCCTCTGCATTAGCAGACACCCCGGTTTTCAGGGGACGTGATCTCGTACCGTCGCCCTCACTTTTGAAGGTCTGTTAAAATTCTGGGGCCTCTTATCTCAGTGGCTTTGGAAGTGAGTTTGGGGTAAGAAGGGGGGGGGAGGCCTGTGAGTGTCTCTTTTGCCTGAGGAGTTGGAGACACTTGTGGAAAAGTCAGGCCCTTTTCGCCCCGGCGGCCGCTCCGGTGTGGGGCTGGCTTGGGTTAGACACATGCACACATACACCATAGAGCTCTGCTTTCCCGTAGCAGCTGCTGCCTCTGCCTCTGCCTCTCCCGCCTCAGCCTCTTTGCCCGGCATACACACACATTCAGATTTGCGCGCTGTTTCAATCCTTGATGACGTGTCCCCGGAGACAGCCAATAGTAAACGGGCTCTGGTCAGGACAATGGGAGGTATCGGGCCAATGAGCGAGCCCCGTGAGTTGGCGGTAGCCAATAGGAGCCGCGCTGGCTGGAGAGTAATGTTACAGAGCGGAGAGAGTGAGGAGGCTGCGTCTGGCTCCCGCTCTCACAGCCATTGCAGTACATTGAGCTCCATAGAGACAGCGCCGGGGCAAGTGAGAGCCAGACGGGCACTGGGCGACTCTGTGCCTCGCTGAGGGTGAGTCTGGGGCAGCGCCGCGGCGGGGAGAGCGCCTCCGGCAGCTCCCCACCCCGCGCGGTGGCCGGATCCCCGCGGCCGGGAGCCGGCGGGTCAGGATCCACACAAAGGCAAATGAGGGGGGACCGTGGGGGGAACTGCGCACGGAGCGAGCCTCTTCTCGGGCGCCGGGAGCCCTGCCCCGCGCCGGAACCCCGGCCCACAGGCTGCCTGAGGCGCTGCGAACCCCGAGCCCCGCGAGTTTCCACCCCCGGCGGCGTCCGCGCTGACTGGCGCAAAAAA
>NW_024412428.1:9079538-9127790 GCF_014898765.1 Herpailurus yagouaroundi | reverse complement strand
GTTTATCTACTTAGCAGTTTAGGGAACAATTTGGCAATTTTGTGGTTTTTGAGATTATCGTTCTCTTAAAGTGCCAGTGTTTTAAAATAGCGTTCTTGTAATTTTACACGCTTTTGTGATGGAGTGCTGTTTTGTTATATAATTTTGACTTGGATTCTTTCCATTTGCATTTGTTTATGTAATTTCAGGAGGAATACTGAACATCTGAGTCCTGGATGATACTAATAAACTAATAATTGCAGAGGTTTTAAATATTAGTTAAATGGCTTTCACTTAAGATGTTAAGGTTTTGTTATATATACATATTTTAATCTTTCCAATAGTATCTCTCAGCCGACACCATTTAAACAAGTACAAGGTCTGGCAAAGTTCTTCCCTTTAAAAATACTTGGTTTATAACTACAAATAGCTTAATGATAAAAAGTTTTTGTCAAACATTGAGCCTGTTCTCAGAGGATGCTATAGATCTAGGTGCGGAAAAATTAAATTTTTTTCAGTATGTTGGGTTAAACAAGATAGTAGCTTTTCAAAAGCAAGGCACCCGAAGCAGTTAAAACACGATAGTGATCATAAAGCTGAATTTACCAATTTTCTAAGTCCATGGAGACGCCTCGATTGTGTAAAACTTCATTGAATTCTTAAGTCAAGAGGAACAAGCCCGTCTCCTGACTTTCGTGCGCATCCTTGCCGTAGCAGAGGCACCGCCACGGTCGACATCTGTTGCTAGTAAGGGATCCAATTAAAAGTGGATTCTGCCTGAAGGAAACTTGCAACTTGGTGGGTATGTCATCTACGAGTTTTGTCAGATGCTGAGAATGGAAACGAGTGTTTTGGTGTGTTAACTGGCTTCAGATCTTGACAGGAAAAAAGTCCTCAATCAGGAAGCTAATAGAGTCCTGTGTAGTGTTCAGCAGTATCCCTAGGGCTTGGGATTTTAGGTAATTCAGCATAAAGCCTTTGTGCAATTGGGAGGATTTGTTTTCAAGTTTATGTACGAGAACTATTTTCATGTTTAGAAGTAGTCACAGCACGAGGGGCATAAAGATTTTCTTTAAAAAAAATTTTTTTTTAATGTTTATTTTTGACAGAGAGACAGCATGAGCAGGGGAGGGGCAGAGAGAGAGGGAGACACAGGATTCGAAGCAGGCTCCAGGCTCCGAGCTGTCGGCACAGAGCCCGACGCGGGGCTCGAACTCACAAACCGTAAGCCGTGACCTGAGCCGGAGACGCTCAACCGACTGAGCCACCCAGGCGCCCCGGGGCATAAAGATTTTCCGAAGAAAGTCGGTATAAAGTTGAGGATTAAAGTTGGGGCACTTAACATCAGAGTGTGGATCAAAACCCAAGTCCCAGTTCCCTGACTTGCCTGTTGTAAGGGTGGCACCGTGGCAGGTTAGTTGCTGTAATTCTGGTAGTCTTCCATCGAGGTGTTGATATTTGCCGGACCTGTTCATTTTCTTGAGTAAAGTCTGAGAAAGGAAGTCTTTTTTTGTGTCCTGTGCACCACAGGGATGAAAAATGGTCGTAGAGTTGTATAGCAACTAGCTATATGGAAAACTACACTGGAGAGACAAAATAGTGATGCTTTGAGTGAGAAATGCGGCCAACCCCCTTGCTTGGCATCACATAATCTATGATGAAAGTTCAGATACAGGTCAGTTTGGTACAACACGCCTTCTGAAAGGCCCTGAAATAGCTCTCTTTCCGGTACCTGGCAGCCGCTTTTTGCATATGACGGTATCACTCCGAATGTGAATAAATCGAATGCGGCCTATAGCTGGGAATCTCCTGTTGCTCGGGTGTGAACCATTGGCTAGTAATTAGGGTCTTCTATTAGTTAAGGGATGGCGGGGAGTTCAAGCTTTTTTTATTTGTGGGGTTTTTTAAATTCATTCTTAAATGACTTGAAAGGCCTTTTAAAACTACGGAAAAGCCAGAAGATGGTTTGGATCCCTATGTGGCAAAAGATGCAGGCTCGTTCGTTCTCTTGTCCTCTTCCAATAGCAAAGACACGAACGGTAGCGCTAACACTTGCCATGACTTGGGAAATGCCCTGGGTCGGAGCCAAGTTGCTCCCTGGAGTTAAAAGACAAAGATGTTGCTCTGTTCTAGGAATGCTGCTGTTTAACCACGTGCCGTGGTGTAGACATCTACACCACACAACACCGGATGACACAAGCACGGCTTAATGGGCCGCACCAGAATATGCAGTGCCCATATTCGGGTCTAAAATAAAATAGACCATTTCTGCCAGGAGGAAGTGTAATCAACTTGGGCCTTTGGGCATGCCCGTTGGTTTGGACCCTCTATATAAATTGAACTTACTGGCCAGCCACTGAAAAAGAGGGAGGTACTAATAAAGATCTGGGACAACATGAAGGGATTATGATAGATCTGTAAATAATGACACGAGGAATGGTAGGCAAGGGTCGAGTATGTGGAGACTGGAAGCCAAGTAATGGTCAGAATATCCGCCAAGGGGGGTGGTGGTTAAAGAGATCCTTGTGAGTTTTTACGATGTACTTTCTTTTCCTCTTTAGTCGTACAATTCAGACAGAAGTGACGTCACATAGTATGCTGTCCCATAATCTGATCAGTACTGATGGTCATTCACGCTCCCTGTTTTTTGCTGTGTCTAACAATACAGTGATGAGTATCGGTGTATATTCCTTTTAGGCATAAGTCTTTACACTTCCTGAAGTGGAATTGCTGACTTGAAGGATATGTGTGTTTTAAAATTTGGGGCAGACCAGAGCCTCTGGGTGGTTCTGTCAGTCGGGCATCCAACTTTTGGTTTTGGCTCAGGTCATGGTCTCCTGGTTCATGGGTTTGAGCCCCACGTCCGGCTTGGGGCTGACAGTTTGGGATTCTCTCTCCTCTCCCTTGCTCTGCCCCTCCCCCACTTGGGCTCTCAAATAAACTTTAAAAATAAAATAAAATTTTTGGCAGATACTGACAGATTGCCCCCCGAAAGGTTATGCTTCCTGTGAGACATCTTAGTTTTTATGAGAAATCAGGATTTTTACTGGTTATTCTTTGGGTCCACGAAATACTATCCCATCTTTTAAAGATGAGAAATTCAAATACTGAAATATGGCCATTTGTTTAGAGCCGCCCAAACACAAGAAGGCAGAATCGGAACTGAAAGACTGAAAGGCTCTTGGGTTGGCTATTGATTATTAAGCTACCGAACAAAGTACTTCTCTCAAAAGTTACTGCGATAAGGAAATACTTAAGGTTTCCACTGTGTAAAAATGAGAAACTTCCCATTTTGGCACCCTTCATCCTAATCTGATAGTTGTATCTGAGGAGGGCGTTCTTTTTTTCTTTTTTTTCTTTCTTTCTTTTTTTTTTTTTTTTTTTCAGCAAAGATTGCGAGAGATTTTGTATCGATCGTTATAGGAGCTACAGCCGGCAGTTTTGGGAAGCGAGTCAGGCTACAAATTGTAGTTAGGGATCCTGCGGGCCCGATTCTGGGCTTTAGAAGGATGGCGTGTTATTTGCAAAGTGGGACGGATATGGAGAATCTGCCTGAAATGGAATAAACTTGACCACTGCTTCACCTCCTGGCCAGAGAGGGTACTTTAGAAAAGAAGGTCATACTCTAAGTGCATTTACAAATGCAACTGTGTTAAGAAGATTTTTTTTTTTTAATTATTTTTTTTAACATTTATTTTTGAGACAGAGAGAGAGAGCATGAACAGGGGAGGGTCAGAGGAAGAGGGAGACACAGAATCTGAAACAGGCTCCAGGCTCTGAGCCGTCAGCACAGAGCCCGACGCAGGGCTCGAACCCACAGGCCGTGCGATCATGACCTGAGCCGAAGTCGGACGCTTAACCGACTGAGCCACCCAGGCGCCCCTGTTAAGAAGCTTTAAAGTGGAATTAAACTTAGTTCCTTAAAGTTACAGAGACTCTCTCATTCCAGGCTTTACCATATTTTTGTTCATTTGGTTTCAGAGATCATCTTCTAAGGTGTTCTGAACATAACCAGGTAAGAGAATAGAAGTCCTAAAACAAAATAACCATTGGGTGTGAGGGAATACTCCTAAAGGTGGAGAAAAACAGGCAGCTTCATTAAACACCCTCCGGTGCCAGTGCGATGCCCAGGAAGGGGTGAAGAGTTGAGGTGAAAGGCTCCTCAGAGCAAGGGCGTCCAGTCCCAGTCCCCTCCCTACCCCACAACCCGAGCTTCAGGGAGGCTCGGGCCTTGCCCTGCCGTCTGAAGTCAGCCTTCCTGGGACTTGGGCATAGTGCAGGGCTAGGCACACACCGGAGAGCGGGTGGCTGCAGGAGGAACAGTCGTCGTGGCTTTGGTGGCCTTCGTACGGCACCTGCAGGCTCACAGCACGCGAGTGGTAAAGGCTCCAGGGCTCCGGCGGCCCCTGCGTGTCTTTGTAGAATAGTGGTGGAGAGGCCCACAGAGCTTCCGAGGCCGGCGCAAGGACCCAAAGCAGCATCAAAACAATGGAGCAGTGCCAAGTTCACAGTAGGCGCAAAAAAGAGCGGGAGTTCCTTCCCCTTCCTTGTAAGGACTATAGGAAGGAGCTGGAAGGCATCCCCCCTCCTCCTTCCTTTCCTGCCTGGGTTCTCCTGTTGATACGCAAGCACATTCTGCCATCGCTGTGAGCCCTCTCAGGACTTCCTCCTCCTATTTACTTGGACTCAGAACGCTTCCAGGCAAAACAAAAATACGACCAATCAGAGGAACTGATAAGCTACCTGATTCTAAAGGGCAGGGAAGCATCAGAAAAATATGTGCTGCTGCTGCTGTGTCCTTAAGAATTGCAGCGTGAGGGGCGCCTGGGTGGCTCAGTCGGTGGAGTGTCTGACTGGGGCCTAGGTCACGATCTCACGGTTTGTGGGTTCGAGCCCCGCGTGGGGCTCGCTGGCTGTCAGCGAAGAGCCCGCTTCGGATCCTCTGTCGTCCTCTCTCTCTCTGCCCTTCCCCCACTCCATTTGCGCGCTCTCAACAATAAATAAAACAAAAACAAACAAAAAGAATTGCCACGTGAGCTTATACAAGTAGAAGGATGGAATGCAATACACTGCACACTGCAAGGACTTCTGAAAAACTGTTTCCCCTTATAATGAATGAAATTTGCATTCACTAAAAGATAACAAGAAAATTAAAATCTACAATACTACTAGTCAGACTTAATATACTGTGTGCCCTTCTAATTTTGTATATATAACATTGGCGTAGAGTTAATTAATTGAATATATATAATTATAATTTTCAAAATCGAGGTGAGATTCACATAACATAAAATTAAACATTTTAAGGGGCACCTGGGTGGCTGAGGCAGTTAAGCGTCCAGCTTCAGCTCAGGTCATGATCTCATGGTTTGGGGTTCAAGCCCCACGTCGGGTTCTGTGCTGACAGTTCAGAGCCTAGAGCCTGCTTTGGATTCTGTGTGTGTCTCTCTCTCTCAAAAACATTAACAAAATTTTTTTTTAATGAAACATTTTAAAGTGAATAATTCAGTGGCATTTTTTTTTCAACGTTTATTTATTTTTGGGACAGAGAGAGACAGAGCATGAACGGGGGAGGGGCAGAGAGAGAGGGAGACACAGAATCGGAAACAGGCTCCAGGCTCTGAGCCATCAGCCCAGAGCCCGACGCGGGGCTCGAACTCACGGACCGCGAGATCGTGACCTGGCTGAAGTCGGACGCTTAACCGACTGCGCCACCCAGGCGCCCCAATTCAGTGGCATTTAGTACATTCACAATATTGTACGACCACCGCCTGTCTAGTTCCAGACGTTTTCATCACCCCAAAAGGAGGTCTCATACCTATTACCCCTCCCCTTTAGCATTTGGCAGAAACCAGCCTGCATCATCTCTATGGATTTACCTCTTCTGGATATTTCCCACAAATTCAATCACGTGTGGCCTTCCGTGTCTGGCTCCGTTCACTTAGCATAACGTTTTCAAGGTTTGTCCGCGTTGTAGTATGAATCTGTGCTTCATTCCTTTTTACGGCTGAATGTTCCCCGGTGTGTATGTTTCACAATTCATTTAGCCACTCGTCCACTGGCGGCCCCTGAGCCTGTTCCCCTTTGGCCACTGTGACTAGTGCTGCTACGATGATATGTGGACACTATATGGTGGAATCCCTATTTTCAACTCTTCGGGGTGTATACCTAGGAGTGGAATTGCCGGATCATATGGTAGTTCTGTGTTTAACTGCTTGAGGGACCACCAAACTCATCCACAGCAGCTGAACCATTTTACATTCCCTATAGTGATGTAGAAGTGTTCCAATTTCTGCACAACCTCTTCAACATTTCCCATGTTTCTTTCCTCCTTCCTTTCTGCCTTTCCTTCCTCTCTCCCTCTCCCTTCCTTCCTTCCTTCCTTCCTTTTCTTTCTCCCTCTCTTTTGCCTTTCTTCCTTCCTTTTTTTTCCTTCTTTCCTTTCTCCCTCCCTCCTCTTTCTCTCTTCTTTCTTTTCTTTCTTCTTTCTCCCTATCTTCTTCCTTCCTTTCTTCCTCCCTCTTTCTTTCTTCCTTTTTTTCTTCCTTCCTTTCTCCCTTTTTCTTTCTCCCTCTTCTTTCTTTCTCCCTTTCTTTCTTTCTTTCTTTTTCTTTTCTTTTTTTTTTTTTTTAATTTTTTTTTTCAACGTTTATTTATTTTTGGGACAGAAAGAGACAGAGCATGAACGGGGGAGGGGCAGAGAGAGAGGGAGACACAGAATCGGAAACAGGCTCCAGGCTCTGAGCCATCAGGCCAGAGCCCGACGCGGGGCTCGAACTCACGGACCGCGAGATCGTGACCTGGCTGAAGTCGGACGCTTAACCGACTGCGCCACCCAGGCGCCCCTCTTTTTCTTTTCTTAATAGCCATGCTAGTGGGTGTGAAGTAACATCATTGTGCTTTGGGTTCACATTTCCCCAATTATTAATGATGTTGAGCCTCTTCTCATTGCTTGTTGGCCATTGTCTACCTTTGGAAAACTCTCTAATTCAAGGCCATTGCCCATTTTTAAATCGGGTTGTCTTTGGCTGTTGTATAGATACTTTTGTTTTATAAAAATGGTGACATATTCCTTTTTTGCTTAACAGTCCGTCTTCAACAGAAGTTAATGTCATGAGCTATTGCTGTTCTGCATTCTTTTTAGTGCCTGCGTGGTATCCCACTGAATAAATGTAAAATCCTATAAATCATCCAGGTAATCTCATTAGTTATTAGACATTTGTGAAGTTTCCGATTTTTTACTGTTGTGAATAAGGCTAAGATGACTATCCTCTCCTTACACACGTACCTCTGTACCCATGATTATTTCGTGGGTTGTGTAAATATATTCCTCAAAGTGAAATTGCTGAAGCAAAGGATGAGCCAAATTTGGGGAGTTTTACCAAGCTGCCTTCAGAAAGTTTTCATCCAAATGTAATAACTTAAAAAAAAAAAAGGGGGGCTATTCAGACAATTTTTACATATAAGGGATACAGAGTAGGGTCATGGTCTCTAAGGTTTTATAAAGGTTCAAGCCTATAGAAGTGGGGGAAATTGTAAAAGGGGTAAACCTTCAAAAGCCAGCAGATGAAAAGCCTGAAAAGCCTGGAGAGCCATTGGGTTGAAATGTCCATTCCCCTTTATACTTCTGTTATTTTACTACTTTTCAGGTTGAAGATTAACAGAAAGAACTTTTATATCCAAGTAATTGCAGGACTACAAAAGGAGGACGTGTAGATCAATTGGAATGCGTGAAAAAAACCGACAATTTTGCAAAAGCCCTAGAGCTTTCTTGCTTTTCATTTCACCGTATCACTGTTCTTAACAATAATCTACATAATTTCCAAAACATGCTAATTAATCATTTGTATCAGAGTTCTTTTCTTTAAATAAGGCAAGCCTTTTTTTCACCCAAGACGTAGATCTCCAGTTTTTCTGGGGAGTCCATCTTAGCGAATGGTGGCCAACAGATCAACATTAAATTGCATTAATCATAAAAAGCTCATCTCGTAGGGGTGCCTGGGTGGTTCAGTCAGTGAAGCATCCGACTTCGGCTCAGGTCATGGTCTCACGGCTCGTGAGTTCGAGCCCCACATCGGGCTCTGTGCTGACAGCTAGGAGCCTGGAGCCTGCTTCCGATTCTGTGTCCCCCTCTCTCTCTGCCCCTCCCCCGCTCATGTTATGTCTGTCTGTCTCTCTCTCTCTCTCTCTCTCTCTCTCTCAGGGATAAATAAATGTTAAGAAAAAAAAATCATCCTCTAGTCAGTCCCTTAGGAATCCATTTCATACATTGATGAGTATTGGACTTGACACTATATAGATCAAACCTGCAAAGTAGTATAAGTTTCATGTTTCTTTCAAGAACCTAAACTTTAGAGATCAACATTCCAAAACCTGATGTCATGAATTTTTATGCACTGAGCTTCTATAGATAATTATAATGGACCATTAGAAATAAAATGGATTCTGGTTTTAAAAATTAGAGATATGTTGTTGCACAATAGCTCTATTGTAAACATATGACGGTTTTCAAAAAATTAAACGTTAAGGTCTTAGGGGTTTTTAAAGAATTGCAGTTAAGAATCAACTAACCTGAAAAAAAACAAAAGATGCAGTTTGTTTACTATTATTTTTTGCTTTGTCTTCATCGTTAGGCCAAATCTAATTTTTTCTCACATTTAGGGCCAAGCTGTCTTAGTAGGCTATTATTAATAATAATGTTAACGGGGCACCTGGGTGGCTCAGTCGGTTAGGCATCCGACTTCCGCTCAGGTCATGATCTCACAGTTCGTGAGTTTGAGCCCCGCATCGGGCTCTGTGCTGATGGCTCAGAGCCTGGAGCCTGCTTCGGACTCTGTGTCTCCCTCTCTCCGTTCCTCCTCTGCTCACACTTTGTCTCTCTCTCAAAAATAAACATTAAAAAAAAATTTTTTTTAAATAATGTTAAAACCTCACTAAAAACAAATCATAAGAATATTTCCATTTTGCATTATTATAAATAGCTCTTCTTTCCAATGGGAAAAATTAAGAAACTACCGTTACAAACAGAAATAAATCTCAAAATATATCTTTACCAGCTCTCATGCCCCCGCCATCAAATTAGGATGAAAAGATGAAAAAAAAAGAATAAATCCTCATGTCAGAGTTTAACATGTGACTTGACTTCTTTTTATTTAAACTTGTCGACAAGAGCGGCGCCTGGGTGGCGCAGTCGGTTAAGCGTCCGACTTCAGCCAGGTCACGATCTCGCGGTCCGGGAGTTCGAGCCCCGCGTCAGGCTCTGGGCTGATGGCTCGGAGCCTGGACCCTGTTTCCGATTCTGTGTCTCCCTCTCTCTCTGCCCCTCCCCCGTTCATGCTCTGTCTCTCTCTGTCCCAAAAATTAAATAAACATTGAAAAAAAATAATAAAAACTTTAAAAAAATAAATAAATAAACTTGTAGACAAGAAAGAGTAAGGCATGTGGTAACTACATGGACTTGTTGAGGAGCCGGTGATAGTAGATGGGAGTCTGGGGATATTCTAGTCAAGCTTTGGCAGGTTAGGGGACAACATGTGGGCCAGAGATGATGACCAGAGGTACGGCAGGCCACAGCTCCAGCGGGAGCTCCCAGGTAACTGACTATGCAGGACCTGTTCCAGGGAATATACATATTTTAACATCTATTTATCTTGGAGAGACAGAGAGACACAGAGCATGAGCGGGGGAGGGGCAGAGACAGAGGGAGACACAAAATCCGAAGCAGGCTCCAGGTTCTGAGCTGTCAGCACAGAGCCCGACACGGGTCTCGAACCCAAGGACCGTGAGATCATGACCTAAGCCGAAGTCGGACGCTTCGCCGACTGAGCCTCCCAGGGGCCCATGTGCCAGGGAATATTTTCTACAGCTGTTAACATTCCCTTGATGGAAGAGACTCACTGAGTAGCCAATCAAAGCACTTCCTTTGAGATGGAACAGCCCTTTGGATCCACACCCCAGGGGGAAAAATCTAGAATCATTTTTTCCAGAGGTAGGCAAGTGGCTGCTAGGTGCAACATGTTGTGATTTCACCACAATAGACTTTACGGGAGTAACTTCTGCTGGTTTTCAGAAATTCAAAGAAATTCCTAAAACTGTTACTCTCTCCTGAGGGCTCAGGCATGTGGCTCTCCATAAAGTTTCTGGGCTCTTTAATTCCGGGGAGGGAGGCAGGCAGGTAAGTCACAGAAATTGTCAGATGACAGCTTATCATCTACTCTGGATGCTTTCCCAGCACCCAATTTTGGCTCAAAACGTAAAAGAGAACCCATCCGGTGTCACTCCAGGGAGTTAAGAGGAGAAGGTCCGAGGAAGATTTTTAAGACATAAACTAGCAAAATATTTTCACAATGAGGCTGGTCAAAATTACCGTTGCAGTCTAAGTTCACACCCAGGATGAAGAAGCCTTTCAATTTTTTATACAAGGGTTTTTTAAAAAATTTTTTTCATTTTACTTGAGAGAGAGAGAGAAAGCACGCGCGCGTTCGTGAGTCGGGGAGGGGCAGAGGGAGAGGGAGAGAGAATCCCAAGCAGGTTCCATGCTCTGTGCCGAGCCCGACGCCCGGCTCCATCATTCCACAACCCTGGGATCACGACCTGAGCTGAAATCCAGAGTCGGACGCTCAACCGACTGGGCTGCCCGGGCACCTGGTATTTTAAAATACAAGGATTTTGGGGCGCCTGGGTGGCGCAGTCGGTTAAGTGTCCGACTTCAGCCAGGTCACGATCTCGCGGTCCGTGAGTTCGAGCCCCGCATCAGGCTCTGGGCTGATGGCTCGGAGCCTGGAGCCTGTTTCCGATTCTGTGTCTCCCTCTCTCTCTGCCCCTCCCCCGTTCATGCTCTGTCTCTCTGTCCCAAAAATAAATAAAACGTTGAAAAAAAAATTTAAAATACAAGGATTTTGAAAGACATTCCGTCACCAAAATACGGCTGCTTTAAGTACATGAGGTACCGTCAGTGTATGATTTTATTGTGTGGAGGTGTCCTCTCCCTCACCTGAATTGACCTCACATGCCTTCTAACAAAAAATGATCAAAGCAGGGCAAACGCTCAAATGTCTTTTCCTTGAGAGAGAGTCCAAGGTATGAAAGAATGTCCCCTGGTCTGCAAATTCTGCGTTAAGGCTGACCCCGGTCTCTCCTTTCTACTCAGGTAGGTTCTGCTGATCCCACCAGATCCTTCCTCTCCCGACACAAATCTCCAGAGAAACAGGTGCCCGGGCCACTGAGGTAGCTGGTGAGGACCTCAGGTACCTCTAGGGCCGGTGCACATCCTACGGATTTCTCCAAAGAGATCAATGGCTGTCGTAGCCTCACTCCCCTCACCCTGTCCCGAATTCTGGACTCCAAAAATCTGTAGGCAGTGGTGTCGGATCCACAGTTCCCTATCTCTAGGTGCATTACCTTTGTGCCAAAGTCCTTGTGCACAAGATTTCTATTTTCCAGGGGTGCCTGGGTGGCTCCGTCGGTTGGGCGTCCGACTTCGGCTCAGGTCACGATCTCAGGGCTCATGAGTTCGAGCCCCGCGTCGGGCTCTGTGCTGACAGCTCGGAGCCTGGAGCCTGCTTTGGATTCTGTGTCTCCCTCTCTTTCTGCCCCTCCCCCACTCACAATGTCTCTCTCTCTCTCTCTCTCTCTCTCTCTCTCTCTCTCTCCTTCAAAAATAAACATGAAAAAAAATTTTTTGCGATGACGTGAAGGAGTGACGATGACACACATCAAATGAAGGACTGTAAAGACCACTAGCATTTAGTCAGGTCCCACCCTATGGGTCGCAAAAGATACAAGCCCACGAAGAATTAATCGTTTTAAGGCCCAAATAAATCCAGTTTCGTTCCATAGGTTTCTCACACCACCTCCTCCTAACGTGAAGTTGAGGTGGGCCGGTAGGCGGCTTGCTCCTTGGGTACGTTCGTTCATTTACAAACGAGCCCGGCAAGAGCGACTCCGAGAGAAACCCCGCGAAGCCTCCTTCACCTCTGCGGCCTTCTAGTTTCATGGAGAAGACAGACAACGAACGAGTGAACAAATCCACGGGAAGGAGAATCTCAGATGCCCCTAAGGGCCGCGAAGATGAGAAAACAGGGTGAATGAGAGAGTGCGCTAGCTAGAGGGTCTGGAAAGTTCTCTCCGCAGATCCAGGACGGGGATAGCTCCCGTGCAAACTTCGTTAGGAGTTCTCCAGTGGGCGCGGTGAGGAGAGGCTCTGCTCGGTGGTGACCCCCCTGGGGCCGGCCCTGGGGACCCTGCAGGTCACCGTTGCCCAACATCCCCAGGCCTTCCCCTGGTCCCTCAAGGCCCTGCCCGTCCTCCCAGTTTGCCCAGTGCCCCCGCCCCCGCCCCCCCCACTCTCCGCTGTTGTGTCTCACTCACGGCCTCCGAGGAGAGGCCTCTGTCCAGCTCTCAGGATGTAGAGAGCTGCAAATAGCACGGACGGCTGCCGCCGGGGGTCGGGAGGCCCGCCAGCCGCTGCCACCGCGGGGGCCAGGCCGCCCGGGGCCTCCTCACGCCCCGGCGCAACCCTCCTTGATCTAGGCCCACTCAGTAGGGCAGAGCATGGCTCTTATTTTCTTACTTGTTCACGCGTGATGACGGAAGGCAGGCGAAGAAGAGGAGGAACGCCCGCCCAGGAGGGTTTTCTGTTTACCTTCGACACAGACCCAGGGGTCGCTTGCCGCCAATAGTTACCGCTCTCGTCCGGGGCGAAGGCGGGCATGACCGAGGAGAGGCAATCAACAGGGAACCGGGAATCAAATCCAACCCTCCGTGCTCTCGGTGCGTGGTCTTTTCGCCTCAGGATCGGCTCAGGCTTTTTACATTATCACCTTAAAATTGCGTCCGCCTGAGTTTTCCCCGAGCCTCAAGACTCACTTGCTCCTCCGGCCATTTTCCTAAACTTAAAAATAGAAGCATCATCCATAAGGCCCCATGGACAAGTTGTCTTTAAAGAAGGAAGCGGTGGGGGTGGCACCTGGGTGGCTCAGTTGGGTGAGTGTCTGGCTCTTGGTTTCGGCTCGGGTCACGATCTCCCGGTGCGTGAGTTTAAGTCCTGCATCGGGCTCTGCACCAACAGGGCAGGACCGGCTTGGAATTCTCTCTCTCTCTCCCGCTCTCTCTGCTCCTCCCCCTTCTCTCTCTCTCTCTCTCAAAATAAATAAATAAACTTTAAAAAAAAAGAAGGAAGGAAGGAAAGAAAGAAAGAAAGAAAGAAAGAAAGAAAGAAAAAGAGAGAAAGAAAAAAGAGAGAAAGAGGGAAAAAGAGAGAGAAAGAAAGAAAAAGAGAGAGAAAGAAAAAGAAAGAAAGAGAGAAAAAGAAAGAGAAAGAAAGGAAAAAAGAGAGAAAGAAGAGAGAGAGAAAGAAAGAGAAAGAAGGAAAGAAAGAAAGAGAGAAAGAGGCATAAAAGGAAATGAAACAGACCCCCTCGTCTGCCACACACAGTCAGAGCCGAGATGGGCCCAGTCATGCGCAGCCCCAGTCAGATTTCCCCAAAGGAAAGAGGGAGAGGTAAGAGGAAGCAGAACATGGTTGACACCCAGGGGCTTTACCCTTCTCCAAGGTTCGTGCGCATCTGCACGAGTGTGAGCTCGGCCCCCAAACAGAGGCCCGCCTGGCAGCTGAGCTGGGAGGCAGGTGTTTGACCCCCGTGAGACCCACCGTTCCGCGAGGGCACGGACTGTGTCCTCTGAGGCCCTGCCTGGTGCTGGAGGGGAGTCCCAGTCCCTTTTGAGGCCGAGGTGCCTGGGCAAGGTGGCAGGAACCCCGGGTGGGTGCTGGGGGGGCCAGCCTCATCTGGGCAGTGGCCCGCTGGGGTGCGGGACAGGGCCCTCACTCCCTGCGCCCAGAGGGGGGCCGTTCTGGTTGTGAGTGAGGCCTCGGAAGGAGAAACCCCGCTCTCCTGAGGTCAGTGGGCTGAGGGAAAAACACAGCTACTGAGATTGGCCCAGATTCTGCCCTGACCTCGGTCCTGGGGGAGCTGCTCAGGGCGGTTTTTGCTCCTCGCTCAGCTTCTATGCGAAAAGGAGAAAAAAGACATAATTCAGAAATGAGTGTCCCGCCTCGTAATTGTCACAGGAAACTGCTGCAAATGACCGTGACATTATACTGTATTTTCATCTTTCTTTCTTCTTTTTGTTTGGTTTTTCATTATGCAAACAAAACACACTGATATTTATCATCTACGTTAAGCACTCAGCTGGTATTTAATACACGTTATTTAGGGCACCTGCCTCAAAAAAAAAAACAAAAAAAAAACTTTGAACAAACCCGTACGGGTTGACAGGTCAACACCAATGCTATTATGAAATGGCACGATTTGCCACGAATGGGAAGCCCCATTAAATTCTTACTCTTTTTCAATTAAATTTTAAACACACTTTAGCACATATGTCTGTTTCTTCCAGGTGGGTGTTTTGTTTCAGGCTTCCTTCCTGCTGCCTGGGAGTGTTTTAAGTATGCCCGAAACCCCCCTGAGACAGAAGGCGAGCTTACTGTGGAATATTAACTCCTCTGCCTATTATAGCCATAGAGCCAGGCCTATCTCTCTCCCAGGGGCACCAGAAATTGCTTTGGGGCACTGTCTGCAGAGGCCTTGGCATCCAGAAACAAAAGAAAAGTGAAAGAACCCAACACCCCAAAGAGAGAAGACAGTGAAGTCCCAAGACCTAAAGAAACAGAGTTGAAAGTGACTGGTCTTGAAAAACAATTCAAGCACAGTCACACGGCTTTGTGCTGGCACTCACGGGGCTCCCTGGTACTTGGGTATCCTTGGGCAAATATCTCATCTCCTGTGCCTCGGTTTCCCCATTTGTAAGACGGGCACAAATTAGACGGGTACTGACTTCCTAAGGTTTCACTAGCGCGCATGAGGATTTAGTAAAAGAATCGGTGTAAAATGCCAGGCACGGTGCTTCGTAGTTGGTGAGAACTTCATAAACCGTTAGCTGTCGCTCTTTAAAATAATCATAACAAATGTGATGATAAATTATTAGCTTATAATAATTGCTACCTTTTCCCCTTCCCCAGCTTGGGCTTCACCTTAAGGCAAACCATACTATAGTGACTTCCTTCCTAATTATTTGAACTTGACGTCAGTCCTTCCCAATCACCTGGGTTGCTTACAAAGGTACCGAAGCCTGTGTCCCACCCCCAAGATCCTGATCTAATGGATCTTGGGCGTGGCCTGGGCTTTGGAAGTTTTGGAAACTCCTCAGGTGACTCTAACGTACAGCCAGTGCTGGGAACCAGTGCTTTGTGGTCTTGTCCTGATCAAAAAGGCAAGCGGTGGGGTAGAGTTGAAATCCACTTAAAGCAACATGTCTGAGGAGCTAATATTGTGACTCATTTTGCCGCATTAGCCATTTAAGTCAGCCACTCAATCGCACTTACTTTTTCACGGAATCCGTAAGTGTTGACTGATTTGACCAATTAATTAAGGAAAAAGTTTGATTCATTATAGTTAAATGGCCATAGCCTCAAGTAAATTAAATTGTCTGAAAACCAGCTATGATGGAATGGGCGTCGGGAAACTTTTAGATAATACGTTACCACAGAAGTTCACATTAATGAATTCCAGTCCATACATGTACTAAGAAGCTGGGTATCAAATAAAAATGCTGATAGCTCTGGATTGATTTGACCAATTCATTTAGTAAAAATTTGATTTTTCAGACTCCTGTAGCCACAGCCTACAGAAGATTGGATTTGTTGGGGGACCAGCTAGGATTACGAGCGTAATTTAGAATATAAATCACCACAGGAGTACACATTATTTAATTCTGTCCTGCACATTTGCTAACCAACTGGAGGTTAAGTCAAAATGCTGATCGTTGGAATGAGATTAATGTTGTCTCATCCTTTTGATCTTGTCCTGGGGGCCTTTGAAGGCACGTGGGTTGCTAGTGGATTTGTCCACCGTTGTCTGTGTATTATTAACCTCTTTAAAAAATTAATGAGTGTGTCGGTCCACTTAGCGCGTTGGCCATCCTGCTCCATCAGATGAATCATGAGTAAGGGAGCACTCACAGCCTCAATTAACATCCCGTCAACATTTTCCGTTACAGGCACCAAATGCTCAATTAGAAAAAGTCCCTGAACCTGGTACCCCAGAAGTTTTGTCTGCATCTGGCCATGAACCTGGAGCATCATGATCTCTTGAACCAGCTGGGCAGACCAAACCTTTCTGGGATGTACCCATAGTTGGACAAAACAAAATTCAACAACCACTTGTCTCCAAATGTTTTCTATTGAAAACATAAAACGGGGCACCTGGGTGGTTCAGTCTGCTGGGCGTCTGACTCTTGCTCTCGGCTCATGGGGTCACGATCTCAACGGTTTGTGGGTTTGAGCCCCTTGTGGGGCTCCACGCTGTCAGCACAGAGCCTGCTTGCGATTCTCTCTCTCCTTCTCTCTCTGCCGCTCCACTGCTCGTGCGTGCATTCTCCCTCTCGCAAAAATATATAAACTTTAAAACATAAAACAGCTAAAAATCAGGCAATTTTTTGTGTATGGGCTTTTTCCCTCACTGCAGAACAAGTTATTTGTTTTTAGAGCATTTCCTTGTAAGGGGCACAGGAATAACGTCAGAAAATCGAGGACAGGGCACCTGGGTGGCCCAGTTGGTTAAGCATCGGACTTTGGTTCAGGTCATGAAAACACAGTTTGTGAGTTCAAGCCCTGCGTTGGGCTCTGTGTTGACAGCTTGGAGCCTGGAGCCTGCTTTGGATTCTGTGTCTCTCTCTCTGCTCCTTCCCTGCTCTCACACTCTCTCTCTCTCTCTCTCTCTCTCTCAAAAATAAAATAAAACATTTTTAAAAATTAAAAAAAAAATGGAGGCCATAAGAAAAGTAGTTTACATTTTTCTTTCTGATAGTTTTGTGAGAAAAGGAATTTTGGTTAAAGACTGAATTAACAAAAGTTCATAGTGGTCAAAAGTGTAGGAATGGAACGAGTATTCAGTAAGTGCCTATTAGGTGCTACGCTCTCTGTACATAATCTCCTTTAATTCTTATGACGACCCCTCAAAATAGTCCAACCCCAGTTCATAGATAGGGTATTTGGGGTTCAGAGAGACGAATTAACTTGCTCAAGGCTGCACGGCGTAACGTCACAAAAATGGGATTTGAACCCAAGTCAGTCTGCCCCAGACCCCACCCTACGTCAGGGTGACCAACCCTACTGGTCTACCCAGGCCTGATTTCCCAGAACGTGTGGAACTCAGTTGTAAAGTCACGAAAGTCCCCGAAAAACCAGAGTGAGTTGGTTACTATACTTAGTAACCAGAGGTTACCGCTCCCTTAGCCAGTCGGCCAGATTTCAGGCCCTACATCTACAGCTGGTGGGAGGGCCACAGAGAGGGCCCGGATCCCTCCCTTATTTCAGAAAATAAAATATCCGACCGTATTATATTTCCAAGTCAATAGCACTTCCAGACAAATTACTATATCCTTAGATCACGTAGGTGAAGGATTAGCAAACTTTCTCCGTGAAGGGGGCCATTTTTGATCTTGTGGGTCGCGGGGTCTCTGTCACAATGACTCAACTCTGCCATTGTGGCGGGAAGCAGCCGTGGACCACACGGAAACAAACGGGTGAGGTTGCCTTCCAAGAAAATCTTGGTTGCGAAAACCAGAGGTGGGCTGGATTTGGCCCACCCCGATGCAGTAGTTTGTCAAACCCCGATGCAGATTATTAATAAAGAATCCTTTGCCTAGATAATGCACTTTTGAAGACGAACTGTTTCTGGAAGTTGCTTTAATTGGAGTAGGGGGGTGCCTGGGCGGCTCAGTCATGTTAAACATCCGACTTCGGCTCAGGTCATGATCTCACGGTTCGTGCGTTCGAGCCCGCGCTGGGCTCTGTGCCGACAGCTCAGAGCCTGGAGCCCGCTTCGGATTCTGTGTCTCTCTCTCTCTGCCCCTCCCCTGCTCACGCCGTCTCTCAAAAATGAAGGCCAAAAAAAAATGTTTTTTTAAATAAATAAAAACGAATTCCTAGTGCACTCTACGTAAACTTTAGATACACTCATTTGCTTCAGTATAGCATTTTCTTTAATGTGTGCTGGGGAAAATATTATTAGATCGCCCCAAACTGAGGAGCAAATACCACTTTACCACCCGCGTTGCCTCTGCCGTCACAACATTCGTTCGTGTGCGCCTTCCTCCACTCACAGAGTGCTTGCTCGGACTCTATGCCCTAAACACAGACATGCCCCAAAGTGAAGCGTGCAACCAACATACCCTCAAATGCAAAAGGAAGAGAGGCCACAGCGGGAGGACGCAAGCAGGGGGAGATGGAAACTTGGGGGCAACTGGTAAGGCTGGGGCTCTGGATAAGCCGTGCAGAGGGGGGGCTGAAACACAGATTAGCTCAGGACTACAAGAGACGCTTAGCCTTTGGAGAGAGCTAGGGGTCGTAAGGAGGACATAGTTGTTTTTTATTTTTATTTTTTTATTTGTTTTTGAGAGAGAGAGAGAGAGAGTAGGAGCAGGGAAGGGGAAGAGAGAAAGGGAGACACAGAATCCGAAGCAGGCTCCAGGCCCCGAGCTGTCAGCAGGGAGCCCGACGCGGGGCTCGAACTCACGAGCCGTGAGATCACGACCTGAGCCGAAGTCGGTGGCTTAGCCAACGGAGCCCCCCGTGTGCCCCTAAGAGGGAATAATTTTTTTTTTAAATTTTTTTTTCAACGTTTATTTATTTTTGGGACAGAGAGAGACAGAGCATGAACAGGGGAGGGGCAGAGAGAGAGGGAGACACAGAATCGGAAACAGGCTCCAGGCTCTGAGCCATCAGCCCAGAGCCTGACGCGGGGCTTAAACTCACAGACCGCGAGATCATGACCTGGCTGAAGTCGGACACTTAACCAACTGCGCCACCCAGGCGCCCCTAAGAGGGAATAATTTTAAGAAGGTATTCCAGGGGCAGCTGGGTGGCTCAGTCGGTTAAACGTCTGACTCTTGGTTTTGGCTCGGGTCACGATCTCATAGTTTGTGGGACCAAGCTGTTAGCTCAGAGCCTGCCTGGGATTCTCTCTCTCCCTCCCTCTCTCTCTCTCTGCCCCTCTCCCGCTTGTACTCTCTCTCTTTCTCAAAATAAATACGTAAACTTAAAAAAAAAAAAAAGATAAAAAAGGTATTACAACAATTAAGAGTACATAAACACATATTAGATATTTAGATAATGCACGCACTAAGCGAAGCACTCTTTTCACTTAATGATCAAAGCAGAATCGGCTAGGCACCTGAGAACATTTCCCAATTGTTGCATTTATCAATCTAACCCACCGACTTCAATTTTCCAACCTTACACTTGTAAGGAAGGCGTTAATATTGAAGATTATAGTGATATCCAGTAGAGGAGAATACAGTCATAAAAAATTTAGCTTCTCTCTGCTTCAGTTGCTTTTCCTAAATTACTTATGAAACAGCAACAAACACTATTGGTGCTATTGGGAAAGCTGACATTATCCATTTATTTAACAATGGAGTCGTTAAAAAAAAAGAAAAGAGGAGGGAGGCTGGGAGCATGAAATTCACTATTGTAGTAAATAGGGATCCTGGTATCTTGAGAAGCTGAAGAGTATCAAAACCCACTAAGCAAGAAAATGACATGTGTTGAAGCCAACGTAAACAGTTTTTATTCATTTTCCATATGCGAGCATATGAGGAGAACCCAGCATATTTTATATTTGTACATTTTGGGGAAACACGTAGAATGCTAATCATCATAAGATGAGCCACGTCCCTTCTGCTACTTAATGTTCCGTAACTGTTTGGGAGTGCCGCACGAGCAAAGCATGTGGGAATTAGCGATCCCGTGACATTTCAGTACTCGTGTGGATTTTGGCAGGGTCCAGACAGAAAGCAGCACACCTGAATTGTCTCAGTTATGTGAAAATGTATTCTACAACTGTTTCCAGGACATGTGATCCAAATATCATAGTAACTTCCCAAACACAACGCTCATTGCCAGAAACATTTTCCTTGAGCCTTGTGGACATTCTTTTCTGATCTCGCCGGAGAGGGCAAGGTCTCCCACCCTCCAGAACCTCCCGAGAGCTTCCCTCCCTGTCCCAAAGAGGAGAGCGTTTTAGAGGCAAAGTCCCTACCCTTACACATGAACATGGTCAAATGCATGCATTTCTAGAGAGGCCTTGAACCAAAGATCAGAAAAATGGAGGGCGCTTTTTTTGAAATATTGTTTCCCACACTCTAACGGCTATGCCTGCCAGACAAAACGTTTGCAATCAACTTTATAAATTTCCCTATTTGGGGAAGTCAACTGTGGGCGTTAAGATGGAAATAGAGGGGTGACTGGGGGGCTCAGTCAGTTAAGCATCCGACTCTTGGTTTCCTCTCTGGTCATGATCTCAGGTTCCTGAGATCGAGCCCCGCATTGGGCTCTGATGCTGACAGCCTGGAGCCTGCTTGGGATTCTTTCTCGCTCTGACCCTACAAAGCTGGCACGTGTGAGCTCTCTCACTCTCTCTCTCTCTCAAATCAATAAACATTAAAAAAAAAATTTAATCCTTTAAAAAAAAAAGATGGAAACAGAATAAATTAATTAAAAGAAGTTACCAATAAAAAAAAAAAAGAAGTTACCGATAAGGTACACAAAGCCTTTACCGGTGCTTGGCACATAATATGTGCTCAATAAATATTAGCTATTATAACTTTATGATTTGGGATATTCACGATTAATGACAACTGATAGCACGTATGGACACATTTACAAATGCATACTCATATTTATGTCTATAATGGGTGTGTGTAAACACAGAAGTGCCTCACTTTTCCAATTGCCAAAAATAATCTTTGCTTGTGAATTAAGGCATTGCCGTTTGCCGTTTGTTTTCCTGCTGAGAGTTGGAAAGGAGAACACGGAGCAGAGGTGTGAAACAGCTCATTTCTTTCGGTAAATTATTAACCCAGAAGCCGCACCACAATTATTCTATTCGGAGCACTTACGCCACCCTGGCCCACATGCTACCTAGTGGTGCCTTCATCACAGAATAACACGTTAGAATCAGAAGGGCCTTCAGACGTCATCTGGCAAAATGATCTCATATCTCAAGTGAGGAACCTGGGGCCCAAAGAGGTAAGGTGACTGGCCGGAGCACGTGGTCAGTATCAGAGGGGTCAGGCCAACACTGGACTTTTTTTTTTAATGTTTATTTATTTTTGAGAGAGAGAGTGCAAGCCGGGGAGGGGAGAGAGAGAGAGAGGGAGACAAAGGATCCAAAGGGGCTCCAAGCTAACAGCAGGGAGCCCCATGCCGGGCTCAAACTCACCAACTGTGAGATCACAACCTGAGCCAAAGTCGGATGCTCAACGGACTGAGCCGCCCAGGCCAACGCTCCACTTCTGCCTACGCCTCCATAGGTAGGGTCTGGTCGATCTCATTATTTGTAAGGCATTTCTCCCCCTCTGAAAAAACACGTCTCTGATGGCACTCAGTCTGCGTGAAGCCATTACTGCTGGACTTGCCTCCTTGGCCTCTTGGGGGTGACGGCCTTGTAAGCCTCTCCCATATGGAGAAGAGGGATTAGGATTCAAGATCATTGAACCAAAGGGGGCCCAACAAGTGTCCCTTTAACCTCACCTTTTCTGATCCGCTGTTGTAGCTACTCAGGCTCTATGGGTGCCCAGTAGCGTCGCCTCACTTTAGAATCAAAAAGACCACTATTGTACTGGTGTTTTCCAAGTGTGTTTTTAAATGAAGTCTTTGAAATAGGTCACGGGAATGTCTTTCTTTAGACACAGCATTTTTTAGTGAAAATTAAGCTATTGGTGAGTGGGAGAAATCACTTGTCTCTGATTCTGATGTTCAGTGTGCCTAGTCCAGTTGGGGAAATTAGCTTAAACCACACATGCAGAACCCACAATGGAGCATGGGCCTGGAGCCTCCCCAAGGCAGTATTTGGGTCTCCTTTATGCTTGTATCTCCAGCACTAACTGCTTGGTACAGTGTAGGTGCTCGATAAAGTTCGTTGGACAAATTAACGAAAAAATAAACAAATTGGGGTGCCCAGGTGGCTCAGTTGGTTGAGCGTCCAACTCTTAATTTCGGCTTGGGTCATGATCCCGAGGTCATGGGATCGAGCCCCACATCGGGCTCCAAGCTAAGCGTGGAGCCTACTTTGGATTTTCTCTCTCTCTCCCTCTCCCCCACCCACTCGCTCTCTCTCCCTCTGCCCCTCTCCCCCACTGTCTCTCTCTCTCCCTCTGCCCCTCTCTCCCCTCGCCATCTCTCTAAAATTAAAAAAAAAAATTATAAAAAAAAAGAAATGCAAGCGATTAAAAAAAAGAAAGAACAAACAAGCAAATGACATTTTCGGTTCTCCAAATGTTCCATGGGTATGGAAAAGCAGCTTCACGTGGGGGCAGGCATTTGTGCTTTCTGAAATTGTGTCTCCCAAACTTGATGGGCTGGTGGCTACTTTTGGTGAGACCAAAAAACCAACCAACCAGCCAAAGAGAAAACCAAACACTCTCAGACTTTTCCATCCATTTCATGGTAACTTATTTCCAGGTTTCTTGCCTTGGTGGGGTTGCACACAGCATGGTGTTCCCATGAAGAAAAAAACTGAACGCTTGTTTCCTGGTTGACATTTTATTTATTTATCTTTGGGACAGTGCAACCGGGGGGGGGGGGGGGACAGGCAGAGAGAGGGGGACAGAGGATCCAAAGCAGGCCCTGCGCCTACAGCTGACAGCAGCGAGCCTGACGTGGGGCTTGAACTCACGAACCTCAAGATCATGACCTGGGCAGAGGTCAGATGCTCAACCAACCGAGCCACCCGGGTGCCCCCACCTTGCTGACATTTTTATTTTTTATTTTTTTTTATTTAAAAAAAAATTTTTTTTTTAACGTTTATTTATTTTTGGGACAGAGAGAGACAGAGCATGAACGGGGGAGGGGCAGAGAGAGAGGGAGACACAGAATCGGAAACAGGCTCCAGGCTCTGAGCCATCAGCCCAGAGCCCGACGCGGGGCTTGAACTCACGGACCGCGAGATCGTGACCTGGCTGAAGTCGGACGCTTAACCGACTGCGCCACCCAGGCGCCCCTGCTGACATTTTTAAACAACTCGTCTTTAATGAAGCCTTTGCTTCTCTCTCGTTAGACGCCCAGCCAGCCTGACTTCTGATTACATTTCCCCATGAAGTGGCGAAGGATGCTTCAGAGCGCGTGCTGCTCGAAAGATGGCCATTCAGACAACCCTGTGTCGTAAAACGATGTGCCCGTGGCCCGCTAGTAGGGAAAGGCGTTCCAGCAGAGTATGTGTGTGTCAGCACGGGCTGGACGCCACGCTGGGGCACGAATGTGTATGTCTTAAGAAGCAACAGTTGAGAACAGACGAAAGACACAGCCTGGGCACCCTCCCAATGCCCACAATGACACCACTAACCCCCCTTTAGGACAGCTCAGTTCTGCTCACTTTCAGAGGTGAAATTGGCATCCGAAGACATGTGTTTTGAGATGTGAGCGCTGAGGTCTCTCTATGTAAGTATCAGCAATGAAACATCTTGATATTGACCACAGTTTCTGTCCCGGAGACATGAGAAAAGAACAGGACTCGCCCCGTAGGTCTGCAGAACACTCCGCTTCCTTTCTTACAACCTTCCGTGGTGTTTTTCTACCTTTCATTTGGAGTTAGAGAAGGATGGATACTTTTGTCCGGGAACCAAGAAGACCGTATGCCCTGTGTCTTTCACCCAGCAGGCTACAGTTCACCAAAAAGAAGTGGTTTGTTTGGTTTGTTTTTTGGGTTTTTTTTTTTTTGGTTTTTTTTTTTACCCGATTTTTCCTACGGCATTTAAAAACTCTGCACTGGACTTTGCCACATTCATTTTTCCCGTCCCCCAACCACCACTGTGAGCTGGTGAGAGGAAAAACATTAACTTCACTTACGCCTGGAGAGAGGTCAGTGGGCATGTCTGGAATCACACAGTGACTCAGAATACCTGCCTGAGCACTTTCTTAATCAGTCTGAAGGCTGGCCATTCAAACAGCAGGAGATATTTACTCGTTTTTGGAAATCTCTTAGGCTGTGTTTCTAAATGGTCAACATCTAGCTTAAGGGAGGGAAATCATTTCGTTTTTACTCACTACTCCAAGTCAACAAAGTGAAAATAAAAATATATTCAATAAAGTTGGTAGAATGGTTCTCTCATGACAAATCTACAGTTGGCTATTATTAAGCTAGAAAAGTCCATTTGAAAGAGGTCTCGGGGCACCGGGGGGCTCAGTCGGTTAAGTGTCTGACTCTTGATTTCAGCTCAGGTCGTGAGCTCACGGACGTGAGATGGGGCCCCATGTCGAGCTATGAGCTAAGCGTGGAGTGCACTTGGGATTCTCTCTCTCCTTCGCTCTCTGCCCCTCCCCATTCTGTGTGTCAAAATAAATAAACATTTTTTTTAAAAAGCTGTCTCAAGCTTTTGAAGGTGATTTCACGGAGTGTGCTTGCACCCTCATGACAGACACCCCCCAACCCCATTCCAACAGTGACACTGTGAGCAAAACACCCCGAGGGGCAAGACCCACATCTGAGCCCACTTGACATTTTACAGTTTTTCTTATGTGTGGGCGAAAGCTGACTTTCCAAGGATCTGGAAATCTACCTTTACCTAGATGCTTGTATTCCAGACAAAGTGTTACAGAGCTAATAGAACACAAAAGCCACACGCCAGAAGTTTGGGATACCAACTTTAGGCTGGTTCATGTCATTAATCAACTCCTGGCGATTATTGGTTCTAAATTTAAAGTCTGCCCTTTTATGTTCCACTGGGGTCAAAATCCCTGTTTTCTCTGAATTTCACTTGTGGTAGGACACGACAATTCTCCTGTCCCTGCTTTGCATGCTAAACAATTCCAGTTCCTGGAACTCTCCAATCTTTTTCTAGCTCTCCCCCACCCCTCCCCACCCAACGTAGGACTGCTCCCTGAGCCTGCTGTGAGTTTCCCCCCATCAGGTTCTCTGGGGTGGTTTGGAAATCTACCCAAACCAGCAGCCCCCGCCCTCCAAAACAAAAAGCAAGACAACTCACACACATCTCCCCAGATTAGCAGGAGGAATGGCTCATCTTCCGGGGGCTGGCACGTGTCATTTATTTCATATGTATGAGTACATACAGTCATCGGTGGGTTTCTTCGGCCATTGAATCGAGCAAATTAAATTCTAAACGTTTAGCAACGTAACCAGAAGGCTCTTAGCCACCAAATATGGCAATGAAATGAAAATGTGTCCTTCAAGAAGACTTTGGCTGTGACCATGACCACAGAAGAAAATCCCTAGGGTCCTTGGCAACATGGCGACTTCATGTTACCCGGGGAGACGTATGGATTTCCTCTAGCTGATGATAATCACAAGAGTTGGTCCTACTGGGCATAAAAAAAGGGAGCTTGAAGGAAAAGTTTCGTTACAAGTTGGAAGTAAAAGAAGCTAGGCTGATAAGAATTTCCATAGATTTTAGATAGGAAAAATTATAGATACTCGCTTCAGTTATTAAAAAGCATGAGCTTAAGCCTTTTGATCCCTTAATTAAAGTTCTTGTTCCAAAGATGTGTTCAAACACAACCTTTAACGGCAGCTCCGTTTCTAAAATAGTATCATAAAAGCAGGAGAGGGAACAAATCTGTATGTATCTGTACTACAGAAGAAATCTTATCACTAATTACTGAAGGGAAGGGCAGGAGTCCCAGCGTGCCTGGTAAAGATTTTACTGGAGAGGTACTGGGGGTGGGGTGGGGGAGAGCATGAAAATGTCATTAAAGAGAACGAAAGCCAAGGCAGGATTTAAAAAACAAAAAACAGGGGCGCCTGGGTGGCGCAGTCCGTTGAGCGTCCGGCTTCGGCCAGGTCACGATCTCGCGGTCCGTGAGTTCGAGCCCCGCGTCGGGCTCTGGGCTGATGGCTCAGAGCCTGGAGCCTGTTTCCGATTCTGTGTCTCCCTCTCTCTCTGCCCCTCCCCTGTTCATGCTCTGTCTCTCTCTGTCCCAAAAATAAATAAACGTTGAAAAAAAAAATTTTATAAAAAAAAAAATAAAAAACAAAAAACAAAAAACAGAAACAGCCTTCAGAGCAGCTGGGCCAAACCTCGAGTTGGAGACACTTTTTTTTTTTTTTTTTTTTTTGCCTGTAAAGTTTGCATCTGTCTGGTTCCCTTTCCTAAGGCCACCCGAGCCCCGATTTTAGCCTAAAATAAGACACCCAAGTTTTGGTGTGCGTTCAGGTATCCCAATCACTAAATGTCAGTTCAGTGAGGGGAAACACCAGGTACAACAAAAGTGGATTTCTCACGGTTGTTACTGTGGCCCGTCCAGATCCAGGTTCAGATTTTTCACCCTTACCCCACACCCCCTCTTAACCGTCACCCCTGGGCAGCGGGGGTGGGGGGGGTGGGGGAGGGGGTACGAAGAGAAAAGAATGCAGCGCATTATCTCTTTCAGGTTCTCGAAGTAAACCTTGGGTTGTGGTGGGAACGTGTCACTGTGTCAATATCATGATGTCTGCATTCTCATTATATCAGAGCAGCCACATCTTGGGGTTTTTTCCAACCCCAACTGCTCTGACGGGTGGTTCCATCCAGTGCTGGCCGCTTTCCATGGTGCATACGCGCCGACTCTCAAATTAAGTTCTAATGTAGCAGTTTGAACTTGTGCTAAGCACAGCAACCCGGCTGCTTTTTAGAGTGACCATCGGGGATTCGTGGCGTTTTAACACTGTGTATTACTAAAGACTAATACTATGTGCACATTAAATTGCTTATCTTGGGGGGGCCCCTGGGTGGCTCAGTCGGGTTGCATGTCTGACTTCAGCTCAGGTCATGATGTCACAGTTTGCGAGTTCAAGCCCCACGCTGGGCTCACGGCTGTCAGTGCAGAGCCCGTTTTGGATCCACTCTCTGCCTCCGGTGTGCGTACTCTCTCTCTCTCTCTCAAAAATAAATAACCATTAAAAAACAAAATAAAATAGGGGCGCCTGGGTGGCTTGGTCGGTTAAGCGTCTGACTTCGGCTCAGGTCATGATCTCACGGTCCGTGAGTTCGAGCCCCGCATCGGGCTCTGTGCTGATAGCTCGGAGCCTGAAGCCTGCTTCCGATTCTGTGTCTCCCTCTCTCTCTGCCCCTCCCCTGTTCATGCTCTGTCTCTCTCTGTCTCAAAAATAAATAAACGTTAAAAACAAAAATTAAAAAATAAAATAAAATAATAAATTGCTTATCTCATACTTCACAGCAGAAAAGTGAAATCCTTGTGTTTGAATGTGTTTCTCAAAAAATTTCCATTAACCAAGTTCACATATTTCTCAACAGGAAATCATACAGACTTGGAAGATGATAAAAGACATGCAAAGAGTCAAAGACAAGAACAGACAGAGGTCAAGTATACAAATATACCCACGTGAAGAGATAGAAATAAGATATTTGAGGGGCATTTTCACAAAAAGTTGACTCTTTAGAGAAGTAGTTAAAATCACACTTTTGGGGGTGCGGGGTGGCTCAGTCAGTTAAGTGTCCGACTTCAGCTCAGGTCATAACCTCAAGGATTGTGGGTTCGAGCACCGCGGCGGGCTCTGTGCTGACGGCTCGGAGCCTGGGACCTGCTTCCAATTCTGTGTCTCCCTCTTTCTCTGCCTCTCCTCTGCTCGTGCTCGGTCTCTCAAAAATGAATGTTAAAATACTTTTTTAATAAAAAAAATTAAAGTTAGACTTCTTTAACCTGAATTTCCAGATGCAACTCACTTTGTAGAGTATTTGGAAAACTGAAATCCCCTCTCATTTTTATGAATAAAACTGGACTTGGATTTAAAAATACAAAGGAGGTCAAGAATGCAGCAAAACATATGCGGTACCCCCAAATCACACATTTAAAGGTAAGATGATCTTGGGGTGCCTGGGTGGCTCGGTTGGTTAAGCGTCTGACTTTGGCTCAGGTCATGATCTCACAGCTGATGAGTTTGAGCCCCACATCCGGCTGTCTGCTATCAACACAGAGCCCACTTTGGATCCTCTGTCTCCCTCTCTCTCTGCCCCTCCCCTGCTCCCTCTCTCTCAAAAATAAACATAAAAAAAATTTTTTTTAATTAAAAAAATAATAAAGGTAAGATTATCTTTTACTGATAAATTATTAAAAGTTCTGCTCAAAATAAGTTATGGAATATGCATGCAAAGCAGAGTTATTTTTATATTTGGTGTAATAGCGGAGACACTTCAAAAGAAAAGCACTATTGCAAAAGAACAAAACAAATGAGAGACCGCAGAATCACTTGGCTTTCTCAAGTCTTCCCTTAATATTCTGAGAGAGAGGGTATACAAGCTGCATTTAAAAAAAAATTAACTGCTTGCTCATGATCTCAGTTTTGAATTCGAGCCATGAATCAGGTTCTCTGTGGTCAGCACAGAGCCCCCTTCGGATCCTCTGTCTTTCTCTCTGGCCCTCCCCACTTGCGCGCGCGCGCTCTCTCTCTCTCTCTCTCTCTCTCTCTCAAAAACAGATATTAAAATCAAAATTAACGTAGTGTAGAAACTTCTCGCATTTGGAAATGAATGACTGATCATGGGTAGAGCCTAGAGGTTAGAGCCTAGAGGAGCTGCAGACGCTTGGATAACCGAGAGCTCTCGGCCACAGAGAGAATTGCCCCAGGATGGGGCTGGTGTAGACCAGGGTTGGGAAAGAAGTCCACCTGGCAGGGAACTGAGGTAGGAGCCAGAACAGACAAGCCTGCAGCACATTTCAGGGTGCGGACAGCAATCAAATACAGAAGTCCAAACAGGTTGTTCGTATGGCCTCTCTTCCCCACGTAGGCAGGGATTTTTAAATTTTGTGCACTGTCGCCTCCTCAGCTTCTGGGACAGCTCCCGGCTCAACTATGTGACGATTCCATGAACATGGACCAAGTTACAGAAGATACATTTGCCAAAGGAAATCAAATCCCCCAAATATCTAAAGAGCGCCTAGGCAGTGCTAGGTTAAGTACCTACCTATAATGCAGAAGTAACGGATAGGAAGCCCGGCAAGGAGATGTGAAAATGCACAGTGCTGGGCTGGAGGACGGGCTGGTGATGGGCTCAAGGGCGTCCCTGGAAAGAATGGCATCGGTAGGAAACACCGAAACTGACACCTGTGTCAGGCCCTGGGCTTGGCATTCAGTTCCCTGAGATCCCTGCACAGAAACCACTGCAGCTACCTTCATATACCTAATGCCGGCTCAGTGAACTTCTAGTAAGTGCTCATTAAATGTCTGTGAATTAATAAGCAGGCAATCAGGACCCAAGGAGGACACGGGATCTAGATGCAGGGTCAGCATGCTGGCCAGGACCAGCCAGGGAATCCCATTGTCCCCTCCTGTTCTCCTCCTCATTCACTTGAATGACCAGAGTCAGGCTGCATCTCAGACTGTCAGAATGAAGTCTGAGAAGACCTCTAGTCCCAGAATTCAATACCAAAATGTGAAGCCCCGGGGTGCCATTTGAGACTTCCGGAATCAAAATCCTGAGGGAGGTGGGGAGGGGGACCCAGAAACCAGCAAGATTTTAACCAAGTACCCAGGTAAGTCTCCTGCATGTCAAAGTTTGGATTCTACTAAAGTAGGATTTTGTAGGCAAGTAAAACGATCTAATTAGAATTTCTCTCAAGGACCCACATTAGTAACTGAAATCCCAAGGGCAAGGAAAACTAATCTGGGTGGTTACCGTGGACCAGGTACTGTTCAGCATGCTGTCATATATAGGGGTGGCTGGGTGGCTCCGTTGGTTAAGTGTCCAACTCCTGGTTTCAGTTCAGGTCATGATCTCGTGGTTGGTGAATCTGAGCCCTGCATTGGGCTCCATGCTGAGGGCACAGAGCCTGCTTGGGATTCTCTCTCTTCCTCTCTCTCTGCCCCTCCTCTGCCCTCTCTCTCTGTTTCTCTTTCAAAATACAAAACTTAAAAAAAATTTTTTTTAAGATGTTATCACATAGAACAATGTAATATTCAATAATCCAAGGTGGTAGTTTTACTACATCTACTTTTAAAGACACAAGTTCGGGGGCGCCTGGGTGACTCAGTCGGTTGAGCGTCCAACTTCGGCTCAGGGCATGATCTCACCGTCTGTGAGTTCAAGCCCCGCACCCGGCTCCGTGCTGACAGCTTGGAGCCTGCTTCAGATTCTATGTCTCCCTCTCTCTCTGCCCCTCCCCTGCTCTGCTCTGTCTCAAAGGTAAATAAAAACATTAAAAAAAAAAATTTTTTTTTTTTTTAAGAAAAAAAATAAAGACACAAGTTCAAGGCCAGTAACTAACTCGCCTAACATTGCACAAGTACCTAGCGGGAATCCAAACCACATTTAATTCCGGAGATCACCTGCTCCCCTACGTCTTGCTGCATCTTTTGGAAAGGCAGAATAGAGAGAACCGGGACATTCTGTAGTGCCTGTCTTCAAGAAATGTGCATAGAGTCAGTTACTGATTGGTTGAATCTGTCAAGATCAGTTTCTGAAAATCAAGATTTGCGGTTTCAATTACACACGCATGAAGTATAGACCTAGCATGCCTAAATCACCTATGACTTGAATCACCCTAAAAAAAAGGCAAGCACTGGGTAAAGTGGCCTGTCTGGGACAGAACTAAAACACTCAAGTGCACAGGGCAGCCGAGTACCTGACGAATGAAGGCGGGGTGGGGAGGAGTGGATAACTTACAGAGGCTGGGCTCCAGCCAACAAGTCCCTCCCCTGCGGCCGGGTCTCATATCTCCAAGAAAAGCCAAAAGTCCAGCTTTGCAAGTGGAAATATCCTGGTTTTAAAATATAGATAACTAATTCAAAGGTTTAAAACACATCTGGAAAACCGAACACACAGGTCTGGAAAACATGGTGGCCTATGGAGCGCCAGCCTGCAATCTGAAGTCTGGAGTATACAAATCCCAGGGAGTTAAGCTTCACAGAGTCAGTGGAATATTGTTCCGTGTAAAATGGTTTCGATCAGAGGCACGTGTCTCCGCATTATGCTTATAAGAAGCTATATCCTATCAGTACTGCTGGTTTGATTTGATAAAACCCACACCGCATGGGTCTTTAGATTTTATACCGTGTGTCACATGTGGCCTGACGGCCAAATTTTTGTAAACTGAATTGGACCAATTAACTTATCAACTAGGGATGATTAACCTTATCATGCCAGTTTGCCAGTGATGGTCAACTGGCGTTAGCCAATTGAAAATTTAGGATTCCCTGGCTTTTCAGCTCATTTTAAAGGAAACTGGAGTAACGCCTCTGGGGGGGGGGGGGGGAACCTTCGTTTTAGGAAGCACCCCATACCGCATCCGCTTTGTAGTAACCGCATTTGGAGATTTCCTAAATTGAACTTGTCGGTACAGAACCATTGAAGCTGCTGTTTCAAAGCTAACGAGTGACTGCACTACATAGAGGATTCAGGTTCTAAAACAGCAACTCACAAGAAACGAGCTTTTTTCATCCCTAGTATTATTTAATGATTTTATAACGTTAATTTACAAATGGCTATGAACAAGCCAATGTTTTTGTTGTTTCTAACATTTATTTCCAAGGTCTACCCAATATTGGCAACGCCCTAGGGGATATTTTCTTATCTATTTCACAGCAGGGTTAAAAAGAGAACTCTCCCTCGGCGCCTTTATTTTTGCAACGCGTCTGCATTTATTTCAGGTTACCAAGTGAGGCCACGTTAACCGACCAAGGCAGAAACCATCATTAAATCACGTTAATACACTGTCAAAACGCCACCAGGCTAACGATGTTAAACGTAGTGTAGACGCCCGAGCATCGGTGTGAACGGATAAAAAAGGCACTTACGAGGATGACCCGCACAGATTCCTAGTTTCAAGCCCCAACAAAAAGCCTCCAGGAAGTGAAGTCGGCAGGTTCTAATTTCACTTATTTTCAGGGCTGTGTGTGCCTTTTGAAATGGTTATCGGAGTTTTCCACCGTAAAAGCAAAGCGCATCGGCGGAGTCTGGTGGATTTTGAGCAGAAAAGCCTCCTCTGTCCCGGAAGTCTGACGGAGCCGAGTTCCCGGAGCCGCGCGGCCGCCCGCCCCGATGCACCCCTGCCGCCGGGGGCTGCCGGGGCTGGGCGGGGCCGGCGGGCCGCTTTGGGCTGGGGGGGTTTCGCCGTCGCGGGAGGGCCCCGCGGGGCCAACCCGAGCCGCCGGCCGGCCCTGGGCTTGAGAGAAACTAGAGAACTTGCGCGCCCCGCCCGGACTTGCCCGAGCGTCTCCGCTCCCGCGAGCGGCGCTTCCAGTCCGCGCCCCGTCCTCCTGCGGCCGGGCGGGCTCTGCGCCCTCGCCGGCTGCCCCCTTCCTCCTTCCACCGCCTGCGCCCCGCCCCCTCCTCTTACTTCCTCATCCCTGCTTCCTCCCGCCCTGCCCCCTCTCCCCCCTCCTTCCTCCACTTCTAACCCCCTCGGCGGCTCCCCTCTTCTTTCCCTCGCTTCTCCCTCTCGCACCCCCCTTCTCTCCCTCCCCACCTCTTCCCGATCTCCTTCCTTCTACCACCCCGGCCCCTCCCCCGCCCGCCCGCCTCTCACCTCCTTCCCTCGCTTCTTCCTCTCCCACTCCCCCCCACCTCCTTTCCTTCCTCTCATCTCCTCCTACCCCCATGTCTTCCTTCCTCCACCTCCGCCACTCCCCACCTCCTCTTCCCTCCTTCCCTCTCACTTCTCCCTACTTCCTTTACCCCCCCACCTTGTCCAAACCCCCCTTCCTCCACCTGTGTCCCTACCTCTCTTCCTACCTCCCTGTCCTCTTCTTCCAGCCCGCCCCCCCCCCCCCCCCCGCCCCGGAAAGCCCTGCCCTTGTATCAAGGCCCAGCCCCAAGGGCCGCGCCCTCCGCTTTGCCCTCCGCTTTTCTTCTCGATTTGGCGATGATTGTGCTCTTGAAGTTTGGCACAGATAAAAGCGCGGGAGTCCTTCTTATCGTAAAGAGGACGATGAGGGTCTCAAAGGGGGCTGGGAGAGAGGCGAGAGAACAGGGGAGCAAGTTGGTGCCGGTGTGCTGGTAGGACCGTTTAGAGCCGAATTTATTTGGACACCTGCACGGGGGTGGCGTGGTAGAAAGATAAGGTGGCCTGGACCGCGGAGTTCCAGGGAGGGAGAGTATGGTATTTCTGCTGCCAGAAGTGAGGGCCACCGTCTGGTTCCCCACACCCCGCCCCCACGCCCGCCTCAAGTTCAGTAAATCACGTGGGTCTGTTATTCTAATTTTGCCCTTTAGGACACCGAGGCCCCGATAGGCTAAGTGCTTTGGCCATAACCGCACAGCTCTTGGTGACTGACCCAGGACTCACACTCTCCCACAAAAGGAATACACAGTAGTGAGGAGGGGGACACGGCCAAGGCAAGTTAAACTTGGGGGTTTTAATGGGGCCCTTGCAACACATCCAGAAATCTCTGCTGGATTATGAGCAACCCCCTGGGAAAAACTGGGATTCTTGGGTCCTACACTGCGTTACGGGGTGACTTTCCCTGGAGACTAAGGAGACGGGTGCCGGGTGGTGGCGATGGGATATTTGTGGTTCCGCACCTGTGCCTGTTCCTTTCCTGTTTATCCCCGGCAAATACAAAACACACCTGTTTCTGTTAGGCTCCTCAGATGGTTTCTTTTCAGAAGGTTTCGCGCTACCACTCAGGATGTTTTTTGCTTCGGTTGCGTTTTCATTACTACTTGGTATCTACACACTCATACGTCACCGGAACACGCCCTAGTCCTCACCCGACCATGAGATAAAGCCTTGATCAGCCCAGCGGTCTAAGAAAGTCGGCGGGAAGCCTGGTTCTTAACATACAATGTTCTACACCCGTTCCAACGGAGCGCAGAGGGAATCGGTGTTTAAAACTCACTCTGTGTCGTGGAATAATACCTCAGGGTGCCATCCGATGGTTCATTTATCTCTAAAGCGCCTACGGCTGCCATATTGATAAATAACCCCCCCCCACACACACACACACACAAGGAATGCTAGGAAGTTATCCTTCTGGTTACCCTTTCTCCATGTTTGTGAGTTGAGAACGGAAGCGAACAAAAGGAGGCTTGCCACACAGCCTGACACCCCAGCCTTATTTTTTGGTGGTGGGTGCGTGAGGCAGCTCCTGAGGCAGCCGGCCCAGTGAAGGGGGACATCAGTTCTCATGACCAGCTCTGGGAGCAGTCGTGAGTCCCCACTATGGAAGGGGCCTCTGGTTCCGGGCTGCCCCACCACAGAATCGGGCCATTTTCTCCAGGGTGGCCTACTCGGCCTCATCTTTTTGTCAGGACGGCCTACGTGGTGGAAGACAGAGCTGAGGCTTCCTCTAAGAAACTCCTCCGCCAGGGGCCTGAAGTCTTGCTTTCTTGGCATAGAGGAGGGACACCGGAACTGGGTCAGAGAACCTCCTCCTTCCCCGCAGGGCCCCCTGAGGAGGGGGAAACCATCAGGGGAGTCAAAATGAAGCAAAGCCTAGGCTGATGCCTGTGGCTGACAAGCCACCTCCCTGTGCTCAGGAGGCCGGGTCCCCGCTGGGATGCCCTGGGCCTCAGACCTCTCCTGGCCACTCCTGCTCGCATTCCTAGGGAATCCAGGGGCAAGTCCAGGCTGATGGGCTCCCAGAGGAACAATGGGCATGTGTTTGCCATTTGACCGAGACCTTCTACAAACAATGCTTGGATCCCAGGTCTGGCTCCGGGGCAAGGGAGCCTCAGGCCCTTGCTGTGGCAGAACAGAGAGGGAGGCTACTCTGGGCTTTCAGCACCTCTTAAATCATCCCTGAGAGAGAGCCACTTACTTCCCCGCGCTCAGGCCGCCGCTGGCCGTGTCACGAGAAGATGAACTAACAGTAATAAAATCAAGATGAAGTTCTGCGTAAATCTTTCCCAGCTCACAAAGATGGGAGAAAGTGGAAGACGAAAGGCATATGAAAGACCATCTAGTTCTAGCTCCTCATCCCGCCGCTGCAAAACCTGAGGCCCGAGGAAGCGTGTCGACCGCCGTCCCTGGCAGGAGGGAGCCTGGGCCACCGGCTTCCCACGGTCCTTGCTGCCCTGCTATATAGCCCCACAACATCTTCTGGCTTTCAAAAACCAGTCAAGGAGAAATCAGTCCTCCAGGAATTCACCTCCCTCTGCGTTTATTGTTTCCAGCTGCTAAAAATTGGCACCGTTAAAAGTGGGTCGCCCTGCCAGCCACCGAGGGTCAGGGCTCTGGGGAGTGCTGATTTGGAGGCGCCGGGAACAGGCAGGTGATTGGAAACATAATTGCCAGTCTTCTCCCGGGCACCTGGGGATTTCTGTCACTC
Organism: Herpailurus yagouaroundi; assembly: GCF_014898765.1. Lineage (NCBI taxonomy): Eukaryota > Metazoa > Chordata > Mammalia > Carnivora > Felidae > Herpailurus > Herpailurus yagouaroundi. Next base: position 9,092,535 of record NW_024412428.1, on the reverse strand, counting down.
AGGTCCCTGGGTGTGTGGCCCTCGGCAAATACTCACCCGCAGAGTCAATGGCGAACTCCATCCAACTCTGGTCCTCCGTACATTTGTCCTCCGGGGATGGAAAGCTGGGGGAAATATTTCCTAATCTATACATTTGCCTTCTGGGGAGGAAAAGCTGGAGAAAATATTTGCTAATCTAGTTGGCCTCGGACGGAAAGCAGTTTTTGCCCGATGCAAGCCCTCGGAGAGGAAATGCATATTTAGGACCCACAGCGCTCTCCAGCATCCTTTACTGGACCCGATATAGAGGGAAATTGTCTCCACATCAGGTCTCTCTGTGCAGTCAGCTTTCCCTTCTCCACGGGCCGGGCCGCCAGCCCCAGGGCAAGACACCCCTTAACAACTACCACATCCACCTCTTCTCTAGGGAAGAGATTCTGGCCCAGGACGGAAAGTGTGAAGGGTCCGGCCTGGGTCAGGTGCACAGCCCGATCGAAGTCAGGGTGGCCACAGGTGGGATCCCCTACCGCGTGACTGGCTGCCACGCGGGTCTTCCAGACAGAAGAAGGAAACGCGATGGGCAGACGTTTATAAAGCGTGACTATCCTGGGCTTCAATCAAATTAGTTATTGACATAGAAAACGTGGAATGGTGTAGGTGGGAGTGTTGAGGAACGATTCAGACACCGGAGCCTAATTTCCGGAGTGAAAAATTGTCTCTCTTCGAGCTGTGTCTTTTTAGGTAGCAGTTTCCTTTTGATGCAACGCCTATCCTCTGGGCACTATTAAGAAAGCCCATCAAACAGACATCTTAATCTTTTTTTGTGCTTTCAATGTTTATTTATTTATTTTTGAGAGAGAGAAAGAGTGAGCACAGAAAGACAGGGAGACACAGAATCCGGAGCAGGCTCCGGGCTCCCAGCTGTCAGGGCAGAGCCCAACCTGGGGCTTGGACTCACGAACTGTGAGATCATGACCTGAGCCAAGGTCAGACGCTCAACCGACTGAGCCACCCAGGAGCCCCAGACATCTTAATGTTTTATGTGACTATCGTATATGTTTTCATCCTGTTGATGGTGTGCTAGCTTAGACAGATATGAAAATGAAATAAAAGTGTAATTTGAAACTTATGTGTGCTGAAATACATATATGCACACACACATATGTTTTTAAAAACCCCACCTATTTCCAAAAAGGATTGGAAGCAACTTCTAATAAAAACACAGAAGAAATGTGACCAAAAGCCATTAACACTAAAAAAAAAAAAAAAAAAAAAAAAGTAAAAGGGGTGCCTGGGTGGCTCAGTCGGTTGAGCGGCTGACTTCGGCTCAGGTCATGATCTCGTGGTCCGTGAGTTCGAGCCCCATGTCGGGCTCTGTGCTGACAGCTCAGAGCCTGGAGCCTGCTTCCGATCCTGTGTCTCCCTCTCTCGCTGCCCTTCCCCCACTCATACTTCGTCTCACTCTCTCTCAAAAATAAATAAATGTAAAAAAAAAAAAATTTAATAAAAAAAAAAGTAAAAGCCATGTAGCAAACAGGTTGCAGATGAGTGGAGTGACAGAGGCTGGACAGACTCGAGTTCCCGGCCTGAACTGATTCGTAAACCTCGTTCTGAACTTCCTAATATTCAAGGCAAAGAAGAAAATGTTATGAATGACATTGCTCTTATTATTTAAACAGTGTCAACCTCTCAAAATATAGTCCAGGGACTGTTGTCATCCTGAAAACCCCTTCGGGGGGTCCGCAGATCAAAACTGTTTTCGTAATGATACAAAGGCATCGTTTGCTTCTTTCGCTCCCATTGCGTGGTGCGTGTCCAGTGGAGTTTTTAGGAGCCCCGTGTCATGTAATAACACCACAGAATGCAGAAGCAAACACGCGAATCCAGCTCCTACCAAGCCAGACATTCAAGAGATTAGCAAAACTTTAAAACAATGTCACTCTTCTCACTAATTTATTTTTACTTTTTTCAAAATGTTCATTGTATTTTTGAGAGAGGGAGAGAATGCGCTAGCCAGGGAGGAGCAGAGAGAGAGAGGGACAGAGGATCCAAAGCAGGCCCTGCGCTGACCGCAGTGAGCCCACCCCCGACGTGGGGCTCAAACCCAGGAACCGTGAGATCACGACCTGAGCCGAAGTGGGACGCTTAACCAAATGAGCCACCCAGGCGCCCCATCGCTAATTTATTCCTGTTTTGGAAATTTATTTTCATAAAACATTAATTACGTTGGTGTATTATGGGTTTATTGCTATTATTTTTAATGAATTAGTAAAGAGTTAATTTTTGTGTTAATTTCTAATATGGCAAATACCTTGGATATAGCCTAGATACATAAAAACTCTTTAGGATTCTTAATAACTTTTTAAGAACGTAAAGGGATCCTGTGACCAAAAGGTTCGAGAACCGCTGATCAGAGTATTACTATTATTTATGCATCTGGGATGGTCATTTTTGCCCCAAAAGTTCCTTTCTAGAAGGCAGTGGTCACGGCTACATTTGCTCCCCTGCCAAATTAAAATCATTTTATGAACAGATGAAGTATCTTTTTTGTACACATACATTCACGTACGTTTATTCCTCATTATATCTGTTCAAGAAATACTTATTGAGCACCCGGTGCATATATTCCAGGTTTATGCCTGACTCTGTGAAGATAGTGAAAGGTAAGAGAAACATGACCCCGTCCTCACGCAGATCTGTGATCTAATTTGCAAAGGAGAAACAATGAGGACTTGAAAATAATTCAGGATCAATATAAAACCAGATGGAAATTGCTTTTGTTTATATTCACATAAAGTACCAATTAAAAAAAATATATATATATGCTAGGGGTGACTGGTGGCTTAGTAGGTTGAGTGTCCAACTTCAGGTCAGGTCATGATCTCAAGGTTTGTGAGTTCAAGCCCCACATCCGGCTTGCTGTTGTCAGTGCAGAACCCGCTTCAGATCTTCTGTCTTCCTCACTCTCTGCCCCTCCCCCGCTCATGCTCTTGCGCACTCGCGCGCTCTCTCTCTCCCTCTCTCTATTTCTTTTTTTAAATTTTTTTTTTCAACGTTTATTTATTTTGGGGACAGAGACAGAGCATGAACAGGGGAGGGGCAGAGAGAGAGGGAGACACAGAATCGGAAACAGGCTCCAGGCTCTGAGCCATCAGCCCAGAGCCCGACGCGGGGCTCGAACTCGCGGACCGCGAGATCGTGACCTGGCTGAAGTCGGACGCTTAACCGACTGCGCCACCCAGGCGCCCCTCCCTCTCTCTATTTCAAAAATGAATAAACATTCTGGGGCACCTGGGTAGCTCAGTCAGTTGGGCGTCCCACTTTGGCTCAGGTCATGATCTCACGGTTCGTGGGTTTGAGCCCCGTGTCTGGCTCTGTGCGGACAGCTCAGAGCCTGGAGCCTGCTTCGGATTCTGTGTCTCCCTCTCTCTCTGCCCCTCCCCTGCTTGTCCTCTATCTCTATCTCAAAAATAAGTAAAAATTAAAAAAATTTTTAAATTTTATTTATTTATTTATTTATTTCATTTATTTCATTTATTTATTTTTGAGAAACAGAGTGAGACAAAGTGTGAGCAGGGGAGGGGCAGAGAGAGAAGGAGACACAGAATCTGAAGCAGGCTCCAGGCCCTGAGCAAGTGGTCAGCACAGAGCCTGACGCGGAGCTCGAACCCACAAACTGTGAGATCATGACCTGAGCCAAAGTCGGATGCTCAACCGACTGAGCCACCCGGGCACCCCTAAAAAATTTTTTTTAATGAATAAACATTCATTTATATATGTGTGTGTGTATATATATATATATATATACACACACACTATTTATACATTTATATATAAAAATATATATATACTATTCATACATATATATAAAATATATATACTATTTATACATATAATATATATGTTATATATATATATTTATATATATATATACTATTATTTTACTGAGTCCGAAAATTTGAGGTTAGTTTCCTGACAGGAGTACATCTTTGACAGGTATTAGATTTACTGGTGATTCAAGTTATAGCAGCCCTGATCTGTTATTATTGTGTTTAAAAGTATGATGTGTTTTGAGAAAATTCAGTGTAGGTAAACAGAAACCTACGTTAGAAAGTACTATACTTGCATTGCAAAAGGGTTTTTCATTTTGGAAATACTATAGTGGACTTCCACAAAGCATGATCAATAACCTTATTGAACAGTTCATTGTATACTTAAAATACAATTCGCATTATCACAATTGATTCACAACTTTTCAGTTATGTGCATCATACATTTAGGAAGGTAAAATTGTATTGTACGGTTACAGTAAAAAAGCAGGAAGAGAGTTTCTAGTTGTGGTCAGTGACTAATGTCAGTGGGGCCTTAGGACAGGAGGCAAAGTGGAGAATTGGTAAAAGAGAGGGGCCAGAGGAAATATGACCTGTGAGGTGTTCTACTTGAACTTCATTTCTTTGTTTGACAGTATGGTGGGGCTGAAAGATCAAGGCAGGGCATGTAAATTTCAGTATGGCATCAGACAAAATTCTCTTAGAGTGTCTTTGTTGATTCTTGGAGAGACGTAGGGTAGAGGTAGGGCAGATTAGATTGGTTCGTAGCTGGTTGCACAATCAACTTCCCAAAAGTCTTGAAATGGATCCATTTCAATATTGATGGAGGTCCCTAGTGACTTGCCACGGGACTCTGCCTTCAGCCCCACTCAGTACAATATTGTTATAAGTGATATCCTGAAGACATCTGTGGGTGACCCATGTGGGAGGAACAGCTTACACATTGAGATGCTAGAGCCAGGGTCCAAAAATATTTTCAAAGTTGGAACCAAGTGTCACGTCTCATAAGATAGAATTTAATAGGGAAGCATCCCACAGTTCTGTACCTAAAAGCCATCCAGACAAGTTGAGGATGATTGGAACCTGGCATGTTTAAATGGAACCAGGATAAGGCACATACAAAAATGTACCTGTAAAGACTTTGTTAGGAGTCGGCCACCACCTGGCATGTAGCATGTTTCCCGAAGCTCCCTGGTATTGGTAGATGTTATTCCAGGGAACAGGAGGCTGAGGGGAGAGAAGAAACTGAAGTGGGGAGTGTGGTTTAAGAGGGCAATATGCAAATGAAAAAATAAAACCTTTTTTTTTTTTAAGGCTGAACTCCTCTGTTTTAATGTTTTATTTATTTTTGAGAGAGAGAGAGAGAGAGAGAGAGAGAGGCAGAGTATGAGCTGGGCAGGGGCAGAGACAGAGGGAGGCAGAATCCACAAAGCAGACTCCAGGCTCTGAGCTGTCAGCGCAGAGCCCGACACAGGGCTCGAACCTGTGAACCACGAGATCATGACCTGAGCAGAAGTCAGACGCCCGACTGACTGGGCTACCCAGGCGCCCCAAAAATAAAAGCCTTCTTAAAATGGTCCACGAGAGGCTTTAGATTGTATCATTCGAAATCGTATGTCTAGAATAAAGGAGGGGATTGGCCCGCTCTACTCCGCAAGTTAGCCCTCTCCCGAAATGTTGGGGGCGATTCTGGCTTACTGCCTCTTACGGAGACTTTGACCAGCTAGAATCTCGCAACTAATATGGAAGAAGTCTTGAAATTATGTCATGTCTCTCTGTCGTGCCGCTCTCAACAGGGCAAAGTATGGCCCTAGACCTTCAAGGCCACCTGACTCCTGCTATCTGTCAAACCTCCCTTCTCTCCCTTCTCCATTTCAGCCTGGCTCGCCTCCTGGCTCTTTCTCAAACGTCGAGCATTTATCCTTGTGGGGTCTTTGCTCTTCCCCTCACATAGTCACATGGCTCACCCCTCAGTTCGGTCACATCTTCGCCCCAGTGTTACCTCCTCATTTGGACCTCCCTTAACCTCCCAACCTAAACACTCCCAGTCTCTTCACCTTGCTTTTCCTTCGGTGTATTTATCATTCCCTGACATTATATTATAAATCTACTTAACTGTTCATTTTCTGTCTTCGTCAATAGAATGCAGGTCCCAGGAGGGCTGGCGCTTCGTTTGGTTCCCCTAGCCATTCCCTTGCTGCTGATACACCTTAGGTGCTCCCTGAGCGCTTTTTTTTTTTTTTTTTAAATTTTTTTTAACGTTTATTTATTTTTGAGACAGAGAGAGACAGAGCATGAACGGGGGAGGAACAGAGAGAGAGGGAGACACAGAATCGGAAGCAGGCTCCAGGCTCTGGGCCATCAGCCCAGAGCCCGACGCGGGGCTCGAACTCACGGAGAGTGAGATCGTGACCTGAGCTGAAGTCGGACACTCAACCGACTGAGCCACCCAGGCGCCCCTCCTGAGCGCTTTTTGACGAACTCAAAGGCCACACTGCAAACCCACAGAAGGGAGGCCTCCGAGAGCTACAGCAAACATTGAAGGAACTACTTTGTGGAAGAGGCCTCTCCCACATGGCCAGGCCACAACGATGAGTGGGCGCTCAAGACCAAGGAGCTCTGGGACCGACTCTCAAACATTTCTCAGAGTTGGAAAGGGTGGGCGGGCCGCCTGGACCATCCCCGCCACAGGTCATGGTTCCTCAGAGGTGAGAAAGTTACCCGGCAGAGGCATTGTTTGGGACTTGAATTCAATGACACTTAAGACTTTTTTCTGTTCTAAGGGTGCCTGGGTGGCTTAGTCGGTTAAGCATCCAAACTTTGGCTCAGATCATGATCTCGAGGCCTGGGAGTCCGAGCCCCGCATCAGGCTCTGTGCTGACAGCTTAGGGCCTGGAGCCTGCTTCGCGTTCTGTGTCTCCTTCTCTCTTTCTCTGCCCCTCCCCCGATCACATTCTGTCTCTCTCTCTCAAAAATAAATAAACATTAAAAAAAAAAAAACCACTTTAAATAATAATTTAAAAAAAAGACTTTTTTCTATTCCAAATTTTATGAGATTGTCACAGGTCAGACCACCTCTTTCTTGTGAAAACATTTCTGATTTGGTCTGCTGGAATAGTTTTTCCCAGCCTTGTAAATAATTGCAAATGTTGCCTTCTCAGTATCTTTCTAGATAAGATATGGCATCTGTCCCAAGGAGAATGATTTCAGCACTCAATAGCTGAGAAAGGAAATGAATTCTCCATTGTGGCTCCTAGGGCGACTTAGGTAGTCAGGCATTATCCCGGGATGGACAGACAGACAAAAGGGTAAACCAGATTTTGGTATGCTTTTTTTTTTTTTTTTTTTAGACATTCTTTTTTTTTTTTTTTTTTTAACGTTTATTTATTTTTGAGACAGAGCATGAACAGGGGAGGGGCAGAGAGAGAGGGAGACACAGAATCGGAAACAGGCTCCGCCTCTGAGCCGTCAGCCCAGAGCCCGACGCGGGGCTCTAACTCACAGACGGCGAGATCACGACCTGAGCCAAAGTCGGACGCTTAACCGACTGAGCCACCCAGGCGCCCCTTTGGTATGCTTTTTGAACGAGGCAAAGTTTCCTTTCTGAAAATCGCACTAACCGTTTAACCCAGAGCTCAGAGAACACCGAACACAGAGGCCTGTGTATTTTTATAAATTAAAACAAACAAGAAACTCTTAACAGTGCTTGCAGAGGACTCTGTGTTTCTCACTTGGGGAAAAAGGGACAGAATATCAGTGTGGAGGGACTCCAGGCGCCTTCCAGTTAATATCTCCAGCACTGACTTACTCCCACAGTCCTGAAGCAGGCCAAGAACAGAGACACGCTTGAAAGTGTGCCATGGGAATTTGTGACCGCTTCTCTCGCTGTGTGATGAGATTTTAGCTGCCTGTAAATGTCTGAGGTTGGAACCCCATGGCTAGTGTTCCGTTAACCTAAAAAGTAGGAGGGAAAAAAAAAAAAAAAAAAAGCCCTTCCCGAAATTCTAAATTTATAAAACGTATTTCAAAAAGCAAACAAAAAGCCCAAACATCACGTCAGCACGTTAAAACAACCACTACTGAGCGAGATAAAGGCAGACACTTCTTTCTCTCCCAACAGTCAGATTCTAGAACGTGATTTCAGGAGATGGGGAGGGGAATATATGGATGCGTGGTACTAGTTCGTAGGGACGGCCCAGGAAATGAATTTGGACCGAAAGGGAGCCAGTGAAGCCAGATCAGACCCAAGACGAGAAATGGGGGTGCTTCTATTACACCTAGGACATCCTGGGTGTCCTAGGACATGGGACAACTGATGTACTTCCCTGGACACCAGCACCTCATGGTGACTTTCCTAGGGGACTCTACGTTGTTTGGGTTGGCCTTCGGGTCCTACCCGGTGCTGCTGACTGGGCCTCCCTTTCCTGGGTCCTCTTGTACCCTACAGAGTAAATCAGTGGAATCAAGACAGCTAACCAGGGTGGGCCCCGGGGGTCCGAGATGCATCGCAATTGTTCTTTATGTTTTACTGGCCTACTGCACGCTGGGCTGCCAGTTCCTTAAGGACAGGGACGATATTGTCACCATTGTCTCCCCCGCACCTGGCACAGCCCCAGCCCCAAAGTCAGCCCTCCATACAGGTATTTTTGTTATTGTTAAATGACAGTGAAAAGGTCCAAAGAAATGCAAGCCCGCCTTAACCTTCTTCTAACCAATGGCACAGATTACATATTTTTTATGAGCGCGTGGTTTTCTTCCTCCATGTTGTTTTGGACCCTCAAGTAATGGGCATCACATACATCTTGTCACCTGATGGATTTCTCTGGTGGTCTGGGTAGTGAGCACAGCGTCTGAGTCCTTGCTCCCCACTGAATCTCCCACACGGTGGCCGGCACCCCATCGATGATCAAAAACGTTCGTTAAATAAGTAAAAAAAAAAAAAAAAAAAATTAAATTAAATTAAGTTTAAAAAAATAAAAGTAATCGCTACCGGCCTCACTTGCACCTACCCGGCTGCTGACATTACCCAACGAAGGGGCCTCTTTCAAAACTCGACGGGTTAGGAAACTGAATTTCCCTAAAGGGAAAAGCTGTGAGGACAGCAGGCCCTTTTTCCTACTGCTTTCTGGGAAGGTGAGGAGAAACAGGGGACAAAGGTTCCCAGGGTCCTGGTCCTGCACTGCCCGATGGCCTTTCAGAGGTGACCCGGAGCCCCGGCCTCGCTCATCAGACCATAAAAGCCCCAGAAAGGAGAGCGGTCGGGTTCGCAGGCCAGGAAGGCATTTCGTCCCCCGCGCGACGAGGTAACTCCTCTCCCGCGCGGCCACCAAGTGTTCCAAAGGCGAGGACGGGGAGAAATGTGGTGGGGGGGACAGAGGGCGACGCGGCTCTCCGCTGCCCCCGCCTCCCGGGGCCTCCATTTGGTGAGTTCACCGTGGGCCCCAGAGCCAGGAGAGAGACACCTGCCGGTGGCTCGCGGCAGTGCGTGTCCCCGCGAGTCCTTGGGACGCACACGCAGGGCCCTGGGAGGCCGGCGCGGGCGGGGAGGGGGCCGCGCAGCACGGATCCCCCCCTTCCTCGGCGCACGACTTCTTGATTCCGCTTCCAAGGACCCGGCATGATCTCTTCTTTGGACGTTCTTCGGATTTTTTATTTTTTTATTTTTTTAAACACACACATGTTTACGTATAGGGGAGACCAAGTGTCCCCGTGCCTGGGCCCTTCTGGACATCTTGAGCCAGCGAGACTCCCCACGCCTGCTTCTCTGGCGGTTGCTAGGCTAAGGCAGTACAAGAACAGACTCAGCGGTCCTTGAAAGAGAGGGCAAAGTCTCACTAGGTTTCTTTTCTCTTTCTTTCTTTCTTTCTTTCTTTCTTTCTTTCTTTCTTTCTTTCTTTCTTTTCTTTCCCTTCCTTCCTTCCTTCCTTCCTTCCTTCCTTCCTTCCTTCCTCTCTTTCTTTCCTTTCAGTTATTTATTTGTTTGTAAATAGTAATCTCTGCACCCAAGGTGGGGCTCGAACTCAGGATCCCCAGACCAAGACTGAGTCAATCCAGCGCCCCCCACTAGGTTTCTTTAACGTTATCGGTTAGCCGGATTGCTTTCTGGGAAAGTCACCCTCACCGGTATTCGGCTTCAGGCGGAGTCCCAAACGGGTGCTTGCCCCCGCGCCCTGGGTTTCTGCCCGTGCATGGGAGGATGTGCAAGGCAAAAACTGCGTGTGAAGCCATAGTGAAAAACGCGAGTTAAGTGCCCTGAGAACAAATACCTCACTATGAATGAGGCTGGGCCCTTGGGAGTACAGGCTGGTGGGAACCTGGCAATTCTTATTCATCGTTTGCCACGAACCAGAAGAAAGAACCCCATGAAGACTGAAGAAGTAAAAAGGCTTCTTGGGGCTGCTGGTCTGGAGCGAATCCCTGCAGAGAGAGGGGAATTGGAGTCCTTGGAAGGCAAGGGATGAACAGAGCATTCTATTTCAGGAAAACAGTGGCTTAAGGTGAGATGCTACTGGCCAGGTAGGGTCTGTGGACCACGTGACCCACAGGGACCCGCAGCCGGTCCTCCTCAGCCCGGGAAGTGCATGGAACCTCTGGAAATTCCTCTGTGAAAGCAGCCAGTCTCAAAGCTGCTCTGGCCTCCGGGGAACTTCTTAGAAATGCAAATTTGAGGGCCCGCCCTAGACCTACTGAATCATAATCTCTGGGGGTGGGCCTCAGTCTTTAAGAAGCCCCGTGGGTGATTCTGATGTTCTATAAAGTTTGGGAAGCCCTGGATTAGGAAATGGAGAAGAAAGGAGCTGACTGGATGGCAGGCCAAGTGCGGGGCAGTGAGAACTGAGCTCCCCGTGTATAAACACGGGGGACTATAGGTGTACCACCGACGGGTGTAGATTATGGGGAAGGGGATTCAGTTTGGGAGGGGGAGAGCGCCAGATAAAGGTCATTTGGGGCCTGTCGAGTTTAGTGTGAGGGCCGGGCACCCATATCAAAATGCCTCGAGACAGTTGGAAGTCAGGGCCTGACACACATTGGGGAGAGCGGGGATGGGGTCACGTCACCTGCGTGGAGTGGAAATGAAAGAGGGGGTCCGCTCACTGTGATCAGACAGAGACGGGAGGACAGAGAGTCCAAAACCCTGCAGGGAAAAGCTGGTCAGAGAGGAAGGAAGAAGCACCAACAGTGTGGTGCCACTGAGGCAGAGAAAGGAAAGAGATCTCAGGGTTGGTGAGTTTGAGCTCTGTGCTGACAGTGGGAACCCGCTTGGGATTCTCTCTCTCCCTCTCTCTCTCTGCCTCTCCCCTGCTCACACAGGACTCTCTCTCTCAAAATAAATAAACTTTAAAAACATAGGTATATATATTTGGGTGTCAACTATACTTTGATTTTTAAAAAGATGTATTTTGGGACCCCTGGGTGGCTCAGTCGGTTGAGTGTCCGACTTTGGCTCAGGTCACGATCTCACGGTTTATGGGTTCAAGCCCCGGAGGGGGTTCTGGGGCTCTGAGCTGACAGTTCAGAGCCTCGAGCGTCCTTTAGATTCTGTATCTTCCTCTCTGCCCCTCCCCTGCTTGCATTCTGTCTCTGTCTCTCAAAAATGAATAAACGTTTAAAAAAATTTTTTAAAAGATATATTTTGAGTGGGGGGGCTACATCATTTCTGTGGCATTCTTGCCAAAAATGTCTAACTTCGGTACAATCATGAAAAAACACTAGACCAACTGAAAGGGAGGGACATTTGACAAAATAATTGATCAATACTCTTCAGAAGTGTCAAGGTCATAAAATTTAAGGCCGATGAACTCTCATAGATTCAGGAGACCAAGGAGAAATAATGAAATGCCACGTGAGACACTGAATGGGGTCCTGGAACCAGAAAAGGGACATTAGCAGAAAACAGGAGTCCCTAGTTCAGTTGATAGTACAGCACCAATGTTAATTTCCTGGTTTTGACCATTACACTGGGGGAAGCTGGATGAGGCCGAGGGTTCCTGCTGCTGTAACAAAATGGCACAGATTGGGTGGCATTTAAATGGAGATTTATTTCTCAGCCCCTTGGTTGGAAGTACAAGATCGTGGTGCCGGCGGCAGATTCCATGTCTGGTGAGGGCCTGCTTCTCCACTTACAGATGGTGCCTTCTTGCTACGTTCCTCATAAGGTGAAAAGGCCTAGAGAGCTCTACGGAGCCTCCTTTGTAAGAGCACTAATTCCATCCCCGAGGGCTCCCTGCTCATGGCCTCCGCACCTCCCAACGCCCCAGCTCCTAATACCATCACTTTGCTCGTTAGGATTCCCACCTATGAATTTTGAGGGGGCACGTGCTTTCGGACCACAGCAGGGGCTGTACGGAAATTCTGTGCCGTCTTCCTGCAACTTTTCTGAAAGTCCAAAATGAGTTCAGAGCACAGCTTAAAAACAACACGTATTTTTTGTCTGTGTGAACCGGGCGGGGGAGGGGACACGAAACAAAATGCGGTGAGTGGCGGTGAAAGAAGTTTGGGAGCCACACTTCCCCGGGGTGTGGAGGGCCTGTGCACCGGGCAGTGAGGGTGAACTCCTGCCGCTGAGGTCCTGGGAGACTTTGTGCGTGTTTGTCGGGGAGGGCGAGAGGCTGCAGGTAAAGGTAAGGGGTCATGGTCGGAGAGGGGGCCGGGCTTGTCCCAGCGCGTGCAGGCTAATAGAGGCAAGCCTCCAGTTCTGCTGTTCGACAGATGCTGTGGATTCCAGAAGGAGAGGAATTGTGACCCCAGGAAATCTGCGAGGTGGGCAGGCAATGTGGATGTTAAAGCTGTCACGGCGATATCCTGTTACAACCTACAGCAGCCACTTGGGGAGAAGTTACAGGCCAGAAACGGATCCCCTGCTCCCCAGGGGAGAGTGGCATTTGTTAGTTAGGGGTGTGTCCTTTCTTTGATTTTTGCTTTTTGGGGTGGGAGGAGGAAGAGGACCTAATTTCATAATCCAAGTTTTGCAATCAAAGTTATGATCGAAGACTTATTTTATAATTGAAGCCTCTCTGAAACCCAAAGCCCTAGGCAGATAACTGTCCCTCCTTCATGAGGAATCCTTCAAGCAACCTGGAGGAATGGAAGATTCTGGTAATTCATTAGCTTCTAATTTCGCAAATGTTTTGAGTTAGAGCCTAGAGCCGTGGTTCTCAACTGAGGGCGATTTTGCGTCCTCCCCGCTG
>NW_024412428.1:9058723-9079438 GCF_014898765.1 Herpailurus yagouaroundi | reverse complement strand
CCCCCCGCCCCAAGACGTTTGGCATTGTCTGGAGACATTTTCGATTGTCATGACTGGGTGTGCACAAGACAGCGCTTTACCCCTCAACAGAAAATTATCCAGCCCAGAATGTCCATAGTGCCAAAGTTGAGAAACCCTGAATTAGAGGAGATGAAAACCTGAGGTCTGTTTATGGTTAGGAACGTTGCCTGGGTGCCTCTCACAAAAGAAGGGTATTAAACTTCATTTCTTGGCTTCGTTTCAAGTGGATAATTATAACCTGCCTACCTAAAATTTACACTTTAATTTTCAATGGGTATCTTTCTTCAGTTCATGCTTAAACAGGCTTGGTGTGGCTGTATTCTTGACAACAGGGCGATACTCTGTGCCTGAGTCGGTTATAGGTCAATAGCAGGTGAAACCATTGGTCTTGAAGTGATTTGAAATCTTTGGGCGGTAAGCACGAAAACCAGAAAGCTAGGACATTATCATCATTAGTAATTATTAGTAATATTACAGCACTCATTCCGCCACTCTCGGGATCCCCACAGGATTGCCATCAGTACTCAGGTCAAAAGCAGATTCCTGACCTTCGGTCGAACGAGACACCGCCCAGAATTAATAGATCAGCAGTTAAAAGCAGGAGCTGTCGCTCTGCTCGGCAGGGCCGCCGCTCTCAGCGTCTGAGAGGCTCCGAATTGGCAACATTGAGCTTCAAAGCAAATCTTCAATCTTCTATTTGTACTGGCTGTTCCCATATTTAGAACAGAGCAGCACATACTTGTCCATTGCTTCAAGGCAAGAGCAAACTCTGAAGGCATTAAATAGAGGCTTACTTCAAGCCAACAAGAGAGCCCCGGAAAAGTTAAGGGCAAGGCTTTACCTCTCTCTCTCCTTACATTTTCAAGCTTTGTAATAATTCAGGGTGGCAAAACTTAAAATCACAAGCCAGGCTGCCAATTAATTGACAAACCGAACGATTACCTTTTTACGAGCCACACCGATCAGTTTATGCAACCCGTTTTGGCTTTTTGTAAAAAAAAAAAAAAACAAAAAAACAACAACAAAAAAAACCCCACAGTATTTTAATGTGAAACAAGCCTAGACAGCTACATATCAGTATACAAGGAGCAGGCTGGGTTTTCTTTCTTTAGTTTGTAGAGGGTTTTTTTTGTTTGTTTTTGTTTTTTTGTTTTTCGGGTTTTTTTTTAAGTTTTGTTTACTTTCCCCTAGGATTTCTGTCTTTAAAAGCTTGCGGCAACCTCACCCTTAGAGACGTGAGCTTTGGCAAAGTATGATTTGGGGATTTTAAATAGTGATGTATGGTGCTTCTTTGCTTGACATGTCTTTATTTAAGTAGGTTTGGAATGGAGACTCTCCTGGCACGGTTCTTCCTTAAAAATCCATATTATTTCATAGTACCAGTGCTTTCTTTCATAAATGGGTAACATGCCACTGACTTTAATTTGATTTTTTTTAAGTTTTTTAAATGTTTATTTTTAAAAAAATTTTATTTTTATTTTATTTATTTTTATTTATTTTTTTAGAGAGAGAGAGAGACAGACAGACAGAGCACGAGTGGGGGAGGGGCAGAGAGAGAGGGAGACACAGAATCCGAAGCAGGCTCCAGGCTCCGAGCTGTCAGCACAGAGCCCGACGCTGGGCTCGAACTCACGGACTGTGAGAGCGTGACCTGAGCCGAAGTCGGACGCTTAACCGACTGAGCCACCCAGGCGCCCCAAGAGTTAATATTTACTGGCTATTTAGTATGTGCCAGCCTGAGTCCCAAGATTTTCTGTGCAGTGACTCACTTAAGCCTTGTCACTGGCCCCTTGACGAAGCTGTTACCTGTTGCCACTATTTCACAGCTGAGGAAACTGAGGCTCGCAGAGGTCAGGTACTTTAACCCAAGGTCATGGAGCAGAAAGACTCTCTAGAATTTGTAACAAGCCATCTGTCTCTAGAGCCCTTGCTCTTGACTCTTCCCAGCAAACATGTTTAAAACTTGAGTAAGATTAGCATGTGAAGGGCGCCTGGGCAGCTCAGTAGGTTAAGCCTCAGACTCTTGATTTCCCCTGAGGTCATGATCTCAGGGTTGGGGAGTTTGAGCCCCGCAACCAGCCCCGGGCTATTAGCGCGGAGCCTGTTTGGGATTCTCTCTCTCTGCCCCTCCCCCACGCTCTCTGTTTCTCTCTCTCAAAGTAAATAAATAAACGTAAAAAAAAAAAAAAAAAACAAAGATTGGCATGTGATAATTATCTAGTTTGCTTTTTAAATGTTCCAAGCTGTTTTCACACTCAGTGCCCCTTTTTTGCCCAGGAGGCATGATGGTAACTAGAATCCTGGAAGGAGTCTTTTCACAAAGATTAGAGTTGAAGATGGCTAGACGCGGGCACACACGCTCCCTTTTCCGATACAACTCGAACGGGAGGCCTGCTCGCACACACTGGGTGTCCCGAGAGAGCACGTCCGTTTTATTTTCCTTCTCCCGAAGATGAATTTAGCTGGTTGGGTGTTTTAGGTTGCCTTTCAGCAATACCTTTCTTTTTCCACGCTTTTCCTGAATGGGATGCAATTGATATCCCTTTGAAGTTTAATTACACCTCTGGCCTCGCGTTGCACGGAGCATTCACCCACGGCTGTGTTTTTGGAAGCGAAGCGTATGGCAGGAATGACGTATTTATCTTGGAACTGAGACTTGAGGAGCAAGTTCCTCCCTTGACCGTGGCCTAAGATATATCACCTCCCCACCTGGGATTCCAACCTCAGGTAAGAAGGGAGCCAGCAGTAAATTTGAACAGTAAAGAGAGTAGGAAGACATTTGCCATGAATTTAGCTGAAAGCGGATGCCGGAAAAGTACAGCCATCTAACATTTCTGTGGGCTTTTCGAACTGGCATGTTCAGTGCACCTCCCCACCTTCCCACTCACCATCCTGCAGTGAGAAAGACAAGAATGGCTGGCAAATCACCACTTTCAACAAAGTCTGCCCTGGCTTAAATATGGCCCTGGTGCATCAAGTTGAATACGGAACAGGTTGATAACATACAGACGATTCTATGCTTCCGAGACATGTGGCAACCTGTTGGCATCATCTGGGAGGCCCTTTGAAATTAGTTCCCAACCTGCCCGGCTGGCTCAGTTGGTGGAACGCGGCCTCTTGATCTTCTGGGTGGTGAGTTCAAGCCTCACATTGGGCAGAGAACTTTCTTTAAAAAAAAAAAAAAAGAAAGAAAGAAGAAAGAAAGAAAGAAAGAAAGAAAGAAAGAAAGAAAGAAAGAAAAGATCTTTCTAGATCTAGCACCTGCCACTCCCTATCCTGCAGCTATACCAGATGGCCTGCACCTTTTTAGTCCAGGCGGGGTAAAAGGCCAGTGGGGGCCACATTTCAGAATTCCCAGGATTGGTTTTCTGCCTCCTCTAGGCTGCACCTTTGAGACTGGGTGATGTGGTCCTGAGATGACCAACTCGGGTGGCCCAAACCCACAGAGACAGAGAGTATTCAATATCTTACTTAAAAAAAAATTTTTTTTTTAATGTTTATTTATTTTTGAGACAGAGACAGAGTGTGAACGGGGGAGGATCAGAGAGAGAGGGAGACACAGAATCTGAAACAGGCTCCAGGCTCTGGGCGGTCAGCACAAAGCCCGACGTGGGGCTCGAACTCACGGACTGCGAGATCATGACCTGAGCTGAAGTCGGACGCTTAACCGACTGAGCCACCCAGGTGCCCCTCAATGTCTTACTTTAAAGTAAGAGACACCTCATGCCTCCACACATTTCATTCATGTGGATCCCTCATCGTGGGATGCTTTCCTTTATTTTGTCTCTAGAATTATACTTTTCCTTCCATATCCAATCATTTTCCAGCGACCCAACCCTCTGACTGAGATGCCCCCTCCATGCTGCCATAACACCCTGGGCTCCCGCGTTGTAGCACATGCCCCGGGGAGACCTCTTGGTGGTATCACTTCATCTACGTTCCTACTAAACTATACAAATTCATTCTGGCTGCTCGTAGGGGATCAGTATGGTTGTTGAAGAAACGGTGTATCTTTCTTTCTGACAGAGCCTATTTGGGAAACAATTCAAGTCCGAAGATTACTTAGTGAATATAGAAGGCCCGCGGATGGGCTGAGCCAGAAATGTCCCGAATCCACGTCTGAATCCACGTCTGCTTTGGATTCTGTGTCTCCCTCTCTCTCTGCCCCTCCCCTGCTCATGCTCTGTCTCTCTCTCTCTCAAAAATAAAAAAAACAGGGGCACCTGGGTGGCGCAGTCGGTTAAGCGTCCGACTTCAGCCAGGTCACGATCTCGCGGTCCGTGAGTTCGAGCCCCGTGTCAGGCTCTGGGCTGATGGCTCGGAGCCTGGAGCCTGTTTCCGAGTCTGTGTCTCCCTCTCTCTCTGCCCCTCCCCCGTTCATGCTCTGTCTCTCTCTGTCCCAAAAATAAGCTCCATTTTTCAATGCTATGAGCATCTCTGTCAGCTCCAGTGCTATCAAAAGGACCCCCAAGTGGGTAATAATATCCTTGGTTTTAAGCTTGACCATGACTGCAGTAAAGAAAAAAAACCCAAGGGGCGTATGGGTGGCTCAGTCGGTTGAGTGTTCGACTTTGGCTCAGATCATGATTTCAGGGTTCATGAGTTCCGGCCCCACATCGGGCTCTGCACTGAATATGGAGCCTCCTTGGAACTCTCTCTCTCTCTCTCTCTCTCTCTCTCTCTCTCTCTCCCCCCTCCCCCCCTCATGCATGCATGCTCTCTTTCAAAATAAATAAATAAATTTTGTTTTTAAAAAAGGGAAAGAAGAAAACCCGAGAAGACTCTCTCCTATGTTGAAGAAGTGATGTTCCTTCTCACCTGGGGATCATGAGTGGAGCTGGCCCAGCTTTCTGGGGTGTTCCAACCGCAGAAGTGTCCCATGTCTGTCTGCCTCTGGGCCCCAGCAATGCCATCCACCTGCTTTTTGAAAGGGTGTAAGTGCTTCTGTGCCGGTGGCGATACAGGACACAGAAATGAGGAGGAGAATTTTCCCCTCAGAGACAGCTCTGAGTGAAGGGAAAGGAGGGGGCCTTCAACAGCTGGGAGGAGGGAAGCGGAAATGTTTGCTCGAAACAGTTCCCGCACTGCTCGCTGCACTGACATCCCACCATCAAGTCCAAAGACCTCCCGGAGAGGCTTACGGACTTAGGAGTCTATTAACCTCTGCTAACACATTAGCACAAATTTATTGTGCGAGGACAGGGAGGGTCCTGTAGGAGCCTTTTGACCATTTTGACCTTGTAGGCTTCTGTAAGATCTATAAATGCAGGGAATATAGAAACTTCTGGGCAGTATGAGAATGCTAGTCTGGACCATTCTCTTGGTCATGTGGGAGGCCTCAGCCAAGCTCTCCGTGTGTCATTGTATCGTACACTTTTGCATGGAAGTTACTCTGTAGCCGCTAGGACCTAATCAAGTGTAAATACCTTAAAATGCCATCAAAAGCCTGAGAGACACTGGTCAGATGTTATCAGTGACTAATAGTGCATCTGAATTGTGCACGATTTCATCCTTCTTTACGGCCAAGTAATATTCCATCGTGTATGTATACCTCATCTTCTTTGTGCGCTCATCTATCAAAGTCTTGCTATTCATGACAACACAGAATCAGAGGATTATGCTAAGTGGAAGAAGTCAGACAGAGATAGACAAATATCTTGTGACTTCACTTCTATTCGGAATCTCAGAAACAACCCTCGTGAACAAACGCACAAACCACAAAACAAAAAACGGAAACAGATTCGTAACTGGCGTTTGCCAGAAGGAAGGCGTGTGGGAGAGTAGATCAAACAGAGCAAGGGGCTTGAGAGGTACAAATGTCCAATTACAAAATAAACAAGTGATGGAATATAGTCGGTATTGTAATAACTTCGTATGGAGAGCGATGGTAACTACATTTATGACGGCGAACATTTCACAATGATGTAACGGTAGAATCACGTGGGTACATCTGAAATGAGTTATCACACGTCAACTACACTTCAATTCAAATTTTTTTTTCAACGTTTATTTATTTATTTTTGGGACAGAGCGAGACAGAGCATGAACGGGCGAGGGGCAGAGAGAGAGGGAGACACAGAATCGGAAACGGGCTCCGGGCTCGGAGCCGTGGGCCCAGAGCCCGACGCGGAGCTCGAACTCCCGGACCGCGAGATCGTGACCTGGCTGAAGTCGGATGCTTAACCGACGGCGCCACCCAGGCGCCCCTTCAAAATGAAAAAAAAAAAAAAATAATAATAATGAATCTGATCTCCCCTGAGTCTCCAGCATTCAGCACAAGGGCGGGCCCGCCCATCCCTTCATCTCCCCGAGCTTCTGAGAAGACTGGGCCATTCCCTTTTTATTTTTCCATTCTTTGTGGCACTCACCCCAATATTTTACACTTAGGTGCTCAACGAATATTTGCGAATTGAATTGAATGCAACCGCCAAGGATTTGTATTTGGATGAAATACTACCTTTGGAGAGCCCAAAGCTCTAGGAACTTGGGTGACTTTCATAGCTTAGCTGGAGCAGTCTGTCAATGGTGAGCCCATGAGACCCGCTACGCACAGCCTGGAATTTTCCAGACGGCACTGGATTGAAATAATCTATCTTGCCCTCTGCCTGAGTATACTGTACAGATCTTATTACACCCGAGTTCTTAATTTGGGACTTGAAAAATGTGACTGCTGTACCTGTGGGACATCCAGCATAACAACAATAACATAATGATGCCACCCAGTAAAGTGAACGTTTGTGAAGTGCCCAGCACGGAGCTACGTAAGCGCTCTTCCAAGTGTCATGATCACCAAGGAACCAGGTCGATGAGAGGGTAGGCAGCGAGGATCTTTATTTACAGCTTAGTCTTTCTTCCACTTTCCCTACAGACTCTTCCTCTGTCTTAAGGTTCTTCATCACGGGCTCAGTATGGGTCTGACTGATGAAGGAGGACGCAGGGACCAAGTTGCTGGAAAGCTGCAACAGAAGTCCCCCATAGAGGCCTGTTTTCATGTTTATGGATTACTGATGGCAACTGTTAGCAGTTAATATAGACACCAACCTAAGGCCATCCTAACCACCAGCCTTATTTCTTCCAAGGAGGCCTGGGGTTTTTCCAAATGAGGATTATCCTTCTTTTCTAGAAATTCAACGGACCTTGTTTACTTGGAGCTGGGAAGTACAAGCTTCGTATAAGACTAGAATATTCTTTTTTAAATACTTTTTTTTTTCAACGTTTATTTATTTTTGGGACAGAGAGAGACAGAGTATGAACGGGGGAGGGGCAGAGAGAGAGGGAGACACAGAATCGGAAACAGGCTCCAGGCTCCAAGCCATCAGCCCAGAGCCTGACGCGGGGCTCGAACTCACGGACCGCGAGATCGTGACCTGGCTGAAGTCGGACGCTTATCCGACTGCGCCACCCAGGCGCCCCAAGAATAGAATATTCTTTATGGTTTCCGGTCCCACGCACTATGCTATTGTATGCTAAGTCATAAAACGAGGGCAGGGAACATTCAACACTTGGTGTCTCTACTCTCTCTTCTGATGCTTCCTGGGATCGTCTTCTCTCGAAGAAGGAAGGCTTCAAGGGCTTCCCCTGAAGCCCAGCTG
Source organism: Herpailurus yagouaroundi (assembly GCF_014898765.1). Lineage (NCBI taxonomy): Eukaryota > Metazoa > Chordata > Mammalia > Carnivora > Felidae > Herpailurus > Herpailurus yagouaroundi. Next base: position 9,071,825 of record NW_024412428.1, on the reverse strand, counting down.
TTTTGCTAACACTCCATCAAGTATTTCCTATGACCTGAAAAATCTGTTAATAGGTGAGAGAAATGGGGCGCCTGGGTGGCGCCGTCGGTTAAGCGTCCGACTTCAGCCAGGTCACGATCTCGCGGTCCGCGAGTTCGAGCCCCGCGTCGGGCTCCGGGCGGATGGCTCGGAGCCTGGAGCCTGTTTCCGATTCTGTGTCTCCCTCTCTCTCTGCCCCTCGCCCGTTCATGCTCTGTCTCTCTCTGTCCCAAAAAAATAAATAAACGTTGAAAAAAATAAAAAATTAAAAAAAAAATAGGCGAGAGAAAATTTACTAGTGCCAGCAAAAAAGTTTATCCCAAATCTCGAACATTTTCCACTGGAGGCAGTGAAATCTAGTCGGGCAGTAGAGTTTGATTCATTACCTTTCTTCTTCCACGCCACGGACTCTCTTTCTAGTAAATCAGATCAGTGGGCTGAAGGGACTGGGTGAGGAAAAGGGTGGCCCGATGAAGGAGGAGCCCTCACCTCTCTGGGCTGTGGGCTTCACAGAACCGAGGCTAAATGACAAGCAAGATGGCACCACGGCCCACGTGGCCGCATTTTAATTTCATCTTCTTGGGCGTCAGGAGGGTTAGGACCAGTGAGGAAATCCCATGGATCCTGCAGATACACAGGGCACAATACACAAGGCAAAGGTGGTTTGAGACTAACTGAAACTCCAAAAATGTGTAGGTGATACTCTGACACCCTTCACCTTTATTTTTTTTATTTTGGCAAATGGCACGCCATATCAAATTGAACCTCATAACATCTGAAAGCATCCTCTTCAGTGGCATGAAGTACATTTACCTGTTGTAAATCGCCAGCATCCATCTCCAGAACTTTGTCATCTTCCCAAACTGAAAACTGTCCCCCTTAACTACTGACTCACCATTTTCCTGTCTACCCAGCCCCTGACAACCACCATTCTGTTTTCTGTTTCTATGAATTTGACTCTAGGTCTCTCACATAATTGGAATTATACAGTATTTGTCTTTTTTGTGATGGGTTTATTTCACTTGGCATCTGATCCTCAAGGGTGGTCCATGTTGTAGCACGTGTCAGAATTTCCTTCCTTCTTTTTTTTTTTTTTTAAAGATTTTATTTTTGGGGCGTCTGGGTGGCTCAGTTGGTTAAGCGTCCAACTTCGGCTCAGGTCATGATCTCACAGGTTCCTGAGTGGGAGCCCCTTGTCAGGCTTTCTGCTATTAACGCAGAGCTCACTTTGAATCCTCTGTCTCCCTCTCTCTCTCTCTCTGCCCCTCCCCCACTCGTGTTGTGTGTGTCTCTCTCTCTCAAATAAATACACATTAAAAAATTATTTTAAAAGATTTTAATTTATTAAATTAAAAAAAATTATTTGTTTTTGTGAGAGAGAGACAGAGAGAGACAGAACACAAGCAGGGGAGGGGCAGAGAGAGAGGGAGACACAGAATCCGAAGCAGGCTCCAGGCTCCGAGCTATCAACACAGAGCCCGATGTGGGGCTTGAACTCACGAACCGTGAGGTCATGACCTGAGCCAAAGTCAGACACTTAACCAACTGAGCTACCTAGGCGCCCCAGAAGATTTGATTTTTAAGTAATCTCTCCACCCAATGTGAGGCTCGAACACACGACCCCAAGATCAAGAGTCATACACTCCACCGGCTGAGTCAGCCAGATGCCCTTGGAATTTCCTTCCTTTTTATTTATTTCTTTGTTTCTTTATTTATTTTGAGAGAGAAAGCATGTATGTACATGCATTTGAGCAGAAGGGGGGAGAGAGAGAGAGAAGGAAAGAGAGAGAAAAGCCCAAGCAGGCTCCATACTGTCAGCACAGAGCCTGGGGTAGGGCTCGATCTCAGGAACCAGGAGATCATGACCTCAGTTGAAATTAAGATTCAGATGCTTAACTGACTGAGCCACCTGGGCGCTCCTCCTTCCTTTTTAAAGCTGAAAATATTCTTATTTATTTATTTATCTATTTTTTTTAATATATGAAATTTATTGTCAAATTGGTTTCCATACAACACCCAGTGCTCATCCCAAAAGATGCCCTCTTCGATACCCATCACCCACCCTCCCCTCCCTCCCACCCCCCACCAACCCTCAGTTTGTTCTTAAAGCTGAAAATATTCTGTTGTATGTGTATCCATCCGTCCATGGACACTTGGGCTGTTTCCACCTTTTGGCTATTGTGAATAATGCCACTATGAACATGAGTGTACAAATATATATTTGAGTCCCTGCTTTCAATTCTTGTGGATATATACCCAGAAGTGGGATTGCTGGATCATATGGCAATTCGACGTTTAATTTTTTTGAGGACCTGCCATATTGTCTTCTTTTAAAAATTTTTATGTTACAGAGAGAGAGAGAGAGAGAGAGAGAGAGAGCACATGAGTGGGGTGGTGGAGGGAGCGGCAGAGGGAGGGAGAGAATATCAAGAAAGCTCACTCTTAGCATGGAGTCCAATGTGGGGCTCTCCCACAGCCCTGAGATCATGACCTGGGCTGAAATCAAGAGTCGGACACTCAATGGCCCAATCAGGAAAACAAGGGACTATGGGAACTATTATTGAGATCGGCTGGGAGAACAAATTAGGTTCAAAATACCCAGAGTTCCCAGGACCAGAGCCTGTGCCCGTGCCCTTCTTTCCTCCGGTGTGAGCCGCCCCTCCTTCCATGGCACAGGTCAGGGTTGGGGGTGGCTGGAGGCCATGTCTGGGTGACGAGGGTCTGGTATCGGTCCTGCTTATCACACAGATACCGAGGACCTTCTCTGAGGTCCTGGTATAAAGGACCACGCTCAGCCAGCAGACCATCGTGCTGCGTCTCTGACTTTTGTTTGAACTTGCCTCGTTCCCTTTCCTTTGGTGTGCTGTATAATTCCACGGAGAAGAGTGCCCACTCAATGACCATGGAAATCCGATCAAGAGTTCATTGAAACCTTGATAGCTACATTCTTTCTCTTTGTCTCCCCTGTTCTTTCCCCTGGCCAGTTCTTATGCAGGATGTCAGAAGCCCTGCCAATTTCAGAACACTTTCACTCTCTGATCCGCCTCAGGGCTGCCCCATTCCTAGCCCTTGGGCATCTTGTCCTTGGGAAGGCTGCCCAAGGCCATACCTCACCCCTCCAGCACTGTGGACCGTCTGGCCTTTCGGGTAGCTCCTGCCTGAGTTGCTGGGGTGTCCTCTGAAGGGGGGCTGCGGAGAAGCAGGGGAGCAGGGGAGCAGGTGTTCCGGCTGGAATTCTGGGCGATGCCTTGATCACAGCTCAAGGAGGCATCACTACCAGGCATTTCTGCTGTGTCTTTGGCCATGCCGCCGGCTGCAGTGAGACGTCTACACGAAGACTCTGGTCCGCGCAGGATCAGGAACGGGGAGCAAGGACTCTTCGGGGCTGAATAGGAGGTGTCTAAGAAACAAGATCACACCTGTATCCGCCAGCCAAGATTTAACTGTTTCCAAAGCACCAGCTGGCCAATTATTTAGTCTTCAGTGGCCCTGTCATCTGAGCAATGGCTGGACCACAGAAGGGAGTCTGACGGGCTGCTCCCCCAGCCTGGACAGGCCTCGTGGGCTCGGCCTCTTGGAGATCACTCTCGCTCCCGGAGTGAGGGCCCCCGGCTGCAGGGAGCAGGCTCCCTGTTCACGCCTGCTTCCTCAGCACCTGGAATAGTGCCAGCCGGAGGACGCACTCAGTCAGTATCGGTAGAATGAATGAATCCACAGCTGAAATCTGGCCTGTGCTGGAGAGTGGGCTGGCCTCGTGTTCTAGAAGGCAGACGCGGCTGGAAAGGGGGCTGCTGGGGAGAAGCGCTTTGCAATTCCATTCAGAGAAGGCCTTGGGCTAGAGATAACCGATGTTATTGTTCCTCCCGGGTCCTTCTGTAATTGAGTCATCATTGAAGACTACCCTTAGAGACAGGAGGAAGCAAAACATTGCACTGGGGGGGAGGGGAAGGGAGGGGAGTATTAAAATGAGCAGAGTAAGGATGTCACCTTCTGAGGGGGCTGGGTCCCTTTGGAGGCAAATCTGCATACGTTTGCATACCTGTGCTCACCACCACCCTAACCTACAAAGGGACACCCAGCTCTTCCCACCTATACACAGACTAATCCCTTGGCTCTCTCCTTTGCAGGATACGCTGAATCAAAATTTAACTGCCAATGTTCTAGAAATCTCCAGGCGGGGGTGGGGGAACCCACCGAACGAACATGCCATTTACATTTTAAATTTCAAAATGTCACTTTTAGTTTGTATTTTTTTCTAAGGAGGCAAGAATGTGTGTTGAAGACTTTCCAGGGAGGGAGACAGGAAAATAGTGAAAGGTCAAACCAAATCCTGAACCTTCGGTTGAAAAAGAGACTGTATCCCCCTTTCCCCTTTATTTATATGCGTGCACTAGGAATCCTAACCTTATCCTAGTAAGAAGGTTCCGAGGAATTGGGTCTCTTCTTTTTTCAGGATCATCATGCGTCTTCCAAGAGGAAAATGGACTCTCACTTTGGAAACCATAAAACCATGTTTGTTTTATGTCCCTTAGCAAACAGCTCCCTGCGCCGGGCGGAGACAGGCTGGGCGCTGGGAGCCGGAGCCCAGGGCGGCAGCGCGTTGTGTAACCCGCCTGGGAAATCACGTTGCACGGGCGAGATCCGCAGGCTTTCAGTGCAATAATAAGCTTGATCTTTTTATTCAAATACAAGGAACAACCACAGCCGGCTCCAAGTCACGTGGCCGGGTCACATGGTGCCGAGACACAGAAACCGGCTGGCAGTCATTAACTAATGCTTACTCCCAGGGAGAAAACGCAGGTTTTAAAGACACGAGCTCTGTTTTTGTAAACCACGCAGCACTGCAAGAGAAGGTATACAGGGTGGGTGTGTGTGTGGGGGGGGGGGGTGCCTTAAGCTTGCTAAGTGCTTTCCAAGGAAAGGAAAAGAGCCAACACATACTCCCGGGTGTCGTTCCGCTCCGACTCGACAAACTTGCCCGGGGTCACCCGCTTCCCAAACCTGGAGGAGCCGCGGGCTGCAGCATCCCGGGCGCTGCGCGGAGGGAGGGGCAGGCGGCTTGGGCGCGGGGCCCAGGCGTTTGCGAACGGGGAGGACGCGGTTCTGAAATTAGCAGAACGCTACATTTTCTCTTCCTTGTGAAACTCGTGCTCCTGGGAGCCGACGGCGTGCGGGGAGGGGTGAGGGGGTGGGAAAAGGCAGGGCGAGCTCGTGGGCACTTGTGCTGGCGTTTTCACGGAAAGGAAGACCAGCCTCCAGAGCGTGGTTCCTTTAAGTCTTCACGTGGTGGGAACAGAGACTGGAAGGACGCTGCCTACCTGAATGTTTCCTTGTTCAGGCGGCTGAATTTAGAAAGAAGTTCTTTCACTTTCTCCAGCTTGTGGGGTGTTACTCTGTGCTTTCAAAAACGAATGATCCAGCTGAGTTTGTTTGATTTGGGTGTACAAGCGACAATAGCGAGCGTGAATAGAGTTTAGAATCTCTGCTGGAGGCAAGGGATAGATAAAGGACAGATAAAAGATTTTAGCAGAAACTAAACTAACTTTTTTTTTTTTTTTTTAAGGCTAGGTGTGTTTTATTTCACGTTATGAAAAAGTACTTTCCCCCCAAACGCCGTGCGGTATGTGCTCAGCCTTGCAAGAAAATCCACCAGAATAGTCTGGAGCCTTGTATATTTACTTTATTTAAATCCTTCCCGATAGAACGGATACATAAGGAATTTCCAGTTTTCTAGATTCACTGACTAGGCTGTAATTATTTCAGGAAATTTAGTGAGGGAGTTTTATTGTCTCCATTCTCACTCCCCCCCCCCCCCCCACTCCCCATTCTACCCTCTTGAAAAAGATAAAAGTAGGTGACTCTAAGGGATGGACCCAGGTTTTGTACAGCCCGAAGCTTATAGGATGTGAGAGCCCCTTTTGAAGGGAATATAAAATTCTAAATACAAAATTAGGTATTAAAGTATCCTCAAATTCAGAAACATACTTCTTAGTTGCTTATCATATAAGCATATTTGCATATAAGCATATTTGCTTATATATCAGATATTTACCTCTGATATCCTTTGTATCCTATATTTTGGGGGGCGTGTTTCTTAGGTGGTCTCAAATTCATCTTGACCAATTATCAATTTTAAGTGTACCTACAGTTAGTTGTGAAGTTTGATGGTTGGAAAAGTTTTCCCCAGGCCAGCTTCTAACTAGTCTGTTTTGGTTGTGTCTGTGCCACATCTTGATTTTCCTCCCCCGGGCCACGCCACGCTGGTTTCTGGCACCACGGGCCACATAACTTGTGATGTGACCTCTGGATCTGAGCCTTCATATCTCCATGCCGGGTGGGTCAACCCAGTGGGCCGTAGGAATGGTGGGGGCAACCTTCCCTGCTCCAGAACAATTAGCAGTAACTGAACTGTAAATATATAAAATTGAAAACATAACCTGAACCCAAAGTAGCAGTCTCTCTAGCTCCTAATTCCTCTTAGCCAGATCCCCCCAAATACCCATGGCCACTCCAAAGTCACCCAGGGGCACCTGGGTGGCTCAGTCAGTTGAGCATCTGACTTCAGCTCAGGCCGTGATCTCGTGGTTCATGGGTTCGAGCCCCGCATCCATCAGGCTCTGTGCTGACAGCTCAGAGCCTGGAGCCTGCTTCGGATTCTGTGTCTCCCTCTGCCCCTCCCCCACTAGTGCTCTGTCAAAAATAAACATTATTTGTTTGCTTCAAACAAAATAAACATTAAAATAAATAAACATCAAAAACAAATAAACATTAAAAAAAATTTTTTTTTTACAGAGTCACCCAAAAGGAGGGGAAATGTGGCCCAAGGGAAGTCAGAGTAGAAAGAGGCAGCGATCTTAAGCAGTCAAGGTCAGAGTATCTTACCACCGCCAAGTTTACAAAAGCCAATGGCCGGGAATGCGTTGCTGGGGCTCCTGCCTGGGTGAGAGGCCTGGAGCTTCCTTTTCATCAGCTTCACGGTAAACCTGTTTCTAGTGACCCTGGGTGCATACTAAGTGTATCTCAGGGAGTCCTTTTCTGGGTCCTAGAGTCAAAGATCCTTGTTTTGGGCAAGCTTGCTTATCTGGACATCTCGCGGGAATGATTTGTGAAAGTAAATTCCATTAATACAAAGCCTCTGTTGGGCTCTGACTCCGCCCCTTGTACTTCGACTTCACCCAACCAGGCTCTTGGGGGAAAACCAACCTCCCTCTCTACACGTGCAAGGGAAGGGAGGAGGGGAGAGGCTGGGTCAGGGCATTTATTCTGTGTATACTTTACCCCGCGGGTTTTCTGTGCCCAGCACCACCAAGTGCCCGTGTCACACACACATCACACCCTGTACTTCCCAGGACGACCCCGAGTGGCTCTTGCGAGTAGTTCCGCTCTGCAGATGAGGCACAAGGTGCAGAGAGATTGTTTTCTGCCGGGAGTTGCGTGGCGAGGACATTTCAAAGCGGGGACTCGGAACCAGGTGTGTCTGACTCCCCAGGCGGGTGCTTTCGTGACAGAACTCTGACCTTAAACTTCTCACGAAGCGAATGCCGCACGCGTCTTGTTTTAGGTTCTGGAGTGAAGCCAACTTTATTTGCAGCGGTGTCTGGTTATAGCTCCCCTTTCTTTGCGTCCGCTCTCGTGGAGGATGATCTCATCGCCTGCTAAAATAATTAGGGAGTGGGGCCAACAGGATTCCCTGACCAGCTTTAAAGTTCCTCTCTTCCCCTCTGCTGGTAATGCTCTTTCCTTGCTTTACCTGTCAAAGCCCCTTTAACCTTGTCAATGTCACACTTCTCTCCCCGCGGCCCCCCCGCCCCCCCACGATTGCCCCTAGAATATGCCACCCGCCTTTATTCTGAGCAGCAACAAGAGTCACCTTGTTGAATCGCTTGCTTAGCTTGTCAGGGCAGTGTTCTGAGTGTGGACTGGCTTGCCAACGTGCTGTTTACAGGGGAAAGGAGGCTGTCCGTTCAGACAATCCGCAAATGCACTAATTAGACGGATGGAGAAAGCCCCACATGCAGGCGGTAGCATCTCCCCGGCAGGTGAGATAACCCGTCTGATACAGCTTCCTGACTACAGTAGCAGTGATTTTTCATCATCCCAGGCCACCAGGCCGGGGACAAGGGTTGAAGAGCAGGACTGACTCCTTTCGCTCGGGGTCTCCCAACTTCTACACCATCCAACACCGGGGCCGGACCGGAGGTGGGGGAGTGGAGAGGCTGGCTCGTGCCATGGTTAGTAGCATCCCCGGCTGCCGGTTAATACTCCTCCTCCTCCGCACCCCCCATTGTGGTAATCGAACATACCTTCACACGTTGCCAAATGTCCCCGGGAAGCGACGTTGCCCCTGGTTGAGAGCCACTTCCTGAGCCCTGTCTACAGATGGCCACCCGTAGCTTCCTGTTGCGTTGGTTCTTAAGGGGTCGGGTTGGGAGACAGAGTGGCTTTTGGCTGTCACAGGGAGGTGACTCACAGTGGGAATGTTCTAAGGTAGACACGGGGCTCACGGTGCCAGCCCTGCTCCATGAGAATATTGTGAGGAAGAAGGCATGCTTGGGTATGGAAGCATATTCATTGCACGGTTCAGCTTGGTGGCTAAGATGTCTGTGGTTAGAGACCCCGGTTTGAATCCCAGCTTTGCTCTTAATTAGCTATGTGACTCTGGATAAGTTACTTTAACTGGGGCGCCCGGGTGGCTCAGTCGATTAAGCGTCCGACTTTGGCTCAGGTCATGATCTCACGGTCAGTGAGTTTGAGTCCTGCTTTGGGCTCTGTGCTGACACAGCTCAGAGCCTGGAGCCTGCTTCAGATTCCGTGTCTTCTTCTCTCTCTGCTCCTCCCCCACTCATGCTCTGTCTCTGTCATCTCAAAGATGAATAAATGTTAAAAAAAACAAAAGTTAAAATAAAAGTTACTTTACCTATCCGTGTTTTGGTTTCTGTATTTGCAATATGGGAATGAGTGTTTGAGAGAGAGAGAGAGAGAGAGAGAGCAGGGGAAAGGCAGAGAGAGAGGGAGACACAGAACCTGAAGCAGTCTCCAGGCTCTAAGCTGTCAGCACATATGGGGCCTCGAACCCACGAACCGTGAGATCATGGCCTGAGCCGAAGTCGGACGCTCAACCTACTGAACCACCCAGGCGCCCCTGATGATGATGGTTTTTAATGTAGATAAGTAGATCTCTGCTCAGATTGTCCGGATAATTGTGTCAACCTCCTGCTTGGCTGATTCCGGAAACAGGGTGTCAGGCAGCAATTTAGAGCCTCCTTCTTGCTCTTTTTTTAATTTTATTTTTTATTTTTTTATTTAAAAAAAAAATTTTTTTTTCTCAACGTTTATTTATTTTGGGGACAGAGAGAGACAGAGCATGAACGGGGGAGGGGCAGAGAGAGAGGGAGACACAGAATCGGAAACAGGCTCCAGGCTCCGAGCCATCATCCCAGAGCCCGACGCGGGGCTCGAACTCACGGAGCGCGAGATCGTGACCTGGCCGAAGTCGGACGCTTAACTGACTGCGCCACCCAGGCGCCCCTTAATTTTATTTTTTATGTTAAGTAGGCTCCACGCACAATGTGGGCTCAAACTCACAACCCCAGGATCATCCTTCTTGAGGTCTTGCACGGTTATCAACGAAGTTCGGCCGTCCTGAAAAAGCTCTGCTCGCTGCCAATGCCCCATCAGGGTTCTTGGCCACGAGCCCGTCGGTCTACAGTGTGCTTGCTCTGCTCAGGCTCAGCCCGAGGTGTTTTGCAAACATTTTTAACCCCATCATGTAGGGGCACATAAGGGCTTACTAATATATTCAATCGCAAACAAGAGATCATTAAAAAAAAAAATGGAAATCAGTGAAAAAAATAGTGAATGTTGCCCTTGTGTGTGGACTGAGTCCTTCAACATTAGAGGAGGTTCTAAGGGACAGAGGGTAACTGTGTAATATATAGAAGCCGCCTTGCTTCTGCAGTCGGTAATCAGCAAGAAATAGGACAGGCAATAGACAAAAACGAAAGGGTTCGAAGTGCCATGGCTTGCAGGCTCCCGTCCACAAAGAGCCTACCAGCCTCCTTCAGGAGCAGACCGGGATTTTGCAGAAACAGAGGCTGGAGTGATGATTTGCTTGCCCCAGGCCACGGATATTTCCTCCTTACAAGGCCCCTTTGAAGTGCCTGACTTCAGAGTGGGGGCGGGGGGCGGTGGATACAAGTTAAGGAGATTCCCACAATATTTGCAGATCTTCTCTCCCTTAATGTGTTTTTGATGCAGTGAAGAACAGCTTTGTTGGGGAAAATATGCCAGAGGGAACATCTATCGGCCAAGAGGGGGGAACATGTGCTTGATTTTATTTATTAACACAATTTTTTAAGTATATACTTTAAAATTTTTATTTTAGAGAGACAGAACGTGAGCGGGGGAGAGGGGCAGAGGGAGAGAGAGGGTCCCAAGCGGGCTCTGCACTCAGTGCCGAGCCCAATGCGGGGCTCCATCCCACAACCCTGGGATCGTGACCTGAGCGGAGACGGAGAGTCAGGGGCTCAACCAACTGAGCCACCCAGGCCTCCCGTGCATGTGCTTGATCTTGAAACACTCCTGTCTGATGGCCCCCAGTCTGAGGGCTGCAAGTGGAAACTCCTCGTCGGCAACCGGGGTGATAAACAGTGCGATTGAGAACCACCTTTCGGGACCCGACCTGCTTCCTCGGGGAGGAGCTTCTGAAGGGGAGAAACCCTGCCACGGCCTGGCAGCTACTTAGTTATTGCCCAACAAGCGTGACATGTAAGCTCGGGTTTGTAAACACGGGGGATCGGTTTTAAAATTCCGAGGGCATAAACAGATGGTCTAGTTCCCACCTAGACTATGCCTTCTGTGATCTTTCAGACCCAAGAAGAGTGGCTTCCGGAGAGGTCGAGGTCGAAGCTCTGCAGGGTGGGAGCTGAACGCCGCTTAGAAGCGCATGGGAAAGTAGGCTCTACCCCCCCTGGCTGTTTGCTCCCTTTCCCCTTTTCCTCATCCAGCAAAGTCCAAGCCAAACCTGTTGGCCGATGTAGCAAAACAAGCGGGGAGAATCAGCCAGCCAGCTGGTCCAGGCACCAGAATTCGCCATTAGGATTAAGTACTGGCGCCACATGCATCCGTGAGTACACATCGGAGGTACCTCGCTGTGACAGGTCAGCTAAGGATGTAAAATGGCATTTTACCACAGTAGGTACTTTTTCAAAAGTTATTTATTTAAGTAATCTCTGCACCCTATGTGGGGCTCGAACTCACGATCCCGAGATCAAGAGTCGCATGCTCTTTCGAGTGAGCCAGTCAGGTGCCCCATAGTATGTACTTAAAAAAACACACACAACCTTTATTTTGCAATAATTTCAGGATAACAGAAGAGTGAAAATAGCGCAGAGGGTTTTCGTATATCCCTCACCGAGCTTCCCCTAGTGTTTACATCTTCTAGAATCTTGGTACAATGATAAAAACTAAGAAATTAACTTTGGTACAAATACTATTAACTAAACTATAGGTTTAGAGGGAGTTTGCCAGTTTTTTTTCACTGACGGCTCCTCCCCAGGATCCCACACTGCATTTAATTGCCATTTCTCCTCAATCTCCTCCAGTCTGTCACAGTTCCTCAGTCTTTCCTTGTTGTTCATGATTTTGTCACTATTGAAACAACCACAACAACAAAACTACCAGTCAGTTATTTCGTAGAGTGTCCCTGGATTTGGGTTTGCCTGTTGATTTTTCATGAATTTTTAGCAAGAACACCATAGAAGTGATGTGCACTTCTCAGGGCATCAGACCAAGGGGTTCATGATGTCAATAATTCTTATGTTTTTATGCTGATTTATTTTGAGACAGAGAGCAGGGGAGGGACAGAGCGAGAGGGAGGGAGAGGATCCCAATCAGGCTCCCTGCTCATTGTGAAACCCAGCTTGGGGCTTGATCTCAAGAACTGTAAAAATCGTGACCCCAGCTGAAATCAAAAGTTGGATGGTTAACCGACTGGGCCACCCAGGCGCCCCCCCCCCCCCCCCGCGGGCCGCCCCCCCTGCGGAAATTGTTGTGGGTGGTGGTGTTTGCCTTTTTTTTTTTTTTTTAACTTTATTTATTTATTTCTTGAGAGAAAGAGAGAGAGCATGAGCAGGGGAGGGGGCACGGAGCCTGGCGCGAGGCTCGAACTCATGAACTGTGAGATCGTGACCTGAGCCGAGGTCGGAGGCTTAACTGAATGAGTCACCCAGGCGCCCTATCTTCTACATTTGTTAATTGGAATTCTTCTATAAGGAAGAGCTACCCCTTTCTCCATCCATCCATCCATCCATCCATCCATCCATTCATCCGTTCACTCATGTATTTATAGTAGTGTGGACCCATGGGTAGGTGTTTGTTTTACTCTATGGGCTGTAATCTAATTATATTATCATTTATATTGTACTTCAGATTGTTCCAACTCTGACCATTGGAAGTGCTTTCAGGTTGGTCCCTGTGTTCTTTGCATCCTGGGCCTTCATCCTTGGGGGTAACTTCTTACCTTCTGGCTTCACAAGATACCCCCGGGTCATCTCCTATTTCCACTCTCTGAGCTCCATCAGCCACTTCTGAAAGAGCCCTGGTTCCCTTTAATAGCTCACAGCATTTAGAGACCAACATCGAGGCACTAGGTGGGCTCACTGTTACTGGGGTGTCATTGCTTCGAGGCCTGCTCAGCAGGCAGAGCTAGGAAATATATGTATGTATAATAAGCCAAGTCTATACACATATTTATGTTCATTTCTTTGTCTGTTGAACTGTGTACATATTAAAAAAAACATGAGAGTTCATGTCGATACCCTTGACTCTAGTCACACACCACAGGGATTATTCTAGCCTTTCTCCGTTCCCTGTGTGTAACTTCTTTCTCTGACCGTGAGAGGCCTGGTTCTCGTGCTCAATACCGTATTTACCATTCCGTTCGACCCTAGCATCCACATAAGTAATTTGAGAATTGCTAACCCACAGCCCTCTGAGAAACAAATGTACTGACTAGAATGCATATTTGCATCGAGTTCTTTCTGTCCGAAGCCTTACGGTATCCTGTTAAAACACCGTTGTCGGG
>NW_024412428.1:9004488-9058323 GCF_014898765.1 Herpailurus yagouaroundi | reverse complement strand
TTGCTTGAGTGGCTCAGTCGATTAAGCCTCCGACTCTTGGTTTTGGCTCAGGTCATGATCTTGCTGTTGGTGAGTTTGAGCCTGAGTTGGGCTCTGTGCTGACAGTGTGGAGCCTGTGTGGGATTCTCTCTTTCTCCCTTTCTCTCTGCCCCTCCCCTGCTTGAGCTCTCTCTCTCTCTCTCTCTCTCTCAAAATAAATAGATAAACTTAAAAAAAAAACCACACCACTGTTTTCAAAATTCTTTTCACCCCTTTCATGTGGTTATGTTGTTCGTTTGTAATACACTTAGGTGAATTTGTTATGGCTTAGATCCCTCTGGGGTTCCCTCCCATACCCTGATTCATTTGGTTTTTTAAATTTACCTACAACAAACTTCACACTTGCTGGTGTACGGGTCTGTGGGTTTTGACAAACGCATAGAGTTGTGTGTCCACCACCGCAGTCATGATATAGAATAATTCGATCACAAAATTTCCCTCACGCTGCCCCTTTGCAGTCAACCCCTGCCTGCACCTCATTCCCTCGCAATCACTGATCTGTTTTCTGTTCCTGTAGTGTGGCCTTTTCCAGGAAGTTAAACGAACGGAATTCTATAATAGCCTTTTGATCTGGCTTACTTCACTTAGCAAAATGTGTCCGAGAGTCAGTGATTCCATTACATGAATCGATAATTTGCTCCTTTTATTGCTGAATAATATTCCACTTTTTAGGCACCTCAGGCTACCGTTGCCATTGCTGTGACACTGCCTTGAGGCACGGCGGGATATTCTAGGAGAAAAAAATGTTACAGTTACTGCTCGTTTGGTCGTACTCTGGATTCTGCTCTCCTATCTCAGTCTGCCTGTTCCCCGTTGACTTTTTTGATTCCCCAAACAAATGCTGCATCGTTCTGTCCGGGTTTTAGAATGGCAATCCATGGGAGAGTCCAGGCGGAGGGTACATTCACCGTCGTACCCAGAACTGGACCCTCTGTCCTTTGTCTCTTGGCTTTGAAAAGTTGGAAGTCGATGTGTTTCCTGATCCTTGTAATTGACCTATTTTATCTTCATGGAAGCCCGTAGGATCGTGTTTTGTTCCCAGTGGGTCCCCAGTGGTTAGAAGTTGCCCAGTGATGTTCCTTGGGCAATTTTCGACCGTTGTGTCGGGTCCGCGCTAGACCCTTCCGTTCTAGAATAGCGTGTCCTGTCCTTGGTGAACTGCTCAAATGATTTTGTCGATGATTAACCCTCTATTTCTCTTTCCTCTCTTGCTGAGATCTCTTCCATTCTTTGAATGTCAGACTTCTTGGACCCATCCTCTACTTTCTTTTCTCCTTCATCTTCCATGTCTTTGTCTTTTTTCCTGTCGTTTCTGGGATACTTACCATCAACTTCATTTTCCAGTCTCTCTATATTTAATTTGTCATCTGTGCAGTCTTGTTTTTAGTTCCCGAGAGCTCTTTGGCTGTTCTGTTTCTTCTTCTTCTTCCTCTCCTCCTGCCTCCTCCTCCTCTTCTTCTTTTATAGCATTCTTTGCCTAGATTGTCTTTTGCTTGGATCGTCCGTCGTTGCTCTGAGGATATTATTTATCGCGGGGAAAGTTTTCGTCTCCCTGCATAGACTCCAGGTGGCCTTTTTCTTTGGTTTGTGGTGTATCTATCTCCACGGTAGCGTTGGGAACCAACAAGCCAGAATTGGAAGCTCTGAGCTCAAGGTGGGGGTTTGCTGACTGTCAGCTTCCCTGCAGGGTGAGCTCACTGTGTGGGCTATTTGTTGAGCACTCCCTAACTTCAGTATCTTTGGGAGGTTTCTCTGGGGCTGGTCGGATTCTCCAGAGGAGACTTTTAGTCTCCTGCCTGGAAGCTTAACATCTGGCTGCCAAAGTCCTGGGAGCTGAGCCGGGGGAGGGATGGAGGTCTCTCTCGGCACTTGGCACTCATTGTGTATACACTCGTTTAATCTTCTTTGCCTGGACAAGGCGCTTCCAAGTTCCCAGTCCACAGACTCCTATTTTCCACTCTTAGGAGGATGAAATCCCTAGACTCTGGTTAGATGGGGTAAAAGCAGTCTCCCGGGATACGGGGCGGGGGGGGGGGGCCGCAGCAATCTAGAGATCTGCCTTCGGGGGTTTTCACCCAGTCCTTCCCGTAGCCACCCCATATATACCCACCACTGCCTGGAGCTGTTGGTTCCTGACTTTTTTGGAAGATTCTATAGTGCCAAACGGGTTCGTCCTCAGCTTTATGTACTGTCAGCTCAAGGCCTGGTAAGTCCTTTTATCACTCACTCACCTGCTTCCTGGCTTCTATCATCTTGTTGCTGTTCTCTCCTCGCTTGTCCTGCCTGTCTTTGTGGGGTGTGTCTTTAAAGAGTCTCTTTTTACCGTAGCGTTAGTGCCTTTGGGGAGGAAGCAAGTTAGATGTATATATTCACTCTTGCATCCTAAAAAAAGAAGTTGAGAATGGTTTTTGTTTTTGTTTTTGTTTTTTAATAGCAGAAATCATGACTCTTAACGCCAAAATGGTGGCTGGATACCACTTTTGTTGGGCCTTAGTTGGACAGGACTCGTACAAAGTCACGTAGCTAGTTAGGAAGAACAGTTTTAGAGCCTGGGACCTGACTTCCCTAATTTTGTTTCTCCTGTACCAGCGCGGTGCCCCTTATCGTTATCAAATGACATTTAACGAATCCTTTATTTTGAACTAGTTCCAAAAAATAGAAAAGAGGGTTCCCGTGTGTCCTTCACTTAGTTTCCCCCGACAGTCAAGTCTTAGATGACAACAGCACATTGTCAAAAACCAGGAGCTTGACGTTGGTATAATACTCTGACGAAGGTCAGGTACAGACCTTCAGGCAACGTTTTTTGAGTGTCTTAAACTTGCGTATTCTGCTCAGCAAAAGCCAGAAAAAGACTCAATCTTTTCATACGAAGGAGCCTCTGATCTAAATAGACATACAAAGATAACTCACCAAATAACGACACTCAAGTACAGTCCAAAATATATTTTGCGGCCATCCTCCAGAAAAGCAAGGGGCGGTTAAAAGAGTGCAGGCTTTGAAATCAGACAAACCTGGGTCCGAATTCAGCTTTGCTGCTTAAGATTTGTGTGTCCCTCGTCGAGGAATTTCCCTGAGCCTCATTTTCTGGGTGTAAAATGGTGAAGATTATTATCGACTTCTTAATATGGTGGGAATTAAATCACATATACTATAGTCTGGAACAGTGCTTGGTACATAGTAGATACTCAATAAACGGTCACCATCATTATTAATAAGGTCATAATCCTCAAGGATCATAATCCTCTAGCTGTCCACTTGATCTTGAGTCCAGCTCAAACACCAGGTAGGATTCTACCTCTTAATTCACTCTGTTGGGTTTAGATAGAAATCAGAGAACAATTCCTCCCGAAGAGAGGCCTCACGGGGCCACATGACTTTCCCAAAGAGGTGGCATAGGTGCGTCCTCTGGGCCTCCTGCTTTTACACCAGTGTTTCAGTGAAGTATGGGAAGATGGTCAAACATTCAACTAAATGCAAGTAATTTATGAAAACTTTGGAAAGGGACTGTGATTCTTTTGGGTGGAGTGCAAAGTAGGGGCGCGTATCAGACGGCTGGAAGGATGATGCTTAGCTCTTGCCTACATTATGTTGACAAGCAGTTCATCTTAAGCCCAGGTTAAGACACTTGCTCCTCCCCACCCCCCAACCCCCTACCACTCCATTTGCAAGGCCAAGGGTCTCAGGCCCAAAGAGGAAGTTGCTGTCACAGGGCACAGCAAGAAGGCTTTGGAACTAGAAACCCATGCAAATTAGAAATCGAGCTTTGTTTGATTATCTAAACAAAAGTACTTACAGGTCCGTGTGCGAACTAGCGACCTGGGGCTTTTCAAAGGCCCACACTTGGGCCCCTCTCAGCAGGGGGTTGTCCCAGGAGCATCCTGCTTTGTATCGCACCTGATCTCCCCGCTTGCCCACCTCCGGCTTGGATTTCCTGCCCTTGGCATCCACAGAGAGGGGGGGTGCTCAGAAAGGCCTGGGCGCACAGCAAGGGAGGAGCTCTGCGTGCAAACCTGGCCGTTTGTTTAGATGGTAAAGTCATGACTTTCCTTTGGGGGGGGCGGGGTGGTAGTCTGATGGTAAGACAGGATCTGAGGATAAAGAAAAAGCTACTTCACGGTCCTGTCTCTCTTCCTGTTCTGTTGCCTGCCAGGCCTTCCTTTGTGTCTCCAACCCCCGTTCCTCCCCTACCATCTCACCAAAGCTCACATTTTCCTTCTGCCGGTTTCTCTCTTGCCTGTCTGCGGGGTTGTTTTTTTTTTTTTTTAGGGACCCAGGTACAGCTCTTGGTAGTTTAGTCGAGGGGCTAATTCACGAAATTCTCTCTTCTATTAATCGTCTCGCTACGCCCACAACCAGAATATCCTAAAGGAAATTAGGCTACATCTAAATGAACTGTGTGGTAAGTGCTGTCATATAAATGGAAAACCATGTTTGTCCCAGGCTGAATGGTGTCACTTCCCCCACCCCCTGTTGAAGTCCCAACCCCCAATACCTCTGAACGTGACCGTATTTGGAGACAGGGACTTCAAAGAGGTAATTACGTAAAAGTGAAGCATTTAGGGTGGGACCTAATCCCATAGGAACACGTGTCCTCTCAAGGATATTAAGACACAGACAGGCGCAGGCGTAGAGGGAAGACCATGCGAGGACACAGGGAGAAGGTGGCCATCGACAAGTCAAGGGGAGGGGTCTCAGAAGAGACCAACGCCGTTGACACTTGATCTCGGGCCTCTAGACTCCGGAGCCATAAGGCAGTACATCTCTGTTGCGTAAGCCGTTCAGTGTGTGGTACTTTCTATGGCAGCCGGGGCCGACCAGTACATGGTTTAATCATAACTGCGCTGTGGTTCTAATCAATCAATTCACAAAGGTTAACGGGCACCTATTTTTTGCGATCACCGTGTAAACGGGGTGTACTTGCTGTCTTCTTTTCTTTTTAGCAGCTTAATTGAGGGATAATTAATGTCCGATAAACTGGACAGACTTTAAGTCTACAACCTGATAAATTTTGACCCCTCTCTACACTCAGAACACCATCACCACAATCAAGATACTGAACATACCTGTCATCTTCAGAAGTTTCCCTGAACTCCTTCATACTCTCTCTGGGCCCCCCCCCCCCCCCCCCCGCTTCCCCATTTTCCAGGCCACCACTGAATCCGCGTTCTGTCACTAGAGGTGAATTTGTCACGTCTAGAGTTTTACATACATGGAGTCGATCACACAGTATGCATTCTTGTTTGTCTAATTGCTCTCACTTTGTTTAATTATTTGCAGATTCATCCAGGTTGTTGTGTAGAGCAATAGTAGTATTCCACGGTACGCATTCGCCAAGGTCCATCTACTTACGTGTGAAAGGACTCTTCCCGGCTTTAATTTTCTTTCCAACAAAAAATAAGTTTTAACTGATTAATAATATAAGGCGATTAAGTACCACATTGTCTTTATTTACTGTCTTACCCAGGTTATTTTATTTTAAGGATATGAAAATAATTGTAATAGCTTTTCTGATGGTACCAAGGGTCTCTATTGTTTTCCAAAAAGGGTTTAATGTCTTAATTATTGGAGTGCCCTACAATAGGGGTTTCAAGACCGTGATCTGGATTTTAGTTGATTCTCAGTTATTATCTTTGATCATAATGGATTTTTTTCCTCCTTTTTCACCCAATTTAAGCAGGTGTTTGTTTATAATCGTTTGAGATTCTGAGTAGAGTTGCTATAAACATGCGCAAGTCTTTCTGTGGACATATGCTTTCTTTTCTTTTGGGAAAATACATAGAAGTGAGATGGTTGGATCATATGGAAGGTGTGTTTAATGTGGTTTTTTTTTTTAATTTTTAATGTTTATTTATTGTTGAGAGAGACAGACAGCATGTGAGCGGGGGTGGGGGGGACGGGGGCAGAGAGAGAGGGAGACACAGAATCCGAAGCAGGCTCCAGGCTGTCAGCAAAGAGCCCGACGCGGGGCTCGAACCCATGAGCAGTGAGATTGTGACCTGAGCCGAAGTCGGACACTCAACCGACTGAGCCACCCAGGCGCCCCAGTGTGTTTGATTTTTTAAAAATTGCCAAGCTTTTCCCAAAATGGCTGTACCATTTTGTCCCATCCCCAGCAGTAAATGAGAGTTCTGGTTCCTCTGCATCTGTGCCAATATTTGGAATAGTTGATGTTTTTGACTCTAGCCATTCTAAAAGGAATGTCATGGCATATCATTGTGAGGTTAATTTGCATCCTCCCAAAGATGTTGAGTATCACTGCCGTCCATGTATCTTTTTTTTTGGATGACATGTCTGCTCAGATCTTTTGCCTATTTTTTAATTGGGTTGTTTGTTTTCTTATTATTGAATTTTGAGAGCTCGTTATATGTTCCAGATACAGGTCTTTTATCAGATATATACCTTGCAAATATTTTTTTCTAGTCTGTGATTTGTGTTTTCATTCTCTTTTAGTAGCATCTTTCAAAGAAGAGAATTTTTAAATCTGACGAAATCCAATTTATCAACTTTTTAGAAAATTTTTATTTTTCATTTTACTTTTTTATAGATTGTGCTTTTGGCATCACATGTAAGAAATCTTTGCCTCCTCTTGTCACCAAGATTTTCTCCTATGCTTTCTTCAAAAAGTGTCTCAGTTTTAGGTTTTACATTTGGGTTTATAGCCCTGCTTGAGTTAATATGTGTATATGGTGTGAGGTATGGGTCAAGATTCTTTTACTTATTTATTTTTTCATGTGGGTGTTGAATTGTTTCAGTACCATTTGTTCTTCTCTAGTGAGTTGCCTTTGCATTGTTGTCATAGATCAGTTAGTTGTCTTTATGTGTATGGGTTTATCTTTGGACTTTTTATTCTAGTCTAGTGATAGTTTTATCTGTCTTTATGTCGGTAGCATAAAGGTGTCGGCAGCCATCTTGATTGCTATAACTTTGTAGTAAGTCTTGAAATTAGGAAGTGTTAGCTTCTCAACTTTGTTCTTTTGAATGTCTTTTGTAAACAGCATGATCTTTAATGCCTTCATTGCCACACAGAGATCCTTTTGGGTGGGCTTAATTAATTTCCTCTCTGAATCTCCACAGTGGCTCTTACAGATTTGCGCACTTCTTTTTTTTCTCTTTTATTTATTTTGAGGGAGAGAGAGAGAGAGAGCACGTGCATGGGGAAGGGGCAGAGAGAGAGAGAGAGAGAGGGAGACACAGTATCCGAAGCAGGCTCCAGGCTCCAGCTGGCAGCCCAGAGCCCAACACGGGGCTCGAACCCATGAGCCTTTGAGTGGTGAGATCATGACCTGAGGGGAAGTCAGCCGAGCAAGCTTCTTAAACTTTAGCATGCGTCAGAATCTCCAGGAAAGTTTGTGTGTGTGTTTTGTTTTTTATTTTGGAGAGAGAGAGAAAGAGAGAGAGAGAGAGTGCACATGTGCATGGGGGAGAGGAGGAAGGGCAGAGAGAGAGAGAGGGGGGAGACGGAGAATCCCAAGCAGGCTCCTCGCTGCCAGTGTGGAGCCCAAGGCAGAGTTCGAACCCACAAACCATGAGATCATGACCTGAGCCAAAATCAAGGGTTGGACGCCTAACCGAATGAGCCACCCAGGTACCCCTATCCGGGATGGTTTGTTAAAGCCCAGTTTCCTGGGCCTCACCCTGGAGTTTCTGATTCAGTGGGCCTGGCGTGGGGTCTGAGAATTTCCTTTTCTAGCAAGGTCCCAGGTGCTGCTGATACTGCCAGTCTAGGGGCCACCGTCTGGGAGCCAGTGGGTTACAGAATGGTCACAAGGGCTTGAGACAGAGGCTCCACACTGGGCCTCCAGACGCAGCCCCCAGCGTCTCGCTGCAGAACTGGCTTGGCCAGATAGTTGGTGCACCTGCTGCTTGCACCACTGACCCCAGAGTCACACTGCCTCTGCTGCAGGCGGGGACAGCTGCAGAACCGGGAGGCTGTGCTCGGTCCCCGGGGGGTTAGAGACTGACCCACGTTAGCGCCTTGGTCACCCTCGCTGGGGACGGCCCAGAGCATCTCCACCTCCGTGTGAGACAAGGGAGCCTGGGAAAAAACTGCCTGTTTTGCCCCTTTTCCCGTTTCTCTTCCAGCTAGGACCTATACCCCCGCCTCGTAGAACAGATCGCGTGTGTCCCCCTTGTAAAGGTCAAGGAGTTCGCGCTTTCTTTGCAGTCTTCCAGCACAAGAGGTCAGATCAGAGGAGCGACCAGAGGAACGTCTTCCTTCCCTCCTGGTCCGTGTGAAGGTGTTCCAAGACCCACTGACTCACCAAGACCCCTGGCTCTCTCTCCAGCTCCTTCCCTCCCAGCGCTCATCGGCAGAGACTGGAACCCCGGTGTGGTACCTCGAACCCGTTTGAGACCGACTCCATTCCTGGAAGGAAGATCTGATATCCTTCCCCTGATGAGTTGCAAAGCGTTTTGGAGCCAATCCTCTCTCCCCGGAGCTTGCAGACCTTCCAGTGGTTTCCAGTGGACCCTGTGGGCCGTAGATGCAAACAGCCAAGGTGCCTGTTCCCTGCCATTAGCTCAGGTCAAGGTGTCATTTAGATGGCTTCTCAGGCTGGCTCGGTTCTCCCGCCTCCGAGCCCAGAGGTGCGGGTTGGGGACACAGGACGGGTGTGATCAGAGTTCAGGCGATACTTTCTCCCATCTTAAGGTACAGCCTCTTCCTTTAAAGCCACGCTTCAGTGCCACCCACAGCCTTTGCCGACCATGACATAAGCCAACTGTTTTAAAATTTTGGCAATGCTCATGGCGTCGGAAGCCAAGCCTTAAACAGAGAGGCATCATGACACAGCGGAAGGAGCATGGGATTTGGAGACAGAAGGTCTCCAAAATTGACTCCTTGTCCCTATTGACTCCTTGTGTGACCCTGGACGCATTTCTTAACCTTTTCTTGCCTCAGTGCCTTCACCTGTGAAAAGAGAAAACTCTGCACCGGAGGCTTGTGAGGATTTAGTATTAAGTGCTTGGTACGTAGTGTCGAACGGCAGCCGTTAGTAACATTTATAGTGGGGAGCACGGAGGAGGGTGACAGGCCCATGGCTCATTTGCCTGTACTTCTAAACACGTGTACCGTCTCCGTAAATGTATGGTCTTAGTGGGACAGAGACTGTATTTAGAAATTCTATTCATTTGCCCTTTCACATCCTGTCTAGAATAAGGCAAGGTATAAACATTATTTTTTATGTTGCACACTCACTGAGTAAAGCGAGCTCTTCCCCTGTTCGGTGCTGGAGAGAGATCTGAGCAGATCTGAGAGAGACAGCGGCTGACCTCACGGACCTCACGGTCAAGGGGGCGAGGCCATCGCGCGCCTCTGATCACAGGCAGTGAGATGGGTTCGGTCGCAGGGATGCGCCCGCGGTGCTAAGGGCCCTGGGGGAGGGGCAGCAAGCGCCATCTGCAGGCACCTGCAAGCCCGACCAAGGAGGTGGGACTCTTGTAGGCGGTGGCACCGCGCTAGGAGAGAGAGAGAGAGCTGGCTGGGTGTGCATTTGGAGCCCTCACTGCTGCAGCTGGGGCTGGAGGGACAGGGGCACAAATGCCACCGTCCAGGCGAGCAGTGGCAAGGGACTGGAGCCCACGGGCCGCTCCCAGGGCTGGCGAGAGGGCCGCTCAGCAAGATGAGGGGGCTGACTGGATGCAAGGATAAAGCCAAGAGGCAAGGACACGATGACTTCAGGGTCCCTGGCTTCTGCAACCGGGTGGATGGTCGTGCTTTGGGCCACATTTTCTCCTCTTTTGTTTTCTTTTTTTTCCTTCTCTTTTCTTTCTCTTCAAATTCATTTATTTATTTTGAGAGAGAGGGGAGCGCGGGAGGGGCAGTGAGAGAGGGAGAGAGAGAATCCCAAGCAGGCTTTGCACCATCAGCGCGGAGCCCGATTGGAGGCTCGAACTCACGAACTCAGATCACGACCCAAGCCGAAGTCAGATGCTTAATCGCTTAACTGACTGAGCCACCCCGGGCGCCCTGGGCCACATTTTCTTTGAATGCAACGGCAAAAATCATGGCATGTTCTTAGTAATTCTGATTTCCTATGGGTGACTTTTGTGACCAGAGTTTATTTACTTGTCCCATTTTCTCTGATACAATTCTATCTGGTAACTAGTAGGGACTAGAACAGATAAGAACAGAATAAGGGCATGAGTCTTTGCCTTCTGCTCCCCCCCCCCGCCCCCAAATAGGAAGCAATTCAGGGTAATTTATGGGCTGTTAACTTACACAGCTAGGACAGAGAGCGGAGTAGGAGTGGCAGTCTGGGCACGGATGGGGAGGTTGCCCAGTTGCTGGGCAAGTGCTCAAAACAGCTTCTGGCTTAGCCGCTTTTCCAGGCACCAACCTCCCCCCCCCCCCCGCCCCCGCCAGGTTATGAAATATTTAATACTGTATTTTTATGGGAGAAATGCAACCAGGAGAAAGAAATGTGCCATAAAGTTGGCCTGACCAGATTTTGCCCAACTGACTGGCTTCAAGAACAGGAATGTTTCTGGCCAGTGCATTCAAGGAAGAGAAATGAGAACAAAAACAACCAAATTATATTTTTCTGAGAGTTGGGTGAACTTGAAAGGAAGGTGTTTTCTCAGTTTGAGAGAAAAAAATTTTTTTTTCCCTAATGAAGATGAATGTAAAGTTTAGTTACAAAGACCCCAGGTAAACTAAAAATCTACTTTGGTGAATTTTATTTTATTATTATTATTTTTTTTTTTTAATTTTTTTTTCAACATTTATTTATTTTTGGGACAGAGAGAGACAGAGCATGAACGGGGGAGGGGCAGAGAGAGAGGGAGACACAGAATCGGAAACAGGCTCCAGGCTCTGAGCCATCAGCCCAGAGCCTGACGCGGGGCCCGAACTCACGGACCGCGAGATCGTGACCTGGCTGAAGTCGGACGCTTAACCGACTGCGCCACCCAGGTGCCCCAATTTTTTAAAGTTTTCTTTATTTATTTTTGGGAGGGAGACAGGGAGAGTGAGTGGGGGAGGGGCAGAGAGAGAGAGGGAGAGAGAGAATCTCAAGCAGGCTCTGTGCTGTCAGCATGGAGCCCGATGCGGGGCTCGAACTCACACACGGTGAGATCGTGACCTGAGCCGAAACTAAGAGTCGGACTCTTAGCCGACTGAGCCACCCAGGCGCCCCTGGTGAATTTTAAAAGGTAAAAGAATTCATGTTGGAAGAAGTGAACTCTAGCCGAGTCTTAGATGGCTCAAGCATCTTTTGGTTTATTGAGTATTGAGATTTTAAGCTGCGGAGTATATATGCTTACCGTTGCTCTGTGTGTGTGTGTGTGTGTGTGTGTGTGTGTGTGTGTGTGTGTGTGTATTTCACACCAAAGACCGAAATCGCAAAGAAGCCTTCGTTAGCAGGTGTCATGATTATCCTACAAACGCAGCGGCACACTGGATTGCTGCCATGGAGTTATTTTCTTCAAACATATCTTTCTGGTATAATGTTCTCTTTCAGGAAGCAAACAACTTCTAATGCGGGGAGTCTTGAGTGTATCATTAAGCCTCCCCAAGCACAAATCCATCCACTGCATTTTAGAAGTAATGGCCTGCATAGCTATGTATCTCTGTGACTGGAGGGACGTGCCGAAATGGGATCTAAGAGGTGTTAATGAAGGAACTATCCCCGAATAGCACAGTCAGAACGGAGCCTTCGATCCACACCAAAGAGGGGAAGGAACGTTCGAATCCTGACCGCGCGTCTCGTTAACCTGCAACCACGCAGAGCAGCGGGGTCAAACGTGTGTCTCAGGGCCCTGTGGCGTCTGCTTGGAGCCCCACGGCTGGCGGATCGAGAGCTGTTTGCTCGCCTTGTCCAAAACAGGAGGTGCAAAGGGACAGCAACTGAAAGACGAGTCATAATTTGTAGCTGACTGGCTGCGCTTGTCGTGCCCTGTGTGTTTATAATCTTTCAAAGCCCAATGCAAAGGTTCCTGTGCCTCGTTAATCATCCGGCTGCAATAGTCTTGCTTATCGTGCTGTTTGTCACCACAAAACCTGAGCTAAAGTAAACTTTTCCTTCCCAAGTTTTCCCTCCTAGCCGAAGAGCTATAGCTTCAGCCTTTCTCAGTTACAGCAACCAGTGTCTGTTTCAGGCGGGTCCCTGGGGGCTATAATTGCAGAAGTCTAACCTGGCAGTTAGATCACGTGGCCCCAGAAACCGCCAGGGCACCAACGTGCTTCCTGCCAGGCGACCTTTGGCAGCTGAAGATACCCGTGCCCCATCTGCAGCCACCGTCCTTGAGCGCACGGCTCTCCGATACTCCCAGGGCGGAGTGGAGGTGCCCGTTGAAAACACCCAGTCAAAACTTGGAACCGGAGCTGTTGTTCATCCACCGTATCAGTTTCCTGTTCAGGGACTGGCTTGCTCAGGTGTTAGTTGGCAAGGATGTTTGTTGGCTTTTGTTTTGTTTTGTTTTGTTTTGTTTTCATAAAAAGGACTGCATTTTGGTATGAGACATTTCCTACTTTTTTTGAATCAGCTTAGGGCATGTTTCCTACTAAAAAGGTAAGCAGGGGCGCCTGGGTGGCGCAGTCGGTTGAGCGTCCGACTTCAGCCAGGTCACGATCTCGCGGTCCGTGAGTTCGAGCCCCGCGTCGGGCTCTGTGTGGACTGCTCAGAGCCTGGAGCCTGTTTCCGATTCTGTGTCTCCCTCTCTCTCTGCCCCTCCCCCGTTCATACTCTGTCTCTCTCTGTCCCCAAAATAAATAAACATTGAAAAGAAAAAAAAAGATAAGCATTATCTACACAAGGATGCAGAATATCTTGTTCAGTGTAACCCTTGGGAATGGAGAGCTGGCTCCGCAGCTGAGGGGATTCAGGCAGTGCACACACAGCCTTCGTGGTTGAGAAGGTGGGTGCCGGGGAAGGGGGGCGCCTGGGTGGCTCAGTCTGTTAAGCCTCTGACTCCTGGTTTCGGCTTAGGTCATGATCTCGCGGTTTCGTGGGTTTGAGCCCCGCATCGGGCTCTATGCTGGCAGCGTGGAGCCTGCTTGGGATTCTCTCTTTCCCTCTTTCTCTGCCCCTCTCTGCTCTGTCTCTCTCAAAATAAATAAATAAACTTAAAAAAAAAAAAAAAGGTCTAGTAGTACTGTTTATTTCTCAAAGGGTAAGTCCCTTCTCTGTGGCCTCAGGAAGGTGGAGAAACCAGAGGTGTGGCCAGGTGTCAAGCCAGCGTCAGCGGGGGGGTTGGTGAGATGCCACCGTGTTGCTGTCCAATAGGACCACGCCAGTGGTGGGACACTGGAGGCCACGGGGTGATCTTGATGGGGGTTACGTGGGAGCAGAGCTGTGTCGGGGAGGAGACACTTGACCTGTGTGCATGTGTCTAGGGAGGTGATGGAGAACCTTCTAGTAGAGATGCCTATAGGATGAGACGGCATGCACAGGTTTGGGGTAGCCGGGACTCTGGCATTTCCTCCCAGAAGGCTAGCGATGCCAACCGTCCTGTGCTGAAGCTTGCTTTAGAGTTTTACCCGTTGTGTAATCCTGCTCCATGACTGGCCAATCGCTATTGTCGGGTCTGGCCATTCAGAGACAGTAGAAAACACAGCCTTTGCCCTCAAGCGGCAAATGTTCATGGGAAGAGACAGACCCGTAAACAGAAAGTATAAATCAATAGGGGTCATCCAGAGGTAAGCATGGGGGGATCATGGAACCTTCGAGAAAGACATCTAACCCTGGGAAGGAAGCGGTGGGGTCAGAGGTGGCTGGTAATACCTGCCAAATGTCCGCCTCCAAGGCGGAAGGCAGTGGAAGCATAATCCCAGGTGTAGGTGACAGGGAGGCGAGAGTTGAGCGGTTTTGTCTTGACGGGGCTTCAGGTCTTAGGTAAGGCAAGGCTGGGGAAAAAGATGGGGAGATAGGGCCACGTGTGCCAAAGGAAGGATCTCTGGCTTCGTTGACTCTCCAGCAACGATGGTGTCACCAGATACAGGAGTTGCTCTGTAAATGGATCCCTCTGACAGCAGTAAGGAGGGTGGAATTCATGAGAGACCAGGCTGAGCCAGAGAGGTCCGTTGCAGCGCCTACAGACGAGATGATAAGGGCTGGAGCCACGACTGTGATCGTAGGAAGGCCAGGTAAATAAACTGAGCAGGACTTGATGCTTGATCGGTTACGGGTGGAGGGTTGGAGGAGAAAGAATTCAGTGTCGACTCCCAGGTCTAGCTTGGGTGGCTGGGAAGGTGGTGGTACAACCACTAAGTTTGAAACGACAGGAGAAGAGCTGGGCTACAGCAGGAGGGGATGAGGTCAGTCTTGGACACATTGAGTCGGAGGTGCCTGATGGATATTTACATAGAGGGTCCAGGGGTGCCTGGGTGGCTTAGTCGGTTAAGGTTAAGCGTCTCTTTTTTTTTTTTTTTTAATTGTTTTTTAATGTTTATTTATTTTTGAGAGACAAAGAGAGACAGAGCAGAGAAAGAGAAGGAGCAGAGAAAGAGAGGGAGACACAGACTCCAAAGCAGGCTCCAGGCTCAGAGCCGTCAGCACAGAGCCCGACGCGGGGCTTGAACCCACTAACCGTGGGATCGTGACCTGAGCTGAAGTCGGCACTTAAGCGACGGAGCCACCCAGGCGCCCCGAGCATCTGGTGGATTGTTGAAATCTTGGAGGAGAGGTGGGCTCAGCTGGGAGCTGACCAGTACTCTGAGTAAGGACAGTGGCGCTGCTGGCGGCCGGAGCCCTGCAGGGGCGCTGGCTCAGGGCATCCGTTGCTCTGAGGTTCAAGGGCTCCGGAATAGAGCAAACTCCGGTGGGCAGAGATGCTGCAGCCTCGGCTGGCATTACGGGAGAACTGGGGATGGTAGGCCTGTTTCAGGGCTTGGGACGTTGTGTCCCAGGGCTGGTTCTGGTTCAAGACCCGGGAGAAGGGTAGGCTTCGGGAGGGGATGTGAGTCACAGTCCCCTGCTGGCTAAGTGGGCTCTTTAAAATGGGAACATTGTGGGGTGCCTGGGTGGCTCAGTCGGTTAAGCTGCCAACTTCAACTCAGGTCACCATCTCGCGGTCTGTGAGTTCGAGCCCCGCGTCGGGCTCTGGGCTGACGGCTCAGAGCCTGGAGCCTGCTTCCGATTCTGTGTCTCCCTCTCTCTCTGCCCCTCCCCCGTTCATGCTCTGTCTCAAAAATAAATAAACGTTAAAACAATTTTTTTTTTCTAAATGGGAACATTGAAACTATGGGTGAAACACCGTGAAACGGTCTGGTCGGTGGGGCCTCGGCAGAGGTTCTTCGGCAGGTGAAGGGGAGGAAATCACCTCCCAGGCCTCTTCAACTTGTGCAAGCCCCCCTCTTCCCTGCAGATTCTCACGGCTTGTGACAGGCCTGGGAGCTGTCCTCTGGGGAGGGGGTGGTGTGGGGCCGGTTAGAAAAAGCTCCTGGGGGTGATTTCCCCCAGGTGGGTGGAGATCCCCTGCTATGGGCGACCTGGGGCTAACTGGGGAGAAGTCTTGGGACCCTTCTTATACTTCCTAGCCCTTAAGTTGAACTGTATTCCTCCCAGCACTTCAAAATGTCCTCCAGCCTAACAGCGGTACAATCCCACCACTTAGAATTTCTACGCTTTTACTCCCGTCACAGTCATCGTAGAATCGTCACCCAGTCACCCGGGATTGTCAGGAAGGCCAGGGGAGCACCGGAATCCACGATGCTCTTTGCAGAATACCATGAAATAGTGACCTATTTATTTCTATTAAATAACTTAAGACAATTTTATGGGCAGAAAGTTTGACTCTATAATATATGTATGCAATCTAAAATTACCACCAACTGTCCATGAAAAAAAAAAAAAAAAATCAAGCTGTCACACCAAGCCTAATTGGTGATTTCTGCGTTTTTCAGCTAATTTTTGTTAGCTGTGCTCATTTATTTGTTTTATCATAGAAGTCTTCCCTGGCAGACGAATGTTAGCAGTTGCCAAAGTCTTCAGAAAAAATGTAGGAGACAAATTTCAGTCGAGTACGCTAAGGCTGTGGGGCCTTGGGACAGTAGTACAACTCCATCACCCCTGAAAACTGATACTAACTGCCATCGACAGGTTTTACTTGTAGAACCCCGGAGCCCAGCTTATGGAGTAAGTCCTCGGGAACCACTGACTTAAATGATGACACTTCTCTCTTCGCTGTCGAACAGCAACTGTGTCGATACATATATTCTTGCCCAAGTGACGGGTGAGCTTTACGGCATGGGAGAACCAGACTCAAAATGAAAAGCAGCCCCTGTGTGTGTTCTAGCTCCAGGGACTCGGCCCCTGGGTTCTTTCTGCCCTTCTCCCCTCGATCCTTGCTTTGTAGGCTCAGCTCACAGGCCATTCGCTGAAATCATCAT
Source organism: Herpailurus yagouaroundi (assembly GCF_014898765.1). Taxonomy (NCBI): domain Eukaryota; kingdom Metazoa; phylum Chordata; class Mammalia; order Carnivora; family Felidae; genus Herpailurus; species Herpailurus yagouaroundi. The sequence goes on along the minus strand of NW_024412428.1, from coordinate 9,041,957 downwards.
ACCAAGAGATGAAGGTCTCCCAGAGAGAGGCCTCACCCAGATGCAGGCACTAGCCCACAGCACTGAAGGTAGTTCTGATTTCTGCTTGGGTACCTTCAGGGCCGGGGAGCTCACTACTTCACAAAGAAAAGGCTTTCCTGAAGCAGCTTTGGTCCCCATCTCCAACTTCTAAAATCACCCAACCCATAAATTCTGCTTCATTTTTGCCATCAGCCCTTTCTCCCTTATGTATTTTTTTAAATTGTTTTTTCAAAATGTTTTATTTTATTTTTGAGGCGGGGGGGGTGGTGGAGGGGCCGAGAGAGAGAGAGAGGGAGACACAGAATCCGAAGCAGGCTCCAGGCTCCGAGCTGTCAGCATAGAGCCCGACGCGGGGCTCGAACCTATGAACCGTGAGATCATGACCTGAGCCGAGTTGGGGCTTGACCGACTGAGCCACCCAGGCGCCCACCTTATTTTTATATGGGTACTTACTTGTCACTATCTGGTAAGGGGCTCAGGTTTGGGAATCATTTAGGCTAGGACCTTAAATCACAATTACCTTCACCATTTTACCAGCTGTTGTGGCCTTGGCAAGTTACTTAACCTCTCTGAGCCTCAGTTATCACATATGTAAAATGAGTGTCACATTAGTGTCTATTTCAAGGATTATTATGAGGCCTAAGGTAATGGAAGGAAACTGCCTGACAGAAAGCCGTCAATGCAGCTTAGATATTATTATTATCCCCTCTCCTAGATTACAGAGTCACCGAGGGCTGGGACCCCTTCTTGGATGTCTTTGAATCTCTGCATACCAGTCAGCAAAGTGCCAGCAAGAGGAATCTAATGAACGTGGGACATGAAAGAGACTGGGCTGACCAAGACAGACAGGAAGCTCGGATAATTATTTGAAATGTCTAAAGTCATCAGAAGGCTTAGAAAACGTAACGCCAATCCTTCCTGCCAAAGAAATGTGCACAGCAGAAAACAAAACCCAGAGCAGAAAGCAGAGAGCAAGGGCAAGTTGGGACAGGAAATGGAGAAGAAATTGGGAAAGGTCGCGCAGAATGAGGTCAAGTTCTGGGGGACGGAGGAGCAAAGCACGCACGATGTGTGAGCGCTAATTAACGTGGTTAAAGAGAACAGCGTGGAACAGTAAATGCCAGCAGAGCAAGGAGCCCAGCTGCAAGGCGGACCCAACGTGAAAAAGAAAAGCAATCCGGGGCGCCTGGGTGGCGCCGTCGGTTAAGCGTCCGACTTCAGCCAGGTCACGATCTCGCGGTCCGTTGAGTTCGAGCCCCGCGTCGGGCTCTGGGCTGACGGCTCGGAGCCTGGAGTCTGTTTCCGATTCCGTGTCTCCCTCTCTCTCTGCCCCTCCCCTGTTCATGCTCTGTCTCTCTCTGTCCCAAAAATAAATAGAAACGTTGAAAAAAAAAATTAAAAAAAAAAAAAAAAAGAAAAGCAATCCTTGCGCCACACTCCTTTTATAACGCAGCAAATTCCCGTAAATCTGTTCGCCTCCCGTTGTGGCTGTATAGGTGAGGAGTAGGATGGCCGGGTGGTTGGACCTCCCAGCATGTATTACCCCTAGAAGGAGCTCCTGGCGCCCGCTTAGGCCGCAGCCTCTTCTGACATCCTTTTCCTCCGCGCGTGGCGGTAGATGCTCATCCGGGAGCAGGAAATGATTGCATGCTTGGGCTTTTCTGCAGTTCGTCTTCTAAAGAGAGAAACGAAACAAAGCAAAAAAGAAAGCTGGATGTTTAGAGATATTCTAAAACCTTTTATTTATTTATTTATTTATTTTTAAATTTTTTTTTCCAACGTTTATTTATTTTTGGGACAGAGAGAGACAGAGCATGAATGGGGGAGGGGCAGAGAGAGAGGGAGACACAGAATCGGAAGCAGGCTCCAGGCTCTGAGCCATCAGCCCAGAGCCTGACGCGGGGCTCGAACTCACGGAGCACGAGATCGTGACCTGGCTGAAGTCGGACGCTTAACCGACCGCGCCACCCAGGCGCCCCTATTCTAAAACCTTTTAAAGGCGTGCCGTTCACCGAAGCAAGGAAAGGAAGGTGGAGGCCGGCCGTTCAGATTCCCTGGAGCGGGGACATGGAAGAATTCATCGCGGGCTAGTTTCTGTGTATTCTGCACTTCAGAGTGACTTTACAGGTTTATTTGGGGATTCCACTCCAGCAGAGAAAGGAACGCCTTGCCAACTCTCGACTGTACGATCCATTTTTTGAAGACAGAACACCACTCTGGGAGCGCTTAAGAGAGCAGGCACGGGGGGCCAAGGCCACGCACACTCACTGTCCAGATCAAATCGTGGCCTTCCCCCCCCCCCCCCCCGGAGAATCAGCTGTTAAACATTTACCAGCACGCCGCCGTGTACAAACAAGATCCAAGAGGAACCAGTTGACCCGCTAGAGTGAACAAAGAGTTTAGCCCAAAACTGTGGGCAAGTAAGCAGATAAGGTTAATTGTATTACGGATCCCTTCATGAATGACCGCCTGATGGGAATGCTGCCTTAACATTACTCAGCAATTCATGCCGTTTGCCGTACATTCTTGGAAGCAATAGAATTGCCTTTTATTGTTATTTTTTATTATTTTTGAGAGAGAGAGAGACAGAGACAGGGTGCAAGCAGGGGAGGGGCAGAGAGAGGGGGAGACACAGAATCCCAAGCAGGCTCCAGCCTCCGAGGCTTGAACGCGGGGCTTGAACCCACGACCTGTGAGTGAGATCGCGACCTGAGCCGAAGTCGGACGCTTAACCGACTGAGCCACGCAGGCGCCCCGCCTTTCAGTATTTCTTTTCGTTTTTTTTTTTTTTTTTTTTTTTTTTTTTTGCCCCCTACAGTGGAGGCCCCCAGTTCCAAAACTTCCAGTTTACAGATTACACGTGTGTGATGGGTATGGAAGAGTCCGGTATGAGAAGTCAGGGTGTTGCCGGCAGCTGGTGGCCGCAGATAGAGCAGTGGAGTTCAGGGTTAGGGGGAGGTCGCAGAGGTGCGGGCTGGACTCTGGTGTGTTTATCTCAAAGCTGGATTTCTATCCCTCTCTTTTAAACCTTATAACAACCTTCCTTCAGTAATCCTGGGTACCAGGAGTGCCGTTGAGGCCCGAGGGCGGGGCCTGTATGTTGTTTGGGGATCGATCTCCGTACTCCAGAAGCTGCAAGCCTCAAGATCCACCCTACCAGTCGACCAGCTTTTTCAGCCGAGAGACTACGGCCCACCTTCCCCAAGTCCTGTGTCTGTAGAGTCCGGCGAGGTACCGCCTGTGGCGGCCATTCGATTAATTTCAAAGATACAACATGGTGTAACGGGACAACAGGGGACGTGGAGTTCGGAGTCAGAAGACTGAGGTTCGACGCAGACTAATCGCTGGGGTAGAAACCAGATAGTGGTCGAGGGTTGAGGGTTGAGTGGTTCTGGGAAAGGGCCGGAGGGGATTTTCTAGGGGTTAGAAATGTTCTATACCCTTTGCGGGAGGTAGTTACATAAGCATATCCATCGGCCCAAATCCAGCAAAGACGCCGATGATCCGTGCATTTTATCGAATGCAAATTGTATAGCAACTGTCTCTCCTACTGTCCAGACAACTCCTTCGTCTCTATGAGCCTTCGTTTCCGGTCTGAAAAATGGAAGGACGACTTCTACCCGTGCCGTGGGTGATCACACATATTATTAAATGGGACCACGTGAGTCCAACGTGCTTTGTACACGATAGAAAGCCCTGTGCACGGTGGCTACCATTGTTCTGCTTTTCGTCTAGCTGCCTTCTAGAGCAGATTGAGTTGGTACAAATCTGTGGGCTCTGCCCTGCAAATTTCCCTTGGAGATTAGTGTTTATCTGTCTATTTTAAGGAGACTCTGGAGGTATCAAAATGCTGCAGAAAAGCAAATGGAATATGGATTTGCTGGGGAGGGGAGGGCGGGCCGGAAAGGGAACAGCTGAGGAGCAAGCCATCAATCCAGCCGGGCAGCAGGGCCAGCCGGGTGCCGAGAGGGAGCCGCTTAATGCCTGTGAGAGAGTCGTGACCAGGAAAAGCAACGTGAGTAAAAAAAAAAAAAAAAAAAAAAAAAAAAAATCACATCTTGCCAAACAAACTGGGTCACATTCGTGATGGAGTTAGTCACCGAGCAGAGACGGGAAAGCATTTTCAGAGGAAAAAGCAGAAGGTTGGGGGACCACGGTGACTCAGCTGAAGTGGCCAGGGCCACTTTGGCCTCCTGGCCCCGCTCGGTAGTTAAGCGAGAGTCCTTCTGTGGGTCCTGCAGTGCGTCTTGCGGTCTTTTGGGTTTGAACTTGATCTTTACGCCTAGAGGCAATCGCGAACAACCTTTACATTGGAATCAAGAGCACAGCACACATTTTAAAATAGAAAAAAAAAAAAAAAATCTTAGCGAGAAGCCAAGTTAAACTAAGACCGGAAGAGCGGGGAGGCCGTGGCGGAGTTCACCCCCCCCACCGGAGCTCGAGTGGGTGGTAACAACTGGCCGAATGCAGCCGAGCTCCTGAGTGATTACACTGGCAAAGTCTTTGAATTTAGCAACTTTGAAGTCAGAGCAAAGAGCAACTGTCCTTTGGCAGCAAAAACCTATAAGATGATTGAACAACGCTGAATTCAAATTTAAAATTGTTGGCCACTAAAATAAAGCTAAAACAGGGAACGATGTAGCAGGAAGAAATAATCTACAAGACAAATCTGATGTGTGAAATTTTGATTTTATCCTCATTATAAAAATTTTGGTGCTTTCTGCTAGATGGTTTTGCCAAGAAATGTGATATGTTGAAAAAGCAGAGGAAATGTACCCTAGACGCCGAGGCTATAAAAGGCTGTTTAAAGTGATAGGAATCAGTCGAGGCTCTCCCCATGACCGAGGTTATAAAATTAGGATCTTAAAACCACCAAATCTGGGTGAGAGCAAAAGCTCCAGTTAAGAGCCATGTCTCAATTTATTTTAATATAACTTCCATTTTCCCACAGTGTTTGTCTTTTTTCTGGGCATGTCGGATTCCTTATGCTGTTAATTCCTTCCCGAAGCGCGGTCTCTGTTGGAGCGAGGTGGGGAGCTGGGGTGAGGAGGCACAGTGAGAAAGCGGGGGTGTCCTTCCTGCAACCTCTGAATCAGAAGGAGGGTGACGTCTGGCACAGGCACTTGCATGTGGGGGACATCACTGTGTTGATCCCAGCTGAAGCAAGCCTGGCTGGGAGCACCCTTCCCCACCCGGATCTTTGTCTCACTGGTAATCGGCCACCTCAGACCTCCACCTGGACCCTCGGTGATACGGTCTCTAGCTGTGTCACTCTGTTCGGTAGCACGTGGAGTCCGGGACCTCCTGCAGCCCGGTGCTGCCTCCAAGTGCTTCTTAACCCCGCTTCTCCGAGGTCTTCAGGAACAGTTGGACACACGCCTTACCCCCCCCCCCCCCCCCCCCAGATCACCAGTGGGCTGTGAATCATGATGGAATCTCTTATTTCTCCCCGGCTGCAGAGGGAGATTTGGGTGTGACAGATTTGGGTTTGAAGCTCAGGTCCATGACTTACTGGCCATCCGGGAAACCTCCGTGAATGCCAAGTTTCTTGCCTGGAGAGGTGGCACAGAGTAAGGAGCCAAAACACAGGGGCTGTAATTAGCTGGCTCAACATTTTTGCCAAAGACTGCGATGGACCTTCACGGCAGGATAACCAAATCGACGTGCGGTCAGTTATCTTCCGATAGAAAGGGACAAAGAAGAGAGATCATAGGCTCCTCAAAGGCTGTGTTTTGGTCCCAAAGCAACTTTCCAAGGACAGAACTGGCAGCACTAATGTCATAGTGTGATCTGACGAGAAATATGCATTTCGTCTTCTTGCCTGGTTCTTGGCACAAGATCGTCTAAACCCCTTTGCCTAAATTTCCCAAATGATAGGAGTGAGCTGAGCTTGTTTTGTTAGTCACAAGAAGCCCCTCTCAACCACACCTGAGTTTATGCTCAGGAAGTGACGTCATCCCTCCAGGATGGGAGCTGGGTGTCAGAGGAACCAACTCTGTGATGAGATGATTGGAGCGAGGGGGCTGGAGACGGAAGTAATCACCAACGGCCAGTGATTTAATCAACCGCACTTCTGTAACGCGGCCTCCATGAACCTCCATAAACAGTGGAGTTCAGAGAGCTTCCAGGCTGGTGAACACAGCAAGGTGAGGGCAGGGGGTGCACCCAGAGAGGGTGGGGAAGCTCTCTGAACTCCACCGGGGCAGCTTATGGGACTGAACCCTTCAGTTGTGGGGTCTGTACTAACTCTGGAGACAGAGGGTCAGAATTAAATTGTAGAACACCTAGTTGGTGTCCAGGGAGCTGGGGAACTGTTCGGTGGGGGAAAAAACCCACACTCATTTGGTGCCAGAGTGTTGTGAACAGAAACAGGCTATGAAACGGATTTAGGAGTCTGGCCCACAACGAGCCCCCTGCTGGGACTGTGGCCAAACAAGGTAACCTGATGGTGTCAGAGTTTTTTGGTGGCAAGCACTTGAAAGAGATTCTGATGCACTTAATTGGAAAAGGACTTTGCTAGAAAGGGATGGAAGCTGTTGGCTGTTGGATACTGAAGAGCCCGGCCCCGGGAAGAAGGAAGGCTGTTAGCAGGAATAAATGGACAGACTCTATGTTCCTCCATGAGAACTTCTAAGCTCCAGTGTTTTCTGTTATTTTCTCAAAGGTTCCAAACCCTAGGAGCCAGCTTGAATGGCCTAGATTGGGTTTTATGCACCAATATCCTTCCAGTAGGAGAGGTCATGGAAAATCTTTGACTGACAGGCCCTCAGGACTTCTCAGAATGGGGGAAGAGTTAATTCCCTACTGGGAAACCAGGGTACTTTTACCCCAAAAGGTGGAAAGGCATGGCTGGCCAAAGCAAGAGATCCCTGGCATGCTGATTTTAGGCTCCACTGTTAAAAGAGTGTAGAAAAACAAGGAAATGATTCCATCTTGCTCTTCCCTGGCCAGGATCAGGCCCAGTTCTGGGAAGCACACCGTCAGGGGCCTTTGACTACTTGGGAGGTGTTCAAAAAGAGCAATTAAGACAGGAAAACATGACACATAAGAAATGGGTGGAAGACGAGGAGAAGGAACCCAAAGAAGAGACGACAGAGTGCGCCTCTACTGGCTGATCTCGGATATCTGAGGGCCTGGAAGGCAGAAGAAGAAAAATTTTGTATTTGGTGGCTCCGAGAGGAGAAACTAAAACCAATAATGGGAATAGATTTCAGTTCTGGGTATTCAGGAAAGATCTTTCAAAAAAAAAAACCCAACTCCCGGAACCGAAATGAGCTGACGTAAGGTAGGGAACTTTCCATCCCTGAGAAACCTTGGTTCTTTAGCAAGAGCAATAAATACAGCCTTCACGTTGCACTCCAACACACCAGTGTGTTATGTTCCTGCTTTTGAGGACCCCGACCTAATGGCTGTCGATGACACAGCACTTCCTGTTTGGCCACGTCTGCTACAGAGCACTTTTCCACATGTGGAGTTCTGGATGTGTGGCGTGAGTAATGATGGATGGAAAGGACAGGAGCTCCTCCAAATATCCTTTCTAACCACTTGCCCGGGGCCACATGGGACAGACATACCACAGGGAGGCCTTAATTTAGAGCCTTGCTTCATTCAAGGACCTTTCTTGCCATAGTTAACATGAACGTGCATCCTTCATGGACCTCCCAGTGCAAATCGAGCCAACATCTTGCTTTACCACTGAACAATCTTCAACAAAACTATATCAAGTCTCTTGGGCTATTCCTATTACTAGGAAGCCACCATATCAGTGTTGGAAGGAATTTTGCGGTCAATGAGCTTACAACGCTTGAGTACATCCAATGGCATTCTAGACAAGTTGGTTCATAGCCTGTTCTTGTTTTTTTTCAGACACTCACAACCTCATAGAGTAATGCACAGCACTTCGGGCAGTGTTGGTTGGTAAAATCCTTTATTATTTTGGGGTCAGATCTACCCTCTCTGTGACTATATCAACCAAATTTAAAATGCACAAAGCCTCTGACCCGCAATTCCACTTTTAACCTGTATCCCGTATCCTGTAGATACAGTCCCCATGGGTTCAAAGACATGTGTGCAAAGATATTCATTAGAGCGAAGGGCTGGAAATTATTTAAATGTTTGACTGGGGGACTGATTAAACAAATTATGGAGCAGGATCTGTTTTGTGGAAAATCAGGCAGCTGTTAAAAAATGAAACTTTTGGGGCGCCTGGGTGGCTCAGTCGGTTGAGCGGCCGACTTTGGCTCAGGTCACGATCTCGCGGTCCGTGAGTTCGAGCCCCACGTCAGGCTCTGTGCTGACAGCTCAGAGCCTGGAGCCTGTTTCGGATTCTGTGTCTCCCTCTCTCTCTGACCCTCCCCCGTTCATGCTCTGTCTCTCTCTGTCTCAAAAATAAATAAACGTTAAAAAAAAAAAAATTTAAAAAAAAATGAAACTATTTTCGGGGCGCCTGGGTGGCTCAGTTGGTTAGGCGTCCGACTTCGGCTCAGGTCCTGATCTCACCGTTTGTGGGTTCAGGCCCCGCGTCGGGCTCTGTGCCGACAGCTCGGAGCCCGGAGCCTGCTTCGGATTCTGTGTCTCCCTCTCTCTCTGCCCCTCCCCCACTTGCACTCTGTCTCTCTCTCTCTCTTACAAATAAATAAACATTAACCAAAAAAATTTTTTAAATTAAACTGTTTTCAAATGCTGACAGGGAAGGCTTTATATTGGTTCTTCTGACCCCGGCCATGCTGATTCGTGAGGAAAAGGAAGGGGCTCAATAACACATATCACATTTATACAATCAAAAAGGAGGGTAGACACAAATATATGTTTAGGTTTTATCTGGAAAGATACTGGCAACTGTGGTTGCCTTTGAGAGAGGAAATTGTGAGGCTGGGTGTTGGATGGATGGGAGAATTTTATGTGCATATGTATATGAATCTATCTAGGTATGTTTATATGTGTATGTACAGGGCTCTCATCTCTACCTGCCTCCCTTTACTCTTTTGAAATGTTGTACCTTGTAAATATATCACTTAAAAGACTTCTTTAAGGGGTGCCTGGGCGACTCAGTCAGTCAACCCTCCTCCTCTTGGTTTTTGGCTCAGGTCATCATCTCACAGTTCACGAGATCGAGCCCTGAATTGGGCTCTGTGCTGACAGCACGGAGCCTGCTTCGGATTCTCTCTCTCTCCCCACCTCTCACGACTCCTCCCCGACTCGTGTGCACGTGTGCTCCCTCTCTCTCTCAAAATCAGTCAATATTTATACACAAAAACTGCTTTAAAAATAGGCCTTCTTACAGAGAACAAACTGAGGGTTGATGGAGGGAGGTGCGTGGGGGATGGGAGGGGGGGAGGATGGGCATTAAGGAGGGCACTCGTGGGGCGCCTGGGTGGCGCAGTCGGTTAAGCGTCCGACTTCAGCCAGGTCACGATCTCGCGGTCCGTGAGTTCGAGCCCCGCGTCGGGCTCTGGGCTGATGGCTCGGAGCCTGGAGCCTGTTTCCGATTCTGTGTCTCCCTCTCTCTCTCTGCCCCTCCCCCGTTCATGCTCTGTCTCTCTCTGTCCCAAAAATAAAAAAAATAAAAAAATAAAAAAATAAAAAAAACGTTGAAAAAAAATGGAGGGCACTTGTTGTGATGAGCATGGAGTGTTGTATGTAAGTGATGATCACCGGATTCTACTCCTGAAATCAATACTGCATCGTATGTTAACTAACTAGAATTTAAATAAAAATTTGAAAAGAAAAAAATATGTCTTCTTAGGCAACAAAAACAAAAATAGGCAAATGAGACGATATCAAGCTTAAAAACCTCTGTGCATCAAAGGAAACAAGAGTGAAAAGCAACCCACAGAATGGGAGAAAATAGGCACATCATGTATGTGATAAGGGATTAAAAACAAAAATGTATAAGGAACTTCCGTACATTAACAACAAAACCCCCAAATAACCTGATTAAAAAATGGGCAATGGACCCGAATAGGCTATTCTCTGAAGAAGATATTCAGATGGTAACAAGTATATAACAACATGCTCAATATCCTTAGTCATCAGAAATATGTAAATCAAAATTACAATGAGATATCACCGCAGGCCCATTAGGAGGACCATTATCAAAAGAAAAGAAAATAACAATTGTTGGCAAGGAGGCAGAGAAATTGGAACCCTGTGCACTGTGGGTAGGAATGTAAAATGGTGCAGCCATATGGAAAACAGTATGGAAGTTCCTAAAAAAATTAAAAATAAAATTACCATATGATCTAGCAATCCCACTTCTGGGTATATATCCAAAAGAATTCAAAGCAGGATTTCAAAGAGATAGTTGTGCGTTTATGTTCCTTAGACCATTATTCAAGATGACCAACAGGAAATGACCCACACGCCGATGAACAAATGAAACAAATGACATGTGGTATATACACACAGTGAAATATTACGCAGCCTTAAAAAAGAAGGAAATCCTCACACAATGCTACCGCATGGATGAACCTTACGCACGTTATGCTAAGAGAAATAAGTCGGTCACAAAAAGATGGGGACAGTGTGACTCTGCTCAGGTGAAGTGTCTAAAGCAGTCAAAATGATAAAAACAGAAAAGAGAAAGATGGTTGCCAAGGGCTGGGGGATGGGCAGGGGAAATTCACGTTTAGCGGGGATAGGGTCCGTTTGGCAAGATGAAAAAGTTCTAGAGATCTGTTGTGCAACAATGTGAATATACTTAATGGTACTGAATTGTACATTTCAAAATGGTTAAGATGGCTTAAACAACAACAAAAAAAATCTGACCTCTTAAATCCTAGGACAGGGCCCACCCGGTTCTACCTCTAAAACTGTACAAAATACTTTCGTCTTTTTTTCTGCTGCAGCAGGCCTTTCAAGACCTCTCGCAAGGCCCCTTAAACTGGTTGCCTCTTCTCCAGGTGAAACAAGCTCTTATTTCCATGGGTTCTGCCCCTGTCACCTTAGCGCCCTTCTCCCGTCAGACCCAGAACCGCCCGCTGAGGTGCAGCAGGAGGGTGGGGCTTGGGAGAGAGGGCTCCCAGACGCGCACCCCTGCCCGGGGAGACCCTGTCCTGAGCACTCAGTGGGAGCTTGGTGGCTACCAGGTGAGGGTATCTCACAGTGGGTATCTGGGGGAGAGAAGGACCTTGAGTGGGATATGGACCAAGAGGGACTGAGCCTGCGTATGAAAAGGCAAGCTTTGCTAAGCGTGTGGTGGCCTGGCTTTACTGCGTGAATGTTCCCTACGCACAGTCACGAGTTTGCTGGAACAAGACAGAAAACCAGTATCGCTTACGTTCACATGGCTCCTTTACACTTTTTAAGGCATTTTGCAACTGGATTGAAGGTGCCACTCACGACAATTCTTTGAGGAAGGCGGTCAGCAACTATTTTTCTCATTTCAGGAAGAGGTGACCTCAGCCAGAAGGATTAAGGACTTACTCTGTCTTCTGTGTCATCCTTACCGGGCTGACCCTTTCCACTCTGCAGGCTGCCTTTGATGGCACATAAAAACAAGCAAAACGAAAGGCAAAAGCAAAAATGACCATTTTGCTCACTTGTCCCAAGCCCTGTCATTTTGAAAGATGAGAATGTTTTCTATAGAGATAGATGGAAGAGATGCAACTATTTCCAGCTCATAATGCACACCCGTAAGTGCCAAAGACTATTTGTGGGGTACCCTTGGACTAGTGCCCTCACTGAGCCTGGGGACCTGGGGCGGCTTCTTTGATAACACCTGAACCTGCCTCCACCAGCGGGTAAGAGACCAGTTAAACGTCCCGCTCTGGGGAAAGGGAAGTCCTCTCCCCTTGGCTATGTAAGAGGATCCAGAACATCCTTAGGGCCAGGAGTCTCCTAGCCTGGGCCCTACACAGGGCCCAGGGGATCCCTCTCCCGCAGGGGCTGGAAACCAGAATGGCAGCTGACAGAGGTGGGAAGGCAGAGGCAAAGGGGGCCTCGGGCAGCCAGGATTAAAGAACGTGGGTATTCAGAGGCCTCCAGCAAAGCAGCGCTGTGCGCGTCACCCTGGCCCTGGCTGTTTCTCCCCGTCAGTACATGGCCCTGACGCTGCCCTTCTGCCTATGGTAACTTTATTTTCCCCTTTTAGGCTGCTCTCCCCGACCGTGTTAACCTAATTTCATCGGGGTAAACAAGTTAGGGAAGTAAAAGGAAACGGCACATAGGAAAATTTCCTTGCAGTCCGGAGCATCAAGGTCCCCAGGGGAATGAGTTAAGGGGCTTCTCTGCTGGCACAGAGGAAAAGCCATTTTGCTGCAAAAGACACTCCCAGGCGTCCTAAGCTGGCAGATTCCGGGCTAGGGAGAAACGGAGGCAGGGAGGGGAAGGTGGAGAGCTTTCTGCAGGAAGCCGGCTTGCCCGGGGATCTGGTGGCAGGGAGTGCTATTTAAAATATTTAACCGGCGGGCCTGACCAATCAGAGGCCGGCTTCCAGCGCCGGCTCCGGGAGGCCCTCTGCTGGTCCATACGTTCCAATTCGGCTGCAGCGGGGGTGGGGTGGGGGTGGGGGGGGGGGGGGGGGGGGCGGGGCCGGGGCCGGGGCCGTGGCCGTGGCTGTTTACCACCCGGTGCGGAATCGTTCCCACGTGAACACGTGGTGTGGCTGCCGCAGTTCACAGCGGCTGGACGCCGTCCCGGTGGGGGTGGGGAAAGAGCCGGTGGTCCCGGGCGCCTCCCCCGCCGCCTGGCGCTGCCCCAACGTGCTTGTGCCGAATCACGGCTGGCACCGGTGGCCTCTTGCAGCCTGGCAGAATCGCGCACGTTCGTTCTCCCTCCTGCCGAGGCAGGCGGTGCCCGAGCGTCCCGCGGGCGCGGCCAGGCGCCCCCTCTGCCCGAAGGAGCTCCCGTCTGACCTCGGAAGCGGAGGCACGTCTTGCTTCACCAGCAGGAACCCGTCTCCGGCTTTCTCCCCCTCGCCTTCCCGGGTGACAAGCAGCTGCAACGTGCCGGCGGACCGGATGCCTCAGCCCGGGAATCCGGGGCTCTTCCTGCGTAAAGAGGAGGGGCCTGGGCTTCCAGAACCACTGACAGATGTCTGTGGGAAAGGGCTTCCACACCTGCCAAACCGCCAGCTTCCTTTCTCATTCTCGAGGGCTCGAGGTAACACGAGCTTGTGAAAAATGTGTCGTGTGCGCCGCGGTTTCCACTTTCACCCAAGGCCAGCCAGCTCATCTCCCGAGCGTGAAAAATCAGGTGGCTGAGTTTCCTAAGGCGGGAGGCGAGCGGGGGGCCTGTGAAACCAGGTGCGCGTCCCCCTCCCCCCCCCATCCCCCCAGGCGCCTGGCAAACCAGACCAGCCTGGACCACGCACGAGAGGGGGGCCGGATTAGACCCTTCGACCCTTCATCCTGAGAGGGAGACCTTAAAGATCCCTTTTGATTTTCCCAGTCTGAAAACTTGTGCCGGGGGAAGGCTTGAAATGGAGAGCTTCATCTCATTCCTTTGATTTCTACACATAGTACTTTCACTTTCGGTCCACGTATAAAGAGTTTTAAAATTCGTATGTTTACGAGGCGCGTAAAGAAATCACAACACCGTAGTCTCCCCCCCCCTTACCCATTCTTCTCTCCATTTATTGATTCCCGGAGCCAACAGCTGTCTATGATTTTAGTTGTACTCCCGGTATGCGCAGCGATCATTGCTGGATAATATGCTTATAAAGCTGTATCTTTGTTAATTTTAGAGGTCACCCGCCGCCTGGGGCACCTGGGTGGCTCAGCCAGTTAAGCGTCAGACGTCGCTCAGGTCAGGATCTTACATTCGTGAGTTCAGGCCCTGCGTTGGGCTCGCTGCGGTCGGCACTAGAGCCCGCTGCGGATCCTCTGCCCCTCTCTCTCTGTCCGCCTCTCTCTGTGCCCCTCCCCCTCTTGTGCATTTTCTCGCTCTCAAAATGAACAGGTTAACTAAACAAAACAAAACAAAACAAAACACAAAACCAGAAAGAAATCATCCGCTGACTTATTTCTGTGCAAGATGAGGTTTTAGCCCATTCGTCCTCCCCCCAGACACAGGTACCCCAACTTCTCCATCACTTCCCAACAGAGGTCCTGTATTTCTTCTCATCCTAGATGCCATCCATTATACGATGGAGCATTATTTATGAGTCACTACAAAAGAACAAAAGTGCTTTCAATGACACTATGATCCAATACTTCAAAACCAAATTAATGTCTGTTTGTCTATTTTGAGAGAGAGAGAGTGCATGCCTGTGCATGGGGGAGGGGCAGAGAGAGAAGGGGGAGAGGGAATCCCAAGGGGGCTCCATGCTGTCATCATAGACCCCTACCTGGGGCTCCATCTCACAAACCATGAGATCGCGAGTGAGCCGAAACCAAGAGTCAGACGCTTCACCCACTGAACCACCCAGGAGCCCCTGATCCAATACTTTATCACGTTGGCTACAAGATTCAGTTTGCTTTTCAGGATGTTCAAATGTGAAAAATATGTGCATTGTAGAATCTCGTGAATTAGGGGACATCACAATGTCTGGCTAAATCACCGATCAGTATATATGTTATTTTAACTGTGTTAATATTGTTCACAGTGTACTATAATTACATTTCTGCTCTTGTATTACGTCTTTTCCCCTTTGGAGCTAATAACTGCCTGGTCTATTTAACTGTGTAGTTTTGGGGGGTATTTATGAGTAATTCATCCCCAGGCTCTCCCCAGTGTGGTGAACGCGTTGGCAATCTCTCAGTTGCAATTCCTTCCCCGTGGGGACCCCCCCCCCCCCCCCCCCGAGCTGTCTTCCTGCTCCAAACTCAGCGCCGGGTTCTCCTGGGCCTACCCCACGTGCCATCTCAGAGTGTCCCTTCCACATCGTCCTGGGATTTCTCTTTTCTTCTTTTCTATATTGGATCTCCTGTTTCCCCGGAGCTCCTGTCTTCTTTCTTGGTCTGTTCTTTGTTTTGTTGGAGCACATCTTCCTGAGAAAGGCCTGTGGCAGGTAAATGTTTGGAGACCTTGTAAATGTCTTTAGTCTACTGTGGCGCTCGATAGCTTGTCTGAATGTATTACTAGACCTTGGAAAGAATTTTTCTTCATGTGAGAGGCTTCCCTCCAATGTCTGGCGATATACTGCTGGCACTAAAGGGACGTGTGCGTGGGCGAAGCTTGTGGACCAGAGGGCTCCCTGTCCGTGACTCTGCAGTGATCTGGATGCTTCACTGGGGGAATCCTGCTGGATTGGTCTCCGTAAGTCTTCTCCCTTGGACTGGTTGGCTTCCCCAGAACCAGATCATCTGTTCTTTTGCCTGTGGAGTATAAGCCTCATTGCCAGTGTCGTGGGAGCCAAGAGGGTGAAGGGGACTGTGGAATCTTACAATCTAAAATGCAGCCTGTCATTTAATCTCGTTTCGGTAGTGTGTCAGTCACATGCCAGCCCTCCGTTGTGCCCACGGTGCAGATGATCTCTGATTCAACCTTTTCTCCCAGGGCTGGGCAGGGGCAGTGGTCCGGCTGCACAGGTGCAGGAAAAACCGTGGGGAGCCTCAGTGCTCCTTCCACAAATTTCCGCACACCTGCGCCCATGTTCGGCAACAGAGGGAA
Organism: Herpailurus yagouaroundi; assembly: GCF_014898765.1. Lineage (NCBI taxonomy): Eukaryota > Metazoa > Chordata > Mammalia > Carnivora > Felidae > Herpailurus > Herpailurus yagouaroundi. The sequence goes on along the minus strand of NW_024412428.1, from coordinate 9,026,384 downwards.
ACCAATTTCTGTTTCTTTGTGAGGTTCTGTGGTGTAGCTAGTTTGCTTCTTACAGGCTTCCTTTTCTGTGGCCTTGGTGTTGGCTTTGTCTTCTCTGCTAAATTAATTACCTCTTATTCGTCTGCTTTTTTCATTTCCAGAAGATTGTTGCCATGTTTTGTTTGTTGTCGTTTTTGTGCCTGTCTTCTCCTTGTCCTTATGGGTCTAGACAGGGTGTGCTTCTAAGTGTTTGGCAACTGGCTTTTGGGGGGAGGGGGAGCCCTGATTTGTAGCAGTCCAGTTTCTGTGGTATAAATACTCCTACTGTGGCTAATTTCAAGCTACCCAAAGGATATCGCTGAACATGCAGATGGGAAGAAATGCAAAGTTGCATATCATTATATAATACAGATCTGCCTTGACTTTACAGTGGGGTTACAGCCTGGTAAACCCATTGTAAGTTGAAAATGCATTTAATACACCTCACCTACTGGTCCTCACGGCATAGCTTAGCCTGCCTTAAATGTGCTCAGAACTCTTACATTAGCCTACAGTGGGCAAAATCGTTGAACACAAAGCCTGTTTTATTTATTTATTTAAAAAAAAATTTTTTTTAATGTTTATTTATTTTTGAGACAGAGAGAGACAGAGCATGAACAGGGGAGGGTCAGAGAGAGAGGGAGACACAGAATCTGAAACAGGCTCCGGGCTCCGAGCTGTCAGCACAGAGCCCGACGCGGGGCTCGAACTCACAGACCGCGAGATCGTGACCTGGGCTGAAGTCGGACGCTCAACCGACTGAGCCACCCAGGCGCCCCAAAAGCCTGTTTTATAATAAACATTGAATATATAAGGGAACTTACTGAATACTGTACAGAAAGTGAAAATCAGAACGGTTGTCTGGGGACCGAATGGTTGCCAGCGTATGGGTTGTTGGCTCTCGTGATCGCGGGGTTGACTGGAAGCTTCTTCTGCCCAACATCAGGAGAGAGGATTGTACTGCGTATCGCTAAGCCAGGAAAAGATCAAAATTCAAAATCTGAAGCCTGGCTTCTATCAAATGAGAATTGCGTTTACACCGTCGTAACATCAAGAAATCTTACATCGAAACGTTGTCAGTTGGGGACTATCTGTATTTCCGCCATGTGGGCACAATAGCTGTGAACAGTAGACCTAAATGACCTCAACAGAGTAGATAATTATAAAATTACTATGAATAGTAAGTGCGGAGAGTTTGTTAGGTTTGTTTTTAATATAATTTAAAATATTTTAGGCATATGTAATTTAGTTTTTAAACTGGCTGTATTTCACAACCGGCTCAAAAAATTCCTACAAATTTCACAATCAGTTTTCACGAGCCACTAGCTGCTCTCCTGCACATGATTACCTTTCCTCATATATTGGGGTTTTCCCCTATTGACATATGACTCGTATATTATTAACACAATGGTAATCCATGCAGGATTCACATGCAGAAGAAAGGATGACACTTCATTCGAAGGAAATGATGCTTGATTTGAGGGGCAAAAAGAAAAGTTAAGCTCAAATAAGGTGTGGGGAGGTCATCAGTCCCCATGGGTAGTACTCCGAGGGAAGTCATGTCAACACGATTAGGCATGAGGTCTTACTAGGACAGGGTAGTGAGTTGACCAACCTTTCTGTTCTGATTTAGTTTCAGTCTTGAAGACCATTTAGTATATCTACATTTCTTTCTCCTTTTTTTTTTTTAGTGTTTATTTATTTCAGAGAGAGAGAGAGAGAGAGAGAGAGAGAGAGAGAATGGGAGAGAGGCAGAGAGAGAGGGAGACACAGAATCGGAAGCAGGCTCCAGGCTCTGAGCTGTCAGCACAGAGCCTGATGCGGGGCTCGAACCCGTGAACCGCAAGATCATGACCTGAGCCAAAGTCGGACGCTTAACCGACCGAGCCACCCAGCCGCCCCAGTATATCTACATTTCTTAGCAGTTCTCTGAAGTGGTGCCAACCAACTTCTTATTCCAAACACGCATGACCACCAAGGGTCCATGTGATAATGTGAGTGCTCGCAAGGCACTTTCTTTAGCCCAGCCCAAAGCATTTTACCAACAGCGCCTCATTAAGTCCCACCACACCCTAGTGTGGGAGTAGAAGGGGAATAACACTATCCCGATTTTACAGATGGAAGAAACAGGCCTTGAAGCAAATCCACAGCTGCTGAAACTAGCTTTCCAGCCTGCGGATTCCGTGGGCTAGCTCTCCATGACAGGACTTAGGCACCAATTTGCATCTGCTGCCTATACCTAGCCAGGTAAGGGTACGGTTTTATTATCTGCAATATCAAGGAGTTCCTTTAAGTCCTAAACTATGCGATTCTGGTTTTGGCCTTTGTTGACCCTCCCACACCTTCCAGAATGCATGGTTTTGTGTATGTGATTCAACAGAGTTCCAGTCTGGCTGTAGGAATGCGGGAGCGTCGGCAAGAACGGAAGACCAGATCGTTGTGGTTTGGTTTCCAATTTGAGCAGATCACAGAGCATTAACGATTGCCGAAATAGGCAATGGACTTTGTGAACCGTCACTATGTGCCCGGTCCAGGCTTCAGAACTTGATATACACTCTCATTTAGTCTATTTCAACCTTCACCAGCAACACTTTGTGGCCGGTGTTGACATTTTCCCTGTCTTACAGATGAGGGAAGTGAGGCTTAGGGAGACTACGTAAGTACAGCTGGCCTCTTGGTTATAATGACTGGTGTAGACATGGATGTCACCCAACAGAGTCCCAACGCTGGACGTTCCTCGCAGGGCCTCGCCGAAGAGCCGTCTCTTCTCTGGTCGCGGAGTCGTTCGACTGCGAACCCAGTGAGGTGGACTCCCATGTTGTGTGAAGAAGAGCTCTCGGTAGGAGGAGAGAATGCAGTCCTCTCACAGAGAAAAGCAGAGACAAGGAGGGGGAGAAAGAATTCGGAGGGCATTCAAATCCTTGCCTCCCAGTCCCCGCCTTCCTTATCTAAGCCAATTTGGTTGAGTTCAGCTTTTGTCACTTGACCAGTGGGTGAGTTCTGGACAATATAGTGCTTACACATCTTGCTATCCATTTTTAATTTTTAAAAACATTTAAATCCAAGGTCGTTATCATGTTGTAATAATGGTGTCAGGAATAGAATTTAGTGGTTCGTCACCCCAGTGCTCATCCCAACGAGTGCCCTCCTTAATGCCCATCACCCATGTAGCCCATGCCCCACCCACCTCCCCTCCAGCGACCCTCAGTTTGTTCCCTGTATTTAAGAGTCTCTTCTGTTTTGTCCCCTGCCTTGTTTTAATATGATTTTCGCTTCCCTTCCCTTATGTTCATCTGTTTCGTATCTTAAATTCCTCATAGGAGTGAAGTCATGATATTTGTCTTTCTCTGGCTAATTTCACTTAGCATGATGCCCTCTAGTTCCGTCCATTACTTGCAAATGGCAAGATTTCATTCTTTCTGATTGCCGAGTACTACTCCATTTTATAAGCCACACCTTCTTTATCCATTCATCAGTTGATGGACGTTTGGGCTCTTTCCATACTTTGGCTGTTGTTGATAGTGCTGCTCTAAACATGGGGGTGCATGTGCCCCTTTGAAACAGCACACCTGTATCTCTTGGATAAATACCTAGTAGTGCAGTTGCTGGGTCGTAGGGTAGTTCTACACCATATTGGTTTTTTTTTTTTAATTTTTTTTTTTAATGCTTATTTATTTTTGAGAGAGACAGGATGCAAGTGGGTTAGAGGCAGAGAGAGAGGGAGACACAGAATCCGCAGCAGGCTCCAGGCTCCAAGCCATCAGCACAGAGCCCGATGTGGGGCTCGAACTCACAGCGCTGTGAGATCATGACCTGAGCCAAAGTCAGACGCTCAACCGACTGAGCCACCCAGGCGCCTCAACGCCATACTGGTTTTTTTTTTTTTTTTGGAGGAACCGCCATACTGTTTTCCAGAGTGGCTGCACCAGCTTGCATTCCCATCTACTTCCTCTTCTAAGAACATTCTGTATCTCATCCATAAGATTCTTCTCTGTTTCTTCTTACTTGGCTCAAGCCTCCTAATGTGGACCCTCTTAGAGTTGATATGCATTACGTAGTCTTCTGACCTCAAGAGGCAGAACAGTCCTGGTATTAACAGTACAAATGACATGATGGCAGTACCGGGCCCAGTAAGGGTCCCCAGACTGCACAATTTCACGGGTAGAATTCCTTTTTTTCTTATGGGGTAGGGGTAGGGGAAAACAGAGTTGCTGACTTTTATTTTGCCAAACTGGGGCCAGTAAGCTTGCGTGAATCCTCCCATCGTTAATTCATTTATTTGTTAACTAAGGCTAGTAAAGACTCTGCTTTAAGCCCTGAGGGTATACAACAAGCTTACATTCAAGTCACTAGAAGACTTTAAAGGGCCACACGAATTCTTGTACAAATTCTACTCTTGGCTTTCCTTGATACCTTTGATTAGGGTCTAGAATTTAGGGGATGGTGTAGGGAGATTGTCAGTCTTGTTGGCAACAATCTAAATGATGAGTCGGAAGCAAGAAATGGAAAAGGAGGTGAAGAGGAAGCCAAGGCGGTAGTGGAAGGTAATGTAGGGCATTGACCAGAGCAAGACTCAGAGGAAATCAGCGGGAGTGGCCCTCATACGTAGGACCAGATGCAGAGGAAAAAAACCTTCTTGATGTGTATAGTGTTTGCATCTGAGCAAAATAGGTTTATGAAAATCTCCTTGAAACTCCTGGCAAGGAAACCTGAAAAAGGTTCTGGTAAAGCAAAGCATTAACAAAATGGAAATTAATTGTATGGTACCGGGTACCTCTAATCTAATGGCCTTGGTAAGCTCTTTATTTACTGTATTGTCTGTTATTTCGTGTTAATAAAATTAAAAATTTACCTAGTAGAAATGTTGTAGATACATTTGCGAGCCTGGTCCTCCAACCTCATTTCGTTTTGGCGGCTTTAGGTTCCGGGGCCCCCGCTTCTCTTGCTGAGGGGTTTCAGCATTGGGGCACCTTGACTGGTGCCTCCAAGATGGCGCCTCATGGTGCCTGCCTCCTGCTGATCTCAGCTGTCTATAGGTCTCTGGTAGAGGAGTTGAATCACCTTCGCTTCCTTTGCTGAACTGGGGGTACTGGTGTTTTGAATGAGATCTAGAAGGATATTTCCCTTACACTCATCATCATACACTTCTTTTTTTTAAAGTTTATTTATTTATTTTGGCGGGGGGAGGGGCAGAGAGAGAGAATCCCCAGCAAACTCCACACCGTCAGTGCGGAGCCTGACATGGGGCTCGAGCCCACGAACTGTGAGATCATGACCTGAGCTGAGAGCAAGAGCTGGACACTCAACTGACTGAGCCATCCAGGCACCCCAGTCATCGTACACTTCTAATCCCTTGTCTGTTCCTTTGATATTTGCATGGATGGATGATAAAGCACACATAGAATCCAGAGGATGATGCAGACAGTTCTTTCTGTTCCTGTTCCAGCTGGGTGGAGCATGGAAAACATTTTTTGTGCACATGCAGGCTTTAGAAACTGGTCTAAATAAGAACCTCTCTCTCGCTTTTTTAATTACAAAAGCAGTAATATCTGTGGTGTAAAAAAATAAAAAGGCAAAACCATTAAATACCCGTAATTTCACTATCTGGATATGAACACTATTAGCAACTGGAGCATTTCTACAACGATTTCTATCTGTGTTACACAAACAGGTAATATGATGAGTGCCGTTTTGCAAATTGTTTCCTAATTAAGTATAGTATGAGCCTGTGTTTATGCCATTAGTGTATTATATCATCTACAATTATAATTTTATTTATTTATTAAATATATTTTTTTAAGATTTTATTTTTAAGCGATCCCTACACCCAGCGTGGGGCTCGAACTTACAACCCCGAGATCAGGAGTTGCAGGCTCCACTGACTGAGCTGGCCAGGCACCTCTCACCTACAATTATAGTTTTAAATGGTTGCCCAGTACCCCATTATGTGTCGTGCCTTTTTAAGCCATTTCCTTGTTCTTGGATATACGTTTATTTCCATTTTTGCTAATGAAAGAGATGCTATAAAGAAATGCTATAGATTCAGCGCGTAGCTAAGTATTTGTACCTATCGTTGACTTTTCCCCTTTAAGATAAATTATTAAGGTGGAACGGTTAGATTGAGGCATCTGTACATTTTTAGAGCTTTTTCGACATATTGCCAAACTGCCTTCCAGAGAGGCTATACCGGTTGATACTCAGTGAAATTTATTAGTGTGTCTATTTCTTCCTGCCCTTGCCGGCACGAGAAATTTTTTTTTTTTTTTTAATCTTTCTGGCCTGTATTTGAACGGGAAACAGAAGAATTCTTGAAGTGCAGCTTACAGTCACCAACTGGCCACAGCTGTGAGTGTCAGCAGCCTCCACTTTAACCCAGCGCCCACCAGGCGTGAGGGAAACGAAACGCTGAATCGAATCTGGCTCTGGCACGTTGTGTTCCTAAGACGAGAAGAAGGTCGAAGCTCACGTGTTCAAGATGGAGGAACAAGGGTCAAACGTACAACAGGCAACCCCCGTGGTTTTGTAGTTATAGTTTTGGGAATTTAGCCTAAAGAAAATTCCCAGGAAGAGGAAAAAGCACATGTATGTGAGAAAAGTTGATTGTAGGGGCGCCTGGCTGGCTCAGTTGGTGGAGCGTGCGACTCTTGATCTTGGGGTTGTGGGTCCGAGCCCCACACTGGGTGTAAATATTACTTAAAAAATAAAATTTAGGGGCGCCTGGGTGGCTCAGTCGGTTAAGCGTCCGACTTCAGCTCAGGTCACGATCTCGCGGTTTGTGAGCTCGAGCCCCGCGTCGGGCTCTGGGCTGATGGCTCGGAACCTGGAGCCTGCTTCCGATTCTGTGTCTCCCTCCCTCTCTGCCCCTCCCCCGATCATGTTCTGTCTCTCTCTCTCTCTCTCTCTCTCTCTCAAAAATAAATAAACATTAAAAAAAATTATTGTAACATTGCTTATATTAGGGAAACAAACGATTTGACATAGGAGAAATGGTTTAAGAAATTGAGGTGTATCAACCTAATGGAATTGTCTGCAGTTGTTAAATTCGTAACTATAATGGTGACGTCCAAACATAGGCATATGTTCATGGTGTAATGTTAAGTGCAAAAAGGGGATAAAATTGTTCGCATTTGAGAACGATGTACCAGTTCAATCTGCGTGGACGAAGACTGGAAGAAAATACAAAAACTAAAGCCAGTGACAGAGAGGGACACCCCCAACTTGACATTTTTCTTTCAAGTCTTCCTTGTGCGATTACAGTGAAAAGCAACAGTTTTGAGAGAGGGGGGAAAGGGGTCATATAAAGAGGCAAATAAATGTGCTTGAGGGACAGCCACGGAAAATGCTCGGTCAGCCCCGGCTAGTTACTGAGGGAGGCGTTGTGGAAGATTGGGAAGAACGAGGCACTGGAGGCAAATAGAGCTGGGCTTGAAGCCAGCCTCCACTTCATACCAGAAGTATGAGCCGAGGCAAGTTATTTAACTTCCTGCAGTTTAGTTTACATAGCTGTAAAAATGGATGAAAAATGCGTGCCCGTGCAGTTGTTGGGGGAGGGGAGCACGCATGCTCCGCGGCAGGTACACGGTCGGTGCCCAACCGGGTTGCGGGGGGGGGGGGGGGGGAGGATCGTAGAAGCGATGCTGCTCTTTTTCTGTATTTATCCTTTCATCATTATTGATCCTGCAATAGCGAGAAGCACATTCAGCCAAGAGAAGCGATTTGCAAGTGTGCTGCTTGCAAACGTAAGCCACCTAGTTCTGTCCGGGACAGAAGGGGGTGAGTGAACGAAGATTCTTTTCTCGGCTGGATCGTTATTGAACGGGCTTAGCGGGGTCTCTGCTGCTTCTCTGTTAAGCAACTTCTCTGGACGCCTTGATTGATAATGACAAGGCATAAATGATATCACAGCGGCAAAGCTTGCGCTGTGCATATGGCAGAGATAAGATTGGACGGCAAAAGGTGACAGCCAGAAAACATTTTTGGAAAACAGAAGATCTTACATAATTATCTATCTCCATGTTATTTTTAAAACACCAGTTAAATACAGTGTAATTGGGGGCGAAAAGTCAGTGTTGGCTCTTGGTAATCCAGTGATTTGAAATCAGCCCAGGAAGAGCAAACCGCACTGCATTTTGCCCTCTGTGACCTCTACACAACTTGCCAATTACATATGGATTTCTAGATTCTCTAGCACTAGGGAAAACTCAGAAGGTGGAGAGAAAATGCCCTGACTTACAGATCCTGAGAGACTCGGTGGCCACTCGGTACAGAGAAACTTTCGACCTAAAAAGGCTGTCTGTGTCTTCTCAGGGACCTGAGGCAATTTCTCAAGGGCACCCACCCCTTTTATAGGGAAAAATACATCAGCACCTTGTTTGCACCCGGTCCTTTCTGACAAATTCTTTGTCATATGGAGAAGCTTTTTGCTTTGTCCTCTTCAAAAATCTTTTAGCATCAGAGCAGCTCTAATAGCTGGACTTATTTCAGCATTAAAACGCAGGCTCGGTGACCCTCTTCTGCAGGCAGATGTAATTTCAAAGGAAACCCCTTTTGCTGGGTATTCGGTGCTACCCGGGGATTTGGGGAGTTAATCTCCCCTGTCTCTGTTGTCAGAGAAAAGGAAAGAAGGGTAGCTCTTTCTAAATGCTGATCCCCGTGGGCATCTGTCTCCTTTCGTACCCCGGAATTATGGGAGACGGAGGACACTCCAAGTGGCTATCCCACCTAGCTTCTTGAGGCAGGCTGGACTCTTCCTTAAAACCTCCAAAACAGAGGCTTGTGGGTCATAGTTTTAAAGCTCTCAGGTATAGGCATCCTGCAGCCTCTCTTGTTAACTGGTATCAGTGCTTAACCTTCTTTCATTTGAATAATTAAAAAAATTTTTTAATGTCTATTCATTTTTGAGAGACAGAAAGAGACAGAGTGTGAGCAAGGGAGAGGCAGAGAGAGAGGGAGACACAGAATCCAAAGCAGGCTCCAGGCTCCGAGCTGTTCAGCACAGAGCCCGACGCAGGGCTCGAACCCACGGACCGTGAGATCATGACCTGAGCTGAAGTCAGACACTTAACCAACTGAGCCACCCAGGCGCCCCTGAATACATACACACACACACACACACACACACACACACACACACACACACACACACGTTATATACACACACACACACACATATATATATATGTATTTTTTTTTTTTTTGAGAGAGAGAGATAGAGCATGAGCAGAGGGGGGTAGAGAGAGAGGGAGACACAGAATCCAAAGCAGGCTCCAGGCTCCGAGCTGTTCAGCACAGAGCCTGACGTGGGGCTCGAACCCACGGACTGTGAGATCATGACCTGAGCTGAAGTCAGACACTTAACCGACTGAGCCACCCAGGCACCCCTGAATACACACACACACACACACACACACACACACACACACACACACACATATGTGTATATATATACACATATATATATATATATATTTTTTTTTTTTTTGAGAGAGAGACAGAGATAGAGCATGAGTGGAGGGGGGTAAAGAGAGAGGGAGACACAGAATCTGAAGCAGGCTCCAGACTCCGAGCCGTCAGCAGAGCCCGACGTGGAGCTCGAACCCATGGACCTGAGCTGAAGCCGGACGCTTAACTGACTGAACCACCCAGGAGCCCCCCTGAATATATTTTTTAAATGACACCAACAATAGTAGAAATTTAGAAACAAATACTCCAAAAACCCATACAAGAAGCTCCCCGTGCCGATAAGTCACTTGTAACCATGTTGGTACATTTTCGGTTTACTTCAGAGAGAGCTGGAGTTAGGGAGACACCATTTTATAAAAATACAGTAGTTTTGAGATCGACTCCTCTCGGGGCAGGGGCTGCATCACAGAGGGTCCTGCCTTCAGAAACCCCAGCTAGGAAGCAGGCCCAGGCTTATGTTCCTGTGTGTTTCCAGCTTCCAGAAGAAAACACCGCACAGCCCTCTCACCACACTTCGCTCCACCCAGGATGGGCTTGAAGGCCACGGTTCATCAGCTGTGTCCACTGGGGAGTCCCATGTCACTGTCCCCCCTTCTGGCAGGTCCCCACCGTGTCTGCGCGTGCTTCCCCTGGATTCAGGGTTGGCAAAGTACGGACAAGAGGCCAAACTTGGCCCGCTCCGTTTTTGTATAGCTTGTGAGCTACGAATTTTTGGGTTGTTTTTTTTTTTTTAAACTTTTTAAGTGGTTTAAAAAAATGAGAAGATGTGAAAATCATATGAGTTTCAAATTCAAGTGCCCGTAAATAGCTTTATTGGAACCAGCCTCGCTCATTGATGTATGTCTCATTCGTTACCGTCTATGGCCGTTTTCACGCTACGGTGGTCGCGTGGAGTGTTTGTGACGGACACTGTATGGCCAGCAAGTCCTACAATGTTTACCGTCTGGCCCTTCACAGAGAAAGTCTCCCGACCTCTGTCTTAGAGCCTCCCAGCATCTCCTTTCCCCACAGGGAGGGTGCAGTAATCTTTAGGAGGTGAAATAATTAGGTCTTGTTGTTTTTCAGCGGTGAGATCTAATTCTGATCCTGGAGAATTAGAAGCAACAGGACACGGGATGCAGGCATCCAGGACAAGTCCTGTATTTGGGCCGCGTTGGGTGCTACGTATGCAGATGGGAAAGACCGGAGAAGGGACAGATTTGGGCGGGAGAGAGAAGACTCCAGAGTCTACTTCACACTTCACACGTGATTTAAAAAACATTTTCTTGGGGCGCCTGGGTGGCGCAGTCGGTTAAGCGTCCGACTTCGGCCAGGTCACGATGTCGCGGTCCGGGAGTTCGAGCCCCGCGTCGGGCTCTGGGCTGATGGCTCAGAGCCTGGAGCCTGTTTCCGATTCTGTGTCTCCCTCTCTCTCTGCCCCTCCCCTGTTCATGCTCTGCCTCTCTCTGTCCCAAAAATAAATAAACGTTGAAAAAAAAAATTAAAAAAAACATTTTCTTTCCAGTTTACTCATTTATTTTGAGTGGAGGGAGGGGCAGAGAGAGAGGGAGAGAGAATCCCACGCAGGCTCCGCACTGCCTGCGCGGAGCCCGACGCGGGGCCCCGAACTCACGAACCGTGAGATCGTGCCCTGAGCCGAAATCAAGAGTTGGATGCTCAGCTGACTGAGCCACCCAGGCGCCCCAAGTCTGTGATCTTTTGAAGGGACAAGTAGATGGCTGGTCACCCGGGTCTGGGATGGAAGGACTGAATTGTGAGTCATCGGCAGATGGATGGTATGGAAAGCCTTGGTAGTGGGTGACGTCACCCGAGGAGTGAGTATAGACGGAAAGAGAAGACGTCTAAGGGCTTGTAGAGGCTCTTCAACATGTAGAAGCCAGGTAGAAGAAGAAGACCCCACGAGGGCAAGATTCTGGATACAGTGCCTGGCACACGCTATGTGCTCAGTAAATTTTTTATTGACTGCATAAGTGAACTCAGATTCCAATTAACTAGAACCTTCCACTTTTCACATACATCACAGCACTCTAACATCCCACCTGTCAATCATTTCTCCCTGTCTCTCTTTCTCATCCTGCTTCTCCTTCTCTTTTCTTCTGTCTTCTTGCCTTCTTCTCTCACCATCAGGGGCACCCAGGCATCCCTACCATACTTGAGCATTGCTTACCTGCCTACAGCTCTGGGTGAAACTGGTTGATGATCCTGCGAACTAGTCAATACATATCCTTTTTTTTTGTCTCTTCAGTTTGTTTCAAAATGTGCTAGGGACACTTGTTCCTATGGAAGCTCGCCCGCATCATGAACTATTTCTGAAGTCAGTTAATGCTATTTTGACTTCTATTCCTACCCTCTTACAACCTGGTGTCATCTGTGATTTAATTAGGAAGTTCTCAGTTACATCACTGGGGTAAAGATAGAGATGTTCAGCACCGGCTCCAGCTCTGACAAGAGTGAGATCATGCAGGATACTTCCGGGTTGAGGCTGAGTCATCGATAAGCCACATTTTGGGTGATATTATTCAGCTCTCGGTACCTGCCCCTTAGAAATAAGTCTTTCCTTTCTTTCTTTCTTTCTTTCTTTCTTTCTTTCTTTCTTTCTCTTTCTTTCCTTCTTTCTTTCTTTCTTTCTTTCTTTCTTTCTTTCTTTCTCTTTCTTTCTTTCTTTCTTTCTCTTTCTTTCTTTCTTTCTTTCTTTCTTTCTTTCTTTCTTTCTTTCTTTCTCTCTTAATAGTTATTTATTTTTCAGAGAGAGAGGGAGAGAGAGCGAGGAGGGGAGGGGCAGAGAGAGGGGGACAGAGGCTCCGAAGTGGGCTCTGTGCTGACAGTAGAGAGCCCGATGCGGGGTTGGAACTCACGAACTATGAGATCATGGCCTGAGCTGGCGTTGCACGCTTAACTGACTGAGCCACCTAGGCACCCTTCTTTCTTTCTCTCTCGGTGATGAAAAGTCACTGGCAGTGGAATCTGAGGTCATACTCTAGCAGGGAGAGATTATATCTCTCGCTCATTCCTTATCTGCATGGCCTATCTATTTATCAAAGAAAATTAAATCGGTCTGCCAAGATTTGATCTTCCAATACCATTGAGGTGAGTGCAAATTGATTGTGTGCTGTTGCGGGACTCATTTTCTACTTGTGGAAAGGACTTGTGCCATGGCTTGCTTGGGAGCTGTGTAGGACAGGGGAAGCAAAATCAGAGAGATCTAACGAGACCTGAGGCCATGCTTTGCACCAGGTAGAATGCCAGGTACTTTGCGAGGATTTGCTTGCTTATTATTCACAACAGCTCAGAGAGGTTGGTATGATAATTCTGGTTTTCCACATAAGGAAACCGAGGCCCAGGAGGCAGAGTATCTTGTACAAAGCCATACAGCTGGTTGGTGGCAGAGGTGAAACGTGAACTCCAGTCATTCCTGTGGACCCCCAGCAGTTATAAATGGGTGATACCTTGGACAATAGTGCATTCTGGGAAAGACTTTTAGAGTCCTCAGGCTTCAAATGGTACCTGGGTACAAATGACTGCCAAATTGGTAACTCTGCCTTCTGAGATCCAGTTCCCATCTCCACCTGCCTCCTGGACACTTCCACCTGGACATGATGCCAAGAACTATAGCTCAGCACGGAAACTCGAACAATCATCATCCCTTGGGGACCCAGGGCCCCTCCCTCTCTCATCACTGTCCTATGTTTCTCAGGTAGCACCACATTTTTTTCAGCCTTCTCAAGATCTGAGTTATGTTAAGCCCCTCCCTGGAGATTCTTGCTCTAAAATAGTTTTTGCCTCATTTCCCATTTTCTGTCTCCACCACCCTTTTAGCCTCTGTTGCCTCGGGCTTAGATTATTGCAACAGCGAAATACCTCTTTTATTAGCTGTCACAGCTTAGACACTACCTACTCAAGGCAGTTCCTTAAAAGTCACTTTTGGGGGCGCCTGGGGGGCTCTGTCGGTTGAGCGTCCGACTTCGGCTCAGGTCATGATCTCACAGTCGGTGAGTTCGAGCCCCGCGTCAGGCTCTGGGCTGACGGCTCGGAGCCTGGAGCCTGCTTCCCATTCTGTGTCTCCCTCTCTCTCTGCCCCTCCCCCATTCATGCTCTGTCTCTTCCCTGGATCAAAAATAAATAAACATTAAAAAAAAAAAAAAAGTCAATTTCGTCCACATATTGAAATTACCTGGGAATGTAAAAAGTACTCAGAACTATCTGGAGTTTGGGGTCTCACCTTTCCAGCATTACAGCGGCCTCATCAGGATTATTTGTATCTCTGAGACCAGCGATGTTGTCCTAAGGCTCTGAGGCTCGGGTGGAGTCTCCAGGAAGGGTAACTCTAGCCCTACTCCTGCCTAAACTTTGGCCCGACACACACAGCGGAGAAGAAGGCACAGGACAGTTTGTGACAAGAAGCCCAGGTGGGCTGGTGGACGCCAACTTGTAACCAGGACTATGGAGCAGTTGTCGTCCCACAATATTCCACATCAGCCGGAGAAAATCTGTGTTTGGGTTAAAGTTCTTCCCTGACCGTCCCCACTGATGGCTGTACTCCCGGGGGACCTCTACACAAGTCATTTGTACCACCTTAGGACACCTCTTTTGTTGTTATTTTCATGCGTTTACAACACCCACGCGCTATGAACTCCTTTAGGACGAGGCTTACACTTTGTCTTTTGTCTGGGGTGTTTCCAGGCCTAATCCTTCTAATGGTTCAGCACCTTTGGGAGCCTGCCGGGGAAACTGTGGAGTGGGCCTGGGGTAAAGATAAGGCAGCATCTCGCAACGTGTACGCAACACCTGCATATAGTCACGGCCTTCTGACGCAAGTATACTCCTGGGAAGAATTATTGTCAACAAAGCAAAACCTGACTCTGTTCAAGCTTCTGGCTCTAACTACAAATTTACGGGAAGGAAGGAGATAGGGGAACACGCTAAATGATACCACAGGAATGCAACTCGCAAGATCCAGACCGTGGGAAACCCTGTGGGACACAACGACCAAGTTTCTTCAACAAATCAATTGCAAGGAAAAGCAACAATGTGGAGGGCAACCCTACATATTAAAAGAGACTTAAACACGATAACCACCCATTGAAATATATGTTTCATTTGCTTCCTTGTTCAAACAAACTATAAAAAAATATTTCAAGACAATTAGAGAAATTTGACTTGGTTAGGGAATTATCGTTCCACGTATGCTAATGATGTCGTGGTTCTGTTTTTTGAAAGGGTCTTCATTTTTATGGGGAGCCTGGATGGCTCAGTTAGTTAAGTGTCCAACTTTGGCTCAGGTCATCATCTCATGGCTCGTGAGTTTGAGCCCTGCATTAGGCTCTGTGCTGACAGCCCGGAGCCTTCTTTGGATTCTCTGTGTCCCTCTGTCTCTGCCCCTCTCCTATGTGCTCTCTCACTCTCAAAAATAAATAATAAAAAAAAAAATAATAATTAAATAAATAAACTTTTTTAAAAATTTTTTTTTCAACGTTTATTTATTTTTGGGACAGAGAGACACAGAGCATGAACGGGGAAGGGGCAGAGAGAGAGAGGGAGACACAGAATCAGAAACAGGCTCCAGGCTCTGAGCCATCAGCCCAGAGCCTGACGTGGGGCTCGAACTCACGGACCGCGAGTAAACTTTTTTTTTTAAAGAAAGGGTCTTTATCTTTTCGAGATGCATACCGAAATATTTTAGAGAAAAATGATCCTAGATGTTTGCTTTGGGATAACAGTATGTGTGGAGGGGAGTGGACGGAGTAGAGGCTAAGACTCACCAAGGACTGTCAGCCATGGAAGCTGGATAGAGAAGGTCCTTGTCTAATCTCTTGTTTGCTTATGTTTAAAATGTTCATAATAAAAAGGGGGGGGGGCCCCCGAAGAAGGGAAAATCACTGGCCAGCCAAACGTAACCCATGACAGACAGAGAAGGATTTACCATGGATCCGCTGAAGTTCAAGCATCAGGACCTCTCACTGCATAGGCCTCTTCCAAGAGAATGTTGTCTTCATGATCTTTCTTACAAAGTGCTCCCCAAATTGTAAAAGTTTCAGGCATCGCAAAAGTTAGACCTACCCCTAATGGCAGGCAGCCGGCTGACTCTCATTTTAGGCATTTCGTAAGTGCTCACCAATATGCTTTTTAAAAACACTTAATGAAGATTTTCAAACGTACACAAAGTAGGCACAACGTATAATGAAGCTCATGTTCCCTCCCCCAGTTCAAGTTATGAATGTTGTACTATATTTGCTTCATATTTTCCTACCTCTCTCCTCCTCCTCCTCCTTTTTTACCCTTGAATAGTTCTGTATGTTTCTTCATTTTCTTTCATAACCACAATATCATTATCACATCCAGCAAAATTAACGATAATTCTTCCACATTATCTAAGACACAGCCAATTTCCCCAGTTGTCTCAGAATGACTGGATCTTCAGCAAAGATCTCTAATCAATGTCAGAGAGAGGACATCAGAGCCATTCATGAACTGTGTGCCTTTTTGTGTTGGATGTTGAAGTCACATTTTCCCCACCATCGCAGGTGGCACGGTATGGAAATATTGACCGAGCCTGCCCTTTTTTTGTAAAATTTGGTTGTGCTTGTATAGTCAAAATCATTGTATTTAACGATGGCCACTGAGGGTGAGTAGACAAGATATCAGCATGTTAGCTAGAAGAGCTTATTTCAAATATGAATAAAACAACCTCTGTATTTGCAGTGTGCTCCTTGTTTCTACAGATAATAGCCAGCATGCTGCCTTTAGCCGTGACCTTTATTTTTCCCCTTGCCGCTCTGTAATCGTTTCGTGTGTGTGCTTTGCATCCTATTGTTACGGACCACACTGTGTCTCGCCAAATTCGTACTTTGAAGTCCTGAACCCAAACACGACTCGAGGTGGAGATGGGGCCTCGGAGGTAATTAAGGACATAGGGATGGGGACCTGATTTGATAGGACAAGTGTCCTTATGAAAAGCAGAAGAAATATTTTTTTTTTAATTTTTTTTTCAACGTTTATTTATTTTTGGGACAGAGAGAGACAGAGCATGAACGGGGGAGGGGCAGAGAGAGAGGGAGACACAGAATCGGAAACAGGCTCCAGGCTCTGAGCCATCAGCCCAGAGCCCGACGCGGGGCTCGAACTCCCGGACCGCGAGATCGTGACCTGGCTGAAGTCGGACGCTTAACCGACTGCGCCACCCAGGCGCCCCCAGTCTATGGTTTTTTTGATACGGTAGCCTGATAAGACCAATGTACTATGTAGACTATACTATGTAGAATAGAATGCATGACATACGGTGTGCTAAGCATAGTTCATTTTAATAGTTTACCAGGCATAATAAGGTTAAGGACCAATAAATTGCAGGCGGGTGCATGAGTGCACACCCCCACCCCCCACACGTCCTCAGATAAAGGGCAATGAGGAAGAGGGAGGGGAAATACTCATCAGATTTGAAATGAGTGAGTCTTTGGGGACCTTATTAAGAACACGGCTTCTGTGGCACACACAGATAAACTACACCCTGGGAATTAGCTAGAAGTGAATTGACTTGTGCTTGGACACTTTAGGAGGCCGTATTAGAAGGGGAGGAACATGTAGGGTCAATGTCAATTTTGGGTGGTATGTGCCTGTTTTAAGGGGAGTGAATAAATGAATAGGGAGCAATAAATGAGAGATACTAGATGCGGAAAGAATGTCGTGAAATCATCTGGTCCGATGGTTGAAGGTGGGAATGAACGCCGTGAAGGAGACAGCCACTGAGTTCAGAGTAGAGAAGGGGGCTGTCCCCCAGGATGGGTGCAATCCTGGTCCTTCAGAGAAAGGTGTAAGGGAAGGTCATGATTTTCGAGGTGGATGAAATTCGCGGGACAATGGTAGTGGTTGTGGGGAGCACTCATTTGACTTTAATCATTTCCAAAGATGAGTTCAGTGAAGAAGTGGCTGGAGTGTAGGAGGAGGTGACTGTGTGCACTGAGAGTTGGAATTCAAGAGGGGAAGAGTCTTCCTGACTTCTTTGACTAGGACGACAAATTTACGCTCCAAACGGGGAGCAACAGGCGTAACCCTGGCGAGTTGGGAAAAAGAGGCACCTGCCACGGAGCCTCTGTTTTCTGGTTGGAGATTTAAGGGTTCTCCAACTGTCTGCAGCGTGGAGGGACAATTGTCCTCTCCCTTTCGGAAGCCACGGAGGAGATGTGCCCTTCTCAGGGCTGCCGTGGGAGCAGTGAGCCAGTTCCCCTTTGAAACGGAAGAAGCAGGAGAGACCCTTGCCCTTGGACAACACTAGTGATGCTGGCGGCTGAGGCTGAGCTTGATTCTCTTCTTCGTGATACAGGATCTGAGAGAGAAGCCTTAGTGTATGGGCTCCTACGACAAAGGAATTCTCTCTCCCCAGCTGGTGCCAGCAACATAACTCCCTAAAAAGTGTGGCAAAACACTTGCCCCAGAGCCCCTGAGTTTGGAAATTAACAGCAGATTAAGCAATCCTTCATTTCTTGAACTGTTCTTTTAAAAAATCTCCTGAGGTTAGAATCGATTCCCCTTGTTCACAAATTAGACTTCAGAAAAGCGTGGAGGAAGAATTTTTGCTACTGCTATTCAACAAGTTCACATGTGACTGTCAAGAATTTTGAAGGGACCAAGATCTTATACTACATCACACTTAAAAGTTAGCCTGCTACAGTTTCGCCAGTAGCCACTGGTGAAGACAAGAGTCTGCTGGGTCAGAGAAGGACAGTTTGTTACGCACGGCCAGACCGGTAGATGGACTATCAGCCTTGTTCTTTATACTGATTCCCCAAACCTCAGTGTCCAGAGAACAATGCAAAGAGGGCTGGATTGTACCTGCATGTGCAGTGGGTTGCATTTCAGGAGAGGAATCCTGAGGTTAAGAAGCCCGAATCTTTTTTAAAGGGCAGTAAGCGTATGAGCCCTTTGCTTCAGAGGTAGACATGATCTCTCTCTTCCAAGGATACAAACAAGCCTGCGTTTTGCTCCAGAAGGAGACACTGTCTCTTTTCTTCAAGGCTGGTCATTACATAAACGTCCCTCAAAAGAAAGTCCAGAATAAGGGGTGGTTAGTTTTTCTACACAAGATGTGCAGAAATTTGAAAAACCTATGGAGGGTGGTAGCCGTACAGCAATCGATTCTTTTTTAAAAATGTTTATTTTTGAGAGAAAGAGAGTGGGGGAGGGGCAGAGAGAGGGAGAGAGAGAATCCTGAGCAGGCTCCGCGCCGTAAGCGCAGCGTCCGATGTGGGGCTCGAACTCATGAACCGTGAAATCATGACCTGAGCCGGGATCAAGAGTTGGACGCTTAAATGAGCCACCCAGGCACCCTGAAGAGTTTTCTTAATATCTTGTCATTAGTGATGTCCTTGGACCGGAGAAACTTCTTAAACGCTGTGGGGGCTCGCTGTACGCCATTGCCTCTGCTTTAATTGGTTCTAACCTTGGTATCACAATTCCCTGTGGCTTAAAATCTTTTTTCCTGCCTCTGTCCAGATAACTACCTGCCAGCACCTCTTCCCCACCCACTGGACTCAGTGCTGTCTTCTTTCTCTCTACTCCCAGGCTTTTAGATTCTGGCCATCCTGGGTTTCACCTCATTGGCTTTTGCCTACAAGATCTGTACAAAGAAGACAAAATAACTCCACTCCTGAAAGGTATGGCCATTTTCTCATCGCATAAAGCTAGGAGGAATCTGAAAAGCTATCTAACCCTACCTGCTCATTTTACAGATGTTAGGGGGTGGGGGTCTGTGGTCAAATGAACACAGGAAATACTAAGTTAAAAAAGTCTAACAGGTGCAACTACTTTGGAGAACTGTTTGGCAGTTTTTATAAAGTTAAATGTGTCTGCCCTCTGGCCTAACAATTCCTCTCTTAAGGATTTACCCAAGAAAAATGAAAACATATGGCCCCAAACATTCTTGCACAAGAATGTTCATACCTGCCCTATTCATGACGGTCAAAACTTGGAGACAACCCAAATGTCCATTGAAAGGAGAATGGACAAACAAATCATGAATGAATGAACTATTGATACCCACAACAGCATTGTTGAAACTCAAAAATCTCATACTGAGCAAAAGAAGTCAGATCCTACCCTCCAAAATCTATGCAACATGATTTGGGTTTTTTTTTTTTTTTTTTTTTTTTTTTTTATGTCTAAGAAGTATACGGACTTTAGTGATGAGAAAGAAGTCAGATACTGGCTGTTGCTGAACAGGGACAGGGGATTTACAGAAATGGGGACATTTTCTGGGGTGATGGAAATGTTTTATGTCGTGCTTTGGCTGGTGGAAGATTTAAATATTCAATTCTCAGAACTCATTGAACTGAACACTTAACGGTCTGTGCATATGTTAATTATACCTCAATTAAATCTTTTAAAAAGTGAAACATATTTCTTTACTAAGGGACTTTGAAGTAAAACGTATTTCTTTACTAAGGGCTTGTTAATCAAGCAAATATACATTGTACATCTTTAAGAAGGAGATACAGTATACAGAGTGTTTCTTAAACATATTTGAACACCAATCACTTTTTTTTAATAAAAATCGTCGACACATTTGTGCGTTTATTTCCCCAATTTTTTTTAAGTTTATTTATTTTGAGAGAGGCAGAGACAGCATCGGCGGGGGAGGCGCAGAGAGAGAGGGAGAGAGAGAGAGAATCCCAAGCAGGCCCCGCACTGTCAGCACGGAGCCCAATATGGGGCTCGAACACGTGACACCGTGAGATCATGACCTGAGCCGAAATCAAGAGTTGGACAACGTCACTGACTGAGCCACCCAGGTGCCCCTGAAGACCAGTTGCTTTTGGAAGGAACAACAGGGAACAGAAAATGCCTTAGAGGATGTTTTGGGTTGCACGTTGAACGTAGAGTATTTCACCGTGCGGTTTTCTGTTCCTTATTTCCTTCCTTCTGCTCGACATAGAGATGGACCTCTCATGCCAATCCGTCGGGGCAGGATGGTGAGCCACCTGCGGTGACCCAGCTTTCCTGTCTTCCTGTTGCCAGCTCGGGTCCTTCAGTTGGCACCCTTGTCTGTCCCAGGCCATTGGATCACCACAGCCCATTGCCTTCAACGGCAAGAGACACAGTTGAACGGGGCGGAGCATGGCCATCTGATGGGTTTGCAGGACGTTGCCCATATCAGTCACAGAGTTCATTTATTCGGTCACGGAGGCATCCATTCACTAGTTGGCAACCTAGTTAGAGGAGCGCCTCTATGTGTCTGTCATTGTGCAGGTCTCTGCAGACATAAAACTTAGTAAAGCACACTTCCTGTCTTACGTGGGGGGAAGGGCGGAGGAGAGAGCCACACGCACACAACTTTTAAATGATGCAAAACTTCAGTGTTGGTGCTAAAGGTCTCGTTTTTATCTTGTTCCTTCCCCTGCAGACATGCGGATTCCCTTTCCCTTCTATGGGTCTGCCAAAGGCAAAAATAACAATACCAACCACCTGATGCCAGGGGAGAATTATTGCTTCGACCGAAAGGTTATCTGTTATAAAAGAAATAGTCCACGCGTCCGCAAAGTGGTAGAATGGTACAGAGGCTCCAGGACCTGCTGGGGATTTGCTGCACTTTTGTGGGTGCGGCAGCTAGGAAGGAAACTCAGAAGCTGGTGCTCCCATGAGGAGTCCAGTGGGTTTTTTTCTTGTTTGTGAGGAGGTTTGAAGGGAGGTCAGCTTTACAGTGTTTGGAGAACAAGAGGGCTGTACCACAGAATGACTCCTCACTTTTTACTCATTGTTCAGCTCAAGCACGTAACATTCTCTGTGCTTGAGCTGGTAGTGGGGCCGGTGCAGAGGTCAATTCAGGTATTAATTGCACGCAAGGGCGGCAGAAACAGCCTGATATTGACCGCGGCCATGACGCAGAGATGACCCTCACAAGCACGCATCCAAGGGAGATGGTGAAGCTTAGAGTGTCACTCAAAGACTCGAAATTTCGTAGGGACCAACGTCTCGATTTTTGTCCACTCAAGAAAATTTAGTAGGTAGCAACACCGACTCCGTGTATGTGGCTGTAGTGGTCTGTGCATTTTACTGTATGCAGACATTTGCGTAAGCACCATCACAATCAGCATACACACATCTTTATCAGCCCAGAATTCCCTCGTGCTATCCCACCTTATTCACACCCTCATCCCACCCCCGGCTCCTAGAAACTACTGATCCATTCTCCAGAACCATAGTTCTAGCTTTCTGGAAGTATCATATAAATGAAACTGGTATAGTACATAACCTTTGAGTCCAGCTTCCTGCATGCAGGGTAATTTTGTGTGAAGATCTTCCTTCCTTCCTCCCTTCCTTCCTCCTTCTCCTTCTTCTCCCTCCTTCCTTCCTTCCTTCCTTCTCCTTCTTCTCCCTCCTTCCTTCCTTCCTCCTTCTCCTTCTTCTCTCTCCTTCCTTCCTTCCTTCCT
>NW_024412428.1:8977735-9004388 GCF_014898765.1 Herpailurus yagouaroundi | reverse complement strand
TTCCTTCCTTCCTTCCTCCCTCCCTCCCTCCCTCCCTTCCTTCTTTCCTTCCTTCGGTCTTTCCTTCCTTCGGTCTTTCCTTCTTTCTTTCTTTCTTTCTTTCTTTCTTTCTTTCTTTCTTTCTTTCTTTCTTTCTTTCTTTCTTTCTTTCTTTCTTTCTTTCTTTCCTCTCTACACCCAACATGGGGCTCAAACTCACAACCCCAAAATCAAGAGTCGCACCCTCTACTAACTGAGCCAGCCAGGTGCCACTGTCTGAAGATCTTTCTTCATCAGTTCTCCTAGAGCGTGTCTGCTGTCAAAAAACCCTCTTAATTTTTCATTCATCTGAGGATGCGTTAATTAATTAATTAATTAATTAATTTTTTAATGTTTATTTTTCGAGAGAGAAAGACAGAGCATGAGCAGGGCAGGGGCAGACAGAGAGGGAGATGCAGCATCTGAAGCAGGCTCCAGGCTCCGAGCTGTCAGCACAGAGCCCGAAGTGGGGCTCGAACCCATGAACTGTGAGATCATGACCTGAGGCGAAGTCAGACACTTAGACTCCTGAGCCACCCAGGCACCCTGAGAATGCTTTTGTTGTTGTTGTTGTTGTTGTTGTTTTACCTTTGTTCCTGAAAGCTATTGTCTTGGGATATGGAATGCTGGTGGATGCCAATTGCTTTTCTTCCAGTACATTCACACTGCTCTTCAGCTGCCTTTTCACCCCCGACGGTTTCCGGCTTCTGGTTCCAGATGAGAATTCCACAGCCGTTTATTTGATTGTTGCTCCCCCGTAAATAATACGTTGCCTTTTCTCAGATTGTTTTCCTGATTTTTGTTTGTTTTTAGTTTTTAGCAGTTTGATTGTGATGTGTCTGGGCATGTATTTCTCGGGTGTATCCTATTCGAGATTTGCTGTACTTCTTGAATTTACAGGTTTATGCCTTTTGCTAAATTTGGGAAGTTTTATTTTTTTTTCAATCTGTGAAGTTTATTGTCAAATTGGTTTCCATACAACACCCAGTGCTCATCCCACCCTCTCCTCCCTCCCACCCCCCATCAACCCTCAGTTTGTTCTCAGTTTTTAAGAGTCTCTTATGCTTTGGCTCTCTCCCTCTCTAACCTCTTTTTTTTTTTTCCTTCCCCTCCCCCATGGGTTTCTGTTAAGTTTCTCCGGATCCACATAAGAGTGAAACCATACGGTATCTGTCTTTCTCTGTATGGCTTATTTCACTTAGCATCACACTCTCCAGTTCCATCCACGTTGCTACAAAGGGCCAGATTTCATTCTTTCTCATTGCCATGTAGTACTCCATTGTGTATATAAACCACATCTTCTTTATCCATTCATCAGTTGATGGACATTTAGGCTCTTTCCATAATTTGGCTATTGTTGAGAGTGCTGTTATAAACATTGGGGTACAGGTGCCCCTATGCATCAGTACTCCTGTATCCCTTGGGTCAATTCCTAGCACTGCTATTGCTGGGTCATAAGGTAGATCTATTTTTAATTTTTTGAGGAACCTCCACACTGTTTTCCAGAGTGGCTGCACCAGTTTGCATTCCCACCAACAGTGCAAGAGGGTTCCCGTTTCTCCACATCCTCGCCAGCATCTGTAGTCTCCTGACTTGTTCATTTTGGCCACTCTGACTGGCGTGAGGTGATATCTGAGTGTGGTTTTGATTTGTATTTCCCTGATGAGGAGTGACATTGAGCATCTTTTCATGAAAATTTGGGAAGTTTTAAAGAAAGACATTTCTCAAGTAGTTTTCTACATCAGACTCTTTCTTCTGTCCTTCTGGGACTCTGATGACACAAGTATGAGACTTTGTATAATTGTTCCACAGGACCCTGAAGTTGTATTCTTTCTTTTTCAATCTCTATTCTCTCTTGTTAAGATGGGAGCATTTCTATTGCTCTGTCTTCAAGTTGACTGACTCTCCCTCTGTTATGTCCATTCTGCTTTTGAGCCCAATCAGTGAGTTTTAAATTTTTATTATTGTATTTTCAGTTCTATAATATCTGTTTGAGGTGTTTGTTTTGTCTTGTTATTTTTTGCAGATCCTTTCTAGAGTGTTTATTTTTCCTTGGACCATTCTTTTTTTTTTTTTTTTAATTTTTTTTTCAACGTTTATTTATTTTTGGGACAGAGAGAGACAGAGCATGAATGGAGGAGGGGCAGAGAGAGAGGGAGACACAGAATCGGAAGCAGGCTCCAGGCTCCGAGCCATCAGCCCAGAGCCCGACGCGAGGCTCGAACTCGCGGACCGCGAGATCGTGACCTGGCTGAAGTCGGACGCTTAACCGACGGCGCCACCCAGGCACCCCTGGACCATTCTTTATAATAGTTGCTTTAAAATCTTTATCAGATAACTTTCACATCTGTATCATCTTGGCATTGACATCCATCAATTGTATTTTCCCATGTGAGTTGAGATTTTCCTGGTTTATATGCCAAGAATTTTTGGGTCATTTCATGGGCTTTTTTTTTTTTTTTTTTTAGTATTAATGTTCACATATTCAATAGCAGCTTTTTTCTTCTTAAAGATTTTATTTTAAGTAATCTCTACACCCAACATGGGGTTCGAACTTAGAACTCTGAGAACAAGAGTTGCACACTCTACCAACTGAGCCATCCAGGCACCTCTATTCAACAGTAGCTTAAAAATAAGTATTACTGCATTCAAAATGCTTCCAAACTGAATCTATAAATGGTAATATAAATTTAAAAATAGAAACTTAAAGTAAATAAATTTTACATTACATATCATGGACAGTTTGAGTATTATGTTATGAGATACTGGATCTTATTTAATTAATTGATTATTTATTTATTTATTTAATTTCTGAGGGAGAGAGAGATAGAGGGAGACAGAGCCCAAGTGGGAGTGGGGCAGAGCGAGAGGGAGATATAGAATCCAAAGCAGGCTCCAGGCTCTGAGCTGTCAGCCTAGAGCCCGATGCGGGGCTCAAACTCACAAACCGTGAGATCATAACCTGAGCCGAAGTCGGACGCTCAGCCAACTGAGCTACCCAGGTGCCCCAATACTGGATCTTACTTAAATCCTGCAGAGAATGTTGATTTTTTTTTTTTTTTTTTTTTTAAGCAGACAATTGACACAGTCGGGCTTAGGCTGCAAGTTCTGACCAGATTTCTGTGGGTTGTGGTTACACCATCAGTTCCATTTGCAAAGTCTTTGCGGTACTATTTAGATTTCTCCTGAGTGCCCACCATCTCACGGTCAGTCTGGGATCCGGATGGTGGTGTATCTGTTAGTTCAGTTCTCAGACTCTTTGTATGCTGTATGTGATCAAATCTAAGCGTGCGTAGCTTGGGGTGAGACCCCCCGAATTAGCAAAGAACTTTATGGGGTTGTTTTTTCCAAACTCCTCTCTCTCCCTGATCTCCCTGTATTTTTCAGTTTCCTGCAGGTTCTCCTTTGGGTTCATCCATCTAGAGAGCTGCTGTGTTATTTAGTCTACTCTGTGCCATTCCTGTGACTCTCCCATGTCCTGGGCCAAGTGGTGGGTACACACGGAGAGGAAAAGAGTATGGTCCTTGGACCACCCCTCCTTTAACTGGAGAGGAAGCTTCCCCTTCGTTGGCATTTTCTATGCCGTGGACCTTCCGTGCTGCCGCTGTCACTGCCGGAAGACGTCTTTCTCACATCTTGAACCTGAGCTCGTAGGCTTCTGCTCGAGTTCTCTCTGTCCACACGGGTGTCTCCTTTTGGGGTTCGGTCTGCCTTGAGTCCTGTCTAGGGGACACCAAAGGGAAAAGAAACATTAAGTCCACAGCCAGTTTGAAGGTTCTTTGAATTCTTGTTTTCTTCCCCAAATGACCGGCTACTCTTTCCTTTTTAGAAAGACCTCCTAGAGCTGCTCCGAGCATTGTGTCCATATGTTCTAGCTGCGTTCAATGGGAGAAGCAGGGAGAAGCCTTATCCCAAAATAGAACCTGTGCATTGACTCTGGCTGGGCAATCTCTCCCCTATCCTTTGGTCTGAGTCCTGGGGCCACTTTCCTAGTTACAAAGGTAGGACGGATACGTCATTGTAGGCATTTGTGATGGCAATTGTCAAATATGTGAGTTTGTCTGTTTGTGTGTATATGGATGCTAATTAAGTGCTGAAGAAAACCACAAAAGGGGTCGAATCCTTTTCCCGGAGGGAAGTGGAGGTCACCGTGCTCTTATCTCTTGCCACTGCTGATGGGAGCAGAGCCCTGCCTGTACTGCCGGTAACAGAGGGTCTGCAGCTCTATTCCTAATGGCTTTGGGGCACACCGAATGTTCTAGAAGTGGAGCTGTCAGCCCTATCTCCTTTGCAGGTCCCCTTGAGACCTTTTCTTCCCTTTTCCATTGGTCCATTTTTTTCTGCCAGCCCCTTTGACGGAGTGACGTGACGTTAGGAAAGAAGGATTGGAGCCAAACAACAGAAGGGGGCGGTGGAGTGTTTACGCGAAGAAATGAGGTTCTTACATGTTGTGTGTGTTGTGATCCAGGCTGGGGCAGTCTTTGGTGGGGAAAAAAGCTGCAGTGCAGAAAAGTCTTAACTAATAAAGATATAGTTGTTCTTGCCAATGTCACCCAAGGGATAAACAGCCTGCCCGCCATAAAACCTCATTAGTCCTGCCAGGCGAGTGAAGAAATGTAAAGATTTGTGGCCCCAGTCTAACTAAGCCATTATCCCAAGAATGTCTCAGCGATGCGTTGCGGGTCTATTTGCGGATTTCAATTTACCTGTAGTAGGTTTGCTTTCTTTTCTTCTACCGGAGAAACACATTCAGCCCGTTTTACTGTTTTGGATTTCTTTTCGGTGGGCTGAAACTGTCCTAGCGCTCCCTTCCAAAAAAGCAAAAATACCAAGCACTTGCCTGTCTCGCCCCCCCCCCCCCCAACACACACGATCGTCAAGGTGATTTCCGTTTATGGAGGGGCAGGGGTCAGTTTGGTGGGTGGACAGGTTGAACGAGACGGTTGAAGGGGTTGTGAATCCATCTGTGGTTGAAAAACATGCTGAGAGTCTAAGAAACGCTCAGAGAGTCTCTGAAAAAGACATTCATCATAAGGATTGCAATATTTCCCTTTTTTAATGTATTTGGCGCGCATAAGGAACATGAATTCTGGCGAGGCATGTTTGCTCAGTGCCCCCGGCTGCACGCTAAGTGAATGCCAGGCGTCCACCAAAACCCTGCTCGTGAAGACGAGATGGCCCTCGTGGGCGGTGCTGTCTGAGCCTGCACTCAAGTCACCAGGTCAGAGGGCTCAGGTCAGTCTTCAGCCGCACGGGTCCCTCGCTTCCCACATTCAACGGGTCACTCCTATTTCCAAAAGGTCCCTCAGGTTTCCCTTGTTTGCTTTGTTCCACTGTTGCTGTGCTTTATCAGCTCTAACTATAAATCCCCGGACAGCAGCAATTTCCTCCTAACCGATCTCCAGGGAAGTCACCTATCTGATCACGTATCAAAGTTCCTTCATGATTCGTTTTTTTTTTTTTTTTTTTTTTTTATGTTTATTTAGTTTGGAGAGAGAAAGGGAGGGGGGGAAGTGGGGGGGGGGAGGGAGAGAGGAAGACAAAGGATACGAAGCGGGCTCTGTGCTCACAGCAGCGAGCTCCCTTTGGGGCTTGAGCTCAC
Organism: Herpailurus yagouaroundi; assembly: GCF_014898765.1. NCBI lineage: Eukaryota > Metazoa > Chordata > Mammalia > Carnivora > Felidae > Herpailurus > Herpailurus yagouaroundi. The sequence goes on along the minus strand of NW_024412428.1, from coordinate 8,998,768 downwards.
AAACCACGAGATCGTGACCTGAGCTGAGGTCAGACGCTCAACCTACGGAGCCACCCAGGCGCCCCTCATGGTTTGTCACTACGTCCAGAATAAAGCCTAAGCTCTTCACACATTATCCTGGTCTAAGTGTCAGCCCCGGCTTCTTCCTTTTTAATGTCTGTCTGCCACTGGATGTAGAGTATTCGTCGCTTTCTGGGAAGGCTGCCATATTTCCCACCCCCATGACTTTGTTCATGCCCCTCTTCTGTTTGTGATTCTTATTTCCCTTTCCCTTCCTAAAAATCAGATTTGTCCTTTAATACCGAGCTCAGATGCTGTCTCCTTGGTGTGGCTGGTCAGTGGTTATAGCTGCCACCTCTATGCTTCTGTAGAACTTCATTTAGGTATAATTCATTCACTCGTTCATTCATTCAATTATTCATATGAGGTATTCATTAAACACTACTTTGTTATGGGGCAATAAACCAGCTGCTGAGCCCGCAAAAGGTAAGACATCATTCCTGTCCTTAAGGGATGTAGTCCAATGGAGAGAGAAATTGGAGTATAAACATATGCTATGAGAGTGGTGCCTGGGTGGCTCATTCAGTGAAGCATCCAACTCATAATTTCGGCTCAGGTCATGATCTCACGGTTCGTGGGATTGAGCTCTGTCTTGGGCTCTGTGCTGACTGCTTGAAGCTTGCTTGAGATTCTCCCTCTCTCCCTCTCTCTCTCTGCCCCTGCTTGCACTGTCTCTCTCGCAAAATAAATAAATAGGTGTGCCTGGATGGCTCAGTCGGTTAAGCGTCCGACTCCAGCTCAGGTCATGATCTCACCGTTTGTGAGTTCGAGCCCCGTGTCGGGCTCTGTGCCGACAACAGCTCAGAGCCTGGAGCCTGCTTCGGATTCTGTGTCTCCCTCTATCTCTGCCCTTCCTCTGTTCATGGTCTGTCTCTCAAAAATAAATAGAAAGTTAAAAAAAAATAAATATTTTAAAAATACAGAAAATATAATGGCTATCATGGATTTGTGTACAAAGGGAGTGAATCTGCCTGGGCGATTCTGGAAGAGCTTCCAGAGGACCAAGCATTTGAGCTGAGACTCATGGATAGTGAGGGCGGCCGTGGGGCGGGAGAGCCCACGCTCACAGCACGGCACGCACACTGTGAGAGGCGGCTGTGGGTGTGGTTGAACATGGCCTGCACGGGAGGTAGTGCACCTGACAACCACGGATAGCAAAGCAGAGGCCGAGCGACTCCAACACGGGGCTGGGGGTGGGGGGTGAGGGGAGTGTCTGCCGTGATTAGATTCTAGGAGCCGAGTGTCTCGGAAGGCGCGTGCTTTTTAAGATGCATGAGAATGCCAATTTATGGCCAAGTCGGTTTGAACCATTTTTAATCTAAAGCATGCTCTCGCTCCCCCAAGTGATGGCGGCGTGAGGAAAAGAGCGAGGTGCGTGTTTCTCAGTGCTTGGGCCAGAATATAAATCAGGTCCTTCCCACTCACACCCTCTTCTTCCTTCTCTTCCTGGAGATTGCCGTAAGATAGTCCTAAAGGTACACGAGTGTTGTGGAACGTTGACTGGAAAATCGTAAGTTCCAAAGCTCAAAAATAGGAGCCTATTCTGCCCGAAGAGGTGTGTGACTATAAAACCATGCTGATGAAGCGACTACATTTATTTTATTTTCAGCCATGTGGCTTTTCATTAGGTTTCTGCTCCCACCTGCTGTGTGGACCGTGGCATACAGGGACCTGGGCCCCTCCCACTCTGGTTCAGAAGGTGTTGGGTGGGGTTCGAGCATCACACCCCCAGGTGACACCCGTGCTGCCCACCAGGAGACCACTCCAAGGGGGGGGGGGGCTCTACGTGTCACTGTCTCCATCATTAAATTCGACACAGAAAGCACCAAGCCGCGTGTGACTTGCCGAGTTCAAAGGCATTTTAAGAGGTTACCGAGACTAATCATCTCTTTAAACTACTATCCAGGGCACAACCGTATCTGCTTCGATGGGGTGTTAAGAAAAAGTGGATTGGTTGCAGTTTCATCAGAAACAAGAAGTTGCATGTTCTGCTTTTTCGTTTTGTTAATCTTGCATAAGGGATGATCCCACGATACAATGTGAGGTATATTATCCTACACATAACAAATGTCTAGGCTTCTGGACCCATAGCAAATACCTCGGGACTGGGGGCGCCCCGGTGGCTCAGTTGGTTGAGCGACCGACTCTTGATTTCGGCTCAGGTCACGATCTCATGGTTTGTGAGTTGGAGTCCTGAGTTGGGCTCTGCCCTCATAACACGGAGCCGGCTTGGGATCCTCTCTCTGCCTGTCTCCCTCTCTCTTTCTCTCTCTCTCTCAAAAAAAAAATAAAAAAATAAATAAAAAGTAAAGACCTTGGGAGTAAAGTAACTAGTCAGTTGAGTTTTTTTTACTTGGCTTTCGATCTGTGATTGTCACTGTTTCGTATGTTCAGTAAACCTGCTTGTTTTTCTTTTCAACTTATCAAGGAATAATTTAGGTACGGTAAACTGCGTTGATTTAAAAAGTATACTTTTGTGACCTTTTTAACCTACGTTCTAATTTACTCATGACGTATTAATTTAAAAGTATTCACTAACACAGAGGCGCCTGGGTGGCTCAGTTGGTTGAGCTTCTGACTTTGGCTCAGGTCACGATCTCACGGTTCGTGAGCTCGAAACCCACGTCGGGCTCTGTGCTGACAGCTCAGAGCCTGGAGCCTGCTTCGGATTCTGTGTCTCCCTCTCTCTCTACCTCTCCCCAGACTCATGCCATCTCTTGGTCTCTCAAAAAGAAGTAAACGTTAAAATATTCAAAGATAATTTCAAATAATCTAAAAAGCCCCGCACAATTGGGAATACCGTATAACCTTCAGAAGGAGCAAGAAATGAATGCGATTTTGTCTTACTGTCTAGATAGAAGGGCAAGAGGGAGCAAGTGGGAATTAGGATGAGACAGTCCACTAGGACACAAGAATAGCTTCCTGAGGCCACAGAGCCTTCACGCTCTAGCACCCAAGAAAGGGAGGTAGAGAAGCCCCAGAGCCCAGACATGCTTGGAAACCTCGGGAATGCATCTGGTGCTCCTGAATTTGGCCTCCTGTGCTCGGATAACAAAGGCTGAGGCCAGGGAGCATTTAGGCTATGAGAATGGGGTGAAGGGGACAAATCTGTGTCGTATCTCTCATGCCTGTCACTTTGTGTTCTCAATGCCCCCACCTTGGTCCAGGACCTTGTCACCTCATACCTAGGTTATTACTAAAAGTCGTCCAACCTTTCTCCCTGCTTCTGGTCTCTCCCCACGTGAACCCTATATCTGCGTCTGTGCCTCTTCCCAACTAACAAAACCTCGAGATCAGGGACCACATTGTAGAATACTCTCCGGGCTCTCAGGGTGAGGGCATTCGGAGCCCTCAACCACGTAGCCTGCGCCTGCTGGAGTAGATGTGTCAATCTGGCTCATCTAATGTCGGACACAAATGGCCTGTTCCAGACGAATGGTTCCGTTTACTTGCCCGTCCTTTCCTGTCTCCCCTTCCTGCTAGAACATTCCTTCATTTTCTCACCTGTATTTCGCGGTCTCCATTTTCTGTCAACTTTATGTACACAATGAAGACCTGGTTTCCTCAGGTTTTTTAGCTCTTATGGTCCCAACTACTTACTTTTTTGTTTTAATTTATTTTTGAGAGAGAGAGTGAGCCGAGGAGGGGTGGGGGTGGGGGTGGGGTGCAGAGGAATACAAAATGGGCTCTGTGCTGACAGCAGAGAGCCCGATGTGGGGCTTGAACTCATGAACCGTGAGATCATGACCTGAGTTGAAGTCAGATGCTTAAAGGACCGACCGCCCAGCTGCCCTGACGTGCTTACTTTATACACAATCGTGAAGTTTTGGATTTGTAATTACTGTTTCATGAGCGTATATTCTGTCTCTCAAATGCAGCATAAACTAGTTGAGATCAGGGACCACATTGTAGAATACTTTCTGGATGTAGAATTGCTTGTAATAAAAAAACAATACCCTAAATGTGTAACTCGATGGCTTGTTGAGACGTTCCACATAAATATAAACCCACGAATCTGAAAACAATCCTTTGTTAGCCCATGTGTCTTGCTTTTTGTTTTTAAAATAGGTTAAATATTTTTACAGGCACTAAGGGAAAAGCAAAGTGCAGTGATAATAACAGCGAATGTTTTTTGAGTTCTTGCTGTGTGTCAGGCACCGTGAGTCTGGCTGGTACTATCGTTATCCCCATTATAGGGGCCAAGGAAACCAAGGCGCAAAGAGGTGAAGTCATTGCCAAGGTCAGACAGCTTGGGCCAGGCAGCTAAGCCTGGTGCCTGAGAGCTTCCTTAACCATAGCACCCACTGCCTATCATTCCTATAAGGAGCATGTGAGATGTAGGCTGTGTTGAGGAATAAGTAACAGAATTGTAATTACAGCCCAGAGAAAAAGATCTTGAGATCATGTTCAGGTTTATGCCTGACAGATGGTGAGATGGAGCCTATCTTCTGTACAGTGAAGGTGTTGTAACCTCACGAACTTGGGAGAAAGAAGGGATCATTATCTGTGGAGCCTATTTTTAGATACTTTCTCTTATGTCCTTATAAAGAAAATACAAAGTCCCCGGTTTGATTACTCTGTCTATGTTGGTATGACCTTAATTATTATGTTTTTAAGATCCTTGCCCAAAGTCTGTGCACTTTGCTGAGTTTTTCATTAAAAAGCTCCTTTTTGGACTTAGCAAATGCTCAGTCTTTTTCACTTCAATAGTTGGAAATTTCCCCTTGGGGGTCCTACGCTCTTTAAATATTTTTAGGTTGCCAGTTTTCTTCTGTTGGCTCTCCGGGAAGCCAGTTTGGTTCCAAAGCCCCTGAGAGTAGCCTGGCTCCTTCTTTCGCACACACCCATTGCATCACAATAAAATGCCGCCTAATTACTGCCTTTGTGGGGTCCCAGAGGCTGGGTATTTGTCTCCAGGCTATGCTGTGGACTATAAACTCTTCTCAGATGAGAGATAAACCGCTTCATTATTGAAATCTCCAGGTCTTGTAGCAGGAGTTTCCTCCTACGAAATCGTTTCCAGTCTTGGGAGAGAATCGATCAAATGAGACCATGTCATTCATCTCGAAGTAATTTCCAGTGGGATCAGCTTAAGAGAAATGTCCGTTGCTTGTGGTGCCCAGATCTAAAGAGGGATTCTCCCCCAAATCGAATCCTTTTCTTGATTTTGTTTCCTCATTTCTGGTACGAGGAGGGAGTTCATAGGTGAGTAGTCCTTGACATGGGAACATACTGTGGAATGTTTTGGGGAGGCAGATTTTAGTAGAGAAACAGTGACGAGGACGGGGGCTCTGTACTGCCTGGGCTCCTTTCTCCTGACAGTGGCTGCAGAAAGGAGGTCAGTTGCATAGGTGATGGAAGGACCCTAGGATCTTTGTGCTTCAAGGTCCAACGCCTGGACCTCTTTCCCAAGCGACCCTCGGACCCACTCTGCTTAGGTACCGCCATCTCTGGAGCACATCCGTAGTCTCTACAGCAGTGCTTCCCGATCTTAGCTGCAAACTGGAACCACTTGGGGACCGTCAAAAAATCCTGATGCCCAGTCCCATCTCCACTACCACCCACCCCCATTAAAATTTTCATTGGTCACAGTGGGGTCGAGGCAGGCGCGTATTTAACGTGCTCTGGGTGACGCTAACGTGCTACAACGTTGAGAATTTGCTGCCCTAAAGTCCCTCGGAGAAGAAAGCTTCTCCTCCCCCATCGGCCTGCTGCAGGTGCACCTGTGGGGGACGGGGGCCGCAGGGGTGTCACAAAGGCAATATATGCTGCAAAATTATTGAATGACTGCAGTAAAAGGCACTGTAACAAGTATTCTCATTATTTTGCTGAGATTACCAAACCAGTTATAAAGCACTTTCACACCTACCCCGGGTTCTGTCCCCATAAGCATCCCCTACCCCCCGCCCCAGGCAGATAGGGAAGGTATTACTATGTGCATTTTTTGTAGATGAGGAAATGTGGCTCAAAAAGGCCGAATGACATTCCAAGATGACACAGCTGAGCAGCTGGCAGTGCTGGGGTTAGAATCCAGCCTTCTGATTGCGGTTCCCTTGTAACAGATCAATAGTATTATGAATTAGAATTCCATACAATTCTAGTTACGTAACTCACTGTGTGACCCAGAGACCGTCACTTAACCTCTCAGTTTCCTCATCTATAAAATGGGATAATACTTGGACCTCCCTCACAGGGCTGCTCTGGGATCAAAGGAGATAATGCTACTTTTTTTTTAATCTGAGAGAGAGAGAGAGAGAAAGTGTGGGCACAAGCGTAATTGGGGGGAGAGGCAAAGACAGAGACAAAGGGAGGGGGACAGAGGGTCCAAAGCAGGCTCTGAGCTGACAGCAGAGAGCCCGACATGGGGCTTGAACTCATGAACTGTGAGCCGAAGTTGGATGCTTAACCGACTGGGCCACCCAGGCATCCCTGCATCTGGGATTTTAAATTAACCCCAAAGCGTAAGTTGTTGCCTTGTAATATTTTATTCTTTTCCGTGTCGTCTGTGTATGTTTTTGGCCTGATTTATTCATGAATTCACCAGCCAGGAATCCAGAACTGACCTGAGAAGACCAGGTTTCCCAGAGTCAAAGAAGTGTCTGGAAGTGAGACACTGCATCCATTTTGGATTCACACTTCCCCTCCTGCTGAACTCCTGAATTTTCTGGCTCATGAAGGCAGCTGCAGCAGCTGCTGTGTGTGTCCTTAACCACCCTCGAAGTCTGTAACACGTCATATTACCTCATTTTGGCTCCCTGGGCCTGTTTTGAAAGGCCCTGAATTAGTCACGTGGGGTACTTGATCCAAAATCACATGGCTGTTTGGGGCGCCTGGGTGGCTCAGTCGGTTGGGCGGCCCACTTTGGCTCAGGTCATGATCTCGCGGTCCGTCAGTTCGAGCCCCGCGTCGGGCTCTGTGCTGACCGCTCAGAGCCTGGGGCCTGTTTCAGATTCTGTGCCTCCCTCTTTCTCTTCCCCTTCCCTGCTTGGTCTCTCTCTCTCTCTCTCAAAGATGAGAAACATTAAAAAAAATTTGAAAAAAAAATCACATGGATAGCGCTCTATTCCGTTGCTCTACACTGGGTCTCACTGTCGGAGAATAAGCCCGGGTTAGGAGAGAGACGTCTGAGGGACGTCTGAGGTTTCTCGTAGGAGATGAAACAGGAAATCGGTTAAGAGAAGGGATGCAAGAAATGGGGTCTTTCAATGCCACCTAACACCACTCAATCCATTGTCAGTGAGACACTTGATGGCACTTAGTTGTAGATATAAAGACTCTCCTTATTTATAAACTCTGGTCATTTATACCTTTTTTAAAATTCATCACTGTCAACTTCTGCTATCTTTTTCATGATTCTCTCTAGCACCACACTTACATAGAATAGATTTTCAGTAAATGTTGTCAGCAACTTCTTTCCCTGTGACATTCATTCATTTACTTATTCACGCAAGAAACATTTATTAGGTTTTGACTTTATGTCAGGCACCACGCAAGGGCTGAGGATATGTCAACCTTAGTCATAGTCCCCATTCTCAAGGAAGTGGCTTAGGGGGGAGCAGAGATGAACAGAGGAGAAGAATCAGCCTAAGTGCTATGATGGGGGAGACGTAGAGTGTTATGGGGCTCACGGAAAGGGACTGGGCACCAAGGAATGGGTTCCAGAAGCAATGCCTGAGCTGATTCTTGAAAAGCATGGCGGGGCTGGGAAGGTGAGAAGGCCAGTTGGGAAAGGTGGTTATAGACGGAAGGAGGAGGTATATAGGTCCGGAGCAGGAGGGGTTTGGAGTGCAGGGAGAAAGCAAACAGGTCACCACCCCATAGGCCTGTGTTTGCCCACATCCATTAGTAGTTCATGAATTCGATGTAAAGAGATAGAATAGGAAATATCAGAGTAGTAGTAAGAGTGTGTTTTGCTTCATGAAACTTACATGTGTTGGAGATACACGTTTGAGTGTGTGTGTGTGTGTGTGTGTGTGTGTGTGTGTGTGATGTGCATGTATATGTATGTCTGTACTGAGTACAGGGATTTATCGTTAAAAAAAAGTTTGAGGAACTCTACTGTAGGCTGGAAGTGCCACTGGTTTCTACACCGAGGGATGACATGATTAAATTTGCATTTTAGTATCATTATTCTAGCCGCGGTATGTAGAATGGACTTGAGGGGCTGGAATACAACATAGCGGCAGGTGTTAGAGCAGCTATCTTGTAGGATGAGATAGGATCCACATGTTGTAAATGGCAGATGAATAGATAAAAGGAGCACGGGTCTCTGATGATTGTGAACTACCATACCAGCCCCGTACATGTATCCGGACCTCCAAATGAGGGAGAAATAAATCTCTAGTCTAGTTGAGCCCACCATTATTTGGGTTTGTAATGACAGGCTAACCCATATTCTTTTTTATTTTTATGTTTTTTACTTTTTACTTAAATTTTAATTGTTAACATGCAGTGCAATATTGATTTCAGAAGTAGCATTCAGTGATTCGTCACTGACGTACGACACTGAGTGCTCATCATAACAAGTGCCTTATTTATTTACTTATTGAAAGTTTCTTTATCTATTTCGAGACAGAGAGAACACGCATACTTGTGAGCAGGGAAGGGAAGAGGGAGAGCAAGCAGGCTCTACACTGAGCGTGGGGCTCAATCTCACAAAATGTGAGATCATGACCTAAGTTAAAATCAAGAGTTGGATGCTTACCCTTAAGACTGAGCCCCGCCCAGGCATCCACAAGTGCCTTCCTTAATACCCATTACCCATCTAGCCCATCTCCCACCCACCTGCCTCCATCATCCCTCAGTTGGTTTCTATAGTCAAGAGTCTCCTGTGGTTTATTTCCCTCTCTCCTCTTCCCCACCCCCTTCCCATATGTTCATTTGTTTTGTTTCTTAAATTCTACACTTGAGTGAAATCATATGGTACTTGTCTTTCTCTGATTGACTTATTTCGCTTAGCATGATACATTCTAGCTCCATCCATGTCGTTGCAAATGGCAAGATTTCATTCTTTTTGATGGCTGAGTAATATTCAATCATATATACACCACATCCTCTCTATCCATCACTTGATGGACATCTGGGCTCTTTCCATAGTTTGGCTATTGTTGATAATGCTGCTATAAACATCAGAATGCATGTGCCCCTTCAAATCTGTATTTTTGTATCCTATGGGTAAATACCTAGTAGTGCAATTGCTGGATCGTAGGGTAGTTCTAGTTTTAGGTTTTTTGTTTTTTTTTTTTTTTTTTTTAATGTTTATTTAGTTTTGAGAGAGAGAGACAGAGAGGAAGCAAAGGGCAGAGAGAGGAGACACAGAATCCAAAGCAGGTTCCAGGCTCTGAGCTGTCAGCACAGAGTCTGAAGTGGGGCTCTAACTCACGAACTGCGAGATCGTGACCTGAACCGACTGAGCCACCCAGGCACCCCTATTTGTAGTTTTTTGGGGAACCTCCATATTGCTCTCCAGAGTGGCTGCACCAGTTGGCATTCCCACCAAAGGTGCAACAGAGGGTTCCCCTTTCTCCACTTCCTTGCCAACATCTGTTGTTTCTTTTGCTGTTAATTGACAGGCTAACCAATATTCTTAACTATTATGCCTGCCTACGACAGATGAACTCTAAGATGGCCCATGATAATCCCTACCTCCTGACATTCACACGTCTGGGTAATCCCTCCCCTTGATCATGGGGTGGGACCTGTGACTTGCTTCTAACCAATAGAATACGCAAGATGAGTAGGTTAATATTCAAGAATACTATCCATGAATATTATTATCCATGAAGAGATAGTACTGAAGATTCTGACCATCAAGTCTTGCTTTCAAAGTCTCCCCTCTGCTGGTTTTGACAAAGCAAGTCGGTATGTTATGAGCTGTCCTGTGAAAAGGCTCGGATAGCAGACAACTGAAGGTAGCCTCTGGCCGACAGCCAGCAAGGAATTAAGGCTCTCAGTCCAACTGCCTGCAAAGAGCTGAATCCTGCCAACAACCAAGTGAGCTTGGAAGTGGGTTTTTCCCAGCCAAGAGAGCTCTTCCCAGAAGAGACCCCAGCCCTGGCCAACACCTTGATTGAAGCCTCATGAGACACTCTGAAGTAGAGGACCCAGATGAACCGTGCCTGGATTCCTGACCCACAGAGAAGTGTGTTGTCTTGACCTAAAACTGAGTTGGGAATAGCAGAGGGATACAACTTGGGCAATGCAAGCTCTAGGCTGGTCCAGTGAGCATCAAGGGAGAATATTTAAATATTTATGGCCAAGGAGTGCAATGAAGGGGAGGTTGAGTCAGAGTCCGAGCAGTAAGTTTACTGGCTTGAGAAAGGGGAGAGATTCTTGTTGGATGTTCATTGGTGAGGCAGTGAGTCTTGGTCTTGGGTAAATCGGGCATTTAATGGAAATCAGTCTCTTGGTTCTTAAGTTCCATTCTTCAGAGGGTACATTCTTGAGATTCCACATTTCATATCTTCTGGTTCCATTTAAGATTGAAATCCTTTCACTCTAGGAATGAAATTGGATATATAGCTGAAGCAGTTTCTTTCTTTCTTTTTTTAAGTTTCTTTATTTTGGGGGGGGCACGTGAGCAGGGGAGGGGCAGAGAGAGAGGGGAGAGAAAGAATCCCAAGCAGGGCCTGCACTATCAGCGCAGAGAGTCTGATGTGGGACTCGAACTCACAAACCACGAGATCACAACCTGAGCGGAAACCAAGAGTTGGAGGCGTAACAGACCGAGCCACCCAGGCACCCCATGACTGAAGCAGTTTCTAAGCCAAGTGTTGCAGAAGCAGACTGGTTCTTCCTGACGGCTCACAGTAAAATTCAACAAGAGAGAAATGACTTAACGATGGAACTGTTAATAAAAAAAGCAATCAGAACTTAAATATTTGGGCAGTTCTCCATCTGTTCCTGTCGAAAAGAAGGAGAAAGCCTGTTTGCGAGAGAACGGTAGGGCGCCGCAAAGTGACCATTGGATAAGGAGATCCGCCATGTTGGCAGAAGCCAGGTGCTTTTCTCCAAGACGCTGCGGGAATGACGAAGGTGATTCAGAATCCTCAGGCCTACCATTCCCACACAGGCCCAGAGTGGGAGGGCAGGGAGGGGCAGTTTCAAAAGAGGGGTTGCTGGAACTTTCAGGAGGCTCGGTGTGGGCTGCTGGGCACTGCCTCACTTCACGCCGTGTGATGGCCACCACACTCCCCAACCGTGCTCCTCAGCCGGCTGCCTCAGGTAAGCAGCCAGTGGGCCCAGGTGCAGTGTGGGCTAAATGGTTGCTCCCTCACACAACCCCCCCCCCCCACAGCCTGCGTGCCCCGAAAGGGAGAGTAGTATCTGCACTGCCTCCAGTGTGTACAATCACTGGGGACATGGCTGCCTTCACCTATATTTCAAAGGATAGGACCCTGGAGCCATAAGAGTGGTGCCCAGGGGAGTCATGGCAGGTGAGGCCATCCAAAGCCATGGGGGCAGAGCCGTTGGAAGCTTTGGGAGCCATTTTCTGCCCAAAAAAGCTGGGAGGCCAGGACCACTACCCCAGTGTATGTGAAGGGTAGAGCATCAAGCCAAAGTAGATTGTTCTTTAGTCTCAAGGTCTAATGGAATTTGCCTCGCTGGGTTTTGGACTTACTCTGGACCTCCCTCCTTTCTTCTTTCCTGTTTCTTCCTTTGGGAACCGGAAAGTCTGTCCGGGGCCTGTCCCACCAGTTCATGTTTGGGAAGCACAGGGTATGTTCGGTTTTGCGGGCCAATAGCTGGAGAGGAATTGGCCTCAGGATGAATCTCGAGTCTCACCCATAATTGATTGGGATGATATTCATTTATTAATATTTATTTATGATTACTTTTTTCTAAAAATTTTAAGTAGGCTCCATGCCTAACATGGGGCTCAAACTCATGACCCCGAGATCAAGAGTTGCACACTCTGCCAAGTGAGTCAGCCAGGCACCCCTGATTTAGATGATATTTAGATGAGATTTTAGAGTTTAGGGTTGATGACATGTGAGACAGACATGGACTTGGGGGGGCCAAGGGTAGAATGTTGCGGACCAAATGCTTGTGTCCCCTCTAAATTCGTATGTTGAAACCCCAACCCCCAAGCCCCAAAGTGATGGTATTTGGAGGTGGGGCTTCTGGAAGGTGATTAGGTAAGGAGGGTGGAGCTCTCATGAGTGGGCCTGGTGTCCTCATGAAGACCGCAGAGATCTCCCTGTCCCCTTCTGCCACATGGGGACACAGCAAGAAGACCACAGTCAATGACTAGGAAGCCAGCTCTTACCAGACACTGAATCTGCTGGTGACTTGAGCAGAACTCAAGAACTCAAGAACTGCTCAGCCTCCAGAAATGGAAGAAATGAATTTCTGTTGTTTATGAGCCATCTGGCCTATGGTATTTTTGTTACAGCAGCCCGGACGTACCCGGACGTGAAGGTTGGAGAGAAGCGAAATGTCCATCAGTGGGAAAGGGATGAACTGTCTTCTATGACTGCAGCAATTAAAATGATTGAACGAACCCTCCACGTATAAACATAGGTAAACCTCACTGTTGTCTCATTTTGGGAGATTGCCACAGCCACCCCAACCGTCAGCAACCAGCACCCTGATCAGTCAGCAGCCCTCAACATTGAGGCAAGACCCTCTGCCAGCAAAAAGATTAAGACTTGCTGAAAACTCATCTTTTAGTAATAAAGGATCTTTGAATTAAGGTATGTACATTGTTTTTTTTTCTTTTTTAGATACAATGCTATCGCACAGTTAAAAGATTATAGTATACATATAACTTTTATACGCACTGGGGAAGCAAAAATTTAATTTGACTTGCTTTACTGTGATACTCGTTTTATTGTGGTGTTCTGGAACTAAACCCACAATATCTCCAAGGTATGACTATATAATTCTCTATAATTCTCACTTAGGTTGTAATGTTTAAACACAACGACCTGCTTATTTGTCAGGAAGGCATAAATCCAGGCACAGATCAAGAGGGAAGAAACAGTACAAAACTTATGTGTCTGCTGTCCCTACTTTATTTTATTGTGACTGCACCGTCAGGTAGTGAGAACAGCTAACTGGTGAGCTGGGGAAAAGGGACAGAGGTGAGGTTGAATAAGGGCTGTTAGAAGTCTTCATTGTAGCTGTCAGAGAGGGCTTTTCGGAAACGTGAAATTTGCGATGGGATTTGAGAAAGGAGTGAGGCAGCCTGGTGAACATAAGGAGAGGCTATCACGGAGAACTGGATGATGAACAGTTTGCTTGCGTAGTTAACCGTTTAGGAATGATTCATGTAAGCCATCATTTATGCACATAAATCACGAGGAAGACCTAAAATGTAGCAGAAAAACAAGCGGAAAGAGAGGAAATAGAATTTGCCTCCCAAGCCCATCACTCTCAATCCCCTACAGTTGAAGTAAAACAGGACACAGAAGGAAAAAAAAAAAAAAACCAAAAAAAAACCAGGCAGGAAAAGGACTCTGGAACCAGGAGAAGCCGTCTAGAGTGACTTGTATCTTCTTGGAAGGGGAAATAGGATCCCAGATGTACCGCTCCTTTTCCCATTCAGACTTTAAATGTGTTGTGGTTGGGGTTGCTTGGCACAGCACTGCCTTCTCCAAATAGAAAACCTGATCACAAGCTGCTCTCCCTCTATGACATGCCAGCTACCTTGTAACATGCTTTTCAGCTCGCTAGAAAAGGTTCTGCCCGTCACCAGCGAGGTAACTTGCCAACATTTGCCTGAGTAATTCACATCCGGTGATGGATTCCTCTACTAAATGTAAGGTCCTCGTGCAGTTAGGTGCTAATGTATTAGCATCTCGCCGGGTGGAGGCAATCAATGACTTACTGCGGTGCTCAATGAAAATACTATTACTCCAGCTATCACGGAGGACTCGACATTCATTCATTGAGTTACGTACCCGCAACACTCCAGAGTGTTACCAATCCGCTTAACAGCCTCGAGTCCTGGGTTTCCTGTTCCTATTTCTAAATTAGCATAAGGAAATACAAAATCATAAGCAAGGAGAATCCCCACAGGCGACTGCCAAGAGGTTCTGTGTTTATTTTGGCATACATAAGAAATGTTTTGAATTCCCCAAATGTGGAGCAGTTCTTTTCATTAAGAATGGGTGATTAAGTGAGGCTGGCCTAATAGCTCTGGTCTTTAAAGAGTGCCTCACTGCTAATGGGAGCACTGAAGCAGAAGTATAGTCAGTTCATGAATAAAATAGAGCAAAAGCCCCATTTGGGCTGGATATGGCAGAAACATAGGTATAAGGTTCTTCGTTTCCTTCTCTTGTCTATTACCTCCTCATGTGACCTGTGAGAAAGGGCAACATCAGAGAGAAAAAATCCATCCTGAAAGTCTGTCTTTTTCATCCTTCTCTTGGCCTCACTAGGTCCCACTTGGTGAGGTCTGTGGTACCCCTTTCTTGCTTTTTCATCATTAACTCTTGTTTGGCGGCCCCCCCCCCCCCACTTGCTAAGGGTAGCAAGTTAAAAAGCTGCATTTCGGGGTGCCTGGGTGGGTCAGTTGGTTAAGCTTCCGACTTTGGCTCGGGTCATGATCTCACAGCTCGGGGGTTCGAGCCCTGCATGGGGCTCTCTGCTGACAGCTGGGAGCCTGGAGCCTGCTTCAGGTTCTGTGTCTCCTTCTCTCTCTGCCCCTCTCCCACTCACACTCTGTCTCTTTCTCTCTCTCTCTCAAGAATAAACATTACCAAAAATTAAAAATAAAGCTGCATTTCTACATACCTGAGAGAGGTCAGAGTCCACATGAAGCTTGGGGTTCCAGCCAAACCGTGGTAGGCAACTGTAAGCTCATCGCCAGTGATTCTTAAAGCCACGCTAGGCCTAGGGTCCAACGGTGACAGTTGCTGTGGCAGAATTGGGTCTCTGCTCTTCACAGACCTGAGACGCAGAGCACCCGTCTGTGGAAGGACTGGACCCTTGGCACGTAGGGCATCTGTTTGGTGAAGAACTCTCCCACTCCTCTGAGATAGTGTTTCTTAAACCCTCTGGATCGACATTCACAGGAGATATATTTCACTTCACAATCTGTATTTGTCAGCGTCCAGCCGTCAGGCAAAAGGAAGCCAAAGGAAGTATTTCCACGGAGAGAACTTCGCATAGGGAATTGATTAAATAGGTGTTGGAGGGCTGAAAAAATTTAAAAGGAACACGGGAGTCACCATGTAAGTAGTAACTGCAAAAAGCAGCTAGTGCCTCTGGGGCCAGAGATCAGAGAGAGGAGAGGAGGGCGGGGTCCTCAGAACCCAGCAGCCAGGAGAAGGAACCTGGAGGTGGGACCCAGACCTCTGAAGAAAGGCACTGCCTGGTTCCTGTTGCTAAGTCTGGGGTGGAGGGAGAGGAGGCGCCAGGGGGCTGGTTCTGGAAGTGCAGCTAGAAGGTGGAGACAAGTTCTGGCCACCAGGCCAAAGGGCCACTGCTTGGGTGATGCTGACAGGAAGGGACCCTGGGAGCAGTGGCTTCCTCGTCTTCCAGCCTTGTGCTCTTCTACGAGTGCACCCACGAGCCAGAGACAAGGGAGAAATGTGGGTTGTGGGGTTCCAGCTCCCCCAGCATGGAACAGTGGAGAGAGGGTAGGTTTGAAGCCCACTGACCGCCATATAGTACTTGACCAGGGCTACACGTACATGCCCTGCATTTCATTTCCTATTGCTTCTGTTTGATTCTACCTTCCCTTACTGTATCTTACCCTCTCACATTTTAAGCATTAAAAAGCTGGACGGGATGCATTACCTTGATCTCATGACCTGCTAAACTTTGCTCTAGGTCCTAGTAGTGAGTTTGAGCGTCGGAATTCAACACCACTTACCTCCGAACTCCTTCCCTACCAAAAGTCACTTGGAGGAACTTCCTCGTGAGGCACCCTCGCACCGAATACATATGGGGGCCCATGATTTTCCATAGGCTTCAGGGATATTTATATGAGGAGGCTGTAAATGTCCTCTATAGCACTAGAGGGGGAGAGCCACACAGAGCAGGGTTAACTCAGGAGAAAAGTTAAGGAGCCAGCCATCAGTCAAAAATACTGTGCCCTTATATAAAAGGTATTATAAAGACGTATTGGAAATACCCATAAGTGTTCATCAGAGGAGCTTGAGATCTAGTAAGGAGAAAAGACAAAGGCCAATGGGTCAACAACCCACAAGCTGCCACTAGGCAGTATGGTTAGTTGTCAAAGCGGGTGGTATAGGCAGGAAACTTTGTGAGTGCAGAGTAGGCTGGTACTATTGTGAGCAGGAATGACCTGGAAAGATTTCATGTAGAGGCCTGAGTTCGTTTTTGCAGAATACAGGTCGAATTTAGCATCCCAGGTGAAGAGAACATTAGACAGAACGAGGTGAGGAAGGACCCAGCAAACTTGGGGCAGGAGTGGAGCTTGGGGATCAGAACTAGTCAGGGAAATCTGTGTGTCAACCAGAACTGAGAGATGAAACCCTATAAATGGAGAGGGTAGGATTGAATGTTGGGAACTATTGCCACAATGAAGGAGCAGGGGGAAGAGCTGGTGAGCACACTGAAGTATGCTTTCAGGAGAACCAAGGTCATGAACCACTAAGGAAGGTGGCCAGCAAAGTCAAATGCTATAGCAGCCAAGACTGAGAACTGAGGGAAAATGCCTGACTTTGAACCAGATGTGCTAAGTCTCCGGGTTTTGTTGTTTTTTTTTTTTTTTTTTCAATTTATTTAAAAAATTTTTTTAAAAGTCTTTATCTTTTATTTTTTTTTAACATTTATTTATTTTTGAGACAGAGAGAGACAGAGCATGAATGGGGGAGGGACACAGAGAGAGGGAGACACAGAATCGGAAGCAGGCTCCAGGCTCTGAGCCATCAGCCCAAGCCTGATGCGGGGCTCGAACTCACGGACCGCGAGATCGTGACCTGAGCCGAAGTCGGATGCTCAACCGACTGAGCCACCCAGGCGCCCCTAAAAAAAAAGTCTTGATCTTTTAAAGAGAGAGAGCATGCTAGTGGGGGAGAGGGGCTGAGAGGAAGAGAGAGAGAATCTTAAGCAGGCTCCATGCTTAGCGAGGGCCCAATGGAAGATTAGTCCCCACAACCCTGGCTGGGATCATCCACCTGAGCTGAAATCAAGAGTTCAACGCTCAACTGATTGAGCCACCCAGCTGCCCCAGATGTGCTAAGTGTCTTTACTGAGGCTCAGGACCATATTGTCTGTAGATTAACCCGTTAGTACTTGCAGATTTGCACAGTGTGTTTATTACCTGAAATGATCCAAAGTCTCCAGTGAAAACAACAAACCATTTTTGTCAGTCCTCACTCCTTGCCGGCTCCATAGCCACGCTAGGTTTCCTAAGGCCATGCTTCAGTTGCCCATGGTCTTCCTTGGTGTGACCACCCTCCCTCAGCTTTACTTGAAGGCAGCTGTTGCGTTTCACTGCTGTCATCATTCTCCTTCAGTGGCTTGTCCCGCCGAGCTGTGTCTCTGGGGTCCCGACTTCTCCCAAACAAGGAGGGTTATGCATTGGGACCTTGCATTTGCAGACTTCTTCATGGCTGTAGATTGCACTACAACCCTGGCCAGCTGCCTTGTAAATGCAAGTGACTGGTCACAAGGGAAACCAGATGAGGGCCAGATGGGTCAAGTGAGCCTATCATCCCTACTACAAAAACATGTGTTCTGCCGATAGCAGATCAGTATTATCTTCTCCGGGAGTAAAGGAGACTCTATTTATATGCTCATTATATATGCAGAGTTGTGATCAAATTGCTAGAGGTGACAAGTCCAGGTGTTGCTTCTATAAGGATGTCATTGCTATCAAGTATTAACTCAGATTTTGTTCTGGGTTTTATTGCGTGAATGCTATCATTTCTTCTGCATAATGTAAGCTACGATCATGGAGACCTGAATTTCTTTTCTTTCTTTCAGACAGCAAATCCCAGCCACGATCAATTGCTTCCTCATTTATACTAAGTAGTTCTCATAATTGAACCCACTATGCAGGTAGCCTGGACAGGTCATGTGTATAAGCCTTTTTTTTTTTTTTTTTTAATGTAAATCCAAGTTAGTTAACATACACTGTAATAATGACTTCAGGAATAGAATTTGGTAATTCATCACCTACATATGACACCCAGTGCTCATCCCAGCAAGTGCCATTCTTAATGCCCATCGCCCATTCAGCCCATCTGCCCCCACCCAACACCCTTCTAGCAACCCTCAGTTTGTTCTCTGTGTTTAAGGGCCTCTTATGGTTTGTCTCCCTCTCTGTTTTTATCTTATTTTTGCTTCCCTCCCCCTATGTTCATCTGTTTTGTTTCTTAAATTCCACATATGAATGAAATCATATATTTGTCTTTCTCTGACTTACTTCTTTTTTTTTTTCAACGTTTTTATTTATTTTTGGGACAGAGAGAGACAGAGCATGAACGGGGGAGGGGCAGAGAGAGAGGGAGACACAGAATCGGAAACAGGCTCCAGGCTCCGAGCCATCAGCCCAGAGCCTGACGCAGGGCTCGAACTCACGGACCGCGAGATCGTGACCTGGCTGAAGTCGGACGCTTAACCGACTGCGCCACCCAGGCGCCCTGCTCTCTGACTTATTTCACTTAGCATAATACACTGTAGCTCCAGCCATGTTGTTGCAAATGGCAAGATTTCATTCTTTTTGATCACCGAGTAATATTCCATTGTGTATATATATCACATCTTCTTTACGCATTCATGAGTTGATGGACATTTGGGCTCTTTCCATACTTTGGCTATCGTCCATAGTGCTGCTATCGACATTGGGGTACGTGCCCCTTTGAATCAGCACTCCTGTATCCATTGGATAAATACCTAGGAGGGCAATTGCTGGGTCGTAGGGTAGTTCTATTTTTAATTTTTTTGAAGAACCTCTATCCTGTTTTCCAGAGTGGCTGCACCAGTTTGCATTCCCACCAGCAGTGCAAGAGGGTTCCTCTTTCGCCGCACCCTCGCCAACATCTGTTGTTGCCTGAATTGTTAATTTTAGGCATTCTCACAGGTGTGAGGGGGTATCTTATTGTGGTTTTGATTTGTATTTCTCTGATGATGAGTGACGTTGAGCATCTTTTCATGTGTCTGTTAGACATCTGGATGTCTTCTTTGGAAAAGTGTCTATTCATGTCTCTTGCCCATTTCTTCACTGGATTATGTGTTTTTGGTTGTTGAGTTTGGTAAGTTTTTTTAAATAGATTTTGGATACTAAGCCTTTATCTGATATGTCATTTGCAAATATCTTCTCCCATTCTGTCGGTTGCCTTTTAGTTTCGCTGATTGTTTCCTCCGCTGTGCAGAAGCTTTTTATCGTGTTGAGGCCCCAACAGTTCATTTTTGCTTCTGTTTCTGCACAAGCCTCATATTTACTGAGTATACTGTGGACCGAATCAAGTAGAATATGCAGATATCTACTGTGTTGCAACATATGCTTTTAATAGCTGGCACCAGAGTTCCTCTTGGGGAAAATATTTTGTGTAGGAAAACACTTTGATAAACAATTTAGGAGTGGAAGGTGGTCCAGAAGGTACAGATTAGGAGAAAGAGATAACTAAAAGTACTGTATAAAGAGAGAAAAGAGGAAGGGAGAGGGATGGGACCAGGAAGATGTTGATTAGTGGGGAGTTGCAGCTTATGCTGAGAAAGGATGGGGGAGGGGTTGGTGGATACCAATGCCATTGTGATACTGAAGGCCTTTCAAGACCATGGACTTCTAACTTTAGGCTATTTACATCCTTCATTTAAATCCCTTTAGTTGCGGGGCGCCTGGGTGGCTCAGTCGGTTAAGTGGCCGACTTCGGCTCAGGTCATGATCTCACGGTCTGTGAGTTCAAGCCCCGCGTTGGGCTCTGTGCTGACAGCTCAGAGCCTGGAGCCTGTTTCAGATTCTGTGTCTCCCTCTCTCTGACCCTCCCCCATTCATGCTCTGTCTCTCTCTGTCTCAAAAATAAATAAAAAAACAAAAAAACCCTTTAGTTGCTCCAAACCTTCAGAGGAGCCTGCTACACACACACAGCCAAAGAAAAGTGTTTGATTTCCACACTGGGTCAGCAGGAGAGAAGAGTTGCAGAAGGCGAGATGTGAGAGAGTCCCTGTGTTCAGAGGAAGCGAGAACTCAGAGCCAGAAGTGACCCTGTGATGGTAAGTTACTCTGCCCCCCACGGGGGATGTACAATCTTGGAGAAGACACTGGCCTTTCCACAGGAGGTGGAAAAGGGACTTGAGGCAATCTCAACAAGATTTTTGTGGACAAGGTGACCCCGACTGAGAACTGGATGATATACACAGTAGCTTGCTATTTTCAATCATAATTTCTCAAGAGACGTTTATTGCTAGAAAACGACAGGGTCAGTAATTTCCCCCATTTACTTAAATCTCTAGGTCTCATTTTCCTCATTTGCAAAAGCTGGAGATTGGATGCAGAATATCTCTGTGGTCGCTATTAGAGTCTACCGCTGTAATAACAATCTTACAGAGGCAGAGAACAAATTGGTGGTTGCCAGAGGTGGGGGCGGGGGTGCAAAATGGGTGAAGGGGGTCACCGAGTACGAATTTTGTTATAAAATAATTCCTGGGGATGTAACTTACAGCAGGACTAGTTAATGGCACTGTGTTGTCTATTTGAAAGTTGCGAAGGCAGATCTTAAAAAAAATATTCTTATGTTCTTTTTTGGAGGTACATTCACACACAGTGAAATGCACGCATTTCATTACCTGCACCATTCCATGAGTTTTGACAAATGCACAGACCTCTGTAACCCAAACGCTAAGCATGATACACATCTTCTCCATCACCGCGGAAAATTCCCTCTTCAGTGGAGCCTGGGCGATTCGGTCTGTTGAGCATCTGACTCTTGATTTTGGCTCACGGGTCAGGAGATCGAGCCCCACCTCCGGCTCCGCACCGAGCGGGCGCCTGCTCAAGATTCCCTCTCCCTTTCTGTCTCTGCCGCGCACCCCCCCCCCCCCGCCTTCCCC
>NW_024412428.1:8894672-8977635 GCF_014898765.1 Herpailurus yagouaroundi | reverse complement strand
AAAAAAAAAAAAAAAAGGCCCACCCTCACCTCCAGGCTACCCATTCTTCTGATACTTATCAGGAAATGTTAAATAACTAAGATTTAAAAGTTATTGTTAAATGCCAGTCTTTGTTTTACGGTGCTTCATCAGCACTAATGCTTTTTATTTCTCACAAGCACTGGGAGCTGGCCATTACCTGCATTTTGCAGATTAAAACTTTCAGCATCACAGGGGGTAAATAAATTGCCCCCCCCCCCGGTTATCAGCTACCAAGTATAGGGGCAGGACGTGAACCCAGAAGCGGGTTTCGGAAGCCCATGCGCTTGACCTCAGTTTCTACCGCACTGCATCTCTCAGGTGGGTCCTGGAGAGTCCGCAAACGGTTACCTAAGAAATACTACACATCAAAAATTCAGCTGAAATCACTGCCACGTACAAGTTCTCAAACCTCCCGAATGAGCCTAAAGGCTGTAGGCACTACATTTTTACTAACGGATTCATTTCTAGCCCACTCCTCAGAGTGGCAGAAAGGTGTGAGAGACTGCGACTTTCCCGGTGAAAAGCCCCAGGGTGGCTTCGGGTCCCACCCCGCCACTCGGCAGAGGCGGCGGGCGATGCCCGGCGAGGCGGCGGGGGAGGGGCCGGACCAGATGACCTTTAAAGAGCCGGCGCTGAGCCGCTGAGGCGCTCCTTCCTCTGACGCCACAGGCACCCTCTCGGAATAGAGCGGGCACCAACGCGCTCCGCCGACGGCACAGGACACGCGTCATGCCAAGGCGATTGGACGCTGCCGCAGCAGGGCTCATCCGGCCCCACCGAGTCATTAGTCACTCGCCCTCCTCAATGTCACAGTCTCCCTCCTTCCCCCGAAGCACCCGGGCGCCTCCCTTCCCCCGCACCCGGGTGGGGTTCCCAGGCTCCTCCCCCGAGTTGTCTTGGAGTCCCCGCGCGCCCCCCACCGCTCGGTCCGCGGCTGCCATGGCAACCGTACGCCGCCGCCACCGCCTCTTCACGCACGTCGGAAACTAACGGACTCCGCGGCGGCGGCTGCGGCGGCGGCCTGTGCCCCACCCCCACCCGGACCGCATCACCCACAGCCGGCCGACCTGCGGCACCTAGGTACTGAATCCGAGGGAGAGCGCCGCGGGCAGGAGAGGGCAGGTGGTGGGGCGTTCAGGTGGGCGGCCCCACCCGGTCTCCCGCCGCCAGGGCAGTGCCGCGGTCCTGGGGCGCCGGGAGGGGAGGAGGAGGGCAGTGGGAGCGCGAGGCTCGCGGGGCATTATGGGCATTGTAGTTTAGCGGCTGCACAGGCTCTCGGCCTCGGCGGGGTGGCCTGGACCGGCGAACTACAAAGCCCGGCGGCCCCGACCGCTGGCAGAGAACGATAAACTTTGAGCGGACCGGGCGAGAAAAAAAATCTGTCTTTGTGGTGCGGGGGCTCTTGGGTGGTCGCGGAACTGGGCTCCGCGCTGGGAAAGGGAAGTGGAGGTGAGACTTGGGTGGCCCGCCGTTGGGCCCGCCCCGGCTGACAGCGCTCAGCCCCACCCCGGCTGGGCTGGGCCACCGCCCCGCGTAAGTCTCAGGGATGAGCAGCCACCCCAGCCGCAGGGCCTCGGGCCTGCGGCGCCTCTGACCCTCCCAGGTTGCTGCCTCTCGGTGCCGAACCGTATGTATGGCACACATTTGATGCGAGACCTGAGAAACTAAAATTTTTTTTTTTTAACAGGCCTTTCTCCTTTTCCTGAGAACGTGTGGTTACTAGGCTTTTATTCATGATTATTCTGAAGTAGCTCAGAGGTGTTTGCATATTAAGCCCCTAATTAATTATTATTCAAAAGGCATTAATGTTTAAAGGTCAAGTGTAGAAGTAGAGACCATGCTTTTATATAGTAGTATCTTTTTTTTTTTCATAACCGTTTTGCCTTTTGCATTGTATTTATTGAGGGTTAAGATCGCAAAATGAGGACCCCCACCTTCCCACTTACTAGCTTGGCCGCTGCCTGCACATATTTTGATTCTAGTTTGAAGATTAGTTTAACTTTAAATTACTGGAATTTTTAAAGCACAGACTTTTCTTTCTTATTTATTTATTGATTGATAGATTTTTTTGCTTTTTAGCAGTGGGTACTAATTATTTTCTTTGGTTATTTCAGTATTCTTCGGAATTTCTCAGGAGCGTGCTTTCAGGATGAAAATTGCCCAAACAAAACAAAACGAAACAGCAACTCTGTAATACACCTTAGGGTTGGCTTAGGTCCTGGTGGTAAGGAAGCTGACACAGATTTAGAAAACCTTTAAATTTTTTTCAACAGGGAGACAACCATCTTAGAAATTTGGTATTTTATATAGTATGCAGAAAAATCCTTGGTAGCACGGCGGGTTTATTTTGTGGGTGTGTTTTCAACAAGTAAACAACATAAGGCCACTACAAAATTCCT
Source organism: Herpailurus yagouaroundi (assembly GCF_014898765.1). NCBI lineage: Eukaryota > Metazoa > Chordata > Mammalia > Carnivora > Felidae > Herpailurus > Herpailurus yagouaroundi. Next base: position 8,975,215 of record NW_024412428.1, on the reverse strand, counting down.
ATTTTCCTCCATTAAAATGAGACTGGCCTGTAACTTTTACTTAAATTACCGATTTTGTACAAGGAGATGGAACTTAAATCTAGTAAGACCGTTAGTAAAAAATTTGACGCCTTAATACTATAGGGATTGGAAGTGTTTTATTTATTCATTCAAGCTTTGTTAACGAACCTGTTAAGTTGTGGACATTATGCCAGATAGTGGGAATAAAAAGACGATGTGTTCTGTATGGGCAAACAGTCATGTTATCGTAACGGTATGACAGAGATAGGTGCAAGTTGCTATAGGAGCCCAGAGTGGGAATAAATCGCAATATAACAGTAACATTTATTGATTACCTAATCTCAGCGAGGCACTATACAGTATTTTGTATGTAGTCCATTATTTAATTCTCATAAAAATCCCTAACTACTGTTATTCAGAGATGAGGAAACAGGCTTAAAGATTTTTGTCCAGAGTCGTACCTGGTAAGGTTTGAACCTGGGATTTCAACCCAAGTGGGTCTAACTCATCTAAGTCGTGATCTCAGCCACTGATGGCTGTTCTCTGTACCCATTGGTAGAAATACCCTGACTCTAAGGAGATCAGGGGAAGTTTCCAGTGTGATGTTCCATTTGACCCACGTTAAAGAAAGTTGAGTAGGCTTTCACTGGAGGGAAGTTGAGGAAACTCATTCTAGGCAAATGGCGCAACAAAAAGCAAAGGATATATTTGAGTGTTTTGTTTGGAGAATCCTAGGTCATTCTGATGCCCCAGTTCCAGAGTGAATGCAGTATAGTGATGGGAGAGGCCAGATATTAAAGTACTTGGTACCATGATAAAGAGTTTGGAAGTTTTTGTTTTTGTTTTTGTTTTTCATCATGGGGCAACCATTGAAGAATTTCAAATGGAGTAGTGGTGTTATTGGGTTTGTATTTAAAATTTTTTTTTAAATGTTTTTATTTATTTTTGAGACAGCGACAGAGCATGAGCAGGGGAGGGGCAGAGAGAGAGGGAGACACAGAATCTGAAGCAGGCTCCAGGCTCTGCTCTGTCAGCACAGAGCCTGATGTGGGGCTTGAACTCATGGACTGTAAGATCATGACCTGAGCTGAAGTCGGATGCTTAACCAACTGAGCCACCCAGGCGCCCCAGGGTTTGTATTTTAGAGAGATAACTCCAGCTGAAGTGTGAAGAATAGACCCAGGAGGGGGGAAATTAAAGTGGTATGGGGCAATCAGTTTTAGGGGAAGAAAAATACAGTGGAAAAATGAAGAGAGTCTGAACTAAGCAGTTGGAGTTATGGAAAGACAGGGATTGTAGAAGTATTTAAGGGATAAAATTAGTACGATTTAAGTTGGGGGCTAGACGTATTTGGAACCTTAAGACAAATGATTCCTAGTTTTCTGCCTAGGATGTCTGAAAGGATAATAAAACCATTGATCGAGAGGAAAAGGAGCAGGGTTTTGATGGGGTGAAAGATAAAGACCAGTTCAGTTTTGAGTATTCATTCAAAGTTCTTGTGGGATATTCAGGTAAGGATGCATTTGGATCTGGAGTTCAGGAGAGAGTTCAGGGCTGGAGGTGGAGGTTTGCATGTGCATAAGTAGTTGAAATTAAAGGAGAGAATGAGTCAGCTCACATAGGAATATATAGAAACGAAAAAGGAAAAGTTTGAATAAGTTTGGGAAGCAGCAGCATTTATGGTGTGTGTGTGTGTGTGTGTTTGAGGAGGGGAGGGAGGACCATGTTTGAAAGCAAGTGGGAGAAATGCCCACAAATGAGACTGAGAGATTGGGAGGCAGAGAAAGAGAAGAATCAGAGCGGGCATGCATAACAAATGACAAACGAGAGGAAAGTTAGAAGCAGGAATGGCCCAGAGTATCATGTGTCTTGCAGAGGGCAAGTAAGGTAAAGATTGAAATGTACCCAGTGGATCTGGTGACTTCAAATCACTTCTAAACTTTGCAAAAATGAGAAAGAGGAATGTGAGCTTAAGCCACTTGAAAAAAAACATTTGCTTTTTCCATAATAATACAAATACAAAAGAAAATAGAATGATGAGTCCCGTGTAGTCATTACCTAAGCTTGAAGAATGAGCACATCACCAATTTTGTTTCGTCTATAACCCCTGCCCCCAACTGGATTATTTATTTTTGATTAATTAATTTATTTATTTTTGGATTGTTTTAAAGCTAAGCTCAGGTATCCTATCTTTTTATCTGTAATTGTTTTCAATATATATCTGTTTGGGGTGCCCGGTTGGCTCCACTGGTAGAGAGCGCGACTCTTGACCTCAGGGCAGTGAGTTCGAGCCCCACGTTGGGTATAGAGATTACTTAAATAAACTTAAAAAAAATTTTTTTAAGGATTCTTTCTTAAAAAAAAAACAAAAACTGCACTATTATCCTGCTTAAAAGAAATGGACAGTACTTCCTTAATATAAAATCCCCAGACACACTTTTCTTTAAAGAAGTTTGACTCTGAAGAAAAGAAAGGGATAAAGCAGTAACTGAAAAAGGTTTGTAGGGTTTTTTTTTTTTCTTTAAAGACTGATGAGCTGTTAGGGAAAGAGCCAATGAAGAGGAAATGTTTGAAGATGTAGGAGAGGAGAGAGAGGAGATAGTGGATGGATCTGTCTCTGAAAATGTAGGGAACAAAATGTAGGGAACGATGGACGAGCAGAGTTGGAAGAATCAGTCTAGAATTAGTTTGTTACATTTTTAAAGTACAACTAAGTGCTAGCTAGCTGTGATCCTAGGCAGTGTGCTAGTGTAGACAGGAGGAGAGATGCACTGGAAAAGGAAGAAAAGAAGTGAGAATAGATATGGATATTTATAGGTTGGGTGGTAAAAGGTTTGAGAGTTCAAAGCTTATGTTCTCTAAGAGGTAGATAGGAGTCAAGGTCACTTGATGAGAGGAGATGGGGGTGGGGCGTTCGGTGGGAAAGGAGAATGGTGGGGTTTTGGAATAGTCACTGAGCTAAGACAGGTTAAGAATGGTTTCATGGAGCTGAGATTAGAATTCGGTAATTTTCAATGACCGCAAAACATACGGTTGTGTGATTTTTTTTTTTTATCACCCTTAAATTTTGATTTACTAAAGGAGAGCTTAAGATATTGAGACCAGTAGCCTAATGTGTGACTAAAGAGAAGAGAATCCAGGCCAAGAACTTATGATTGATTATTCCTCAACAACGAACAACTTTAGATTTATTCATTTAACTGATAATTATTATCTATTTTGTGTGAATATCGCAGTAAAATTAGAAAGCCCTTATGGCTTCTTTGGATTAATACTTTGATTTTTGCAGTATGTACAGTGATATTCTTTTCTAGAGAACATTTCTCTAGAATCTAGATCTAGATCTAGAATCTAGATCGTTTACTGCATGCAGTAAGAGTGGAAGGGGCCAGTTATATCTGTTGTCCAGTTCTGGAACTACAACTTATTTTCTGTGTAATCACAGACAAGTTTCCAAACCTGTACCCTTATTAAAAAAAAAGATGTTAATACTATTTTATAGGATTTTGGGGAAGATTGGATGGTTTAACGGAGGTAAACCCTAAGTGCTCAGTAACTGAAGCCTACTTTCCTTTCTCCCCCTTAGCAGCAATATGCCAGGATTGTCGGTTCTGTTTGACAAGAGGCCATGTCCTGTGACTTTACCTGACTATATTAAGCAGGTGGATCAGGCAGTGGTTCCATTACAAAATAATGATTTGATCAATAAAAAGATTCGTCAGTTCTTTTAAGTAAGGCTTCCTTAAATGCTATAAGATGTTCTTTCATAGACCATTAATAGGAATAACATCTTTGCCTGGGTTTCATCTTCAAAGAAATTGGGAATTGCGCTGCATGATTTGAGATCCCGATAGCCCTCAACTTCTCATTTCTGGACTGATTTATATTATCATGTTACTAATTTTGAGCATCTATTTGTGAATGGAAATATGTGTATTTTAATGTACTCAGCGTTATTTCTTTTTTTTAAGTTTATTTATGTATTTTGAGAGAGAGAACAAGCAAGGGAGGGGCAGAGAGAGAGAGAGGGAGAGAAAATCCCAAGCAGGCTCTGCACCTCCAGTACAGAACCTGATGTGGGGCTTGAACTCACTACCTTCGAGATCATGACCTGAGCCAAAATCAGGAGTCAGATGCTTAACCGATTGAGCCACCCGGGACTCATTATTATTTCAGACATTGTTTTCTCCTAGATAACTATTTTATATATGGTAGACCTAGTGAAAGAATGCCTTAGAATACTTAGTCAAAGTTAGGTGTATACAGTCATTAGCTTGACAAATTTAAGGCATAGATTATGGGAGAGGTTTTTTTTTAAAAAAGGAGTAGTTTTCTAAGGTGAGCTATTTAATCTCTACTAGATGTCTTTATGTTTCTTTTGCTATGGATTGTTCGATGAGGTCCTATTTGAAGGTATGGAGATGGAATAAATGACCTTTTGAGTCCCTTTCTAACTTTGTAATTCTTTTTTTTTTTTTAGAGCAGAGGAAGGACAGAGAGAGAGAGAGAGAGAGAGAGAGAGAGAGAGAATGCCAAGCAGGCTCTGTGCTGTCAGTGCAGAGCCTGACATGGGGCTCAATCCCATGAACCATGAAATCATGACCTGAGCTGAAACCGAGTCGGATGCTTAACCGACTGAGCCGCCCGGGAGCCCCAATAAAATTTATAGTTTAAGCTGCCATCTTGAGACAGACTGGCAGATGGTCAACATTATCTGCTGCTTCAGTATGTTAAAGAATTTAATCCATGGGCAGAAATTTTATGATGGCTACTTCTGAGAAACATTTAAGCTCTTAGGATTATCTGTTTAGATTCTTTTATTTTGTATGCACAGTCATTTTTCTGTTTCCCAAGTATTTGAGAAGTGAGCTTAGGTAAGGAAACAAAAAGGCTTCATTGCTACAGACATTTTCCTCTTGTCTCTGGGTTTTTGATTGCGTCATATTCTCGATTATTCATGGCAAGCTATAGTCCTTGAGAGTATAGCCCATCATAAAGAGATGGGTATTGTGGCTTTCAAAGTTAGCTGTTTTGCTGACTGGGGCTCACATAGTTAGGTCAATTTATTCCTACTAAAACATACTTCAAGATGTGGTAATTCTAGCAGTTGTGATTATGTTTTTGTTTTTTTTTTTAATTGCTGGGATTTATAGTAGTCATTGCATGAAATAGACTGGACTTTGGTGATTTTGATAAACTTTAAAGAAAAATATATGTAGAGGCTGGACCGCATTGGTCGAATTCAGTGTGGGACAAACTGCTTAAATCTGATTTGTTTTGCCACCACTGTTCTAATTAGTGTTATTTTGTTCACATTGCTGTTGTTGAGGCCGCTTCAGTGTTTCTAAAATAAATATCTAATTTCAGGAATTCACAACTTCTAGAAGAAAGAAGAGCATTACGAGAGAATGATGGAAGTGTGAGAATGAAAATACTTTAATTAAAACATTTTCCCCTCTCCCCCACCCCTCCCATCAACCCGCAGTTTGTTCTCTGTATTTAAGAGTCTCTTATGGTTTGCCTCCCTCTCTCTGTGTTTGTATCTATTTTTTTCCCCCTTCCCTTCCTCCATGGTCTTCTGTTAAGTTTCTGAAGTTCCACGTATGAGTGAAAACATATGATATCTGTCTTTCTCTGATTGACTTATTTCACTTAGCATAATACCCTCCAGTTCCATCCATGTTGCTGCAAATGGCCGGATTTCATTCTTTCTCATGGCCAAGTAGTATTCCATTGTGTACGTAAACCACATCTTCTTTATCCACTCGTCAGTTGATGGACATTTAGGCTCTTTCCATAATTTGGCTATTGTTGAAAGAGCTGCTATAAACACTGGGGTACATGTGCCCCTGAATCAGCACTCCTGTATCCTTTGGATAATTTTTTGAGGAACCTCCACACTATTTTCCAGAGCAGCTGCACCAGTTTGCATTCCCACCAACAGTGCAAGAGGGTTCCTGTTTCTTCACATCCACACCAGCATCTCTTGTTTCCTGAGTTGTTAATTGTAGCCACTCTGACCGGTGTGAGGGGGTATCTCAGTGTGGTTTTGATTTGTATTTCCCTGATGATGAGTGACGTTGAGCATCTTTTCATGTTAGCCATCTGGATGTCTTCTTTGGAAAAGTGTCTATTCATGTCTTCTGCCCATTTCTTCACTGGATTATTTGTTTTTTGGTATTGAGTTTGGTAAGTACTTTATAGATTTTGGATACTAACCCTTTATCCGATATGTCATTTGCAAATATCTTTTCCCAGTCTGCTGGTTGCCTTTTAGTTTTGTTGATTGTTTCCTTTGCAGTGCAGAAGCTTTTTATCTTGATGAGGTCCCAATAGTTCATTTTTGCTTTTAATTCCCTTGCTTTTGGAGACGTGTTGAAGAAATTGCTGCGAGTGAGTTCAAATAGGTTGTTGCCTCTTTCTCCTCTAGGGTTTGATGGTTTCCTCACTCACATTTGGGTCTTTCATCCATTTTGAGTTTATTTTTGTGTGTGGTGTAAGAAAGTGGTCTAGTTTCATTCTTTTTTTTTTTTTAATTTAACTTTATTTTTTAAAATTTACATCCAAACTAGTCAGTATATAGTGAAGCAATGATTTCAGTAGATTCCTTAATGCCCCTTACCCATTTAGCCCATCCCACCTCCCACAACCCCTCCCGTAACCCTCAGTTTGTTCTCCATATTTATGAGTCTCTTCTGTGTTGTCCCTCTCCCTGTTTTCATATTATTTTTGTTTCCCTTCATGTTCATCTGTTTTGTCTCTGAAAGTCCTCATATGAGTGAAGTCATATGATTTTTGTCTTTCTCTGACTAATTTCACTTAGCATAATACCCTCCAGTTCCATCCACATAGTTGCAAATGGCAAGATTTCATTCTTTTTGATTGCCGAGTAATACTCCATTGTGTGTGTGTGTGTGTGTGTGTGTGTGTGTGTGTATGTGTGTGTGTGTGTATATATACATATATATATATATATATATATATGTATATATACACACACCACATTTTCTTTATCCATTCATCCATCGATGGACATTTGGGCTCTTTCCATACTTTGGCTATTGTTGATAGTGCTGCTATAAACATGGGGGTACATGTGTCCCTTCGAAAGCACACCTGTATCCCTTGGATAAATATCTAGTAGTGCAATTGCTGGGTCGTAGGGTAGTTCTATTTTTAGTTTTTTGAGAAACCTCCATACTGTTTTCCAGAGTGGCCGCACCAGCTTCCATTCCCACCAGCAATGCAAAAGAGATCCTCTTTCTCCGCATCCTCGCCAACATCTGTTGTTGCCTGAGTTGTTAATGTTAGCCATTCTGACAGGTGAAAGGTGGTATCTCATTGTGGTTTTGATTTGTATTTCCCTGATGATAAGTGATGTTGAGCATTTTTTCATGTGTCGGCCATCTGGATGTAGTTTCATTCTTCTGCATGTTGCTGTCCAGTTCTCCCAGCACCATTGGCTAAAGAGACTGTCTTTTTTTCCATCGGATACTCCTGCTTTGTCAAAGATTAGTTGGCCATACACATGTGGGTCCAATTCTAGGTTCTCTATTCTATTACATTGGTCTATGTGTCTGTTGTTGTGCAGGTACCATACTGTCTTGATGATTACAGCTTTGTAGTAGAGGCTAAAGTCTGGGATTGTGATGCCTCCTGCTTTGGTCTTCTTCTTCAAAATTACTTTGGCTATTCGGGGCCTTTTGTGGTTCCATATGAATTTTAGGATTGTTTATTCTAGCTTTGAGAAGAATGTCGGTGCAATTTTGATTGGCATTGCATTGAATGTGTAGATTGCTTTGTATAGTATTGACATTTTAACAATATTTATTCTTCCAATCCATGACCATGGAATGTTTTTCCATTTCTTTGTGTCTCCTTCAATTTCCTTCATAAAGGTTTTCTATAGTTTCCACAATACAGATCTTTTACGTCTTTGGTTAGGTTTATTCCGAGGTATTTTATGGTTCTTGGTGCAATTGTAAATGGGATCGATTTCTTGATTTCTCTTTCTGTTGCTTCATTATTGGTGTATAGAAATGCAACTGATTTCTGTACATTGATTTTGTATCCTGAGACTTTGCTGAATTCATTTATCAGTTCTAGCAAACTTTTGGTGGAGTCCTTTAGGTTTTCCATGTAGAATATCATGTTGTCTGCAAAAAGTGAAAGTTTGACTTTTCTTTGCCAATTTTGATGCCTTTTATTTCATTTTGTTGTCTGATTGCTGAGGTATGACTTCAGACACGATGTTAAACAACAGTGGTGAGAGTGGACATCCCTTTTGTGTTCCTGATCTCAGGGGGAAAACTCTCAGTTTTTCCCCATTGAGGAGGATATTAGCTGTGGGCTTCTCATATATGATTTTATGGTGTTTAGGTATGTTCTTTCTATCCTGAATTTCTTGAGGGTTTTTAGTAAGAAAGTATGCTATATTTTGTCAAATGCTTTTTCTACATCTATTGATAGGATCATATGGTTCTTATCCTTTCTTTTGTTAATGTGATGTATCACATCGGTTGATTTGTGAATATTGAACCAGCCCTGCAGCCCTGGAATGAATCCCATTTGATCATGATGAATAATTCTTTAAAAAAAATTTTTTTTGATGTTTATTTATTTTTGAGAGTGAAAGAGACAGCGTGTGAACAGGGGATGGGCAGAGAGAGAGAGAGAGAGAGAGACACACAGAATCTGAAGCAGGCTCCAGGCTCTGAGCTGTCAGCATAGAGCCTGACATGGGGCTTGAACTCAGGAACCACAAGATAATGACCTGAGCCGAAGTCTGATGCTTAACCGACTGAGCCACTAGGCGCCCCATTAATTCTTTTTATATGATGTTGAATTCGATTTGCTAGTATCTTGTTGAGAATTTTTGCATCCATGTTCATCAGGGATATTGGCCTTAATTCTCCTTTTTTGTGGGGTCTCTGGTTTGGGAATCAAGGTAATGCTGGCTTCATAAAATGAATCTGGAATCTTAACTTCCGTTTCTATTTTTTGGAACAGCTTGAGAAGGATAGGTATTAACTCTGCTTTAAATCTCAGGTAGAATTCCCCTGGGAAGCTATCTGGCCCAGGACTTTTATTGGTTGGGAGATTTTTGATAACTGGTTCAGTTTCTTCACTAGTTATGGGTCTATTAAATTTTCTGTTTCTTCTTGTTTGAGTTTTGGTATCGTGTGGGTGGCTAGGAATTTGTCCATTTCTTCCAGGCTGTCCAGTTTGTTGGCACAAAATTTTTCATAGTATTCTCTGATAAATGTTTATATTTCTGAGGGATTGGCTGTGATAAGTCCAAATTCATTCGTGATTTTATCTATGTGGGTCCTCTTTTCTTTTTGAGAAGTCTGGCTAGGGGCGTATCCCTTTTGTTTACTTTTTCAAAAAACCAGCTCTTAGTTTCATTGATCTGTTCTATGTTTTATTGGATTCTGTATTGTTTATTTCTGCTCTAATCTTTATTATTTCTCTTCTTCTGCTGGCCTTGGTTTTTGTTGTTGTTGTTGTTTTGTTTTGTTTTGTTTGCTGTTCTTCTGGTTCCTTTAGGTGTTGTGTTACGTTTTGTATTTGGGATATTTCTTGTTTCTTAAGATAGGCCTGGATTGCAATGCATTTTCCTCTTAGGACTGCCTTTGCTCCATCCCAAAGGGTTTGGATTGTCGTGTTTTCATTTTCATTTGTTTCCAAATATTTCTTAATTTCTTCTTTAATTGCCTGGTTGACCCATTTATTCTTTAGTTGGATGTTCTTTAACTTCCATGCATTTGGAGGTTTTCCAGACTTTTTCCTGTGGTTGATTTTCAGTTTCATAGCATTGTGATATGAAAATGTGCATGGTATGATCTCAATTCTTTTATATTTATCGGCTGTTTTGTGACCCAGTATGTGATCTGTCTTGGAGAATGTTCCATGTACACTTGAGAAGAATGTGTATTCTGCTGCTTTTGGATGAAAGGTTCTAAATATATCTGTCAAGTCCATCTGGTCCAGTGTATCATTCAGGGCCATTTTTGATTTATTGATTTTCTGCCTAGATGATCTGTCCATTGGTGTAAGTGGAGTATTAAAGTTCCCTGCAATTACCACATAAGATTGCTTATGTTGGTGATTATTTTATATATTTGGGTGCTTCCAAATTGGTTGCATAAACGTTTATAATTATTAGTTCTTCTTGATGGATAGATCCCATAATGATGATATAATGCCCTTTTTCATCTCTTGTTACAGCCTTCAGTTTAAAATCTAGTTTGTCTGATATATGTATGGCTACTCCAGCTTTCTTTTGACTTCCAGTAGCATGGTAGATGGTTCTCCATCCCCTCACTTTCAATCTGAAGGTGTCCTCAGGTCTAAAATGAGTGTCTTATAGACAGCAAATAGGTCTTTTTTTTTTTTTTTTTTTGTCCATTCTGATACCCTATGTCTTTTTATTGGAGCATTTAGTCCATTTACATTCAGTGGACTTAGTGTCAAATATGGACTTTTTCAGATATGGACGTAGTGTCATTGTGTTATCTGTAGGTTTCATGCTTGTAGTGATGTCTCTGGTCCTTTGTGATCTTTGCAACATTCCACCCACTGAGTCTCCCTTAGGATCTCTTGTAGGGCTGGTTTAGTGGTGATGAACTCCGTCAGTTTTTGTTTGTCTGGGAAAACCTTTATCTTTCTTTCTGTTTTTTTTTTTATTTTTTTTTTTTTTTTTTTAATGTTTACCTACCCCGGAGAGAGAGGGGGAGAGAGAGAGAGGGAGACACAGAATCCGCAGCAGGCAGCAGGCTCCGAGCTGTCAGCACAGAGCTCGACGCGGGGCCCGAACCCACGAACCATGAGATCATGACCTGAGACGAAGTCGGACGCCCAACCGACTGAGCTACCCAGGCGCCCCTTTTATCTCTGTTTCTATTCTGAATGACAGCCTTACTGGGTAAAGGATTCTTGGCTGCATATTTTTCCTATTCAGCACATTGACTATTTCTTGCCACTCCCTTCTGGCCTGCCACATTTCAGTAGATAGCTTGGCCACTACCCTTACGTGTCTACCCTTGTAGATTAAGACCTGTTTGTCCCTAGCTGCTTTCAGAATTCTCTCTTTATCTTTGTATTTTGCCAGTTTCACTATGGTATGTCGTGCGGAAGATCAATTCCTGTTACATCAGAAGGGAGTTCTCTGTGCCTCCTGGAGTTCAATGTTTCCTTCCCCAAATTAGGGAGGTTCTCCACTATGATTTGTTTGAGTACACCTTCGACCCCTTTCTCTCTTCTGGAATTCCTGTGCTAAGGATATTACTACATTTCATTGAATCACTTATCTAATTCCTCCCTTGTGGCCTAGAATTTTTTTTATCTCTCTTTTTCTCAAGTTCATCTTTTTCCATAATTTTATCTTCTATTTCACTTATTTTCCCTTCTGCCTCTTCAATCCTCACTGCCATTGCCTCTAGTTTATTTTGCATCTCATTGACAGCATTTTTTAATTCATCATGACTATTTTTTAGTTCCTTGATCTCTGCAGCAATAGATTTTCTGCTGTCTTCTATGCTTTTTTCAAGCCCAGCAATTAATCTTATGGCTATTATTCTAAGTTCTTGATCAGATATATTGTTTATATCTGTTTTGATCAATTCTTTAGCTGTCATTTCTTCCTGGAATTTCTTTTGAGAATTCTTCCGTTTCCTCATGTTGGCTAGTTTTCTGTCCCTTATGTGTTTTAAAAGCTTGTTATGTGTCCTGCACCTGCGAGCACTAGTGTATTAAAGAGGGGTCATACGCTGTCCTGGGCCTGGCCCTTCAGGAGGTGTTTTTTTGGAGTGTGTTGCTTGTTCTCTGTTGTTACGATTCTGGTTGCTTTATCTCCCTATTCCTAGTGATGTTTTGGACCCTCCACCAGGTGTGCTTTGATTTGTTCATTGAAGTAGCCCTGGAGAAAAACAAACAAACAAACAACAACAACAAACCAATGGGGGGGGTTGCAGGAGCAGTGTTGGTGGAAGAGGTCTTATCACATACAAAGAGAAATGACGGGTGGGAAAAAAAGAAAGAAAAGAAAATTGACCAGGCAGAGAAACTATATGGCTTAATCCAGAGAGAGAGAGAGAGAGAGAGAGAGAGAGAGAGAGAGAGGAAAATAAGGCGATATAGAGCAGGTATAAAGAGAATAGATTACATGTATCTGCTTAAACAAACCAACAACCAGAATAACCAGACTAGAGGAGGAAGAAATAAGAAGGAGAAAAGAAAGAAAAAAAAATATGTATGTAAGAAGAACTGTCCAAGAATTAAATCAGAAAATGCAAAACCGCTGGGCGCCTTGTCTGGAGTGGGAGCTGTCTGGTTGGTCAGCGTCAGTCTCCGGTGGGTATGCAGTTACCTGGCGTGGAGGGGCGTGGCTTGGTGTAGGGGGTACCGCCTCCCCTCTGGACCCGCTGTCCCTTCCCTGAAGCCCCACCCTGTTGGTGGTGGGGAGAAAAATGGCGACCCCTCAGTTTTCCTGCCCCGACCGGTGTCCCAAACCACTCAGTTTAGGCCAGCCTCACTGTGCCGCGGGGCGAACGAGGCAGTTTGTCCCTCTCTGCCGACTCCCGCGCCTCCCTGGGGCTCAGCTGGGATTGAAACCCCCGATGCCTTCAAGGGGCTCTCTCCGAGTGCCCCCGGTTCCGCCAATATATGGCCTCTGGCTGGCGGTCGCAGGCAGTCTTTGTCCTTTGAATGGTTATATTCCTTCTTCCCACAGCACTCCAGAGAAAGGATTGCTTTCTCCTACTGTGGACTACAGCTCTGAACTAGTTACCGAGCAGGCTCCCCTCCTCCCCAGGTGTGCAAACTGGACAGCTGGCCCATCTGGAGAACGCCCCACAGTTAGAGATTGGATCCTTCTCCACCCCTGGTCCAGGGTAATTCTCCTGTCCAGATGCGGCTCTACACTTTCACAGCCTCTCTTTCTCTTCTTTTCCTTACTCTGCAGAAGGGGATCCCTCCCCTTCCGGCCTACGCACCCATTTTCTCTCTCCCAGTTCACAATCACGCACCGGTGGCCTGCCAGGTTGTCCCAGTGTCTCTGCCACTCTGCAGAGCGGACTCTTGGAATTCAAAGTCCTTTGGCCTCAACACTGCTGTGTTTGAGGGACAAGGGAATTTTGGGTCCCCTGTTTCTCCACCATGTTGGATCTTTCCCCCACATAGACCCATTTCAAATACATCATCAACAATTTTAGAAAGCTTGGATCAAGGAGAAGATCCTACAAACTTGCAGAAAGGGGGAAAAAACAGGTGATCTATAAAGGGTCAGGAATTTGAATGACTTCAGTCTTCCCAACTTAATTGAAGCTAGACGGCAATAAAGCAGTGCCTTCAAAATTCTGAAGGAAAATTATTTCCAAACTAGAATTCAGTAGCTAATCAAACTATGACAAACGTACGAGGGTAGAATAAAGGTAGAATAAAATCTCAAAAACTCTACCTCCCATCTATGGAAAGAAAATGTGCTTTATAAAAGTAAAGGAGTAAACCAAGAAAGAGAAAGACATGTGCTAGACACACACACAAAAGATTCAACATAGAAGAGGAAGGGGGCTCCCCAGGTTGAAAGCTGATACGAAGTTGAACAGCCTTGAAAAGTAGGTATTGTCTCTTCCTCCAGAGCAAAGGTTGGGCTTGCTTATAGCCCGGAGGAAAGAATATCTTCCTTTGGAACAAGACCTGCATATGCTGTTCAATATAATAGGTTGGGTTCCCTAACTGAGGATTCTTCTGTAATGCAACCTACTGTACATAAAGATGTCAGCTGACTCATCATGCCCTGTGGGAACTGGGGCTTGAGGACCTGGTGCCCCCTCCCCCCTCCATACCTTGGGTTGGGTTGTCTTCTGAAAGTTTTATAGTTTTAACTTATGTTTAGGTCATCAATTCATTTTGAGATGATTTTTGTATGTGGTTCAGGTTCCTTTTGCATATGGATATCTGGTTGTTTCAGCACCCCTTTTCGAAAAAAAAATTTGTCCTTGTTGGCTTGTCTTGAGAACTTTGTCAGAAATTAATTGGCCATATAGGTATGGATCTTTTTCTGGACTGTCTAATTTGTTCCATTGGTCTGTGAGTCTGTCTGTATGCCAATCCCACACTGTCTTCATTGCTGCAACTTTATAGTAAATCTTGGAAACAGACAGTATAAGTTGTCTTACGTTACTCTTTTGCTAACCCGTTTTGGCTATTCTATTCCCTTTGTATTTCCATGTAAATTTTGAAATCAGCTTGTCAGTTTTTACAAGAAAGGCTGCTGGAATTTTGATGGCGATTGTATTGACTCTATGGCTCACTTTCAAGAGAATTGACATCTTATCTACATTGAACGTTTTAGTTCATTAATGTGTGAACATACATATGTCCATTAATGTAGGTCATCCTTAACTTCTCTTAGCAATATTTGGTGGTTTTCCATGTTACATTCTTGAATGTATTTTGTTAAATTTATCCCTGAATATTTCATATTTTTTGGTGATTTTGTTGTTTAACTTTTGTTTTCAATTATTGTTAGTATGTAGAAATGCAATCGATTTTTTTTTTTATATTGACCTTGTGTCCTGCAGCATAATAACTTCTGAGTTACAAAATAAATTTTGAGTTACAAAACTCACTAATTCTAGTAGCTGTTGTAGATTCCCTAGGATTTTCTACATTAGTAATCAGGTTGTATATGAATAAAAGCAACTTTACTTCTTTTCCAGTCTGTATGCCTTTTATTTTTTTTTCCTGCCTATTGCAGTGGTTAGAACCTCTAGTTCTAATGTAGAATAGAAGGAATGAGAGCAAATATACTGGGCTTGTTATTTCTTGATCTTTGGGGAGAGCATTTAGTCTTTCACAATAAATATGATTTTAGATGTAAGGATTTCGTGAATACTCTATTGGGCTGAGGAAATTCTCTTCTTAGTTTGCTAAAAGTTCTTATGAATGGTGTTGATTTTTTGTCAGAGCTTTTTATGCCTCTATTGAGATGATCATACATTTCATTTCTAGTCTCTTAAAATCCTGTTGATTGGTTTTTAATATAAACCATCTTGAATTTTTGGCATTGACCCTTCTTTGGTCATAATGGATTATCCTTTTTATGCATTTGACTACCTAGAATTTAAAGATTTTTGTATTTGTGTTCCTGAAGGATATTGCTATGTAAATTTCTTTTCTTATAATGTCTAGTTTTGCTATCAGGATAATGCTGCCCTTAAAGTAGGAGTTGGAAATTTTTCTGCTTCTTTTTTCTTTCTTTCCTTTTAAATTTTATTTATTTATTTATTTATTTATTTATTTATTTATTTATTTATTTTATTTATTTTAGAGAGAGATGAGCAGGGAAGAGGGGCAGAGGGAGAGAGAGAATCTTACGCATCAGGCTCCTTTCTCAGCATGAAGCTCAATGAGGGGTTTGATCCCATGACCCTGGGATCATGACCTGAGCTGAAATCAAGAGTTGGATGCTCAACCAATTGAGTCACCCAGGTGCCCCATGCCTTTTCTTTTTTCTGAGAATTTGTTTAGAATTGTTTTTATTTTTTCCTTTAATGCTTTGGGAGAATTCACGAGTGAAGCCGTTTGGATCTGGAGGGTTTTTTTGTTTGTTTTTTGGGGGAAGATTTTAAATTTCAAATTGAGTATCACTGGTTGATGTAGGACTATTCAGATTAATCACTCTGTTTCTTCTTGAGTAAGCTTTGGTATTTTGTGACCTTTATAGCATTTGCATATTTTATTAAGCCCTCGTTTGCCTTTTAATATCTCTAAAGTTTGTAGTGCTAGCCCCTCCATTATTTCTGATTTTGTTAATCTTGTTTTCTCTCTCCCTTTCTCGGTCAATATTACTAGAGATATATTCATTATGATGGTACTTCTGAAGAACCGGCTTGGCTACATTCAAACTTTTTTATTCTTCTATTTCTATCTTACTGATTTCTGCTCTTAACTTTATTATGCTCTTTTACTTCCTTGCTGTTTAATTTGCTTGTATTTTTCTGGATTCTTAAGATAGAAGTGGAAAGCAGGACTCAGCAAAATACAATCTAGGGACCGTATCCACACTACCACTTGTCTTTGAATGGCTTATGAACTGAGAATGGTTTTTGCATTTTTTTAATGGTTAAAAAAGTCAAAAGAAGAATACTGTTTTGTGATGTGTGGAAATTAAATGAAATTCTGTTATCAGTGTCCATAAATAAAGGTCTATTTGAACACAGGCACACACGCTTGTTTACATATTCTTTATGGCTGCTTTTGTGAGCTTGAGTCATTGGGACTGAGATTTTGTGACATTCTCACTGTTTTGCACTACTTGGGTGCACTATAATCACTGTTTCAAGTACCTTGTATATCATTGTATTGTGACATTCTACTTTATTATCAGCACGTACCCATCGTGTTGAAACAAAAGATGAGAAAAATGGACTTGACATGTTATACTTTTATTTTTATTAAAAAAATTTTTTTAATGTTTATTTGAGAGAGAGAGAGAGAGAAACAAGAGTGTGAGCAGGGGAGGGGCAGAGAGAGAGGGAGACACAGAATCCAAAGCAGGCTCCAGGCTCCGAGCTGTCAGCACAGAGCCGGATGTTGGGTTTGAACCCATGAACTGTGAGATCATGACCTGAGCTGAAGTCAGACACTTAACCTACTGAACCACCCAGGGGCCCCTATTATTATTATTATTATTATTTTTAATTTTAATTTTTTATTTTAGAGAGAGTGAGAGCATACCAAATGGGGAAGAGGGGCAGAGGGAGAATCCTAAGCTCAGCGATGTGAGGCTTGATCCCACAACCCGTGGAGTCTCGTGAGATCATGACCTGAGCCGAAATTAAGAGTCAGACGCTCAACTGGCTAAGCCACCCAGCTGCTCCAACATGTTATACTTCGAAAGTACACTAAAGTATACATTATCAAATTAGATGACAAAGCATTGATTATTATGCGGTGAGACTATAGCTGTGCTAAGGAAATACAGTATATGCTGACATTACCAGACTAATCAGTCATCACAATATTCCCAACTCACAGGAAAACAATGGCCAGACAAATTAGAAAATTGAAAAAGGAATATCTTAGCCACAGCAGAATTTCTTCACAGAATTATTAAAAATGAAAATCAGACTGTGCCCAGATTAAGTTTCCGAGTATTTCATTTGTTAGTCAAGTAAGGAAGTCATTTACTACTGATGGTGCCTTAACTAAATCGCCTTTGATTGTAGTAGCCAAAGAAATGTGTCTGGAGAGAATAAACTTGTTTAAAGCTATTAGCCTTTTGGCAAGAACAGTTGCTGCAAGGGTTGAGAACATTAGTAATCAATTAAAAAACAAAGCGAATGATTTTGAGTGGTTTTCCCTGGCTTTTGCGGATTGGCAGAGGTTACCAATACAGCTCAGTTATTGTTATTCAAGAAGTCAAGTCAAAGCTTGAAGTTTTTGAAGAATTAGTTTTAATGATAGTGCTCACGGAATAACTGCTGACAAAAATATTTACAAAAAGTTCAGAAAACACTAATTTTGTATGACCCGAGAGGTGGGATCTGTTAAGATGCATCACAATTGATGGAAGTAAAAATATGTCTCTAACAGAAAACGGCTTAGGTGAGCAAATTTACGAAACCGTGGAAATGTAAAGTGGCTAAAATATAGGGTTATTTATTGTATTTATCAGCAGGTATTTGGCAGAGAACATTTGAGTGTAGCATGAAATACAGAACTGGTCGTGTTGCTCCTGTGGACTTAGTCATTGTTAGCTGTGTGAATTTTGATCAGAAGTAGAAGCCGAAAACCCTGACTTGCCCCACCACATTGCAGTTCAGTGGCCTAGTAGTAACAGTAAAATTCTATTCCAGTCTTTTGAGGTCTGGGCTGATTTGAGATCTTTCCGAATGAGAAGAACTGCTCTCAACCACTGTGCTTGAACACCGAATGGCTTTGGAAGTCAGTTTTTGCTGCACTTGGTCATGTTTCTTAAAGTATTCAACCTGAAATTATAAGCCAAACCGTGCTTATATGCAAAATGAAAAGTGATTTCGATGCCAGCTAGTGTTGTTTGAATCACAAATAACATTAAGCTGTTTTAGATAGCTTTGCAGGCCGTCAGAAGTTAAGGTAAAGAAAACGAAGTCGCCGTTCCCACTCAGGGTTGCAGTAGACGTATTTTCTGAGCTCGGTCTCAGACTTTGATGTGAGCGCAAAGGAAACGACCCTATTACAAAATCCGTTTCGTTGTGTGGTTGAGGCATTTGCACCCACCTTACCCTCCGATTGGAGGTGATTGATCTGCAGTGGAAGGACATACTGAAAGATGAAAGACAAATATTAAGAGAAGAATTAAGTCTGTAGGTATCTTCCAAACAATGAATATGCTGAATTGAAATCGTGTGTATGTGACGGCCCGGCACCTTTCAGGGTAAAAAGACACTTTCAAACGTGAAATACATACATTCTTATTTAGAAAGTAGCATTACCATATGAACGTTTGCAGTTGATTTTGATTATAGGGAACGCTAATTTTTAATCTCAACTAAGTGAAATATTACCCCCCCAAAAGAACTTCATTCTTACTAGGAGACTGGTTTTATAACAAGTTGCACTCAACGGTTATTACTATAACCTACAATGTTTACTGTCTGATTCTTTATACAAAAAGTTTGCTGACCCCTGCTTTACATCAAGATATTGGTTTTTATTTTGAGAGAGAGAGAGAGAGAGAGAGCATTCGGGAGTAGGGAGAACAGAAGTAGAGAGAATCATGGGGCTCTATCTCACGACCATGAGATCATGACCTGAGCTGAAATCAAGAGTTGGATGCTTAACTGACTGAGCCACCCAGGCGGCCTCTACATGAAGATATTTTTATCCTGCATAGTTGTGTGACAGCACATATTAGCAGAATTAATGCTTTTAAAAGAAAATAATATATGGAACAGCTTTTTTTTTTTTTTTTTTTTTTCCTTACCGGACTTACTAATTACAGCTCATTCAGTATGAGATCTTGTTGCTTTGTGTTAATGTTCTAGTTTGAAGAAGAGGCTTTGCCCGGTTGCCCTGTGTTCTGTGGCTAGATCTGTTAAATGCTGAAGTTTCTGACTGTGCAAAGCTAGTGTACCTTTTGTTGTGGTGTAATTCTAAAGTAACACAGATGCTGCCTTCAAGGAACTTATGCTGGGGGAAGGGACTAATAATCAAAACACATAAAGGAAACAGCTTTATTTCTAAGAATGTACTGGAGTCCGTTGAAATGCCTAGAACTAGATGTGCTTAATTTTGAGGAGGGGTTTTTGAGCTCCTTAAGAATAGATAAGACGTAGAGAGAGAAAGCCAAGCTCACACCAGAATGTAATTGCCTCAGAAAGGTGTGGAGAAATACTTTGATGTTCTCTACCAAGTGGATCTTTTGGTTTACTGTTTTGGGAAATAAGCTGGGCAATTTGGACTCCTCCAGGATGCCGTTCGTCTATATCTCTGAACTCCCCCCAATTTGTAGTCTTTAGTGGCAAGTGACTTGGCATTTAGAGCCCTTGGATGATTCTGGGAGACTTTTGGGAAGCCAGGAAGAAAAGCTAGAATTACCGGGCCCGAGAGCTTTGGTAGAAACCAGAAGGTCAGACGATGTTCTTCCTAGCATCTGTAGAAGGGGAAAGAAAAATGATAGGTATTTGCACAGACAGGAAGCTATAGAGAATGATGAGATCATAGAAGATTACAATTTGAGGAGCAAAAGGGGCTCAGGTAGTTTCATTCACAGGTTTTTGCTTAGATTTCAGTTGTATGGGACAATTAAATACACATAAACGATGCATGGACCACACTGCAAGCTGTTCCTTTAAAATGTCTTCCTTAAGTGTTGACTTTTTGGGGGAGAGCATGGCAGTGAGGTCTTCATCGTCGTCTCCTGATATGCACCGACAGAATTTTTGACCCCGACTGCTCCCTACCCTGGCGTGGGTGTAGGAGGTTGGGGTAGTTTGAGCAGCTTCCGCGTTACCCCGCTTGGAGGCGAACCGCGGCCGCCCTTCCCTCGGGACCTTACGGGAATCCACCACACACGCCACCATTCTGCCCCGATCAAGGATCAAGGCCCAAAGGGAGCAGCCACCCTCCGCGACAGGGCGGCAGCTTCCTCCGCGACGGGAGGGGGGGGGGGGAGGCTGATTTGGGTCTCCATTCCCTGGCGTCCCCTGGCGGCTGCCCTCACTCCTTATTCCAAGTACCCCGCGGGGTCCCAGCAGCGATTTGGCTATTCCCCCACAGGAACAGCAGCCTCACCCCCAGGGTTCTCCAAGGACATCTACACCATTTGGATCGTGGTAGAGAAAAAAGAATGTCTAATGAGTTGGAAAGTTATTTCAAGCCTTCAATGCTTGAAGACCCTTGGGCTGGCCTAGAACCAGCATCTGTAGTGGCCAGTAACCAACAGTACAGTAATACTCAAACAAACGAAGATCCTTTAGTGAACCTTTTTGATCTGTTTTAAAAATTTTTTTAACGTTTATTTATTTTTGAGACAGAGAGAGACAGAGCATGAACGGGGGAGGGGCAGAGAGAGAGGGAGACACAGAATCGGAAGCAGGCTCCAGGCTCTGAGCCATCAGCCCAGAGCCTGACGCGGGGCTCGAACTCACGGGCTGTGAGATCGTGACCTGAGCCAAAGTCGGACGCTTAGCCAACTGAGCCACCCGGGCTAGTGAACCTTTTTGAAATTCACCCAGAAGTTTCTTGTGACAGGAACATCTTGGACAAAACTTTTACTTGGGTAATTGAATTGAACCCTAAGATGGCGACCAAATAATTAGTTGAGTCTTCTTGGTATTTTACATCACATCAAGTACTGTTGATAATAGAGAAGACATACGGTAGAATCATTTGCAATATTTAGCTCTTTGGAAGTGCCTACCACCTTTTCGAAGATTGACAGTTTCCAGATATTTAACGTTCATGGTTATATAATGGATATTTGTCTTTTCAATAGCTTTTCCAGGGTTTTAAAATAAAACATTTTGTCTTTCCAAAAAGAAAAAGAAAGTACGACCTTTTGTTTGGGGGGCCAAAATGTTTTAGGGAGAACTAATTTCTGCAGTTATATGTTTCTACATCATCAAAAATAAATTGAATAAAATCAAGTCCATTTTTATGGTAATTACAGCTTGTGGTAATTATAAACGAGCAAGGAAAACTAGTGTCCAATTTATGTACCTGTAACATAAACCAGTAGTTCAGAGCTGTGTAATTTCTGTGTTATCTTCTTGGGTGTTCTTTTATGATCTCCTTTGTGCTTCCAAAATTAGAAACTCTGCTCAGTATTATAAGATGCATTCAGATAACCTCAAAGAATGAGAGAACCATTTTGACTTTGAAAGTACTTTTAAGCAGATACTTTTTTTTTAATTTAATTTTTTTTTTTTTTTTCTGTTAGCACAGTGCCGGATGTGGGGCTGGAACCCATGATCCGTGAGATTATGACCTGAGCTAAAGTCAGATGCTCAACCGACTGAGCCACCCAGGCACCCCTAAGCAGATATTTTAAAGAATAAGAAAAAATGTTCTAAAGTTGGCGCTGAAAACTTAATAAGAACTTATGTGTTCTCTTTAGTTCTCTTCAAGAAGATGAATTTGGCTGAGATTTGTGACAATGCAAAGAAAGGAAGAGAATTTGCACTTCTTGGAAACTATGACTCATCAATGGTATATTACCAGGGGGTGATACAGCAGATTCAGAGACATTGCCAATCAGTCAGAGACCCGGCTGTCAAAGGCAAATGGCAACAGGTAAGACACGCTCAGGTGAGGGTAATAGTTTATTGTACTTGAGAGACCAGAGTTGGACCGTAGGAGGACTGTTAGTTGGAGTACAGACCGTTGGACTATTAGTTGGAGGTTTTGTAAATAGTTGTTTCTTATTTGTCTGAATACTGAAATGTATTTAAAATGTACTCTGAATAATTTTGTCTTGCCTGGTGAATATTTTTGACAATATCTTTCATGAGGCATATTTTGCAGATACATAATTGTCGTGGAATCTACTTGTAATTTTTTTAATTTTCATGATCAGTCACCTAGTTGTGTGTGTTTATAAATTTTTGATATAAGGTATTTCTACTCACCCTTTTCCCTTTCATTTTTCCATGGAGTTTTGACCCATTTCACAAAACTTTTCCTTTAAGAAAGTTTCCTCCTTCTTAAAAGAGTATTTTGAAAGACTCCCTACAAATACAAAGGAATCAATAATCTAATAAAGCTAATATATTTGCTGTGTCTCTTGACTGTACAACTTGATTATATAATAGTACAGTTAATAAAAACTTGAATTAGGATTTCCCCACTTAGTCTTAAAACTTAAAATCCTTTTAAAATTAAAAGTACAAAGTCAAGCATTTCTTTGAAGTTTCTCTTTAATGTACTAATGCCTTTCAAGTGTTTCTTCTAATTTTTCCGTGTCAGAAATTGATATTTCACTAAGGTTTCAGGGTCAATTTGACTTATTTTCTGACTTAAGCGTTACCAAATTATGTTG
The DNA here is from genome assembly GCF_014898765.1 of Herpailurus yagouaroundi. NCBI lineage: Eukaryota > Metazoa > Chordata > Mammalia > Carnivora > Felidae > Herpailurus > Herpailurus yagouaroundi. Next base: position 8,952,687 of record NW_024412428.1, on the reverse strand, counting down.
AGTGAGAACAATATACTTGCTTTAACTCCAGTTGAAATTTGTAGTTGTGTGCTATCTGCACAGTAGCCACAGGCAAGAGTGGTTTATTAATCTAGCACGGAAATATTTTTGACAATTCCTTAATTGTGTTAAATAGTGACCATTTCTATTCAGTTATTTTTACGGTTCATTCCCCTTAGGTTCTGTAATTTTATTTCTCCAAGTATATAATAGCATATATTAGCAGTTGAATTTTATCTAGATTTTTCTTTTCTCTACAGTAAAGTATACTTTCTGGCCAAAATCAAATTAGAATCGTTAAAAGGAATTTATGAATATAATTTTCAATCTGTTATCTATTTGCCTTTGAAAATTAGTTTGGTCTCAAAGTTTGAAAACACAAGAAGTTCCATGTAGTAGGAACTCCGTGAAGTTTTTTAAATGAGGGAAAAAATCTTGCCTTTGAATTCAAAATGAACTTTATCCAACACTTGAAAGAATTTAAACAAGGCCAGAAGAATTCAGGTTTTAGGTGAAAGAGAATGTAAATAAAAATCGGAGGGGTGTCTGGGTGACTCAGTCGGGTAAGCGTCCTACTTCGGCTCAGGTCTTGATCTCATGGTTAGTGAGTTCAAGCCCCACATCTGGCTCTCTGCTGTCAGCACAGAGCCCACTTCGGATCCTCTTTCCCCGTCTCTTTCTGCCCCTCCCATGCTCGTTCTTTCTCTCTCAAAATAAATAAATAAACTTAAAAAAAAATGGAACTGGGTAATGCTTAGTATTACACCATTTCAGGTTTTCAGATGCTCGTAATAGGCATTTCATACTTAGTGATATTCGGAGTTAGCATTTCCTAATGCTGGTGAAAATTCTGGCTGATAGTATTCTGGAAGCTATTTTACAAATATATTAAAAGGATTTAGCATAACATTTTAGATTTCGGGGAATGGTTACCTTGTTACTGCCTTACTGCTTGTTTTAAATTATATTAATGGTCATCACGTTCACTGGTAGAAATAGAGTTCCGTTTTGAAAAAATCATGACTACTTCCCTTACAAAAAGGTGCATAATGTCTTTTTTCAGTCCAATCCCTGCCCTCTATCTATATTACTTTACATGGTTCTTTGTTTTTTTAATGTTTTAATGATTCATTTTGCATACTTTGATATTGAGAAAACTTGCATTCAGTAGCAATTTGTTATTTGCCATTCATGTAAACCGTAAACAGTTTCTAGCGTAAAGATTATTTCCTTTTAAGGTTCGGCAGGAATTACTGGAAGAATATGAACAAGTTAAAAGTATTGTCAGCACTTTGGAAAGTTTTAAAATTGACAAGCCCCCAGATTTCCCTGTGTCCTGTCAAGATGAGCCATTTAGAGATCCTGCTGTTTGGCCGCCCCCTGTACCTGCAGAACACAGGTAAATGGGACCTTGTAGTCTCTTTGGGTACTTTTATAGGTAACTGATATTCCGAATGAAGAGAGCGAAGCTTTATTTAAACAAAGTATGGAAAATATTTTGGGGGTATGTAAATTTAATACTTGTTCATAATTTTTGCACCTCTCCCTTTATAGAGAGTTTATATTTGATGTAGAATAGAAGTAAATCATTTGTCATATATCTTGCTTTTAGAATGTTTGACTACTCTAATCATAACAATGGAAATCTGCTAGTCCTAAAATTTACCAGTTAAGTGAGTGAGGTCTTTTAGATTTCCTATCAGCATCAAAGCTTGGATGGCTTTTTTTGTTTTAAAACTTTTTTTTTTGCTTTAGAAGATTCTGACAGCTTTAGATGAAATGTGGACCGATTGGATTCATCTGGTTGGGCCTGCAGCCAGTTTCCAGAATCATAATGTAGAAGGAACCTTATCATTCCTTAAAAGTTAAAGGTCAGCTTCCCCAGTGTGGTCTATAATACTCTAAATTTTATCTCCCTGGTGCCCAGCCTACGCATCATCTATATTAAACCCATCTAGTCTTGTTTTTTCCTGTCTTTTTGTCTTTGCCCAGTTTGTTTTCTTCCTGGGATTCCCATAATCCCCATCTGAGCAATTCATATTCATTGTTCGAGTCTCAGCTCAACTGTGTTTTCTCTCTGCAGCCTTTCTCAGTTTGCTCAAGCACAGCAGTTTGTTCATAGCAGTTAGCACATTGCATTTCTTTGTCTCTTCACAAAATTAGGAGCTTTGCTAGGGCAAGGGCCATGTTTTTATTTTCTCAAAAGGAATTATGAACAACAGACTTCTGTTGCTAAAACAGTGTTCGATACATAGTAGGCATTCAACCGACGTTGAATGAATAATTCCATTAATTTCACAAGCGAGGAAATTGAGACCTGAGAGACCCTCACCTATAAGCTGAGCTAGACCAGGATCTGAGTTTAGGTCTTTCTGGCTTTCCGATTGTGAAGTGCTGTTGTGACCAGAGTGTTGCGTCATACAAAATAAGTTTCCTTTCGGTCAGTAGCTGTGATCATGTGTTTAACTTGTTGATCTCAGAATTTTCTAAAAGCATTTAAAAAACTGTGAAAAGTGGTTAATTTACTCCTTCAGGGTTTTTTTCCACAGACTTGCAGATAATTTTAGGATTCCCATCATAAAAACACTAGATGATGATTCTTCTCTAAAGTCTGCAACAACGTAGCCCTTTTTGCAGATGTAACCACTCTCAGGTGTTTTGGATTAAGATAACCCTTATCTCTCCAAAGTCACCATTTCAGGAGTCATAGGGTTGTTACCATGGAAGTCCCAAAGTAAGTACCGAAAAAAAGAAATAATGGCATTTTGATCGATCAGCACTTGAAGATTTTATGTATGTATGTGTAACAAAATACCTCAGTCTTTTTCTGAAAGGCATTAATTCAGAAATATACTTCTAGTTTACAGCTAAAAGCTGAAAATAACCTTATTTAGGTATGTTAAAATGTAACATTATAGAAGCTAAGGCGTAGAATGTGTTGATTTGAGGTATGTATATATATGGCAGTTTGATTACCATGATAGCATTAGCTTCCACCTCCATCGTGTCACATAATTGTCTTTCGTGTTTGTCTGTGTGGGGGGGAACAATTGAGATTTAGTCTCTTAGCACCTTCGAAAATTGTAATACAGTATTGTTGTATATTACCTCTATGCTGTATGTTAGGTTTCCAGGACTTATTTATCTACTGGTTGCAAGTTTGTACCCTTAAGCATCCTCCCGATTCTCAGCCCCTGGTGTTTAACTCTCTGTTGTTACAATTTTGGTTTTTACAGAGTCCAGGTATAAGTGATATCATACAGTGTTTGCCTTTTTCTGTGTGACTTATCTCACTTAGCATAATGCCCTCAAGGTCCATCCATGTTGCTACGGATGGCAAGATTTCCTCCTTTCTCATGGCTGAGTAATATTCCACCAAATAAGCAAACACTTAGATGGTTTCCATAGCTTGGCTATTGTGAATAATTCTGCAGTCAACATGGGAGTGCATACATCTCTTCCGTATCCTGTTTTTATTTCCTTTGGATATGTAGCCAGCTACCAATTGATGGATCATTTGGTAGATCTATTTTTAATTTTTTTAAAGAACCTCCATACTGTTTTCCACGGGGGGCTGAACCAATTTGCATTCCCATTATCAGTGAATAAAGGTTCTCTTTTTTCCACATTTTTGCCAACACTTGCCTTTTATCTTCTTGATGAGGGCCATTCCAACAGGTGTGAGAGGTGATATCTCATAGGGGTTTTGATTTGCATTTTCTTGATAATTAGTAGTAATGAACATTTTTTTTCTGTACCCATCGGCCATTTTGGATGTCTCATTTGGAAAAATACTTATTTTTGTTCCTCTGCCCATTTTTAATTGGATTTTGTTGTTGTTGAGTTGTATGAGTTCTTTATGTATTTTGAATATTAATCCATTACTCAATATATGGTTTGCAAGTATTTTTTCCCATTCGGTAGGCTGCCTTTTCATTCTTGACTTGTTTTTTTCTGTGTAGAAGCTTTTTAGTTTGATGTAGTTTCACTTGACTTTTGCTTTTGATGTCCAATCCAAAAAATCATTGCCAAGACCAATGTCGAGGAGTTTCTTTCCATGTTTTCTTCTATGAGTTTTACAATATCACATCTTATGTTTAAGTCTTTTAAATCTAGTTTGACTTCATTTTTGTGAATGGTATAAGGTAGGTGTCCAATTTTATTTTTCTGCTTGTGGTTATCCAACTTTCTCAACACCATTTGTCGAAGAAACTATTCTTTCCCCATTGAGTATTCTTGGTTCTCTTGTCAAATATTAGTTAACCATAAATGCAAGGGTTTATTTCTGTACTCTGTGTTCTGTCCCATTAGTCTTTGTATGTGTTTTTATGACAGTACTGTACTGTTTTTTTTTTTTTTTCAAGTTTATTTATTTATTTTGAAAGAGAGAGAAAGCGCAAGCAGGGGAGGGGTAGAGAGAGGAGAGAGCAAGAAATCTGAGCAGGCTCCACACTTGGCAGTGCAGAGCCTGATGTGGGGCTTGCACTCACGGACAGTGAGACCATGACCTGAGCTGAATTTGGATGCTCAGCTGACCGAGCCACCCAGGCGCCCAGTACTCTACTGTTTTAATTACTAAAGCTTTGTAGCATAGTTTGAAATCAGAAGCGTGATGCCTCTGGCTTTGTTCTTTCTCATGATTGCTTTGGTTATTGGTGGTCTTCCTGGCTTCATACAAATTTTAGATTTTTTTCCCCATTGTTGTGAAAAACGCTATTGGAATTTTGATAGGGATTGTGTTAAATGTGTAGATGGCTTTGGGTAGTGTAGACATTTTAACAGTGTTAGTCTTCCCATCCGTAAACATGGGGTGTCTTTCCACTTGTTTGTATTTTCTTCCGTTTCTTTCATTAAAGTTTTGTAGTTTTCGTTGTACAGATCGTCACTTCCTTGGTTATTAAATTTATTCCTAAGGATTTTATTGTTTTTGATGCTGTTGTGAATGGGATCGTTGTCTTTCTTTTTTCAGATGTTTCCGTGTTAGTTTGTAGAAACACCACTGATTGCTGTATGTTGACTTTATATCCTGCAACTTTACTGAATTTCTTGATTGGTTCTAAGAGAATTTTGATTGAGCCTTTTAGAGTTTTTTATGTATAAGATCATATTGTCTGCAAATAATGACAACTTTTGCTTCTTCATTTCTGATTTGAATGCCTTTTATTTTTTTGTCTTGCCCAATTGCACTAGCTAGGACTTCTAGTATTACACGGAGTAAAAATGATGAGAGTGGGCAGTCTTGTCTTGTTTCTGATCGTAGAGCAGAAATTTTCCAGTTTTCACTGTTAAGTATGATGTTGGTTGTGGGCTTAATTGTATAAGGCCTTTATTATGTTGAGGTGTGTTCCTTCTGTACCCAATTCATGGAGGGTTTTTATCATGAAAGACTATTTTATTTTGTCACATGCTTTTATTTTTCATCTATTGAGATGATCATACGATTTTTATTTTTCCTTCTGTTAATGTGTTGTATCACATTTATTGGTTTGTGTATGTTGAACCACCCTGATATCCCAGGGATAAACCCCATTTGGTCAGGGTATATCATTCTTTTGATGTATTGTTGAATTTATATTCAGTAGGAATATTTTGCTAATACTTTGTTAAGAATTTTTGTATTCATTAGGGATATCAGTCTGTAGTTTTTTTGTAGTATTCTTACCAGGCTTTGCTATCAGGGTAATGCTGGCCTTGTAAAATGAGTTTGGGAGTGTCCCCTCTTTTTGATTTTTTGGAAGAGTTTCAGAAGGATTGGTGTTCTTTAAATGTTTGGTAGAATTTGCCAGTGAAGTCATCTGGTCCTGGAAGTAATTTACAATATAGGAAATATCTGTTCCAAATTGCTAGAGCGCCATGATTTATTTTAAAAAGCTGTGGCCACAGATATTAACTCTAATATTTGTGGCTCAAACAGAATAAAAAAGTGTGGCTGGTAATTTCCCATTGATGAACACTTACTGAAAACTTCTTATTAGACAAACATCATTAGCCCACTGTTTCCTTTTATTTATCCTCTGTTAACTGCCCATAACACAGATTTTATTTATTTTTAATCCTTATTCTTAATGAAAGTGACAGATGAATGGACCAGAATGTATTTCTCTGAACCTCGTTTCTCCATACTAAACTAAAGAAGAATTTTCCCTGTATATAGCCATTATATATAAAGATTTTTTATGGGCCAGAAAACCTTAATAAAAACAAATCCAAGACTATATATTGTTTGGGGGAGGGGTGGGGGGGTGGCGGTGGGTTGGGTGGGAACAGGTTCCCATTCTCATGTGTATCACCAACAACGATGGGAAAACTTTTGATAACTTCACAAGGTTCTACCAGTGAAAGAATTCTTGAGTATTGTGCATGGGCTGATAAAATAAGTAAATACTAAGATTGTAAGTTGAGGGTTTGAAGGAAGTTTTGGGAGGTTAGAGTTGTATAATATTTTCCTCCTTTTACAGTTTTGTTTCTTCTACAGGTCACATACAACAAAACGTAATGAAATTTTCACCTAGAGATAGTGAGTGGTGGGTATAGTCCTTAGATATTCTTGGTTTCATGGGAAGGCACTTGAGTTAAATCCATGAGATCTGAGTTTGAATTCCATTCCTGCCACTCACTTGCTTCAGGACCTTGAGCGAGTTATTTAATTTCTCCAAATGTTAGTTTTGTTGTATGTAAAGTGGGAATCTCTCTACCTGATGGAATTAATTAAAAGAATTTAATGCCTAAGTAACTGACATATGATGAGTAATTAAAACGAATGGTCAATTCTGCAATAAAGCACTGCAATATTATTGTTCAGATAAATAAGAATAACAGAATTCAAAAATTATAACCTTCTTTATAAAATTCCTTTATTTCGTCCCTGCTCATTCTGCATACATCCTTTGTTTTCTGAAACATCGTGAGTAACCCTGGCAGAGAAGTTACGATTTTGTAAATGTCCAGGTCTTGTGAAGTGGGCGATCATTTTCAGGGAAGGGATGAAAACTAATTAATGGTCACTTACTGTATGTTTTATAAGCATTATCTTATTGAAACCTCCAACAGGGGCGCCTGGGTGGCGCAGTCGGTTAAGCGTACGACTTCAGCCGGGTCACGATCTCGCGGTCCGCGAGTTCGAGCCCCGCGTCGGGCTCTGGGCTGATGGCTCGGAGCCTGGAGCCTGTTTCCGATTCTGTGTCTCCCTCTCTCTCTGCCCCTCGCCCGTTCATGCTCTGTCTCTCTCTGTCCCAAAAATAAATAAAAAAACGTTGGAAAAAAAAAAAAAGAAACCTCCAACAATTCCACGAAGTAGCTACTGTTATTCTTTGCTCACATTACTATTGCTAATTTATTATTATGAACCCCATTTACAGCTGAGGAAATTGAAGCTTACGGAGTTTGTTTTTTTCCCAAAGTCATCTGAATAAGTAAGTGGCAGAACCAGGATTTGAGTCTAAATCTTTTCACCTTATTTATATCTGCTTTGCTGTGTTACTTTCCTACATGTATTCAGTGGTATCTATGGGTGTGTTTTTTTTTTTTTTAATTTTTTTTTCAACTTTTTTTTTATTTATTTTTGGGACAGAGAGAGACAGAGCATGAACGGGGGAGGGGCAGAGAGAGAGGGAGACACAGAATCGGAAACAGGCTCCAGGCTCCGAGCCATCCGCCCAGAGCCCGACGCGGGGCTCGAACTCACGGACCGCGAGATCGTGACCTGGCTGAAGTCGGACGCTTAACCGACTGCGCCACCCAGGCGCCCCTCTATGGGTGTGTTTTAATATATCCTAGTACATAGATAGATCTCTTACCTACTTGGTTAAATTCTCATTAGAGATTGTGAGAGAATAAAGAAGCTGAAGATACTTATTGATATTCTAAATATAGTTACGTTTGGGTTTTTTTTCCCCCTGCGGGAACACTACACTGGAATTAGAGTGTGAGTCAATAGGAGAATATAATTTACCTTGTTTCGGACAAAATGTTTCTGGGATGCATCTGATCTGTTTGGCATCAGTTACAAATTTGGCAACCCTGCTCCTGGTTCTGTTCTTTTCCCTTAATGGACTTCTCACACTTCTAACACTTCTCAATCCCTGTTTCTGCACGCTAAGGTAATCCTTATACTGTGGTTTCCGGCAGCGGTTTGTGCATCGTTTCAAGTTATGCCTTATATGTCATATGTCTGCTGAGTTCTATCATGATTCCATGTTTTAAATCACCAGCAGCTGCTTGCACGTATCAGAGCAATCTTTGAAAATGAATTAGATTCGTTGCCTTCAATGTGAGGCAGCTGAGCTACAAATGGTTTATGATAGGAGCTAGTGGCAATATTAGAGCTAAACTCCAGGGAGATGAAGCCTCCAGATCATTTTTCGTGTCCTGAGTGAAAGGGTATTTTGTATTAATTAAATTATTTATAATAGTTTCCACGTAAGTTTATTTAGTGTATTCTTTTTAATGAGACCATTTAAAAATGGTCTCTCCTGGTGAGATCTGAAGCGATGGAAGAGATTTTCTGCATCGGAGCCATGTTTGATGTAGCATATATTCAAGAGACTATTCTGTAATCAACCTAAAAAATAAATGCATTAGGTCTTTTTAAGTTGCAGCTTTTGGGATAGATGTCAGTAGGAATAGGATCCACAAGCCTGAAATGAATCATTTGGCTCATTCTGTGCAGGTAAAATAGAACTCTTAATAGGCCCTTTAATGTTGTTTCATCTGGAACCAAGGGAAATGGCATAATGTGTTTCTGTGTACACAGAAATAGTAAAATTATTTTTTATCCGATTTGTGCTATTCTGTAGAATTTCAGCAAAGAGGAAATTCTTATTGACTTGGTATTAGGGTTGTTGCTTTATGTTTCTTTGGATACCTAAATAGATTATGTTACTGCTAGCATTTTAAAGCCTGATTTGCAGTGGAAAAAGATCAAGTAAGGCCAAGGTCAAGTACCAATAGAGAGTAAACTACCATCTCATCCTTATAGGTGTTTCATCCAGATTGTGGCTCGGTCACTTTCCGGAGATGAAGAGGCAGGAGAGCAAGTTGTGTGTGTGTGTGTGTGTGTGTGTGTGTGTGTGTGTGTGTGTTTTAGCGGTTCCACCACTAATTGACTAGTCTTCCAAGTTACATTCATTCCTCCAACCTTCATGTTTCTCCCTGTAAAATGTAGACTATGATGAGATTGTTTTGTAAAACTGTTTTGAAGTCTTAGGAATAAAAACACTGTATCATGATCTATCCAGCGTATATCTTAGGAGCGTTCACCCTATGTTAGGCATGATCTTTGGCCTTGTGAAAAGTATAAAGGTAACAGGCATACAGACCTTGGCCTCAAAAAGCCAATAAGAGAAAATAATCCAGGCATCCTGGGAAGCTTGAGCCAGGATGCTGGCACCTATTATATGCCAAGTACTGTGTCAGGTGTCAGTGCTGTGCTGGGGGTATGGTGGGATTCAGAAACAGACACAGTCTGTCCTTGCCCTCTTAAGCATATGGTTTTGTGAGAGCCATTAGTGAGGTAGAATGGACAGGATTTGGTGATTAATGAAATACAGAGAATGAGAGAAAAATTGGAGCAGTTAATTAAATATCTAGACCAAGCTATTTATATAGGAACTGGAAATGAGAACCAGAACTTGAGAGGTTGGGGTTAGTGTTAGTTATTTACAAATCATCAGCAAGTAAGGAATTTTAAGAAGGAAATTTTAAGATCATTCTTTATATGGTGGAATAGGTTATTTGTCTAATATGATTGGCAGGTTGAGATTATACCCCTTTTTAAAAAACATTCTAGAGTCCCATTTTCTTCCAAGATTCTGTTTCTGGAGTGTGGAGTGGACTTTATTTTTAGTAGCTAGAATATTTTTAGTGGCTGGCAGTGTTGATTAACCATAATAACTGACATTTATTGAGTTCCTAATTGTGAACCAGGTACTGTGCTAATAAACTCTTTACAGGACTTATTTCTTAATCCTTACAACCTCCCTCCAAAATAGATACTATTATTATCAACTCTATTTTTTAAATGCTTTATTATTTATTTTGGAGACGGAGTGTGAGTGGGGGAGATGCAAAGACAGAGGATCCAAAGTAGGCTTCTTAATGACAGTGGAGAGCCCGACACGGGGCTGGAACTCATGAATGTCATGTGAGATCATGACCTGAGCCAAAGTCTGACACTCAACCAACTGAGCCACCCAGGCTGCCCCTATCATCCCTATTTTTTCTTAGGAGAAATTGGGGTTTAAGGATTCTAATAAACAGCTTTATCTAATTCTGCATGTAGGTCAAGTAAGATAAGGATTGAGAATTGTATTAGTGGCTCAGTCGGTTAAGCCTCCGACTTCAGCTCAGGTCCTGATCTTGAGGTTCGTGGGTTTGAGCCTCTCATTGGGCTCTGTGCTGACAGCTCAGAGCCTGGAGCCTACTTAGGATACTGTCTCCCTCTCTCTTTGCCCCTCTCCTGTTCACACACTGTCTCTCTCAAAAATAAATAAACATAAAAAAAGTGTTTAGGGGTTCCTGGGTGGCTCAGTCGGTTAAGCGTCTGACTTCAGCTCCGGTCATGATCTCGCGGTTTGTGGGTTTGAGCCCCACGTCAGGCTCTGTGCTGGCAGCTCAGAGCCTGGAGCCTGCTTTGGATTCTGTGTCTCCCTCTCTCTGACCCTCCCGTGCTCATGCTCTGTCTCTCTCTGTCTCTCAATAATAAATAGACATTAAAAACATTTAAAACAGAAAATTTTATTAGATTTAGCGACATAGAGCTCATTGGTGACTGTGCTGAACACTTTTCGTGGAATGGTAGCAAATAGCGGAGTGGGTGGAGAGAACTGGAGAGAGGATTTGAAAACAAAGAGTGTATGCTGAGAAGGCGAGCAGAGAAATTGAGCGGTAGTTGGGGGAGACGCAGAGTCAAGATTTGTTGTTTTAGAGAGGAGACGACTGGCAGGGTGTTTGTAGGCTGGCGAGAATGCTGCAGGGGAGGGGGAAACTGATGACGCCAGGGAGGGAGGGGATGGTATTGGGCAGTGTTTCGGAGTGGACAGGGAGATGGGGTCTAGTGTACAAGGGCAGGGGTGCATGGACAGCTGATTCATGGTAACCGGAGGGAAGGCTCGTTGTCACAAGGGTATGGATGTAGAGAAGTGTGTAGGTAGAGAGGTGAGCATTTGTGGAAATTCTCTTCTGGTTATTTCGATGAAGGGAAAAAAAAAGCAAGCAAGGTCATCTGAGAGTGAGGACAGAAGGAGTAGATGTTTTCCGGGGTCTAAATTCTGATTGAACGTATCCCGAGAGAGGGAGGTCATTTTGTTTGGCTATTTCATATTATTTTATTTCTTTTATGTAAGTGTACCCTAGGGGACATTTCTCTTGTTTTGTAGAACTTAGTCACCTATTTGAAGTCTTTATTTTGGAATTGTGGATATGTATTACAGTAAGTACCTAGAAACTTGGTATTTCTACCATTTGTTTATGTTACAGGAAAGACAACTGAAAGATAGAAATTTTAATTCATTAGAGGAAAACTAAGGAATGGGCACAAAATAGTGGTAAGTCAGAACGAAATCCTAACACATTAGGATTTTTCAATTTTTATCGGAAAAAAAAGTCTTCACCTTGCTGCACTTGAGCTGCTGGCATTGCCCCCCTTTGCTCCTTTGGCAGACTGTGGACTGTGGACTGTGCCTGTTTCGTCTCTCGTGGCCACACTTTCCTGAATAACTAGAGATCTTGGGTCTCCATCATTGCGATACTGGGACTGAATTCCTGAAGATAACTTCCTAATTTAATGACCGAATGCCTACAAGTCTCAAGACTTCCTGTGTTTAACTTTTGTAACATTTGGTAATGTGTACCATCTTTCTTCCTTGGAACTTTCTTCATAGGACTTCTGTGACATTACAGTATTCCTTTCTTCTTCTTCTTTTTCTTTTTTGACTGTGGCCTCTTCTCTTTCCCTTGTGGCTGCCTCTTGTTCGCTAGTCCTCATCTCTCTTCTCTGTCCGATCCGGCTCAACGTACCCAGCAGCCACGGTGTCCCAGCCCCAATAGATATTTAGAAGACTAATGTTTATTTAGATGACCCCTTATTTAGGTCTTTCTTCACATGTCACCTATAAAGTCTTACCCTGACCACCTTATTTAAAATATTTATCCCCCTGGCAGGGGGCGGGGCGCAGGGATGGGCAAAATGGGTGAAGGAGAGTTGGAGGTACAGGCTTCCACGTATAGAGTGAATAAGCCATGGGAACAAAAAGTAAAGCCTAGGCTACTATACGTTTTCACTCTTAGGTGGATCCTGAGAGACTTAACGGAAGACCATGGGGGAGGGGAAAGGGAACAAAAAAAAGTTAGAGAGGGAGGGAGCCAAACCACAAGAGACTCTTAAAAACTGAGAATAAACTGAGGGTGGATGGGGGTGGGGGAGAGGGGAAAGTGCGTGATGGGCATGGAGGAGGGCACCTGTTGGGAGGAGCACTGGGTGTTGTATGGAAACCACTTTGACAATAAATTTCATATTAAAAAAAAAAAGTAAAGCCTAGGGAATGTAGTCGATGATATTGTAATAACGTTGTATGGTGACAGATGGTTGCTCCACTTGTGGTGAGCACAGCATAATGTAGAGATGTTGAATCACTATGTTGTACATGTAAAACTAATGTAATGTTATGTGTCAGCTATACTCAAAAAATGTTTTAAAAAATGTACCCCCTCGCTTGTCGTCACTCGGTCCTCTTATTCTGCTTTGCTTTTCTTCACAGTCCTTATTGACGCCTGATACTATGGTCTACACTTACTGTTAACTATCCCTACTACATTGGAAGCTCTGTGAGGTCAAGGCCTTTGACCTTTTCACTGCTGTACCCCCAACCCCAAGAACAGTGCTGGGCATAGTGTAGGCATTCAGTAAATATTTGTCGAATGAATGAGCTAATAAAATGCTTCGGTTTATCCATGTGTTTACCAATTGTTTTGTTCGCCATTCCTTGCATTTCACTCTTTCTAGAATCAGTTTCTTTGCGGAAGTACATTCTTCAGTAGTTCTTACACATGTCTCTTTTAGTGGTAAACCCTCAGGTTTTGTCTCAGACTTATTTTCCTGTAAGTTTTAAATGATAGTTTAGTATCGAATACTAGATTCTTTGTTCTCTATGCTTTGAAGAGGACATTAGTAATTGTATTATTTTTGCCTTCTCATTTACATTATCAGCCTAACTGTAGATAACTTGTCTTTTCTCTCCCAGTGTTTTCCTGATTTTATTTTTGTCTTTGGTGTTAAACAGTTCTGTGATGACTTATCTAAGTGTGGCTTTATTTTCACTTATATTCCTTAAGACTTGTATTTCTTACCTTTCAAATTCTTTTTTTTTAAATTTTTTAAAATGTTTATTTTGAGAGAGAGAGAGAGAGAGAAAGAGAGACAGTACGAGTTGGGGAGAGGCAGAAAGAGAGGAGAGAGAGAGAATCCCAGGCTGGCTCCACACTGTCAGCACAGATCCTGATATGGGGCTCGAACCCATGAAACTGTGAGATCATGACCTGAGCTGAGATCAAGAGTCGGATGCTTAACTGATGGAGCCACCCAGGTGCCCCTGTTTCAAATTCTTTATGCTTTTAAAAACCATCTTTTAAAAAAAAATTATTTAATTTATTTATTTATTTATTTTGAGAGAGAGGGATAGCATGTGTGCATGCAAGTGGGGGAGAGGGGCAGAGAGAGAGGGAGACAGAGAATCTTAAGCAGGTTCCATGCCCAGTGCAGAGCCCAACATGACCGTGAGATCACAACCTGAGCCAAAATTGGATGCTTAACTGACTGAGCCCCCCAGGTGCCCCCCAAAACCATCTTAAACATTCATTTTATAGTCTATAATTGATAGTTCTATTATCAGAAGTTATTGGGAGTTTTAGCTTTTTCTTTTTTTTTTTTCCTGATGGCTCTTGTTGGTGGTAAAGTTAATGTCTCTCCATGGTTTTAGTCATTTTAAGATGTGGCTTGTTTGGAGGGATGTCACTCCCGAGAGTCTGTGTTTGCTTCAGCCAGGTGCCCTGGAATGTTACCTGCCCAGGACCACTTTTAGGAAAATTTCTTTGAGCTATAAAACTGAATCCCAACTCACATGACAGCAGGCCCTTGGTTACTATTTCTCGGGGAGACATTTGCTTCACTCCACAAATATGGAACACAGGCCAGATAAACAGATGTACTTGCTTCTTCAACTCTTGGGGCGCCTGGATGGCTCAGTCAATTGGGTGTCTGACTTCGGCTCAGGTCATGGTCTCACTGTTGATGAGTTCAAGCCCCGCATCAGGCCCTGTGCTGACAGCTCAGAGACTGGAGCCTGCTTCGGATTCTGTGTCTCTGCCCCTCCCACACTCTCTCTCTCAATAACAAATAAACATTTAAAAATAAATAAATAAATTCAACTCTTTCACTGAGATTGTAGTCCTTGGACAGTCCTGGCTTTATGTGATAGTCTCAGTGCAACTTCTTTGATTGATGTGGGGCCTCAGGCCTTGTCTCTGGTCTTTCTGTGTGGCCATTAAATCTCAAGTCCTTGGGGCGCCTGGGTGGCGCAGTTGGTTAAGCGTCCGACTTCAGCCAGGTCACTATCTCGCGGTCCGTGAGTTCGAGCCCTGCGTCAGGCTCTGGGCTGATGGCTCGGAGCCTGGAGCCTGTTTCCGATTCTGTGTCTCCCTCTCTCTCTGCCCCTCCCCCGTTCATGCTCTGTCTCTCTCTGTCCCAAAAATAAATAAAAAAAGTTGAAAAAAAATTTTTTTTTAAAAAAATAAAAAATAAATAAATAAAGGTTAAAAAAAAAAAATTTAAATCTCAAGTCCTTAAGTGTGTGAGGCCTGGAAAGTCTAAAGGACTGTCATATCATCAGCTCTCTTTTATTTGTTTTTTGGCCATTAGGTATTTCTCTTACCCTCTGGTAATATCACCTATGTATGTAAAAGGGTATTTGTTACATCTTATCCAGAATTCCTGCACGGTTGATAGTGGGAAGGGTTTCAGCTTATTTTTGTTGTTGTTACCGTGTTTTTTCATACTTCTATTATTTTAAGTTCTTGAAGGTCTTATCCTACAATTTGTTGTCTTTGAGGACTCTTGTTTCTAGTTTAGTGGGGAGCTGCTCAGCAAGGCTTTAGCTGTAAGATTTATGTGTGGACAGAACGGGATGTCCAGTATATTTCTTAAAATATGAATATATTTTTAGCCAAATTTTAAGCTTCTTGGATGCAGGGACTATCTCATATGTTTTTTGTGTCTGTGTGTTTTAAAAATAAATAGGATAATCTTAGAACTTGACTATAAGCTAGACAAAGAACTGTGAGATAACTAAAGTTCAACTGGTATAATTTTAATATTTGTAGAATTTGTGTAGCCTTTATAACCCGTAAGAGTGCCATTATACATCTAGTTTTGAGGTCTTTAGAGTTAGGCAGAGAATAAATATTTTAAGTGTTCAAATTTATTTATTTTTAAAAATTTTTTTTAACGTTTATTCATTTATTGATAGAGAGAGACAGAGCGTGAGTGGGGAAGGGGCAGAGAGAGAGGGAGACACAGGATCTGAAGCAGGCTCCAGGCTCTGAGCCGTCAGCCCAGAGCCCGACGTGGGGCTCGAACTCACAGACTGTGAGATCATGAGCTGAGCTAAAGTCGGATGCTCAACCAACTGAGCCACCCAGGCGCCCCTCAAATTTACTTTTATTTTTATTTGTTTATTTTTTATTCTAGAGAGAGCACCAGTAGGGAAGAGGGACGGAGAGGGAGAGAGAGACTCTTAAGCAGGCTCCATGCTCCATGCAGAGTCCGATTGGGAACTCAATCCCATGACCCTGGAATCATGACCTGAGCCCAGATCAAGAGTTGAATGCTCAACTGACTGAGCCACCCCGGCGCCCCAAGTTTTCCAGATTTAAAAGTCTTTAGAATTTCATGGAAAACACAAGGCTTGTCTATCTTTAGGTAAAGAAGAGCAAAGTACAATCAGGTAATTAACCTTCCTGGGAGTGGAAGAATTCTACCATTAGACTGATGAATTAGTAACGGTATCATCTCCTCTCCCCCCACCTCTGAAGTGGTAGAATGACAGGCACAGCGGCTTTAAATAAGGATCAGTATGTCCCCTCAAAATTACTGACAAAGATTTAGTTTCTATCCCAGCCGTCTGGTTGTGCATAATGGCAAAATGTTAAGAACCCCTGTGACATTAAATGGTCTTGCATAATATTTGGTGTGAGGGTGTCTGTAGCTCCAGATCTTATATCAGCTGAAATTTCTGGTTAAATCTTCCCTTGGTTAACTTGGATGACAGTTGTCTTCTGTAGTGGATAAGCATCTTTCAACTCCAGGAAGATTTAGAATTAAGAATAGAAATGTCTAAGATAATCAGAGTAATATTTTTCTGTTAAGGGATATGTGCATATTTGCATATTTACTTATTATTTTTATGTACTTGTAATTTAAGGAGATATGGCTAGTGAGGGTGATAAGCATGCAATTCCACCTTTAAGTGTATTACGGAATACGGGGTGCCTGGGTGGCTCAGTCGGTTGAGCGTCCGACTTTGGCTCAGGTCATGATCTCGCGGTCTGTGAGTTCGAGCCCCACATCGGGCTCTGTGCTGACGGCTCGGAACCTGGAGCCTGCATCAGATTCTGTGTCTCCCTCTTTCTCTGCCCCTCCTCTGCTCATGCTCTCTCTGTCAAAAATAAATAAACATTAAAAAAAATATTTAATGTATTATGGAATAATGGAGGTC
Source organism: Herpailurus yagouaroundi (assembly GCF_014898765.1). Classification (NCBI taxonomy): domain Eukaryota; kingdom Metazoa; phylum Chordata; class Mammalia; order Carnivora; family Felidae; genus Herpailurus; species Herpailurus yagouaroundi. The sequence continues at coordinate 8,935,921 of NW_024412428.1, read as the reverse complement.
TGTGACTTTTTACCTGAAAATTTATGGTAAGTCACTTTTGTGGAACATTTAGAAGAAGTTTAGGCCTATTTATAAGTCTAATTTACTAGGTTTATAAAAGTATTTATATGTAAATTATTATGCTTTATCGAGTAAGACAGTTGAGGAACTAAGAAGGAAATAAAATACGTTTATAAATGTAGGTAAAAAATTTTGGTGGCATTTAATTAACTAGGTTTGAAATGGGACAAAACATTGTTCAAAAGCATCTTAAAAATGACTTCTAAAATCTGCCAGTCTTGTATATAGGAAAAGATTTGTAAGCTGAATCTAAAAGTTTTTTTTAATTTTTTTTTTTCAACGTTTATTTATTTTTGGGACAGAGAGAGACAGAGCATGAATGGGGGAGGGGCAGAGAGAGAGGGAGACACAGAATAGGAAACAGGCTCCAGGCTCTGAGCCATCAGCCCAGAGCCTGACGCGGGGCTCGAACTCACGGACCGCGAGATCGTGACCTGGCTGAAGTCGGACGCTTAACCGACTGCGCCACCCCGGCGCCCCTAAAAGTTTTAAGGAATAACTGAATTTTTACATTTTTTAACTTTAATAAGTCGAATACTTTTAAAAATCAAATTAAGCTTCTGAAGAGTACAAAAGGTACCCTTGAGGATACAAGACAACTCATATAGTTGTTCAATGTATTTGAAGACCTATAGTATTCAATGTATTTCTGGGTGTGATTGATTTATTCGTTGGATGATGAGGGAAGACTTAACCTTAACATGGCCTGTTAGGCCTAACATGGCCTAACAACTAAAATGTCTAAAGTTCTTTTTAGAACTGGGACTTATCATTAAAGGTTAACTTTTGTGAAGTCACTTGATTTATGCAGAAGGTGCCACTGCAGTTTAGTAGGGAAAGGTGGGTCTTGTCACTAAATCCTTCTGGGTTAATTGAGTATTTATGGGGGAGGAAATCTTGACCCCTCCTACCTCACATCATATAGAAAAATTAATTTGAAATAGATCATTACCTAAAATGTAAAAGATAGTAAGATAAAGCTTCCAGAAGAGAACATGAAAGGATAATATCATGATTTTGGAGTAGCACAGATTTATGAAACTGGACACAAAATTATTAAAGAGAAAAGATTGGTAAATCAGAATTCTAAAACTATGAACTTCTCGTCATGAAGAGCGACACCATTAAGAGAGTGAAAAGGTAAGCCATATATTAGAAGGTATTTACAGTGCATGTATCTGACAAAGGACTTGCATCCAGAATATATAAAGAATGACAGTCAATAAATCAATAAGAAAAAGACAACTGATTGAAAAAAAAAGGTGAACTAAAAACTGGAATAGATACTGTACAAAAGACAGCGTTTACATGGCCAAGAAGCATATTGTTGAAAAGGGGCTCAGCATCCATAGTCAGGAAAGGCAAAGTAAAGCCATAATGAGATGCCATTGTACCTCCACCAGAATGGCTGGGATGGGGTGACTGCTACTCTTCTATATTGTTGATGCGAATGTAGCATGACGTCATCACTTTGGAAAACTGTTTAGCTACATTTACTAAAGCTACTCTTACATCTACTTGATGATCCAGCAGTTCTGTTCCTGGGTACATAACAAAGAAATGAATGCTTATGTTTACCATGAACATAACCCCATATTCGTAGAAGCTTTAATAATAGTGTCAAATGGAAAACAGCTCAAGTGTTCATCAACGGTAGAATAGATATGTTGTAATTATATTTACACAATAAAATACCGCACAACATTGAAGGAAGATGAACTCATGCTCCGTGCAGGAACATGGATGGATTTCACAGGTCATGTTGAGAGAAAGACCAAGTAAAAGTACGTACTGTAGAATTCCATTTCTCTGAAACTAGAACAGGCAAACCTAACTTACGATAATAAGGTCAGACAGTGCTTACCTTCTGGGTTGATATTGACTAAAAGGAACCATGAAAAAGCTTTCTGAGATATTGGGAAATGTTCTATATCTTCATCTACTGGTGGTTATATGGTATTAATATCTATTGAGTTGTGTACTGTGTTTACATTTTACTGAACATGTTATATTAGTGACAAATAGATTTACAAATTCTATGAAGTATTAACATCTCCATTTACAGAGGAAGAACATGACGATTATAGATAGTAAGTAATATGCTCATATAATCAGTAATTGGTAGACCTTTTTTTTTTTTTGAGAGAGAGACAGAGCATGAGTGGGGAGGGGCAGAGAGAGGGAGAGAGAATCCCAAGCAGGCTCCACACTGCCAGCATAGAGCCCATCTTGCGAACTATTAGATCATGACCTGAGCCAAAACCAAGAGTCGGACGCTTAATTGACTGAGCCACCCAGCTGCCTCTAGGATTCTAAATCTCATGCTGACTTCAGATCACCGTGTTGTTTCTCTGTGAGGATAGGAATAGTGTTTATGATGGGTTTTTTTTTTAAATTTATTTATTTTGAGGGAGAGAGAGAGAGTGTGTGTGGGAGGGGCAGAGAGAGAGAGGGAGAAAGAGAATCCTAAGCAGGCTTGCAGGGCTCCAACTCACGAATGGGTGAGATCATGACCTGAGCTGAAATCAAGAGTCAGACGCTTAACTGACGGAGCCACCCAGGTACCCTGCAATGTTTTTGTGGCAGTAGTATACCCAGCATAGTTCTGTACTTATTAGGTAAACAATAAATATTTACTGATTTGAAAAAATAGCAGTCATATATATGATGAGAGTGGACGTAAAATTCTTAATCATTAATGTTTAGTTTCAAATCATAAGTCCTCTCATTTCTATTTAAGCTTTGTTTACCTCCTGATTTCTTAACAGATAATTTCTCCTGGACTCAGAAGTCTCATATGTTGACTCCCAAGTTCTTATAGCAAAAATATCAGTATGAACTACTTGGAACTTATGTTTCTTATCTTTTTATTAGATATGGAGGAGTTGTTTTTCTGTTTATTTAATTCTGGAGTTATGTAAGTTAATCTAATAGCAAAATAAGATTATTTTTCCTTCTTGTCCAGAAGTTAAATTTAAACAATCTGGATTATGTTCTTGGGCATATATAGGACCTGTTCTAAATTACTTATTCTTATACCAGAATTCTAACAATGTATGAACAACAACAACAAAAAATTAGAATAATGATGAAACAAAATGCTAGAAGAAATAGAGGTCAATGGGTAGGAATCTTAAGAAGGAGCCTATATAACAATTGGAGAAAATTGTGCTAGTATTGTAGACCCTGTTACTTAATATGGTGTGGAATGAAGGGTGTCTTCGAAAGAGGGCTTCTTCCCTTGACTTCTGGAACCATGGAAGAGTGGTGCTATAATACAGACAGTTCTCTTTCTGTTGCCTGATGTTTTATGGAGATTTGCCAGGCAGTAGTCTAGTAGGTTCAACCGAGGATGTGGACTCTGAGCCCACGTCCCCTAGCACGTGCGTCTTTCTGGAACATGCCAAAAACTTTGTAGCAATTCTGTAATTTCCCTTTTTAGGTGCCCGGATCTTTTACTTAGTGTTGTAGTATAATCAGATTTAAAGTTTCATTAACTACTGAGCAGATAATGTAAATAATTCAAATTACGGACGGTATAAGGCGTCACAACACAATAGCTTCCGTGGACCCCGCGAAGAGTTTACGATAAAGAACTGAACTATTGCTTTTGAAGATCTCCTATGAGCTCCTCTGCATTCCATTCCCCTCCCTCCCTGTTCAGAGTTAGACACTGTCCTGGACTTGGGATTTATCATTCCCTTGCCTTTCTTTACTTTTAGTACACATATTTATGTCCCCAGACAGTATCCTGTGTTGCTGTCTGTATGTGTATTTTGAACCTACCTTTTCACTCACCATAATTGTCCTCAGATTCATCTAGTGTTGTTCCATGTGGTTGTAATTCACATTCATGTGTATATTGTGAATTATATCATTATGTGAATATATATGCATTTGTTCTGATACTGGACAGTTGGGTTGTTTTCAGGTGTTTGCTGTTACAACTAGTGCTGATAAGAACATTTCCATAGAATATTGATACTTAATATAGCTTAGAAAGAGGAAACACTGGATTTTGGAACAAATTAGGCTTATTTGCATATGACAGAAAGCGCATTTCTTTCCGTTTCTAGAGGGGAATCTAGGAGAACTGAGTATAGTGCAGACCTTCTAGTCTTGTATCTGCAGGTCGATCAGATATTCTCTATCTCGGGAATGCTGTAAGCTAGTACAGTGTCGTCTTCTCTTTGACCATCGGGGCAGAGGTTGGTGGTGCCGTGTAACCCTACTGAAGCCTCTTTTTAAACGAGACCAGTAAAAGAAGCCCCGAGACTTCTTTTTTTTCCCCTCAGCCTGGAAGCTGTCACTGAATCCTTAAAATGAAGCATGACATTGTGCAGTGATGCGCTAATGGAGGAAGTACAGAACAGAATCAAGGATGTCCTTTGGGAAGTTGCCAGGGTCTGTTACAAATGTAATATCCAACCGCAGCGAGATGGAACCGAAGACTTTTTCTCGGAGCACACGCACCCTTTCCGTGAGGTTGCGGGTCTTGCCCCAAAGGGCACCTCTGGCTTCTCGAGCAGTTTCGTTCAGACCGCGTATAAGCCCATCAGAATGGTGAGTGGCGGGACAAGGTCAGTGGCAGCGAACACTTGGGACGCAAGCCTGTGCGAGAGCTTGGACATCATTCTTCTCACGGCACAGCCTGCCTGGGCTGGACGCGTGTGCCAACTGGACTGAAGCGGGACCCCTAAGCCACCGCTGGAGAGCAAGCCGAGGGGGGGAATGTGCCAGCCGCGAAGGCAGAAGAAACGTTTCGGGACTCACTACGGCTCAGCCCTGGGCGCTGAGGCCTCGCGGGCAAGCCCAGCAACTGACGAGCAGCCTGGCGCGCAGCTGTAGGGGACGGGCTTGCTGCTGGGGAGCAAAAGCTTCAGGGTGCCTGTGCCTCTAAAATGCAGGCCCACAGACAACGACGGACTGTTTGCATAGCAGGCGCAGCTGCCACCAGAAGGGCGGACTTGACGTACGTTGTGCGTGGAAGAGAGCGCGGCTCTCCTTGCGTCGTCTTGGGCCTTCCCCAGGAGTCCGAGTCAGGGAAGGCGTTTACGCACGCGCAAAAGCGCGCGCCCCAAAGTAAAGGGCTGCCCTTCTGCTTTCCGCTCCTTCAGCAAAACGGAGCAAACGCTCGGTCGAAAGATAGTTGTTGCAGTGAAATGCCGGGAACAGAGCACGTAACGTTTTTGGTTGTCTTAAATCCGTCTCATCACAGTGTTGCTTTGTTGGCAGATGCTTAGAGACTAAGCTTGCCCTAAACTGATAATGCAGTAATATCTTTGTATTTGCAAATGCCTTGTAACCAGTTCCTTTTCCGTGATGTCTTTCGCAAGATTGCCCATTCATCTTTGTCTCCTCCTGGGGCCTAGCACACTAGTGGCTATATACCTCCTAATAGGTGGTCAATAAATAATTATTGAGCTGAGTCAGCTCCAAGGATTCAGATGTCAGTGTGTGATAACCGAAGAGCCCTCGCTTCTCTTATCCCAGCAGTTTCATGCGGCGGTCTCATTCCAACAGTCTGAAGATGCTGTATTAGACCTGCCATACGTCAACAGTTTTTTGTTTTTTGTTTTTTGTTTTTGTTTTTTACCTCTGTTGCCTTAAGTTGGCATCCTTCCTGGCTTTTCATCTGTTTTTCCGTGTTGCTGGGTTCTGAGTTATATACATGTATCACTTCTGATATCAGGGAGAGAGACTCCATGATGAGTTGGATGAATTGAAAGCATGAAGTTGGAAAAGGGATAATAATAGGTATGGCATATGGGTAAAAAAAAAGGAATACACATATGGGATCTCAAGGGCTACCAGTGAAGGCAGAGCAGTAGAGAGAGAAAAGATAGGAAAACAGAAGCAGAGACAGTCCAAGGAAGAAGAACCAAGAGATTAGGCACAGAATGGAGAGAGTCTCCGTAGCACCCAAAGAGAGATGCTAAATACTGTGCTAAGAAACCTTAGAGTTTCGCTATTTGAGGAGGAAGTGTTTTGCATTACAGGGAACAAAATGCGTCACTTGGTGCACATGCTTACCTTTATACAGTTGTCAAAACTTAAAAGACATTGAGGTATAATCGACATGCAACATTAGCGTCGGGTGTAGAACCTGACGATTTAGTATTTTTATATGTTGTGAAATGGGCTGCCATGTGTCTAGTTAACATCCTGCGCCATACATGGGGCTCTGAGTTCTTCATTCACATCTGGGGGCCTGTGAAATTTGAACGGTCCTGTGATTTTTGGCACCTTCGATGCAAGAATAACATTTTCACACAAAAGTGAATTTGTATATGAAGAATTGCATTGTTTAGCCCTACTGCTTATAATTTGATGAATGAAATGGTGGATTTTCCAGTACAGAAGCAGAGGAAACAATTTTGATTGAGATCAGTAAATTAAGTCAACTGCGCGAATAGTCGTATTTTGAATTCCTGTCCTTTCAGCTTTTAATGCTTTTGTAAAAGTTGAAGTATAATTTACATGCAATGCGATACTAGTTTCAAATGCTTTTGTTTTTTTTTAAAGTTACTTAGTTTGGGTTTAAGACAGTAATGAATAAAGTAATTGACTTTTCATTACACTATTAAGATTGTTAGATGGAAATAGTCTGTATTGCCCTCTATTGGTGATTAATAGTTATTTTTGACAAAATAACTGCTGTTATACATATCATTTATATGTACTTAAAAATTGTACCAACCAGTCTATTTTATAGAAAAGCACTATTGCTCCCCCCACCCCCCCAGAAAAGTACTTTTAAGAACCGATCTATAGTTGTAGCCATGAATTGGCAAAAGGGAAACAATGGAGATTTAGGGCTTCTTGATTGAATAGTTTTATTGACTACAAGAGTGTCAGACTACTTTTGCCTTTGATTAATTTTCATTTTCATTTTTTTCCTGTCAGAGCTCCACCTCAGATAAGGCGTCCCAATCGAGAAGTAAGACCTCTGAGGAAAGAAATGCCTGGAGCGGGAGCCCGGGGACCTGTGGGCCGAGCACATCCTATATCGAAGAGTGAAAAACCCTCCACCGGTAGAGACAAGGATTATAGAGCAAAAGGAAGAGAGGATAAGGCAAGACTCTCTTTGTAACTCGTTCACTTGAGGCCCACGGCTTTTGGTGAATATTATCATGTCTTTCGGGTTTTCAGGGTACCCCCGGTTTTGACACAGAAGAGAGTGGAAAAAAAAAAGTCTGATTCAGAACCCCAAGCAGTCTTTGCAATCTAAGCAGAACCCCGCAATGCTAATAACCTCAGAGGTGTATTTCAATAAAGACACACAGATCTTTAGTAAAATGGGTCTTTGGGAGAAACACTCAAAGTTTTAAAACTTAAAATGTATTTGAACAAGTATGCTGAATTGAAATGAGCAATAAATGAAAACAGTTGTAGGGGAAGGACTTAACGCGGATATCGGTTTTTTTTCTCTTAACGAGAGAATTTTCCTAGGTTGGGGTTCACTGTGTGCATTTACTTTATCTGGGAAATTCATCCGTGCATAAACATAGTACTAGGTGGCGATTCTGTACTGCCCTTACAATGGACTTTAGAAACATGGGCTGAAGATAATCTTATAGAGTAGGGAGCCAGCCAGGATGATCTGACCCATCTTTTAGCTTTAGTTTTAGTGAAAACAAAATTAGATTTTTAGCGATAGCATTTCCCATTTCCATTGTGACGTCATAAATGAATGATGATGATTATTGAATTGCGACCAAGAAGTTGAACGTTTTCCTAGCTAGAGATTCAGGATATGTCATCATGTGGATACCAGAACACTTATAATGAAAATATAACTTACCACTAATAGCAAGTTGTTATCCTTAAAGATTAGATGCTGTGTTGGAGTATTTTTATGATGTATGATTTCAATTAGTAGATGAGGACTCTGCACAGACCACCTTCCTAGGCCTTGTGTCTGGTAGAATACAACCGGTGTTTTTGGAGTATTTCTGTTCATGAGCTAGATTCAGAGATAGATTCTACTTGTCTGCCTCGCTAGGACACAGCAAAGGAATTAGATATTTTTACGTTGATAATTTGTCGGAGCTGTCATACCATAAAACAGTACGTGATTCCATTTCCGATCCTTTTTGGGATTCATGAGGGACACCAATAAATTAATTAATTGTTCCTGCTGGTGGAATTGTACTGTTTTCCCCCCATTATCAAAAGCCATCTGAATGGATACTTAAAAATCTCTATGTTATCTGTCATTTTTGTTTCTTTCCTTGTTCTTCATTTTGTCAGTTAACCCTGGCGTGCACTTTGGAACATAAAGTAGGGGCTAAAGTCCAACCCTCACTCTGCTCGTAGCTTTCAGGAAAACTTTTGGAACTGTGTGAGGAAATGCCAGGCTTTCACCGTAATTTCACATAACGCAAGAGAATAACCTTGGTCTTGGTTTATTTGGATGCTTCCTTGCTGGGCACCATTCAGAGCAATTAGACATTAATCCATGAAACCGTCCCCTGAAGTAGGTAGTCCTCTTTTTCCCATTTTACAAATGAAGAAACCGAGGGAGAGAGCCGAAGTACCTAGCCCCAGGTCATAGATTACGCAATGGAGCGTGGAATGGAATTTGTGAAGTCACAGATCTTTTTCCTCTTTATTTTAGGATTTTTTCATATTATGGAATATCCCTACCAAACTAGATTAAAAATATGGATTGGATTTGAAAAGAGTCCCGGAACAATGAAATAAATGTTGATTTTTCATGTGATTCGTCAGCAAAGAACAAAGCAATGAGGCAGCATTTGTTGAATGTCAGATTTTTCTGGAGGTTGCAAATTGTCTTTCTCTTAAAAAGTTCCAAATAATTTTCTAAGTCCTATTCTTTCGCTGACATGTAAGTACTCAGAACGTCACTGGAAAGTAAGCCCTTTATTTTTTTAAAAAGAGAACCCTACAGTTGTTTGAAGATAAAAGATGTCTTCTGAGTCACTCTGGACACAAAAGGGACTACAATTAAGAAAAACGAATGCAAAGTTTATTAGTATTTGAAAAGCGTACGTGGTTCGGTTATGATCATTGTAAGCACTCAAATACCCATTAGAATGCCATGTCCCTAAACCTCACTGAGACCTGTGATAGGGTTCGAGGAAGTTTAGGTGAAACTGCTTTTGAAAGCTAATTTGAAAATGAGTACCTTGTATTGGACGCCTCCTCAGAGATATTTTGGTTCCCAGTGCTGTCGGTTTTTTAAAATTGGTTTTGTGTATTGCAACCAGCTTTTTTTTCTTTTTTCTTCTTTAAAGGAGAGTAGACTAGAAAATTCAGAATGCATTGGCGATAGTAAGGACACTATTACTTTGAGGAAAAGTATTTAGTTACATGAATATGTATAAAAATTATATAATTATATATTTGTATACAGTAGCTCATGATCTCAGATGAATTTGTACTTCAACGCTTAACTTTATAGATGTAAAAAAAAAAAAAAAGTGGGGACATGAGAAATTCTGTACCTCACCCAAGATTCTCAGTATCGTTGGATGTTTGAAGCTTTATATGTATGGTGGCTTACTTAATTCCTATAAGTTTCTGTGGCCTCAGCATTATTTCCCCTGTTCTACATATGAAGAAATTGAGGCCCCAGCATCGCACCTGCACAAGTTGGTGCAGGAACTAGGAGTTGAACTCTTTGAACCCCTGGGCTTTTAATCGGTATGCTATGCAGCCTCTTGTTTGAAAACGCTTACTGTCCTATTTTAATGTATCACGGATGCCTTTTATAAGATTTTCCAGCTCCTTTTCTGAGAGTGATTAAGCACCCCTCATCCCCCCCCCCCCCCCGCTCTTTTTTTAAAACTGTTGACAGGTTTCCAGTGAGGTCCAAGCTTAAAAATACTGGTTTTTAACCAGTAACCATCACTGTGTGTGGTGATCTGTTGTTCAGCCCTTACAGTATTTCTCTCCCTGAGGTCCACAGACTCATCATAAGCCAGTTTGTTACCCTGTTTACTTAACACACCTTTATTGTGTGCGTACTTTGTGTTAGTCATACTTTGCAGGGACTGGGAATACAGACTCTAATAAAGTGTGACTCCTGACCTCACGCTGATTGTTTTCTTGCTGATGAGAGGGAGTCAGAAGAATCAGTTCACCTTTGCAGCTATATTTTTCAGTCTTATTTGAATGTACCTGAGAACGTTCGATGTATTATTATTTCTTTTTAAAGATTTTTATCCTTTCTAAGTAATCTTTATACCCAACAGGGGGTCAAGCCCACAACTCTGAGATCAAGAGTCACGTGCTCCACCAGTTGAGCCGGCCAGGTGCCCCTTGATGTATTATTATTTAACTGTTTAAACCTAGGGTCGGTATGGAAATAGACACAGAAATAATAAATGCATTTTTTTATTGAAAAAAGATGGTTTAAAAATATGAGGTAGCAGAGGAAATGTTTTTGTACTACAACCGAAAATAAGTTTAATTCATAAAACTCTGATTCTCAAGTATTTTCAGACTATGGCTGTATGGTGAATTAACTCTTAGTGAAATGAGCAGTGCTTCCATTATGATCTCCTGATTAAAGCTGTATATGCTTTTAAATAGAATTCAGAATAAAGCATGGCAAATTATATTAATAGAATTAATTTAAAATTATTACATGTCAATGACTTTATTTCATTGAATTTCATGTAACAAATGACCCTTTTTGACTCCTTTCCTTATCATCCCTGAGTAAGTGTAGGGATGTCTGGATGTCTGATGTGGAGAGATGTTATAAACTGGATTGAGAGCTGTTGATGGGTCCTTGTACAGATGAACAGTGACTTGAAGAAAACTTTCTTTTTTTCCTTGAAGAAAAGGATACCATCATATGGGTACTATTTGATGAACGATGATCATCTAACTAGTAGTGTACTGGTAAACGTTCAGTAACTAGTTTCCTGAAAATGTGTGTGTATATACACATTCACACATTTGTTATAAATCTGATGTTAAGGATGTGTAGCACATCATTACAAATCGTAAAATATATAGTACTATTATTGTAAATTTTGTAGAGCTAATGGACTCTCACACAAGGCCTCTGCTGATTTTTACTAATCTTGTATCTGTGGCCAACCTATGGTTGCAGTTAACAGATGAAGAGAAATGTAGTTCTGACATGAATGTTGGGTGGTATTTTTTTTTTTCATTAACGAGGAAGATGAAAGTGTAACAATAGGAACGTATGTCGGTAGTTCATTCATTCATCAGGTATTTGAGCAACTTCGATGAATCGGATCATAGTTTTCAGATACCGGAAAAATATTTCCTTAATTTCTGCGCTATTTATGAAGTAACAACTGCGGAAATGACATACTTTTAAGTTTCACCTGCATTAACATCCCCGCCTTATTTTCTTAAGTCTAGACTGTTAACAAAACAATCAAGCCCCGGTTTATACCATCAGCTGATTTCTGTAGTATAAGTACTTCTATGACCGATTCCAAACTACTGGCGTGATGTTGCTGACCTCAGTTGAGATGAACTTAGACATCACTGGGACTGTGGGCCAGTGGCTTTTTATTACTAATTAGCTAGTAATTCTGATGTTGGGTAGCTCGCCACCTAACAAGAGCAATGACCCCTTTGTTAGACAGAACCCATTGTTAGAAAATTGTTTTGCTGATCTGAAATTTATATCCTTTGTCACTCTCTATTGGTCCCAGTTCTTTCTTTTAGAATAAGATAGAGGAGATGGAGGTAAACAGGTCAGTTGGTCATGTGGGTCCGTTAGTGTTTTCTTCTTTACCTTAAATGTCTCTGGTGTCCTTGATTCTCCTCTATATGATGTGGTTTTTCAATCCTTTCTCACCCTGGGTATCCTTCTCTGGGTCTAATTCACTTGTCACCTGAAACGCAAGACTCAGAGCTGTAACTGACCATCTTCCACTTCATCTGCCCCTGTGGGGAGGCACACAATAAAATGCAAAAACCGTTGTTTGTGCTTTAGGCCCAGCTGTGTTATTAATGGACTCTATCTAATATTGGGTTAGTTGCTAATTTTAGCCTCATTTTTTTTTTTCAAATAGGATGATGAGCCAATACTAATGAAAGATCATTAACAAATCTTTCTTGATAAGGGTAATTGAGATGTTAGCAAAAAGATACTAAAATATTTTGAGGAAAAAGGGCTGTTAGACTTCATGCTAAATATCAGATTCTTGCTAGTGTTGACCTTTGTCAATTAATGTGAAAATCTAAGCAAAGAATTCTAAGATCATTTCAGTGTTATTGCAGCTAGTATTGTTATCATTAATAAACTGTACAGGTAATAATATCTTGGGTGAGGTTATCTTAGTTGCCTGAAAACTCAGTCCCTTTTAGGTATTACAGTTAGTCTAGCCCATGAACTGAAACTACAGTTACTTATATTTGATATCCCTATTCCAGGTTAGCTGGGTATTTGTTTTGAAGGATAATGGTCACCCATTTTGTTGATTTCTCAATGTAACCAAATGATTTACTTTTAGTTTCCCTAATTTTTTTTTTTTCAATAACCTCACCATTTTGATTTGTAAAAGTTCCTAGAATCTTTTTTGCTTAATTTGTACTCAGATCTCATCTCTACCTTTGATAAACTTTGGATTCTAGGGCAGGTCATTTGACTGGCTTACACACCCGTATTTCCTCTTCTGCGAATTAAGAGGCTTGACCTTGAGTAGTGTAAGAGAGGCTTTTCTTTCTCTGCTTCTTCTCCTCCCCCCACCCCATCCTTTTCCCACATGGTAGGCAGAAGGATCATTTAAAAATGTAAATCGGATCCTGTTACTTCCCTATTGAACACATTTCAGAAATTTCCCCGTGCACTTAGAATAAAATCCAAACTCCTCACTGTGACCTGCAGGGGCCTAGGTGAGCTGGCCCCTGCCTTCCTCTCCAATCTGTTTTATTTGCTCAATACCTTTTAGCCACCCTGACCACCGACATTTTTCGTAGCATTTCGCAGTTTATGATTATGTGTGTTTTTGTTTTGTTTACTTGTTACTTGTTTCCCCTACCAGACTAGATGCTCAATGATAAAACCTACTGCACAATGAAATGTGTTAGACAGATGCTCATGTATTTATTATTCTTAAAAATCCTCTGATTTCTATTACTTTCAGATAAGTGTACAGCTTTTTCTTTCTCTTGGTAGTATTTATCAAGTCTTTCCTACCACTTGGACATTCATATTAAAATGGATGTCTACCTACATTTTTTAATAGTAATTTTTTGGTAGGTCTTAAATTACAACGCCATTTCAAGACTTAAGTCTCAGATATATCAGTGTCTGTTGCATTCTTTAGTTGATTTATTTCTAGAAGAGGTTTTTTTTTTTTTTTTTTTTTTTTAAGTTTATTTATTTTGAGAGAGAAAGAGAGCACAAGCAGGGGAGGGGAAGAGAGAGAGAATCCCAAGTGCAGAGCCGGATGCGGGGCTTGAACCCACAAACTGTGAGATCATGACCTGAGCTGAAGTCAAGAGCTGGATGCTCAACAGACTGAGCCCTAGAAGAGTTTTTAAAGGGATTAGTTTCTGGTGATTTGTTTGAATGTGGCTTTGTAACTGTGCCCTACCTGTATTATAAAATGTGATTCTAGGCCGAGCTCATTTTAAATTTGTAGATGTAACATTTGTTGTGTAGGTATGCCAGAAATTTGCTCTCTCTTTTTTTTTTTTTTAATGTTTATTTATTTTTGAGAGAGGGAGAGAGACAGAGACAGAGCACAAGAGGGGGAGGGGCAGAGACAGAGGGAGACACAGAATCCGAAACAGGCTCCAGGCTCTGAGCTGTCAGCACAGAGCCCCATGCAGTGCTTGAACTCATGAACTGTGGGATCATGACCTGAGCTGAAATTGGATGCTTAACTGACTGAGCCACCCAGGCGCCCCGAAATTTACTCTTTTTCATAGTGTCAATATTAATATCTATCATCTGAAATACAAGAATCTTCCTGAAAATTCAGCTTGATAGTGTCACTGTGCTACCTAGAAACAGAAAATTATTCATTTTTTGGGTCGAGTCACCAAGATTACTATTTGGTCATTTACCTAGTGGCTTAATGAACTAGAGCATTTGCCCAAAGGGAGCCATTTCGTCCCCTGTCAGCACTTATGGTCAAGCCTATGGTGTATCTCAGATGAAGTGTGGTAGGAGGGGTTCATTGCTGTTCTCTCCCTTCAGATTTAAGCTTAGGATATTGACTCATTTTTTGACTACTTTCCCTTTCGTTTTTGTATTAGACAGTAACTGTGGGGCTGAAGCTCTGGGGAGGTATTTGGCTCTGTCCCCTGACGTCGTTCCATGGGTTGAACTACCTCTAGCAACTGAGCACGTTTCATTTCAAGCTCTTCAAAGCTGAGTAAATCTTGGCAGAACCCCATAGAAAACAGAGCATGTAATTCTTTTTTTAAAGCCACCATATTATTAAGTGAAGAATTGGGGTAAAGTATATTGCTTTAGTGGTCTTAATAGCACTACTTAAAAAGGTCCTTTTACCATTATCATTACAATGACTTTATGATGTGGTCCAAGGACCTTACTAGGAAGAAACCCTGAATCCTGAGGGGCGCTTAGAGTAACAGGGAAAAGGCTTTGTAAGAAGCAGTTCAGAGTCCCAACTCTTTCCCTATATGCAGCCTCTTCTTGGTTGCTTTGAAGGATGTCATAGTTTGTAAAGCTCTTAAGCTGTAAGCTGACTCCATTAGGCATGAGATGGTCTGATGTTGTGCAAAGGGCACGGGTTCGGGGAGCCAGGAAGAGATGCATTAAAATCTCTACTCTGCCATTTAATAATTATGGGTGAGTAAGTTATCTCACCTGAGTCCTAGGTCCTCATTTTAAAAATAAGGATAATAATACCTACCTTGTTGTGAGTATATGTGAGATTTATTGGCAGGTAGTAGGTTCTCAGTGAATTAAGGTTGTTTTGTCCTCTGCATTAATAGTCTGTGTATTCTCTGGTGGTGGTGGAAATTCCCTGCATCCACAAATTCAGAAATATCTAGCAAGGGTCATTTTAGTCTTACTTGCAACTGTCCGTCCACGGATGTAAATTTGAAGGAGTGGATAATAAAGTTGGCCAATTCATCTGTTTCTGAGGAAATGAACAAGGAAGGGTGGCATTTGGGTAATCAGAAAACGCTATCTTAAAATAACAAAAAAATTATTTAAAATGATTACATTATAATATTTTGAAACTCAGTGATGTTAATTAAAATTATCTTGTTTTTTTGTGTTTTTAAAAAATGTTTATTTATTTTGAGACAAAGAGTGCATGTGTCAGGAGGGGGCAGAGAGAAAGAGAGAGGTAATCGCAAGCAGGCTCTGAGTTGTCGGCATGGAGCCCAATGCGGGGCTCGATCCCACAAACCGTGAGATCATGACCTGAGCCAAAATCTAGAGTTGGACGTTCAACCAACTGAGCCACCCAGCCGCCCCTAAAATGATCTTTTGTTATTGAACAGTACTGTTTTTATATCTGTCTCCAGGGAAGGAAGAATATGCAAGACGGTGCGAGCGATGGTGAAATTCCCAAATTTGATGGTGCAGGCTATGATAAGGATCTGGTAGAAACTCTTGAGAGAGACATCGTATCCAGGAATCCTAGCATTCATTGGTTAGTCTTTAAGTTCTTAAATTAAAGTAGCAGAGAAAACACGTTACTGGGTGGCCTGGTGTGAGTCTTTTCTTGTTATCCATTAATCTTCCTGACTGTGACTTCATGCCTAATATATGAGTGTGTAGGATTGACAGGACAATTCTTTCAAAATACAACCAAGACATTTTACATGTTAATTTGATGTTGCCATAACTGATGAAGGTTGTTAATTGAATAACATGTCCTAATTAATAACTGCCATATGTTTTCACTGATCATTTTATGCAGTATTAATTAAATCATGTTCTTAATGTAATAATAACTTCATAAATAAAAAGTTTAAAAGAATTAGTATTGCCCATAAGTCAGAGGTGTCCTTGAATAAACACGAAACTTTGCTGTCGTTGTAAAGGGATGACATAGCAGATTTGGAAGAAGCTAAGAAGTTGCTCAGGGAAGCTGTTGTTCTGCCAATGTGGATGCCTGACTTTTTCAAAGGGATTAGAAGGCCGTGGAAGGTGAGCATGTATTAAAATAAAATAGGTATAAAAGTGTGGCTTACGTGATAATGAAAGACACCATTGTGGTTTCTTTATGTGTTTGTTAGCACAGTGAGTAAAAGCTGGAGGAGGTTTGTGTACCCCCTAAATACCTGGATTTGAATTTGTAGTTGAGGTATGTTGCCTCTGCATGGCAAGAGAGGGACAGAGTGTTGAAATTACCGTCTTCAGTTAAGTCACGCCCCTCAGGTTTGCCAAGCTAGGGATTAGCTTTAAGAATTTTCTAGATGTCTGTTTCTGTAGATAAAAAAATTAAGAAGCAAATTAAAGAGTCTATGTATTTATTTATTTACTTACTTACTTATTTATTTATTTGGTAATCTGTACACCTCACCTGGGGCTCAGACTCAACGGCCTCAAGGTCAGGAGTTGCATGCTCTCCCAACAGAGCCAGCCAGGTGCCCCTAAACAGCAGGGAATCTCATAGAGTAAGTGTTTGATCAAATAAATGCCTTTCTAGAAGTTGACGTATTTCTCACTGTTAATTATTTTGGTCACTTCAGTTAAGCATGGTATAATTCTAAGACATGCCCTCTACTTTATTTATTTATTTTTTTCAACGTTTATTTATTTTTGGGACAGAGAGAGACAGAGCATGAACGGGGGAGGGGCAGAGAGAGAAGGAGACACAGAATCGGAAACAGGCTCCGGGCTCCGAGCCATCAGCCCAGAGCCCGACGCGGGGCTCGAACTCACGGACCGCGAGATCGTGACCTGGCTGAAGTCGGACGCTTAACCGACGGCGCCACCCAGGCGCCCCATGCCCTCTACTTTAGATTAAAAAGTCTGCCCGGGGCTAGTTCCCAAGTCCGTTGCTTTTATTTTGACATCTTAAAAAAGAACCTTCTGACAATGGCTGCCTGGAACTTTGTTTGGTCTTAGTCACAGGCAAATCTGACTGGTAGAGTGAAATAAAACCATGATCTTCCTTTGCCCTTCTGAATCACGTAGGAAGGTCTGTTTCTCTTCTCAATATCTCTTTCTCTTTGGACATGCCTTACAGTAAAGAAGAGGAGAAATTGTGTATTTACACAAATAGCTTGGAATACCCATAGCATTTTGATTGTCTTCTACAATTTAAAAACTTTTGTGGACTGTTACAAATCTACCAAATTTTGGTAACATATTACTGTATATTCCCTTTTTATTGTAACTGTTAAAACGATATTTAAAAGAGAGAAAAGTAGGTATTTAAAAGTAGGTATTTAAAGGAGGTTTAAGGGGTGCCTGGGTGGCTCAGTCGGTTAAGTGGCCGACTTCGGCTCAGGTCATGATCTCGCGGTCCGTGAGTTCGAGCCCTGCGTCGGGCTCTGTGCTGACCGCTCGGAGCCTGGAGCCTGTTTCAGATTCTGTGTCTCCCTCTCTCTCTGCCCCTCCCCTGCTCATGCTCTGTCTCTCTCTGTCTCAAAAATAAATAAAAAAACGTTAAAAAAAAAAAAAAGAGCTTTAAGACAGCAGGAATAGTAGGCATAAACCCACCTATCACGATGAGCCCTGTAAATCTTTTTTTTATAAAGTTTACTTATTTATTTTGAGAGAAAGAGAGCAAGCAGGGGGGGAGGGGCAGAGAGGGAGGGAGAGAGAATCCCAAGTGGACTCAGTGCTGTGTCAGCGTGGAGCCCGACGAAGGGCTTGAACTCAAAAACTGTGGAATCATGACCCGAGCCGAAATCAAGAGTTGGAGGCTTAACCGACTGAGTCACCCGGGCGCCCCAAGCTCTGTAAGTCTTTAGCAGGAGGGTGATTTGCAAACGTAGAAAGATCACCTTGACCAGAAGTATGGAGGATGGACTGGAGATGGGCATTGATGGATATAGATGAGGAATCTGATTAAGAGGATGTTGCACCCGTCGAGCTGAACAGTGAGGACCCGAACAAAGGCATTTGTTATTTGGCCAGTGAACGATGGGTGGATTTATGAGATATATAAAAGATATGACTAATAGTTTATAGGGATGAGGAAGAGGGACAAGTTGTATGACCCCCAAATTCCAGGCTTAATTGAAGGAGTGTGCAGTTAATTGGGACACCGGCTACTTTGGGCCAAACCTCATAGGTTGAAGGCACTTGTCCGTGGGACTGTCCTCACTTCAGATGCCAGCTGCCTACTTGGGCGTCCCCAGGTCTCCTTCACTTCTGGCCAGCTGGCTATAAATTTGGGGGTTCTTACTATCCCCTTAGATTTGGCAATTCTCTAGAATGACTCACAGACCTTAGGAAAGCATTGTACTTACAATCACAATTTTTATCATAGCAAATGGAAGCAAATCGGGACTAGCCAAGGGAAGAAGCGCATAGGGGCAAGATCAGGAGGATGCCGGAAGCGAAGCTGCTGTTGTTTTTTTGTCCATAGAGTCAGGTTGCTTTGCCCTCCTAGCACATGGGTGTGTGACAACACATAGAGTCCTGCCAGCTAGGAAGCTCACTCAAGCTTCACTGTGGAGGGTTTTTATTGGGGTTTCATTACATAGCTGGGATTGATTGAATCACTGCCCACGTGTCTCAGTCTCCAGTCTCCTTTCTCTAGAGGTCTAGTTGACATCACTCAACCCAAAGTTGGCTCAAAGTCCTAACGCTCTGATCCTATGGTTGGTTTTTCTGGCAAGGCCAGCTGCCATCTGAATTATCTCATTAGCGTAAACTATATAGGGGCCTACCATGAGTCACCACGTTAACATAAAATTTCAGGATTCAAATGAAACAACAAAGACACTCCTGTCACTTTGGAAATTCCGAGGATTTGTGGTCTCCACCTCCCGGGAACTGGGGGGAAAAACAGCCCAATCCTTTATTATACAGCATGCACACTATAAACTAACACTGGAAATTGAGAAGAGGCGCAGGTTTAAATAGAAACAAAATATGTTTAGGTAAATACTCAGCAAGTAATTGGAAACAGAGGTGTGGAGCTTAGGACAGAGTTTAGATTTAAATTAAAATAGTGGGAATATACATGTGGATGAGATGATTCAAGGAGGTCTTTAATTTTTTTTTTCAACGTTTTTTATTTATTTTTGGGACAGAGAGAGACAGAGCATGAACGGGGGAGGGGCAGAGAGAGAGGGAGACACAGAATCGGAAACAGGCTCCAGGCTCCGAGCCATCAGCCCAGAGCCCGACGCGGGGCTCGAACTCACGGACCGCGAGATCGTGACCTGGCTGAAGTCGGACGCCCAACCGACTGCGCCACCCAGGCGCCCCAAAGGAGGTCTATAAAGGGAAAAGAGCAAAAGGCTTGGAATCGCTTTGAGAATGTGAAGGGCAGAGGAAGAGGAGACCCGAAAGGCACTGAAGAGAGTCCCAAATAGGAGGAGTCTCAGGGAAGGAAGAGGGTCATAGAATTAACCCAGGGAGAAAGCGTTTCAGGAAGAAGGGAATGAACGTTAGGTATCAGCACCCTCAATGGAGGGAGAAACGACAGAAGTCGAAAAATGACCCTGGCATTAGTAAATTGGGCAGTTTTAGTGAATTAGTGGCGGCAGAAGGCGGATTGTAGCTCATAAAGAAAAAATAGTAAACACATACCATTTCTTTAAGAAGGTTGGCTGAGAAGGGAAGGCGAGGCGAATAGTAGCTAGAGGATATGTAGGGTCGAGTGAAGGATTTTTTGTTAACAGGACAGATTTAAGTCTGTTTATATACTGAGGGAAGGAGCCGATAGAGAAGGAGATACAGGAAACCGAGGAGATAATTGAAAGAGGAGCTGACGTTTATAAATACTGTACTGTGTGAATCTATCTATGTACAGATGCTAATTTTGGAAATTAGCTCCTGTTGGAGGTGGCCCCATTGAAGGACATTACAGGAACTGAGAAGGGCATTCCAAGGGGACATTAGAAAAAGAAATAATGAATTTGGCTATAGCTGTGCTATATTAGTTGTTTTTACAGTTTCCAAAATACCAAGCTCATACACCGTTAAAGGCTCCTTGCAAAGCAAAATACTTTTTATAAAAGTAGTCGGGGCGACTGGGTGGCGCAGTCGGTTAAGCGTCCGACTTCAGCCAGGTCACGATCTCGCGGTCCGGGAGTTCGAGCCCCGCGTCAGGCTCTGGGCTGATGGCTCGGAGCCTGGAGCCTGTTTCCGATTCTGTGTCTCCCTCTCTCTCTGCCCCTCCCCCGTTCATGCTCTGTCTCTCTCTGTCCCAAAAATAAATAAACGTTGAAAGAAAAATTTTCAGCCTGAGACAGCAAAATGCTATCCTCAGTCACAGGCCCAAGGGACTGTTTCTGTTACTTATTAAAAAAATAATAATAATAATAAATAAATAAAAGTAGTGTTTTAAATCCTAGTGACCTCTGCTCTTTCTGGGTGTCTGAATTCTATAGCTGTGTTAACCTGAAAAATAAAACTCAGTTACTTTATCAGCAAAAACTGGGTTTATTTAGGAATAGCAGAGAATTGCAATTTAGGACAAGCAAGCTATGGCAGAACCATAGGCAAGACTGGAGAACAAAGGAGAGGAACCCTCTTTTATAGAGGAAAGGGGAAATTGGGAGGCCTGTTGCAAAGAAAAAGTGTATTGGAGGGGCTCCTGGGTGGCTCAGTCAGCTAAGCATCTGACTGTCGGACTCTTGATTTAGAGTACTGAGTTGGCCTCTGCACTGACAGCAGGAAGCCTGCTTGGGATTCTCCCTCGCTCTCACTCTCTGTCTCTCTCCCTGCACCCCCTCCACACTGCTGCTTCTCTCTCTGTCGAAATAAATAAACATTAAAAAAAAAAAAAAAAAAAGGAAAAGTCTATTGGAGCAAAGTGTAAGGTTAAAGTATAGTGGTTTTTCATTGGCTGGGTTATGACACTCTTTCATTGGCTGGACTGTTGCCAGGGGAGTAGAAAAACCTTTCTTCCTCCTGCTGGGTGGTAAAGTAGCTAAGGTAGCATAGACTTGCAAGACCGATCTCTTCCTGTTGGGTCTGCAATCGGCTAGGGGTTGTAGGGTGTGAGAGCTCCCCCTTCTGGCCTCCAGGCTCTATTTTAAAAGAGTTTTCCTTTTCTTAATTTTTACACTAGAAAAGAAAGGGTTTGGACAGTTTCTAAATTTCTGAAACTTTTATGTGCACATAGTTTTCAAAATGTAAATCCCCAGAAGCTTATTAATTTTTTTTCTTTTTTAATTTTTTTCCAACGTTTTTTATTTATTTTTGGGACAGAGAGAGACAGAGCATGAACGGGGGAGGGGCAGAGAGAGAGGGAGACACAGAATCGGAAACAGGCTCCAGGCTCCGAGCCATCAGCCCAGAGCCTGACGCGGGGCTCGAACTCACGGACCGCGAGATCGTGACCTGGCTGAAGTCGGACGCTTAACCGACTGTGCCACCCAGGCGCCCCTCCCCAGAAGCTTATTAAGCCAAATAAATGGGAAGGAATTATTAAGATCATCCACTATTATACAAAAGAAATGTAGCGTCACCTATATATCTGCACTCCCATTAAAAGTGTCAGAAGAAAATAGGAAGTATCTGAAAATCCAGTAGTCTTCAACACTAAAGGATTGGTGTTCTTGAATAATTTTTACTCCTTATTGATTTATTTTTACAGAATAGTTTTGTTTTCAAAGGTATTAAGTAACTAAAATGTAGTTTTGAGTCTGTTATATTTAGTGGCTCTTTCATCGGTAACACTATCCTATGTAAACTATTGTCTGGCACATTAAGCTGACAAAATGCTAGCTAAATTGGTTATGCTTGAATTGCCCCTAGATTTCAGTTACCTTACTAACTGATAAGTGGATCTAGTTTTGATTAAAAACTGTGTATTATGTATTGTGGAAGATTGGTTTTGTCCCTTAGGAGGGCAAGGAATATGTAATTCTACTAGATGTGGTAGAAAAGGTTTTATTTTATGTTTATTTATTATTTTTTTTAATTATTTTTTTAAAATGTTTATTTATTTTTGAGACAGAGACAGAGCATGAGTGGGGGAGGGTCAGAGAGAGAGGGAGACACAGAATCTGAAACAAGCTCCAGGCTCTGAGCTGTCAGCACAGAGCCTGACTCAGGGCTTGAACCCATGAACCGTGAGATCATGACCTGAGCCGAAGTCAGAAGCTCAACTGACTGAGCCACCCAGGCGCCCCTTATTTTATGTTTAAATAGAGCAGTCATTCTTAAGCAGTGCTCAAGACTATACATATGTATCTTCTTCCAGGTTTAAGAAAATTGGGTCGGTTCTTTTTTTTTTTTTTTTTTTAATTTATTTGTTTATTTTGAGAGCGAGAGTATGAGTGGGGGAGGACCAGAGAGAGACTAAGAGAGACAGAAACCCAAGCAGACTCCACACTGACAGCACAGAGCCCAGAGTGTGGCTCAAACTCATGAACCGTGAGATCATGACCTGAGCCGAAACCAAGAGTTGGACGCTTAACCAACTGAGCCACCCAGGTGCCCCTGGGTAGGTTCTTTCGAAATGTATCAGAAGATTTTTTTCTTGTCTGGGCCTTTTGTTGTAACACCCATTTCTGACTACCTCTGATTTGAGACATTTTATGAAATCAGTCTTCATTTTTTTTTACTCTGTAAAATGATACTCATATCAAATGCACCATGATTTCACTGTGATAATTGGGTTTACCTTTTGATGGGAATTTTTATGTATGTCAATAGCTGATGATACTTTATAAGAATGTATTTTAATCTGATAAAACATTTAATACGTCTTTTGAAAT
Organism: Herpailurus yagouaroundi; assembly: GCF_014898765.1. Taxonomy (NCBI): domain Eukaryota; kingdom Metazoa; phylum Chordata; class Mammalia; order Carnivora; family Felidae; genus Herpailurus; species Herpailurus yagouaroundi. Next base: position 8,913,055 of record NW_024412428.1, on the reverse strand, counting down.
TTCAGGGCGTATTGATGGTTGGACCCCCCGGCACTGGGAAGACTATGCTAGCTAAAGCTGTTGCCACCGAATGTGGCACAACATTCTTCAATGTTTCCTCTTCTACATTGACATCTAAATATAGAGGTGAATCTGAGAAGTTAGTCCGTCTCTTGTTTGAAATGGTGAGTGATGATTTATATATTCAGATTTCAAAGTACTGTTTGTGTAGGCAAATGATATCCCTATAAATCTAGATCCATTCACCTGGGGATCTGTTTTTAAAAGGGCAAATGGACTTATAGTTGAACAGTTCTTGACCCATGAGGAAGATATGGGGTAGTGGGTTTTGTGGAGTAGTTCATGTGTGTTTTCCTCTCTGACATAAGAGAAGGCCCTTCAGCATCCTTTCCAGTGAGGGTTGAAGACACTTTGGAATTGTGTATGTTTGATATTTCTGTATTTCTAATGAGCTGGTTGAACAGAGTATTTTGTAATGTATATTTTAAAAATCAAATTGATCTATCATTGACGTTTGTTCCTTTTTCATAAGGGATTTGTGGTAGTTATTTAAGAAAGTATGTATGTTTGAGGATGGTGATTGGTAATTTGTCTTTAAAAAGATTTGTATTTTGGAAATTTTCAAATACAGAAAGTATAAATAATAGTATTATGAATCCCCATGTATGTCAGCTACCTTCACCAACCAAAAAGCTTTTATTTTTAGAAATTTCCTTTATGTGATATAAATGATTTGATCCCTGTTGGTAACCACATGGTGACATTAAAGCAGTGCAAAATTTCTGCTCTTTTTGTTTTTACCATTTCCTTAGGAGGAGGAAATGGCATAAAAAAAATCAGATTATTTTATGAGCTCATTAAATGGTTTCTTTAAAATATTTTTCACAAAGGCTAGATTTTATGCACCCACCACAATCTTCATTGATGAGATAGATTCCATCTGCAGTCGAAGAGGAACCTCTGATGAACACGAGGCAAGTCGCAGAGTCAAGTCTGAACTACTCATTCAGATGGATGGTAATTGATATTTAATTACTGTCACCCAACCATTATATTTCCTTTCTGAATTTTGTGGAGATTCATATTGTGGAAATTGTCAGGGAAGGGACTAGAAGGCAGCCCGAATTTATTTGTGATCATTTGTTCATCCCCCCCATTTGTTCGTGCACTCAGGAAAAGCACTTCTTGCATACCTGTCAGGAATCACGTACCATTTCAGGTTCTGAAGTTACAAAGAAAAGGAACGTCATGGTCTGCAAGGACTTAACTATTAAGAGCAGAGGTTCCGGAGATGTGGTCCGGGGCCCCAGGACCCCTTTAAGACCCTTTGAAAAGGTCTGCAAAGGCTAAACTATTTTCATGATAATATCAAGACGTTATTTGCTCTTTCTGATTCTCATTCTCTCCCCGAGAATACAGTGTAGTTTTTCAGAGACTACAAGACATTTCAGATGTCATAATAGGTGGAAAGCAGAAGCAGATATGAGAGTCCAGCTGTTCTCTGTTGAGTCAGACATTAAAGAGATTTACAAAAATGTAAGAAAATACCACTCTTCTTACTGGTTTCTTTTTGGTTTTGAAAATCATAGTTATTTTTCATAAAATGGTATTTACATTAACAAATAATAGATTCATTATTATATTAAAATGAATTAATATTTTTAAAAATTCTCCATTTTAATTTCTCATGCTAAATATTGATAGTTAATATTCCACACAGACAAAAGCTCTTTGGAGCTCAATAATTTTTAAGAGTGTAAAAGGAGCCTGAGGGGCGCCTGGGTGGCGCAGTTGGTTAAATGTCTGACTCTCGATTTCAGCTCAGGTCGTGATCTCATGGTTCATGGGTTCGAGCCCTGCGTCGGGCAGGCTCTGTGCTGACAGCTCGGAGCCTGCTTGGGATTCTCTCTCTCTCCCTCTCTCTCTCTCTCTCTCTCTCTCTGTCTCAAAATAAATAAATAAACTTAAAAAAAATAAAAGGAGCATGAAACCAGATAGTAGAACCACTGGTCTAGTTGGGAAGCAGGCAACTTAACAATACATTATAAGTTGTGTGGTAGAACTGACCTCTGGGTGTAGTGAAAACACAGTAGGAAAGGTGCCACCCAGACTAAGGGAATCATGGAAGGGAATAGCTGAGTTGGGCTTTGAAGCTTTGGCAGAAGTTTTTCAGACAAAGGAATGTCATTGAAGGAAGAGAGTGATGGGCCAGAGCCTTCTTTTAGAGGTTTATTATTCTGGTAGTTGTGTGGTATATGTAAAATGTGTTAATATCCAGAATGTGCTGTTTCAAAACAAATAAGGTTATACACCAGCTATAGATACTTACTGAATACTTGTAGTGTGTGTTCTATATGGTGCCAGGCACTGTAAGATACATAAAACAATGTAGTACAAGTCCTCCCCTCAAAACGTTTATTATTTTAATTTCTGCTGAAGTATGAAAGAAAAGAGTGAGTATGTTATATTTTTGGGGAGGGATCTAGAGGAAACCTATTAGATGTTTTAAAAATATCACTGAATATAAATTTAGCTGAATTTCGTCGAGGGGTATTTGTGACTACACTTCTGTTGCTTATTAGTTGGATAGCTTGATTACTTTTTCTTTCTTTTTTTTTTTTCTTTGAGAGAGAGAGAGAGAGAGAAAGAGAGAGTGAGAGAAAGAGAGAGAAAGAGAGAAAGGGCACAAATGAGTGAAGGGCAGAGAGAAAATCCCAGGAGGGGCAGATAGAAAGATAGAGGGAGAAGAAGAGAGAGAGAAGCGGGGCTACCCAAGCAGGTCTTGAGCTCACCCAGTGTGGGGCTCGAACTCACAAACTATGAGATCATAACCTGAGTCAAAGTCAGATACTTAACAACTAAGCCACACAGGCAGCCTGGAGAGCTTGATTCTTTGTGGCAATGGTTGAATCAGGAGTTTAGTAATAATTTATTAAGAAAATACCGTATTGAACTGGGTTGCTTTAAATTCACTACTTTGTGGGGCGCCTGGGTGGCTCATTCGGTTAAACGTCTGACTTCGGCTCAGGTCACGATCTCATGGTTCGTGGGTTGGAGCCCTGCATTGGACTTTGTGCTGACAGCTCGGAGCCGGGAGCCTGCTTCAGATTCTGTGTCTCCCTCTCCCTCTGCCCCTCCCCACTCACGTGTCTCTCTCTCTCTCTCTCTCAAAAAGAAATAAACATTAAAAAAAATTAAAAAAAAATAAATTCTCTACTTTGTTATGCCAGGCTACAACTAGAAACTCTTATCAATAAACTTTGTGGAGTTTTTGATGTGTTTTTTTTTTTCACTGAACATTTTCCAGAGTTGCCATTGTGTAATCTGAAGCTTCTTATTCTAAAATTTTAATTCTGAAAAAGTAGACTCAATGTGCATATATTTTGTTTGGTATGAAAAGAAATGCTATTTTCAGTAGTGACTGATTATTAGGTTTATTCTCAAATTTTTTGTTGATTTTTAAATTTTTTTTTCCAACGTTTTTTATTTTATTTTTGGGACAGAGAGAGACAGAGCATGAACGGGGGAGGGGCAGAGAGAGAGGGAGACACAGAATCGGAAGCAAACTCCAGGCTCCGAGCCATCAGCCCAGAGCCTGACGCGGGGCTCGAACTCACGGACCGCGAGATCGTGACCTGGCTGAAGTCGGACGCTTAACCGACTGCGCCACCCAGGCGCCCCTCAAATTTTTTGTTGATTTTTAACAAGTCACTTAGAAGTTTGAAGGATAAAATTGTTGCAGTATATAACCTGCAACAAATGTTATGATTGCATGCTAGTACATTAGTAGATGTGAACCTTTTTATTCTTGAGAAAATAAATTAGACTGACAACTAAAATAAAAATTTTTTTGAGGAACTTCATGATTTAAAAAAATAAGGAAGAAAACAGCATAATCTCCCATGCCTTTTCTTTTCAGAGCAAATTAAATCTATATTCATTTTCTTTTTTTTTTTTTTTAATTTTTTTTTCAACGTTTTTATTTATTTATGGGACAGACAGAGACAGAGCATGAACGGGGAAGGGGCAGAGAGAGAGGGAGACACAGAATCGGAAACAGGCTCCAGGCTCTGAGCCATCAGCCCAGAGACCGATGCGGGGCTCGAACTCCCGGACCGTGAGATCGTGACCTGAGCCAAAGTCGGACGCTCAACCGACTGCGCCACCCAGGCGCCCCTATATTCATTTTCTTACAGAAAAAAAATATTTTTCTTATTGGATTAGATGATGTAAATCGTTACCTCCTTGTTTTGTAGTTATCTGTTGATGTGTCTGGTTCTGCCACCATACAGAGGTCAGAAGGACTGCATTATTTTCGTCATTGAGCCTATGACGAAGCCTGTGGCTGATGCTTAGAGATGTGAGTTGAATGAAAGAATAAGGAACAGTAAGAAAAACTCCTTCTTTTGCCCTTACCATTTATAGGAGTTGGAGGAGCTTTAGAGAATGATGATCCTTCCAAAATGGTTATGGTATTGGCTGCTACTAATTTCCCATGGGACATTGATGAAGCTTTGAGAAGGAGATTAGAAAAAAGGATATATATACCTCTCCCAACAGGTATGATGCCTTCCTTTTACTATATATATATATATTTTTTTTTAAAGTTTTTTTTTTTCAACGTTTATTTATTTTTGGGACAGAGAGAGACAGAGCATGAACGGGGGAGGGGCAGAGAGAGAGGGAGACTCAGAATCGGAAACAGGCTCCAGGCTCTGAGCCATCAGCCCAGAGCCTGACGCGGGCTCGAACTCACGGACCGCGAGATCGTGACCTGGCTGAAGTCGGACGCTTAACCGACTGCGCCACCCAGGCGCCCCTATATATATATTTTTTATTTTACTTCCTGTTACCTTTTTCCATTTACGTAAGAATTTAGTCCATTGACATTCTACTTAAAGGTTGTAGTATCACAAAACTAATTGGTCTTAAGTGGAAAGAGATGCCACAGTAGTTCTCTGTTGAGCTCCTTACATTTCAGAGCAGTATTCGTGTTAATAAATTTGATAGGATATCTAAATTTTTACTTTTTTTTTTTTGAATGTTAATTTTTGCGAGAGAGAGTTTGCACGCACATGCAAGGGGGGGCAGAGGGGGAGAGATAGAGGGGGACAGAGGATCTGAAGTGGACTCCGAGCTGGTAATAGAGAGCCCAGTGTGGGGCTCAAACTCACTAACTGTGAGATCAGGACCTGAGCCGGAGTTGGACGCTTAATCAGCCGAGCCACCCAGGCACCCCTGAATTTTTACTTTTACAGTCCTCATTAAATCTTAAGTGATTAAAAATAAAGTTCTCTTGGGATTTGCTTCAAAATATGCTGCTCCGAAAAATATAATTTCATCCTATTGAAGACTGTTGAAATTTTCATAAGTGAATTTTTTTCTTTTTATATTGAAATAAAATTTACATAAAATTGAGATAAAATTTAAATCTTAAGTGTGTATTCTGGTGAGTTTTGACAAATGAATATTCCCGTTTAATCGGTACCCTACTGAAGATGTAGGATATTTCTGCACCCAGGAAGTTTCTATGTGCCCCCTACCAGTTAATTCAAACCCTTAATTGGCATTACCTTTCCTGGTTTTTGTCACCATGGATGAATTTTACCTATTATTAAACTTCACATGAATGGAATCCTAATATGTGTGTACTCTTGTGTGTCTGTTACTTTCAGGCACCATAATGTTTTGAGATTCATCCACATGGTTACGTGTATTGGTATATTCCTGATATGATTATGCCACAATTTATGTATTCCTTTTTTGGTTGAACATTTGACTTATGTCTAGTTTAGAGCTATTAGGAACGAAGGTGTAAATAATTCTTGTGCAAATCTTTTTGGGGATGAGTGTTTTGGATTCTGTTGGGTACTATAGCTAAGAATAGAACAGGTGGGTCCTAGGGTAGATATGTATATGTTTAACTTTATAATACTCAAACTTTTCCCAAGTGGTTGTACCATTTTACTCTTTCACCATCAACCAACGAGAATTCCAGTATTTCCACATCCTTGCCAACATTTGGTATGGTCAGTATTTTAATTTTAGTCCTCCTAACAAGTCTGAAATACTCGAATTATGGTTTTAATTTGTGTTTCTCTAATGACTCATAATGTAGAGTGCCTTTTCATGGGCCTGTTGGTCATTGGTATATCTTTTGTGCAGTGTCTTTTCAAGTCCTTTGCTCAGTTTTTAATTGGTTTATTTGTTGTTCTATTAATGCTGTGTAGTTCTTTATCAGATATATACATCATGAACATTTTCTTCCAGTGTGGTTTGCCTTTCAATTTTCTTTGTGGTGTCTATTGATAAGGAAAGTTTTAATTAGTTATTTAAGTTTATTTATTTTGAGAGAGAGAGAGAGGAGAGAGAGAGCACGATCAGGGGAGGGGCAGAGACAGGGAGAGAGAGAGAATCCCAAGCAGGCTCTGCACCATTAGCTCTGAGCCCAGTGCGGGGCTCAAACTCACAAACTGTGAGATCATGACCTGAGCAGAAACCAAGAGTCAGATGCTTAACTGACTGAGCCACCCAGGCACCCCTATTTGTTTATTTTGAGAGAGAGAGAGAGAATGAGCAGGGCAGGGGCAGAGAGAGAGAAAGGGAGAGAGAGGATCCCAAGCAGTCTCTGCACTATCAGCGCAGAGCCCAATGCGGAGCTTGAACCCATGAACCGTGAGATCATGACCTGAGCTAAAACAAAGAGCTGGGCACTTCATTGAATGAGCCACCCAGGTACCCCGGAAAAGCTTTAATTTTGATGGTCTTCTTGTTAAGCTTTTCCTTTACAGATAGCACTTTTTTGTGTCTTAAGAAATCTTTGTTTGCTCCAAGGGGCAAGGTTTTCTCCTATTTTTCTTTTAGAAACTATAGTTAAATCTGTGGTCCATCTTGAAGTAATTTCGTGTGTATAGTATCGCTTAGAGGTTGAGTTTCATTTTTTTCAAATATATATCGAGTTGTTCCAAGCACCATTTGTTGAAAGGAGTTTTCTTTTTACATTTAGTTAGTTTGGCATCTTTGTTGACAATTATTTTTCTGTGTATTTGTGGGTCTATTTCTCAGTTCTCTGTTCTATTCCATTGACTTACATAAGTATAAGGCTGTCTAATTAGGTTATCTGATTTTTCTTAAGTTTTGATACCTTGTCTTGAAAAGAATTTGTCCATTTCTTCTAATTTGCCAAATTTATTGGGATTTGACCTAATACAAATGTGCAAGCTGACTAAAGGGTTTATGTGAGGCTGTTGATTTCACGTCTGGTTCTGGACCCTGAAGTCAGTAGCGAGAGCAGTCAGGAAGACAAGATGAAGTGGTGGAAAGAAAGACAAATTATAACCTCTGGGGATGAGCTGGGACCCCACGAGGACATACTGGAACCCATGCTGGGCTCTCATTGCCTCTAAGACTTCCAACTTTGATGACTGGGATGTCCTATTGAAGAAGCTGGCACTGTTTGTAACAGTATTAAATATACACCTGGCTAAGGAGTCAAAAAAGCTGAAGGAAGAAATCTGCCCTAGCAGGGCAGAGCCAGAAGATAAGTGACAGTATGCTTGAGCTGCAAATGCACTTCATATTCTGAACCAATTTTCTGAGTTGATTCATTTCTGCCTTTTAAATTTCACCCATAATGACTTATGTGGTGCACACTGAATCAGAACTATTCAGTGAGGAGAATCCTAGGAAATGAAATGACAGCTTTGCTTAAGTTGACATAATACTAATCTGTACACCTAATTTTCCTTTTATTGTCTATAGGGTCTATAGTAATGGCTCAGTTTTCATTCCTCAAATGGGTCATTTGTGTTTTATCTCTATTGTTCTTGATCATCTTGCTGTAGAGATTTATCAATGTTATTAATCTTTTACAAACTCAATATTTTGCTTTGCAATTTTTCTGTTTCCTATGTCATTGATTTTTTCTCTTATTTTTATCATTTCTCCATTGTACTTTGAGTTTAATTTTCTCTTTCCAAAGTTAGAAATTTATGCTATTGATTTTAAACCTTTCTTCTTTTTTTAGTATAAATATTTACAGCTATAAATTTCTCTTTGTGCACCACTTTGGCCTTATCCCACAGATTTTGCTGTAGCATATTTTCTTTATTCAGTTAGAAATATTTTCTAATTTTCCTTTTTGTTTTTGTTTTTGTTTCTTTGACTCTTGGGTTATTTAGAAGTTTGTGGTTTACTGTCCAAATATGTGAGGATTCTCTAGATGTCTTCTTGTTGATTTTTAATTCAATTCCATTATAGTCAAGAACTACTCTGTAGAATGTCAATTTTTAAATTGTATTGAATTTACTTTATAATTCAACATATAGTCTTTCTTGGTGACATGTTTTAGTTGCGATTAAATAGAATGTTGTTCTGTGTTTGTTGATTACAATATTCTGTAATTGTTGGTCAGATCAAGTTAGTGTGATAGTATTGTTCAAATCTTCTAGATTCTTACTGACGTTTTTACTCTAGTTTTTTTTATCAATTACTGAGAATGGGTTGTGAAACTTTTCAAATATGATTGTGAATTTGTTTATAACTGTTTGCCTTAATTCTCTCAATTTTTGCTTTATGCATTTTGAAGTTCTCTCATTAGGTACATAGATAGTTATCATTGTTATACCTTCTTTGTCTTTCTACCGTTATAAAACATCTCTATCTCTGGTTACATACTCTTTGGCTTGATGTTAACTTTTTTTTTTAATGTTTATTAAAGAGAGTGAGAAAGAGAGTAAGCAAGGGAGGGGCAGAGAGAGAAAGGGAGACGGGATTTGAAGTGGGTTCTATGCTGACAACAGAGAACCCGATGCAGGGTTTGAACTCACCAACCGTGAGATTATGACCTGAATCAAGTTGGAGGCTTAACCAACTGAGCCCCCCAGACACCCCAGCTTGATGTTTACTTTGATATTAATACAGCCTCACCATCTTTCTTCTGCGTACTGTTTGTATGATATATCTGCTTTCTTCTTTAATTTTCACCCTGTCCTTATTTTTACAGTGCAGTTCTTGTAGACAGCATATAGTTGGGTCTTGCTATTTATCTAGTTTGTCTCTGTTTTTTAATTGGAGTATTTAGTCCATTTAAGTATAATGTAATTATTGATATGGTTATGTTTAAATGTGCCATTTTGTTTGTTTCTCTGTACCTCTTTTCCTAATTTCTTTTGATAATTGATTTTTTTATACACTTTAATTCCTTTATTGGATTTTTTTACCTGTACCTATTTTTTTAGCAGTTAATCTAGGGATTATAATATGTACCTGTAACTTCTCATAGTCAATTTAAAGCTAATACTGTACCACTTCATGTAAAATATAATAACTGTTTGCCTCCCTCTGCCGTTGTGCTGTTTTGTCATGTATTTTACACCTACATTCATTGTAGATCCCACAATGTAATGAGATTTAAATTGTCAGTTTAAACTTAAGAGGAGCACAAAAAAGTAGTGTTTTTCATTTACCTACATATTTAACACCCCCGCTGCTCTGCTTTTCCTTTTTAAGGTCCAGATTTTCATCTGGGTCTATCTCCCATTTGTCTGGAAAACTTTCTGTAACATTTCTTCTGGTTTAAGGTCTGCCAGCATCAAGTTCAGTTTTTGTTATCTGAAATGTCTTTATTTCACCCTTATTTCTGAAGGATATTCTTAATCGATAAATAATTCTGGGTTGGGAAGTTTTTTTGTTTTGTTTTTTCTTTCATTACTTATGAGGATATCATTTTGTCATCTTCTGGCCTCCACTGCTTTTTTGCTGTGAGGTTAACTTTCATTCATCTCATTGTATATATAATGTGTTTTTCCCTCCTGGCTATTGTTTTTCAAAATCAGCTTTATCAAAGAATGATTTATATGTAATAAACTTTATCCACTTACAATGTGATGATGTTGACAGTTGTATACAGCGTGAAACCACACCCCATCAGGGTACAGAACATATCTTTCATTATGATAGGATTTCTTGTGCGCCTTTGTCTGTTCTTCTTTCTTCCCAACACCTTCTACCTCAGGCAACCACTGATCTGATCTTTGCCATTATAATTTTGAATTTCATAAGTAGGATCATACAGTATGAATTATTTTGGACTGTCTTCTTCAGCATAATTGTTTTGGGATTTATCAATGTTATTTTTTTACTGGTGAGTAGTATTTCCTTTTATGGCCATATGACAGATTATTTATCCGTTCTCTTATTGATGGATATTGCGTGGTTTCTGTTTTGAGACTGTTGTAAATAAAGCTGCTGTCAACATTCATGTTCGATTCTTTGTGTGGACATGTTTTCATTTCTTTTGGATAAATACCTACCAGTGAAATAACTGGGTCATGTGGTACTATATGTTTAACTATAGAAAACGGGTTGGATTTTCTTAAGTGGTTGTCCTCTGGTTGTTTTTAAGAGATTATGTTTATCTTTTTGTTTTCAGCAGTTTTACTATGATGTACCTCTGTGGAGTTTCCCTTTTATTTATCCTATATGTATGTTGGACTTTGATATTGTTTCATAGGTCACTGGGACTCTCTTACATTTTTTTTCAGTCTTATTCAGATGGATAATTTCTGTTCATTTATATTCATGATCATTGACACTTTCTTCTGCCATTGCCTAATCTGCCTTCAATCTTGTCCAGTGAATTTTTCATTTCAGATATATTTTGTAAATCTAGCATTTCCATTTGGTTATTTTTTATAGTCTCCATTATTTTGCTGGGATTCCTCATCTCTTCATCCATTTTGTCCATCTTTTCCTTTAATTCTTTGAGATTTTCCTTTCAAAAGGTGGAACTTCCTTCCCTCCCTTTGAAAATGGATTGGATTTAGTGATTTGTTTCTAAGGAATAGAATATGGCAGAATGATGCTATCTATATATGACTTCCAAGGCCAGATCATAAAAAGGACAGTTTCTGCCTGGCTCTCCCTCTTTCAGATCATATGCTTTTGGGGAGGCCAGCTGCCACACCATGAGTTCAAAGAGCCTGTGGAGAAGCCCATGTGAGAAGGAACTAACATGTCCCACCAAGAGCCAACACCAGCTTTTCTGTTATGTGAGTTAGCTGCCTTTGGATGACTGTAGGCCTGGCCTGTACCTTGACTGAAATTTCATGAGAGGCCCTGTATTAGTCAGGGTCTCTAGAGAAACAGAACCAATAGAACATGTGTATAAAGAGACAGATTTATTTTAATGAACTAGCTCATGGAATTACAGAGACTGTCAAGTTTAAAATCTTCAGGGTAGGCTGGCAGGCTGGAGACTCAGGGTAGAGTTGATGTCACAATTAAAGTCTGAAGGCCCTTTCTGGGCACATTTCCCTCTTGCTCTGGGCAGGTCTGGCTTTTGTTCTGTTCAGGCCTTCAACTGATTAGATGTGGCCCATCTGCATTATGGAGGGCAGTCTGCTTGACCGAATCCACTGATTTAAATACTAACGTCATACAAAAACATCTTTACAGGAACATCTAGAATAACGTTTGACAAAATATCTGACACAGTGGCCCAGCCAAGTTCACATAAAATTAGCCATCATAGGCCCTAAGCCAGAGCTTTCTAGCTAAGCTTCTCCCAAATTCCTGATGCACAGAACCTATGAAGGTAATAAATTGTTATTTTAGGCCACCATGCTTTAGTGTAACTTTTTTTTTCAGAAATAGATAATTGGGGGACACCTAGTGGCTCAGTCGGTTGAGCTTCCAACTCTGGCTCAGGTCATGATCTCTCAGTTCATGAGTTCAAGCCCCGCGTTGGGCTCTGTGCTGGCAGCTCGGAGGCTGGAGCCCGCTTCCGATTCTGTGTCTCCCTCTCTCTCTGCCCCTCCTCCACTCGTACTCTGTGTGTGTGTCTCTCTCTCAAAAAATAAACATTAAAAAATATTGTAAAAATAAGGAAATAGATCATTGATATACTGCTTTATAGTTTTTGTCAGTTAATTCTTATATGTGGAACACAGTTTGTATTGGCTGCTTTTAAATTTTCTTGACCGTGGGTCACCTTTTCTGTTTCTTCACATGCTCAGTAATTTTTATTGTATATTTTACACTGTGGAGAGTCTGGATCGTGTTGTTTTTCTTTGAAGGGTACTGAATTTTATTCCAGCAGGCACTCAAATTTTTGGCAGAACTTAAGAAAAAGCCAACTTACAGTTACTTGCTGTCTCTTGGCTAATGCATGAAAAAAGTTGCCTCTTCTCTTTTGTTTTATATTTGCTTACCATAAAAAGACAAGTCTGGTACCAGTTTCTGCCTGATGATCAGAAGTGGAAGCCTCACCTATGACTTTTGGAACTTAATTTTTATAACATCTTCCTTACTCACTTTTGTGACTAGATCTCCAAGCTCTATGGTGTAATTAATTGGCTCACGGATTCCATCTCGCATTGTCTTTCCTGCCTGGTACTATGTATATACCATTAATTCTATTAATCTTGTTACTTAAAAAGAAAAATGTTCTTTTTCTTAAAACATGCTTAAATTACTAGTTGAATTTACAATAATAAGAAACTTATTTAAAGCACTAATGGAAGTGGTTCAATTTAGAACCTGGAAGCTGGAATATTACACCTCCCAGAATCAGCTCCTTAGTGCCTGGCTCGCTCTCATGTTAGCCGCATGAAATTTTGAAATTTGAGTGGTTTGTTACAGTTTCTGATTTACTGTTTCTTTACTTTCTCTTTGTTCCTCTTTTTACTCTTCCTTGTTTTCTCTAACAAATCTGTCTATGCTATCTAGTGTATTTGTATGAAATGAGTTTCAATTTTACTACTGTATACAATGATTATAAATAAGAAATTAATGCTAATGGGGGAAAATAAAAGTTTTACTACTTGAACTGATACCATTTAAACTTTTGTACTTTGAACTTTAATTTACCATGATAGGGAGGAAAAAATGTAACTAGAAAAATAGTTGATGGTAGCAATTTTATAAACTGCTAAGGAGAACTCAGGTGTTGGGGAGAAACACATACTTTATGATACAAAGGTAGGAACTTAGCTTCCCTTGAAATATTGGAGAAGAAAATAGATTTGGCTGACTGAAGGGTTTTCTTCCAAACTTGTTTTCCCTTATGAAACGTTACATCCATTATAGGTAATCACTTTTGAGTGCTTCTGTCTGCTCATTACTAGTCTGAAGGTCTGTACCCGTGACCACAGAACTTGAGAAATCGCTTTCTCCTAAAGTGCATCCAAACAGATCATCGTAATTAGAACTCCATTCTTTTTCTTTCATCTGTAGTAATGTAGTAGGTGTTTATGTAGCTCTTTGCTATTAGAAAGACATTTATTGGGTTCTGTGGGCATATAAAGATAAGTAATGGACAGGCCTCATCCTTAGAGAACTCACTTTGTAGTTGGAAAGTAGGCATACACTTAACCTAACTGCAGCGAAAACAGTGTAACGTGTGGTGCCATTGTTCTCCATGGTACTTTAACTTTCCTTTTTAAAGTTTTTGTTTAAATTCCAGTTGGTTAATATAGAGCGTAATATTAGTTTCAGGTGTACAATACGGTGATTCATCACTTCCATACAACATCCGGTGCTCATCACAAGTGCCCTCCTTAATCCCCATCACCTATTTAACCCATCCCCCACTCTGGTCCATGGTACTTCGGAGTGGAGAGTGAGGACTGATAAATTCTGACCGAGGTGCTTTGGGGAGACTTCATGGAGGAAGTTGCATTTTCACTCATTTCCAAAGAGAAAAACAGAAAAAAAAAAAAAAAAAAAAAAGAGAGAGAGAGAGAGAGAGAGAGAGAAACAGAAACAAAGGTGTGGTTGCTTGAAAACGAATAGATAGATAGCTCTTGTGGCTGAAGCATCTGGTAGGATAGAAAGGTCTGGAATAGACAAAACAGCAACATGTGGAAAGATCTGAAAGAATGATGTAGCAATCTAGGGTAAAATTAACGGGAAGAAGAGATTATATGAAAGTAAAAAGAAGTTGGAGGACATTTTATGAACACAAGCAACCTATGAAAGTAAATTTTTAGTTGGAAAAGGCGAAAAGTAAAACAATGAGGCTAGATGATACCAAAGCCACCCGGAGGCCCCGGCTGGAGCTGTCTTGCTGGAGCACTTTCATGTTGTCTCTGGTCATTCCATTGGCCCAGGCTGCTTCGGGCGCGGTGGCTTCAAGACAGTCCGATTTCATACGTGGTGGCCGTGGCTCCAGACGTTCCGCTAGGGGCGTCGCTTTTTATAACCTAGCCTCACCGGTCATATAGTGTCCCTTCCCCTGTACCCTGGGTTGAAGCATTTACAAGCCCGCCCATTTTCACGAGGTGGGAATTAGACTACCTCTGGGTGGGAGAGCGTCAAGACCGCACCGCAAAAGCGTGTGTGGGATGAGAGAGACTCTCGCAGCCATCCTGGGAAGTACGACCTGCCATAGTTAACAAAAAGCAAAACGGCTTGCCCGGGGGGGAGCTTGGCCTTACATAAGTCTCTCCCTTCACTTTATGCATCTAAGTTATGGCAGCAACCGCCTGATCAGCTTAATGAACTCCCTTTTTCAGCCCCTTTCACTTAATTATATTTTGCTTTTAGAATAACCTCCCTAAATCATTAAAGCATCATAGAGTCTCTTAGAGCTGAGTCTAATTTTCCATCACATCAGGGTCAGAGTTCTTTGTTTAGTTGTGCGTGCATGTGTGTGTGTGTGTGTGTGTGTTTACCATAAGTTCTTATCTGTCTTATTTATACCTGTCTTATTTATATTTATTTATTTATTTATTATTTATTTATTTATTTATTATCTTATTTATATCTTATTTATTTATTTATTATTTATTTATTATCTTATTTATATCTGTCTACTTGTGTTTCTCAGTCCTCTTTTGTACTTTTCTACTTACCATCCTCCCTCCCCGCCTCTGGTAAATATATGTGCTTCTTTCTACTTCCATGTCATTATTTGTGGTACTCCCATTTCCAGATTTTCTCCCTTTTCCACTCTATTTAAATTTTATTGGGGCACCTGGCTGGCTCAGTCAGTAGAGCATACGACTCTTGATCTCAGGGTTGTACGTTCGAGCCCCACATTGGCTGTAGAGATTACTTAAATAAAACTTAAAAAAAATATATTGGTTTTTCAAAGTTGGCATTAAAGCATACTCATTCTGTGAAGGCTTCTTTTGGCCTGGCCTGTCTCCCTTGTGTAGACTTCACTTCCCTGGGTTATCTGTCTCCCAGATGTTCCTTAATAGAAGGGATCTAGGTTTTCTCTGTCTCCCTCTAATCTTGTTTGTCGATTGACTGATGGTGGTGGTGGGTGGGTGCGGGGGCAATGAACAATTTTTTGAGTGCTGACTGTGGGCCAGGCTTTACATCTATTAACCCATTTACCCCTCACAACAGTCTTATGTGGTAGATTCTGTTCTTATCTTTATTTGACATGTGAGGAAACTGAGGCACCGAGAGGTTAAGTATCCTACCCAGTGAGGCAGAGCAGGGCAGTGAACCCAGGCGGTCTGGCCCCAGAGTGTGCCCTCGTGTTCTTCTGCACTGGACCTCCAAGTGTGCTCAGGGAAGTTGTTATCACAAGAAGTGTATGATTGTTTTAACAATGTTTATTTAAATTTAGAATGTATATTAACTTGGTTATGTAGTGTTGGTGGTTCTTGACTATTAGCCTATTAATTGCTTGTTAAATCCTTTCAAAAGGTTATTAAATATCATTCATACAGTTTTATAGAGCTGATAAATCCTACTTGGAACCTTCTAACAAACCAGTGATACAAGCAGAATTAGAAGTCACTTTCCCCAAATTATAGTTACGAGGGAAAAGGATGCTTCCAACTAGGGCTTCAGTACTGGCTTATACTCCAGAGTTCATTTAAGGTGACTGTCTGGAACTTTCTTTCTATAGGATAATACAGTATATTAAACTTGGCACTTGAGTTCTTTTTTTTTTATTTTTATTTTTTTAATTTTTTTTTCAACGTTTATTTATTTTTGGGACAGAGAGAGACAGAGCATGAACGGGCGAGGGGCAGAGAGAGAGGGAGACACAGAATCGGAAACAGGCTCCAGGCTCTGAGCCATCAGCCCAGAGCCCGACGCGGGGCTCGAACTCACGGACCGTGAGATCGTGACCTGGTTGAAGTCGGACGCTTAACCGACTGCGCCACCCAGGCGCCCCGGCACTTGAGTTCTTAGGGCAGGCTGCAGTTAAACATTCTGATTTCCAAATACAATGAATTCTAGTATCAGGACCAAAAGAGCAAAGTGATCTTTGTTCACTAACATTCACACTAACACGTTGTGTGTGGAGCACTGTGAAGTCACACTTACGTTAAGTTTGGAGTTCTTACGGAGGCATCGGGAGCACCGCCACTTTGTGTAGCAGCAGACCTGGGAGCTTCCTGCCCCTCCCTCTTTTTCCCCACCCCCCTCTGGCTGACCACCTGAGTACAGGACTTCTTTGGCCCCATACCTCAAGTGATGGGCCTGCTGGCTGGGGATGGACAAGGATAAGGAGACTCCTTACTTCCAAATTAAGGAATTCTGGAGGTAAAGATTGCCTAGTCACACTCTTTTTTTCTGGCAATCCCAGATAATGTGTGCTTGGTTCTCTTTCCACTGTGGCTGCTCTTTGCGTTGCTTTGCTCTTGTCTTACTTTGTGTGAGTGAGAAATAGAACTCACAATGGAAGCGTATTAAAATTTAGTTCAATCTGTCCAATAATTGGCAAACAGGCAGATAACTACCTCTGTAGCTCAAGAAATGGCACGTTATCAGACTTCAGAAGCCCCCAGTATGTTCTTTCCCTAGCACAGCTCCCTTCTTGACCCCTACTGGTAATCACTGTTATTCCTTTTATGGAAATACTTTGTTTTTTTCCCTTATAATTTTCTCACCTAATAATATATCCCCAAAGTTTAACCTTTTTTTTTTTTTAAACTTAAATGGAATCACACTGATTGTCTTCCTCTGTAGTTTGCTTCTTTTGCTCCAGTACATTTTTAAGATTCATCCATATTACGATTTCTAGATGCTGTTCATTTTTGTTGCTTATAGCATTCCATTGTATCAGTCAGCAAGGTATGCTACAACAAAGTACCACGGACTGGGTGGCTTAAACAGAAACTTATTTTCTCAGGCTACAAGTCCAAGGTCAAGCAAGGTGTTATTTCATTCTGGAGCCTCTTTCCTTGGCCTGTAGGTGGCCATTTTCTTCCAGTGTCTTCAGGTGGTCTTCCTCCGTGTGTGCACGTGCGTGTGTGTGTGTTGTGTCCTAATTTCCTCTTCTTATAAAGATACCAGTCAGACTGGATTAGGGCCCACCCATATGACCTCGTTTTTACTTTAATTACCTCTTTAAAGGCCCTATCTCCAAATACAGTCACATTCTGAAGTATTGAAGGTCAGGGCTTCAACATAATACTTTAGTAGGAGGGACACAATTCGGCCTGTGATATCCATTGTGTGATTGTACCACGATTATCCGTCATATTATTTGGTGGACATTTTGGTTCTTTCCAGTTTTAGGCAATTATGAACAGTGCTGCTATGGATATTTTTATACTTGTATCATGGTGAAAACGTCTAAGCTTCCTTAGGTTAAGATGCCGCATTCCATCCTTGCAGCGAATTGCGGGTCAGGCTACATGGCTGGAACAATAGTCGATAAATCCTATCTGTCTTCCCAAGTGGTTGTTGCACTTTAGACTTCTACCCGCAAGGTGTGAGAGTTCCTATTGCTTCCCATTTTCCCAAAACCTAGTGTTTTCCAAAACCTCAGCCTTTTTCATTTATACCAGCCTCTTGGTGTGCAGTGCTATCTCACTGTGGTTTAATTTTTATTCTCTTCATTATTAAATACAGTAAAGCCTTGGTTTATGGGCATAATTCGTTCCGGAAACCTGCTTGTAATCCAAAGCACTTGTATATCAAAGCGAATTTCCAGAACCATTGGCTCAGTTGTGATCCTGTGACATTTGGTGTCACGTACTGCTCGTTTTGCAAGACGTCGCTCGTTTATCAAGTCCAAATTTATTAGAAATGTTTGCTCGTCTTGTGGAACGCTCGCAGAACAAGTTACTTACATTCCAAGGTTTTACTGTAATTTGAATATATTTTCCTTTATTTATTAGCCACTTGGATTTTGTTGTTACATATCTGTTCAAGTCTTTTGCCCATTTTTCTTAATTAGGTGGTCTGATCTTTTTTTAGTTTTTGTAGGAGTTCTTTAAATATTCTGGATATATAAAAACTTTGTTACTTATATACATTGTAAATATCTTCTCAAACTCTGTAGCTTGTGTGTTTTCACTCTGTTTAGAGAGTCTTTTGATGAATTAGAGTTCTTAATTTTTTTTTTTTCTCTTCAGTATTTGCATTTTATTTTATTTTTTTTGTTTGTTTGTTTTTTGTTTTTTTTT
>NW_024412428.1:8852782-8894272 GCF_014898765.1 Herpailurus yagouaroundi | reverse complement strand
CCCAGTAAATAGCAGTTCTGGGATCCTTTCTCCCACTGCTGGAACCACCTGTGTCATAAATCAGGTATCCATAGTGTATGCTTTGATCTACTTCTAGGCTCCCTATTCTGTATCATTGATCTATTTACCTGAGTCCTAATGCTTTGTAATAAGTCTTAAATTCTGATAGAGCAGTTCCTCCCATCTTACTGTTTTTCCAGACTGTCTTAGTTGTTCTTGTTTGTTTCCATTGCCATAAACATTTCAGTATCTGACTGTTCAGATCCACAAACAAAATTGTTGTGGTCTTTACTGCAATGCAAAAGCATTTTTATATGCTGTATGGTCATTTGGAGGAATTGTCAATGTCATGAAATACAAAACAAACATCGGGGAACTGCTTTAGATTAAAGAAGACTAAAGAGATGAGCGAGAAGACTAAAGAGATAACTAAATACAATGTGTGATGGTTTTTTAAGAAAGTTATAAAGTCCTGGGGAAAATGGGGACATTTTAATCTGGATTGTCTATTAGATGATTCTAATGTACCAATGTTAAATTTCCTGGCAAGTGTGATAGTTGAATGGATACCTTTGTTCTTAGGATGTACATGCTGAAGAATTTAAGATGAAGCGTGATTGCCTACAGCTAGCTCCCAATTCAGAAAGCAGTGGGGAGGAGGAGACGGGAGTGATAATGGCAAAATGTTGACAATTGATGAGTCTAGATGGAAGATAAATGGGTGTTCATTGATTTTTTTTTTAAACTGTAGATTTAAAATAAATCTAAACTTTTCAAAAGAAAAGTTGGAGAATATTAAATTTAATTTGATATATCAGGAAATAGTAGAAAGCCAGATCCAACCTAAGTTTGCATTCTCTTAGCGTGCTGTATTAAATAGCGAATTTGCCACTAAAACTGATGGTAAAAAAAGCAAGCATGATTGGTTATTTAAATAATTCTGTACTTCATTAGAGCTTACACAGTACACATTCTCATCGTACTGGAACATTAGATGTCTGTGGGCTAGCTCTCCAAGTAAAAATACATTAATATGTTTTTTGCGACGATTGCCGATTTCCTCTATCATAGGAAATCTTTTCTATATCACACTAAAAGGTGAGCAAAGTGATTCACAGGAGTTAGTCCACGTAGTCTACAGTTTTATAAAACTAGGCCAAATGTTGTTTTACTAAAAGAAGGTCTGGTACTTGCATATTAATGTTGAGTATTAATGATTTTATTTTTAATAAGGATTTTATTTTTCATGAGGGATCACAGACCCTTTGTTTTCAAATCTGTATTTCACAATCTTCTTCACACCTTTTTGAATATATATGTTTATATCTTAAGAATATTTTCTCTGAAGTCATCATATTTCCTATATTTCACAGTCTGTATTTAAAACTCCGAGTTTTGTTTCAATTTTTAGTTATTGAGCCAAGGCACATAGGAAGTTAAATAATTCTGAGTCATGCAATGAGTTGGTGATCCTAGGTGAACTCAAGTTATTGACTCCTTTTTGCATTAGTCTCTTTCTTTTCCTAAATGTTGATATGCGATTTCTCATCAAAATGATTTGTAAAGTAAAACATCTAACAGTAACAACAAAAAAATCTTTTAACAGCAAAAGGAAGAACTGAGCTTCTGAAGATCAATCTTCGTGAGGTTGAACTGGATCCTGACATTCAGCTGGAAGATATAGCAGAAAAGATTGAGGGCTATTCTGGTGCTGATATAACTAATGTTTGCAGGTATTTTTTTTTTTAATAGTCTGTGACTTTTAGATATCAGGTATAGATTTGACATGAGGACTGGTCTTAAAGTCAGTATAGTTATTAAAACCTTTGACGTGAAAGCAGCAGTCCATTTCCTTGAAATGGTTTCTCATTCGTCTTCTTTTTCTTTCTTTTTTTTTTTTTTACATAGCTTCATTGGTCATTGTTAGATGAATAAATATATAACAATATGGTCCCCTTTTCTGTCTTTGGTTTTTAAGAAATTTTACTTGGTAATAATGATTTTGACAAGCTAAGGTCAGTTTAGCCCTAAATTGGAGCCTAGCTGCGTCAACATAAAATAATATTGCGTTTTGGTTAGTATTATTTTACCACATGCAGAAGAGCAAGCAAAGTTGATCAATTTAAGCTGGGAAATATATAATATATACTTATATATTTAGTAACATCATAATTTAGTGACATCATAATTTGTAGATAATTCACATCACTCAATCCTTTTAAGCTGGGAAATACATACTTATGTTATATAAGTATATATTACATATTTCCCTTTCAATTTAGTGACATAATAATTTATAGACAATTTACATCACTCAAAGAAGAGGATTTTCTTTTATTTATTTGGGGGGGGAGGGGAGAGTGCAAGTGGGGGAGGAGCAGAGCGGGAGACAGAGGATCAGAAAGGGGGTCCGTGCCGACAGGCTGACAGCAAGCAAGCCCGATGTGGGGCACGAACCCACGGACCGTGAGATCATGACGGGAGCCGAAGCCAGACACTCAATCCACTGAGCTACCCAGGCGCCCCAACAGGATTTGCTTTTAGTTGTCACCTTCTTAACTGTACTGAAATTGACATCAGTAGCCTTTCTTTAAAACTATAACATCTGTTGTTTCTCACTCTGTATACTAGTATTTTTCATGTGCGTCTAAGTTTAGCGGCACATAATCTCACAGTAGTTTCTAGTATCACTATAATAAAATATATAAAATTTTGAAGTTTTGGTTGGGTTGGCTTCCTATTAGCTTTTTTGTGAGCGTTATCTGCCTCTTCTAAACCTTGATAATAATTTACAGTTGATCAGAGTGGAGCTGAAAATAAGATCTGGAAGAGCTAGATTTTATCCCTTTAGTAGCCCAGCAATGCTCCATGTGGAGAATTCCACATCCACTATATGTAGATACATTCATGTTCCAAAGAAGGAGTTTCCTGGCTTTACCTCCTCTAATTAGGTTATAGACAAACTGGTGTAAGATTTGAATTATGTTAACCTTAGCCATGTGTTCATTTTCAAGTATGCAATTCAGTAGTTCACAATTCACTTCTGTTTCCTAACTTTCTTGGCTGTCTTTGAAGAGCAAGTGAGGAAAAGGAAATTTGGTACTAGCTGAGCCTAACCTAGACTTTTTGGATTCATTAATAGTACATTTTACGTTTAAGTCATTTACATCCTGTTTTAACCTTTCTTGCACCCTCAGATAGCTCTAAAATGGGAAATTCTGAGCAGCATCGTAAAAACATAGAAAATGATCTTTTGAATGTTTGGTGTTAACTTTCTTACAGTTGAAAGTGTTTAAAACATTTACATCAGTATGTATTCACTGATTTTGTATGTTTTTAGGGATGCCTCTTTAATGGCAATGAGACGGCGAATCAATGGCTTAGGTCCAGAAGAGATCCGTGCACTTTCTAAAGAGGAACTTCAGATGCCTGTTACCAAAGGAGACTTTGAATTGGCTCTTAAGAAAATTGCTAAGTCTGTCTCTGCTGCAGACTTGGAGAAGTATGAAAAATGGATGGTTGAATTTGGATCTGCTTGAATTTCTGTCAGCTCTTTCATTTCTGGTATTTTTACTTATAAAATGTGAAGAAATTCCCTGCAGTTTTTTTTAAAAACAGGTTTAAAACTTCTCATTGGAGAGATTTTTCCCTTACAGGAAAAAAAAAAAAAAAAATACCAAAAACCCAAACCACCGAGAGTATAACCGTAGTTGAGAAATGAGAAGAGCTTACATAGAGAGCCTGGTAGTCTCCACCACCTGGCTTTGCGCTGGTATCCACATGTGCACATGTGAATAGCTCACATCCAAACCAAGGTGTCGGGGAGGCCGAAGGAAGCACTCCGCGTGCTCTTGTAGAAACTTGTTTACAAAAGGTTTAGAGGGACCTCTTTTTCTCACGTGCGTCTGTTGGGTTTTTTTGCTTTGTTTTCTTCTATTCTTTGCTCTGAACACGAGGGACCTAGATACGTTGACTTTTAACAGCAACACTGCGTTTGTGTCAAATTCCTCATTCGTTGTTAAAAACGAGAGTTTGGAATTAAATAATGAACTCGTTAGTTAAACCTTTAGAATTCAACTCTTACTGTTGCCGTCTATCATATGGTTGAATTTTAACCCTTCCTCCCCCCACCATTTCTTCTGTTAGCCATCTCATCATTTCTTCAGCTTTACATATCCTCATGCCTCGTGGTCTTTGAGACGTTTTGTCAGGCGGTGTCTCTGGGCTTCAGTATTTTTTGCTGGTACTTAACATTTCACGTTGGAAGGATGGGAAGAATGTAGTGATTGCATCAGATGCATTTCTTCATTCTAGACTTCTGGGTTTGTTTTCGCTTTTCTTTCAATACATTCAAATAGATAAGACCTTTACTTTCCTCAGCTCTAGCAATGTTTGATTTTTGCTGAACTTGACTTTCATATACTAAATAAATGCGTGGGTGTTCGAAACAAGTCCACTCTTTTGTGGCTAATGCAAAACAAAACAGAAATCGTTATACTTATCCAGATAGCTTGTTTAACACAATAACATTGTACATAATGAATGATGTTCATTTGAAAATGTTAGAATTATTCCTTGTCTAGGTTGAGAACTTGTACACCACAAGTGTACATTAGGATAAGATTAGGATAGAAATCTGACATGCACATGTCACGGTCAAAAGAGGCCAGAAAAAGTAGATGTGTCTAATCACAAGTAAAATATCCTGGTGTTAGTTGTTTTAAATTACATTTATCCCATTTTGGTTGGGCATCCTATGCTTTAATGGTGATGCTTTTTAAAATTTGTATTTGATGAGATCTTGAATTCTCAATTTTGGAGAGCAGCCACTGGTTTAAAACTAAAAATAATAGAACTTTTTAGATACGTAACAAAAAAACCCTCTTAGTATCTTGCTATAAGAGGATTTTTTCCCCCTACTAAGAATTGCATAATTTTCAGATAACTTAAGTCTGATTCTAAACTCCAGTATTTTATAGAATGCTATAAATTACCCCCTGCTTCCCTGAGGTATAGATTATAAGAGTTAAAATCATAAGGCGTCGTAATTTTATTTTAACTCTTTTTTATTTAATTCATTTAAAAAAATTGAAATAAGTTTTCTTTTATTCATGACCTTTTAAAATAAAGAAATAAATGATCACACTAAGATAATCTTGCAAACAGTTGCCATCTAGTAACATATTTTTTCCCCCTGAAGTCCTAGGGGCAGTCGTTAAAACATTTGTGTTTTGATTGCTAAAACTTCTATTTTGGTTGACTAGTTAGACCCTTTTTCTAGGTTTTGTGTTATTCGTGTTGGTATGTATTTCTTCTTCTTTTTAAAATTCTTCACGGATAATAGCATGGTGATCGTGATTTTTAAAAAACTATCAGTTAAGTAGTATTTGGACACTCAAGCTTCCTGGAAGCTTATCTGCTTTGTTGAGAGTCAGCTGTGCTTTTTTATTTCCTTCATTTCTCATTTTGCTCTGTCAGTGGATGGCAAATGCTTTGTATTTCTTTTTTCTTTCTTTTTTTTAATGTTCATTGTTTATCTTTGAGAGAGAGTGAGTGGGAGAGGGGCGGAGAGACCGGGGGTGGTGGGGGGGTGGGGGGCAGAGGACCTGAAGCGGGCTCTGGGCTGCCAGCCGAGAGCCCAGTGCGGGGCTTGAACTCATGAATCGTGAGATCATGGCCTGAGCCGAAGTTGGACGCTCAACTGACTGAGCCACCCAGGCGCCCCAATGCTTTGTATTTCTTAAACCCCTTAAAGGATCCCAAGGAGCTTCCCCAGGTCTTCTATCCGGCCTTTACTGTACATCCTGTGTCCACTGTCTTTATTGCAAGGCAGGGTGTTGCCTTACCCAGAATGAGAAAATTGTTGTCTTTTGCTTTTTTTCTGTGTCGCGTTATCAAATTAGAAGGATTTGGTTCCTTTACTTCATCTGAAAACATGAGTGCTTTGGGCTCTGCAACAAAGTGATGTTAGGACTGAGTTTTGTGCAATTCTGTCTTGCACATACCCGATCAGATAGTCCCTTTGTTCAGCCACCTTGCACTGGTTGCTTACTGTGTACAAGACCCTTGGAGGGGGAGCTCTGTGGCTTACAGAGTTGGGCCAAGTTGTGCAGTACTGACTCTGGGCCCTTTGTATAATTACACCGTGTGGCCTCTGGCTGCAACTAATGAGATGAGCCCACATCATAAAAGGAGAGGCGCAGTAATCTGTGTGCGCTTTGGAAAGATAATATTTACAGGTGTTTCTCTTTTTCCTTTAAATGTTTCAAAATAAGAAACTTGTTTGAACAAGGTCACTATTATAGATCTGGCTATTTTCATGAATCATTTCCTAAAGTTCATGTTTACGGTAAACACGTACCCATGTAATCGTGTATGCACGTTCCGTGGTTATTGTGAACATTTTGCTCTCACAATCACTTTATTTTTTAAAGGAAATTTGTGTTGATGAAATGTGCCAGATAAATGCTTTTAACTGTAGGCTGAAACCTTCTAGAAATCGAAGCAGGAAAATAGACGATGGTATCACAGACTTTTATCTTCTAGTCAGTAGCAGTGTAGAAATTCTAGAATGATCAAAAACACGCTTTGGGCTTGGACTTCTATCTTCTGAACTACCAAGACAGCTTGGAACAGGAAACATGTGGTCTAGCTGCATAATTATGGGCTTCAGTTGAGCCCCTGAGATTACAGTTTTTATGATGTGATATTTGACTGTCAAAGTATAGGCTGAAACCACTAATTACTCAAAAAGGGGGGGAGCAAATATCTGGTGAATCTCCGATGAACATACAACCACGTCAAGAATAAAATGTGCGTTAACAGCCCAGATTTATAATGTGACTGTCACTCTGCCACTTGGCTAATGTACCTGACTCCTCTGAACACAAAGTTATTGATATTCTGTGGGTTTTGCACAGCTTGCGTTGCTGTTAACCCTTGCCTTGGAGGTTTCTTATATGTACACTCTTGAATCTATGACGGGAATTGTAAAACAGGAGCCCGTTGGCATAATGATGTGTCACTCTCCCCCACTCTGACTGCAGCTAGAGTGAGGGGCTTAGGCAGGTATTTTCACATTGTGTGGGCTTTGGCTTTTTCAGTGTTAATCTTGATTATTGAGTCTTTTTTGTGTAATAGTAGGGCCCCACTCTTTCCTTCATCATAAGTGATAAATCACCTTAGCTTGTATCCTGTGTGGTAGGCATAAAATGTTAAGGATATTTTCTGGTCTTTTCCGAGAAAGGGCCACATTAACTTGCGTGAAACGGTAGTAATTATTCTTTTAGCATTTTTTGGTAACTTTTGCTCCTTAACTGTTTCGATTGTATATTTTTTACATACCACTTAATCTGTGATGCACATAGTATTTATGTGAGTCTAAAAATCTGTCATAACAGAAAAGAATAGGAATTACAGTTGGAGGGCTTGTTAGGGAACAAAAGTACGTGAGCCCCAAATGTTTTATTCTCTTCTCCACTAATTTTTGCAGAGAAAGCTAGAAACTCCATTATAATTACTATATGTATCTATTTATACCTTCAAATTGGGCTTTTCATACTTATTTATTTAATTTTTAAGGACATTTGCTTTTTTTTTAAACGTTTATTTATTTTTTAAATTTTTTTTATTTTTTTTTCAACGTTTATTTATTTTTGGGACAGAGAGAGACAGAGCATGAACGGGCGAGGGGCAGAGAGAGAGGGAGACACAGAATCGGAAACAGGCTCCAGGCTCTGAGCCATCAGCCCAGAGCCTGACGCGGGGCTCGAACTCACGGACCACGAGATCGTGACCTGGCTGAAGTCGATCGCTTAACTGACTGCGCCACCCAGGCGCCCCATGTTTATTTATTTTTAAGAGAGAGCATGTGAGCAGGGGAGGGGCAGAGAGGGAAGGAGACAGAGGATCGAACCCACAAACTGTGAGATCATGACCTGAGCTGAAGTAGGATGCTTTTAACCGACCGAGCCACCCAGGCGCCCTTAAGGACATTTGCTTTTAATTTTGTTTCTTAATGTGGAAACTGTGGGAGTACGTTAAAAATAAAATCCCTAAGATAATAGATACATTTTTAAACATTCACAGATTAACAATAATTCTTGAAATATTTATTAGGTTTTTTTTGGCTCTGGACAACTCTTTAGCTCTATGGTATTTCTAAATTTCCAAGTGATTTATTAATAAAAAAAAAAAGGAAAACTATTAAGGTAATGTCACTTATTCGTTTTATTTTCCCATTCTTATTTCTTGATCAACCTTATTTCATTTATGTCTATAAATCAACTAGATACTGCTTTGTCCCCAGCAGTGTGTAGGTTGTTATACCTTTGGGAATTTGGCACAACAAATAGGGAATTAGCGTAGAGGTTTTCTTCCAATAAACGGGCTCCCATTTGATTTTGTGTTCAAGACTATAAAACGCACTTTTGTTTGACAACCTCTGAAATGGCTAAATATTGCCCTTTGGAAAACCTGAATCTTTGCACTTGTTACTTCCAGAGTCTACCTCAGTTACCCAGGCTTAGTTTTAGGAGGAAATGAACTGAAGCCGTATTTAAATTCTGTTCATCATCTATGCAGACTTGTTTCTTCAAGTACTTCCTTTTCTCTCCTCCTGCCCTTTTCCCGCTGCCTTTTTTTAAATCTTGAAGTTTTTATTTAACATACTTGCTTTTGCAAAACCGTCTATTCCAAATTAAGCCTCTGTGACATGTCTGGATTATCTTAATTCCCTTTTTGGTATGGCTTCATTATTGGGATGCGTTTCATTTCAACAAGCAGTTTCAAACACAACACACGTCCCCCTCTTTTCTCGTGGCTTCATAAACGCAAAGTAATGTGATGACATGAAAAATCTTGGAACCTAACCGTTCCTGTGTCCACTTTCTAAGAACCCACATGTGTTTTCTGAAAACACACAGAAGTGGACACACGTCTGTTCACGTGTTGATACGGCAACAGGGCATCGACTTCAGGTACCGTTGTGTGGGGACAGTTCCCAGGGAATCGTTACACGTTAAGACGGTTTATGTATGGTTACGAATTTTGTCTCAGTGTTTGTCTCAGCATTTTGACCCTAATTTAAAGAAAAAGATGTTTCTAAATTGTATTTATTAAACGTGCTTTTCCTTACATTCTGTGCTGCTACTTTGCGGGTCTCATGAGCTTAGTTGTCTCTGTGCATAGGTTACGATTGGGTAATAAATCTCTAGAGTGTTGCTTGTTGGTGTTTTCTTTGTGGTTCATATTTGATCTGCGGTCACTGCTGCACTTACTGCCGTTAATGAGAGTAAGAAACCTTTCACTAGTAAGAAATGACTTTTCCAAGTATCAGTTCTTAAAAGATCACATATGGTAAACCTGACCTCTTCCGTTTGCCACGCATTATATTACTGATTTCAGGGTTGATGAAGATGAGAGAGACTTTTCAATTAATTCTAACTGGTTTAATAAATATACTGGCCTTATTTATAGGACGCCACTGTAAAATGGATATTTCATACGGTGACTCTTCCAGATGACTGTATCTTATTTTATGAATCCCCCTCCATTTTTTCATTCACGGACTTTATTTTTTTGAGCAATTTAGGTTTACCGAGAAATTCAACAGCGGGGAGAGTTCTTCCTCCCTGCTTTGCTCCCTCCCCCGCCCCGCAATGCTTCAAGCCCCTTTTATGAATATCTTGCTCTAGCATAATACATTTGTTATACTTGAATCAATATTGATACGTTATTATTACATAATTACTAAAGTACACAGCGTACATTAAAGTTCGCTCTGTGTGGTACAGTTGCGTGGGTTTTGATAACAGTATAATGTCATATAGCCACCATCACCGGAGCATACAGGATAGTTTCAGTGCCCTAAAAATCCTCCTGGCTCTGACTGTTCATCTTTCCTCCGCCCCACTCCTCTGGCAAGCACTGATTTTTTTTTAACTGTCTCTGCACTTCGCCATTTCCAGAATGTTATATAGTCAGAATCATACTGTTACTTAACAATATGCACTTAAGGTTCCTCCGTGTCTTTTTGTGGCGTGATAGTTCATTTCTTTTTAACTAACATGGGCTAACACGGATGTTACATGGATATTCCAGTTTGTTTGAAGGACATCTTGGTTGCTTCCAAGCTTAAGAAATCGCTATAAACTACTAAAAGCATTCATGTACAGGTGTTTGCGTGGACGTAAGTTTTCAACTCATTTGAGTAAATACCTAGGAATGCAGTGGCTGGAATATGTGCTAAAGAGTATGTTTAATTTCATAAGAAGCTGCCAAACCATATTCCACGCGAGCTGTCCCAGTTTGCGTCCCCAGCCGCAGCACGTGAGCGTTCCGGTCGTCCCACATCCTCTCCGGCATCTGCTGTTGTCAGTGTTGTGATTCTGCCTCTCTGAAAAGTGTGTCCCAGTATAACATTGCCGTCGTCATTCCCAGTTCTGTAGTGACAGGGCACGCATCTCCTCATATGCTTATCTATTTTCAGTTGGCTTTTATCGAAACCTTGCCAAAATGTATCACACTTGTTCTCCGAGTTTGTAACAGAGAACTTGAACTTCACCTTTGCTTTATGATTCGAGGTCATCCTGAAGACATGCTACCCCCAGCAGCTGGTGGGGGGGGGGCGAAGCAGCAGCGTGTTTCTGTCTGTCGCTCACTGGCCTTTGAGTTTTGGTGTTTGCTCTTAACAGCATTTTTACTCTTCTGTTATCAGACTGACAACCTCTATTCCTCTTCCAGGTCCTGCCCCCAGTCTGTAGTGAACCCAGTGAAAGAGTCGTTAGGCTTGTTAGAATTACGGGTAACTTCAGGAGGACAGCCAGCTGGGGATGAGGACTAGTAGGGAGCTGCCGTCTCTGAGCTCTGGTGCTGTGTGTCATTTCCCTAGGCTGTGTGTGGCCTTCTTAGCTTTATCTTTGGTGCCCAGAGGTGTTCCTGGCAGACCCAAGGGCGAAGTAGATGTTCATGCCTGATTATGCTGTCACGTAGTTGTAGAATAATAGTTCTAGCTGGAGGAAGGCGCCCAGCGTCCCTTTAATCCCACAACCCCACCCGTCTTCTTGCTGTGACCATTGCTGAGGATTTGCTCTATTACAGGCTGTCCAGAAAAGAATTAGGTAAATGGGACAAAAGAATAGGGAACATTTGTGGCTAGGGCCTTCCCACTCCCTTTGGTCCTTGCTACTTTCTCCAGTACGTGTTTCCGATGCTGCCTCGTGATGTGTCGTGCGGATTGGCTCACGTGGCGGAGCGTACTTGAATGTTGGGGTGTTTGCCCAGTGGAGGCAGGACTGAGTTGGGAACCGTGGGGGGAGGCGTAAGTATCGCCCGGCCAGCGTCAGCTGCCGCCTTGCAAATGGATAGCCGGAAAGGCAACGTGGGCTGTCAACTCAGGCTCGGATTCTGGAGGCAACTACCTGCGTGCTCTCTTCCTTCCCTGGCTGGACGTGACCTCAGGCAGATACAGCTGGCCCAGACAGACACGGGGATTCACCTGGGACGCGTCCGGCTCCTTGCTCGCCACCACTGCCCCCGTCACACCAGGACGGTGTTCACTGGCTACTTCCTATCCTCTTCATGATCAGAAAAGTCTCATGGCCAACTCTTCTCTAATTGTGAGTTTCCTGAGATCTTCTGTGGACCTTTCACGCAACTTCTGAGAGGCACTCAGCAGCAACCCAGGGTGCCGAGACCTGAAATTGGGAGCAAATGACTTGGTCCAGTCCCCTCGTGTAACAGGTGAAAGACCGGAACGCAGAGAAATGTTCTGATGTGTATTCAAGGTCACATTTTGAACGGGGAAGTAGCACTTGTATCTATTTTTGATCTGAGAGAATGCTACAGATAAGCTGTAAAGCAAGCAGGCAAGATGTTTCCTGAGGACCTTTAAGCCTCTGAAGCATAGCAGTGGAGACTATTCACCCAAGTTAATGATGGTTAAAAATAAGAAATGGGAGATAAACCGACACCATAGATTGGCACTAACGTTTATACCGTTTGCTATGTGCTAGACACTTTACCTTACCTTTATTGTTTTATTAAATCTGTGCATTAGCTTTAAGATTTACTGTTACTCTCTTTTTGCAGAAGAGGAAACTGAGATTTATAAAGTGACTTGCTCTAGTCATTTGGCCCCTAAGAAGCGGAGGAAGGAATGGACCTAGGTCAGTTTAGCTCCACAACCTATTTCTTTGCCATAGTTCAAGATTACTTTTAACAGTGTAAATGCAAAAGTACTCAATTCTTTTCTTTTTAAAAAATTTGTAATGTCTATTTATTCTTTGAGAGAGAGAGAAAGAGAGAGAGAGAATGAGCAGGGGAGGGGCAGAGAGAGAGGGAGACACAGAATCCAAGGCAGGCTCCAGGCTCTGAGCTGTCAGCACAGAGCCCGATGTGGAATTCAAACCCACAAACCGTGAGATCATGACCTGAGCCGAAGTCACATGCTCAACCGACTGAGCCACCCAGGCACCCCTAAAAGTACTCAATTCTTGAAATAAATGTTACACTCACTCATTTTTCTGAGGTTATTAATCACTGTTACCTTCTGTTTCCTATGATGCTTTTTTGCCAGGAGACTTTTAGGCTCTTGTGTTGTGGGATTAAAGTGAATTGGAGAATGTCCCTGTTATTTGCTGTAGGTGTATATAAATATACACCTTCTTGATTTTCAGGACCGGCTTTATTATACGGGCCAGTCATTCTAAGAGGTTCCACAAATTATATTTAGACCACCAACTCCATCGGTTAATAAGATCCCTGACAGTGCTCTGCCCACTGGATGACAGCTCCAGAGTCATTAGCTGTGTGTATGGTCACCGTCGGTTACCGGGAGAGCTGGCCCTGGGGTCGGGGGTCTGTATTTGAAGCACTACCCCAGAGCTGAGTTTACTTCTGAACGTTCAGGATGTTTCCAATTAGCACATCTTGAGTAGCTTCTTTAGACAAATTACTAATCATGGTATGACTACTGTATTACAGAACATAAATCTTGAACTATAGTGTTAGTAATTATTATGTAATTAGAGATGAATGAATTAAGCCTCGTTTGCAATTTGTAAAATACCTCAAGTTATTTTTCAAACATTTTGAAACATGTTTTGTAACATTTCTCAAATGTACTTTACCAGGCATACTTCCTCTAATTTTCAAGCCCTTGTGTATTTTAAGGGAAATTTAATCCATATGTTTCTGATTCATTTACACTTAACTCATCAAAGTTATTTTTTAAGAACAATTTGGTTTCCAAGCAGCCTTAGGAACCCTTGTCATGAATTCCGTCAGCCTTTAAAAGCCTTTTCCCCAATCAAAACTTTTTTCCTCCAAAGATAAATGTGGATGAAATTTCGGTTTACAATGCAGAGCCCGTATTTCAAAATCTAAGCTAGTTCTGAATTTAGTGTAATAAGTTGTTCTGCCTTTACTGAAAGAACTGGCTTAATTTGTTTCTCTTCAAAGCAGGCCTCTGCAAAGAGTTTGTAATAAATAACAGTGTGCTTTCTTGAAAACACAGTGCACTGACGTTCTATACTGCCTTCCCGAATTCATAGCACAGGTGACAAATGTGGGTCGATCAGACATGGCAAACAAAATGAACTGTTTTGGGCGGTCCGTCATGTAACTGATGACTATGTGTACATATTCAAATATACACGCATACATTCATAAAACGCTTACATTCTCATAGATTACCTTTTTTGTTTGTTTTTACCTATACTTACAAATTCAAGCAAGACTTTGCTGTATTCTGGATTAAATTAATAACTGATCGTGAAATGACTGTAATTGTTCTCATGTCTCTTCAGAAATGTTCTCCACCTGAGAGTTCGTTCACCGGGTTTGTGTGGCCCAGCATTCGGGCTGTGAGCACAGCTTTTTGTGTGGTTTTAATTCAACGGGGTGGGGTGATTGTATGAAATCTTCTTCGGAAAAGTAAGGTCCTTGCAGTGAAGGTAGAAGGCTGACAGCTAATTGGACAGAATGTCATACAGCAGAGTGACTCTGGAAATGATTTGCTGAAACCCAGCACCAGAGGAATGGAGGTTGTTCGAGGCAGCTAGAAGCCCTATTCAGAAATATTCACATTAGAAGAAAGGTACCATTTTCTTGGGTTCTCATCAGAGAATTGCATGAAACACATATTTGCTAATTGCAAGAAATCACCTCTTTAGTTCCTGTTTTTGGTGGAAACTATCATTTTCTCCCTGAAGTTTTTAATGTGGGATGAAAACATCTTTTCTGTACTTTTCAGGGCATACCAATTTCTTCTATGTCTTGCCAGCTTGTGCTGTAAGTGAACTCTTAATATTTTATGAAAAAGCATTATGATAGGTGAATTCCTTTTAAGCATTAACACCTACTTTTTAAAAATTCAAACCAAAATGAGAAACCTCTTGCATGAGGGGATATTTTTACCTTTTACCTTATATTTTTCTATGTGATAATTACTTAGAAAGGAAATATGCTTACACATAAAGCAATATGTATAGAAATCAAGTTGGTCAGTGCTTGTGTTTCTGTCTCCCAAAAGCCTTTGGCCTAGAAGTCAGTCATGATTCCATCTCATTTCATACGACTCGTAGGACAGGATTGTGATGGCCATTGTCACTGGTGACCAGGGACAGTGTTCTGCAAATTTCTGTGGCGATGCCTCTCCATCAAGAAGTGATTTGTGAGTTTTCCACCCTGACTGTATTGATAGCTTGCAGAACATTTGTAATTTACAGTAGTTTTTGTGTGCAATTTATAACAATGTTCACGACATTAGAAAATTTACAGACCGAACATATGAAAACATTGCCAAATAATTTTGTTGGTACAAAAATGCCCTCTAGAAATTATGAAGAGTGTTTGTACTGAGAGCCATGAGATTAAATACACCTCATTCTTTTTTTTAACTTTAACTTTCGCCTCACTGGGTACAGTGATTTATAATGTATTTCACTGCTTAGTTTTAATGACTGTTGTCGTGAAAAGGTTACTTCACAAAAGTGGATAGATCCAAGTGGAAGAAGTAAATCATTGACTGCAACTCTGAGTCAGGAGCTTTATTAAAAATGATTAAAATTCATGCTCACTACGCAGAAGTTTTCATTTACCTTTGGCCAAACCTGTGAACCGCTCGCTTCATTTGGAAGATGTTTAAACAAATAAGAAAATTCAAGTTTAAGTTGCACATATTAGAGTTTTTAGTAAGAGACTCAGTGTTTTTGGCAACAAAATCACGGAACAGTGGAAGCCCCTACTCGAGGTCGAGACCTGGGTCTTCCTTCTGCCTGCCTCCCTGCTCCGTGTGTGCCCAGGAATCCTGGTTTTGTCAGCCCCTCCCATAGTGTCCCCCATTCTGCTCTGTCTGGACGTGATAGCGCTTGAACACCTTGGGACAAGTGTCATTCCTGTTGTGAGTTTTCCTCCCCCAGTCTTCAAAGAATGCCTGTCTTCTAGATACCATGTGAATGTCACTGCCCATTTCTTCCTTTTCACTTGTCAGTGCACAACCTGCACAACCGTTCCTCCAGCTTCTGTGCAAAACTTGCCCCGCAGAGGCACCAGGTTGTTGCGGCTCTCCTTTTATCCGCGTGGGACGTTTCCAGAGCCGCCAGCCGCCCGAGGCAGCGGCTTGCGGCCTCTCCTCGCTGAGGGAGGAGGACGAGGACCCTTCCATCGAATGTCAATGGAACTGTTGAAGGGAGAAGCGAGAGTAGAGCAGAGATTCCTAGTTCCTAACAGAAAAGTGCTAAGCTATGAGAGTCCCGGCTAGAAGGGAGAACCGAAGAGGGAGGATCTGGCGTTTTCAAAGGGAAGGAATCCGCGTGTACTGCTGTGACCAGGCCAAGACTGCCGCGCGCCACAGATGTCCCGTCTGAACTTGCACTGTGTGCGCTCTGGTCAAAGCCTCACTCCTGCTCTCTGGCTGGAGATCTACCAGCTGTTTACACAAGGGGCCCGTCTGCCGGGTCGCGAGAGGCGTGGTGGTATTGTGAGGACGTAGAGGACTGTCGGGAGGACGAAATGACATCCTGGGTCTAAAGGGCTCATCAGTTTCTGGCACCGCAGTGAGCCCTCAGGAAACGTGAGCCGCGGTGCTGCGCTGGCCCCTGGCAGGCTCTCCCGGAGCCGATCGCTGAATTTTAAGGGAAGGGGCAAGCCTTTTAACCACGCATAGCTTGGAGTTGGCCTCCGCGGGCCTGTGTATGCCACAGAAGCCAGCAACCGTAATTACAAGTCAGGGGCTTCCTTCGCACGCCCCCTGGAGCACACCGCTGGTTAGCGATTCTTATTTTGTGTCCGTTTTTTCTCTTTCCTCCACGCGCAAAGCAGCCCTGGATGCCCAGGCTGGCTGTTTGTCAGTCCCTCTGAACTAAGTAGATGCAATGACGAATAATGTTCCTAACCCCTGCCAGTCACGGTGAATAGGGTCACATTGATTCGCATTGAGCCATTTTTGACTCGGGGTGAACGGCCGTTGGGGATCTGTCAAAATTAGGGGCCACTCTCTTCTCTTCCACCGGTACTTTTCTGCAGCGGAGCAGAAATCTAAAGATACCAGAAATCGACCAAAGTGTCGCACTACCCCTTAATTCCCTGTCCAATACAGGGTGAGCTCTATCCAGGCAGTTGCCCACACTGGTTTCAGCTTTTTACCAAAGGTGAGATTCTTTTAATTGCCCAAAAGGTTCTGGCCTCCAGCATTGGCATGGCTTACCTAGTGGTTGTAGGCATGTGTCCATAGAAGTGTTTTGCCAGGTATTTGTGAAAACCATTTGGCTATTTTTTTTTTTTTAAGCAAAGGTGGTAGAGGGAGGAGGAAGAGAGGGTTCTGTTCTCACTTCTTCTAATACCTTCCCTGATCCAAAAACTGGAGTTTAGCGGTAGAACCCAATTAGAACCCTCTTGCCTCATTTAGCACACGATCACATTTCTCGCTATTTACAGCAGAAACAGAAAAGTAAGCATAATTTCTCAACAAAGAGGGAATTTACGAGCGACGCGATGTTTCTCTTACTGTAGTTAGAGACGTGCCTTCTAGAGGGTCGCACAGGGCCTGTGTGCCTTGCTTAAGAATCACAGACTGGAGTGGTAGTTCGTTGGCCCACCGGCTTTTCACAAGGAAGGAAAGGTGTTACGTGATGTCAGAAGGTCTCCGGTTCCATAAAGCGGAGCTTTCCAAGGGTTTCCCTGTTCAGACGTTTTCTACGTAATGCCTGAGGGATCCTGCAGGAAGGGGGCCTAGAAGATCTAAGCAAGATTTATTTTTTCATGCATTTTAATTTGAATCTTAACTAAGATTATTTACGTAAGTCTATTTAGACCTTCATTAAATCATTCCAAGTTTCGAATGTCCAGCAGATTCTGGGTAGAATCCCTGCCTGAAGGAACTTGAGCTGCTAGAGAAAGCCCTGAAACAAACCATCACAGAATTCTATGCACCGATGACAGTATGTGGCACCGATGACAGTGGTGTGGAGGAGGAAAAGGACAAAGAAGGCTTCACAGAGGAGGTGATGTCAGCCATGTTTTGAAGCATGAAGAGGAGTTCGGCAGGTGGCAAGGGAAGGAATACTAATCCAGGTAGAGGTAACGATCATCGCCTTCCTCTTGACTTGTATCAGAGTGACGGTTCCCTTTTATTAGAGCAAGTTCTTTAACACTCTGTGAGGGTAGGGAGCGATATGATCATTGCCTCCTGTACTTTGTATACTGTGAGAACATCCCCGGTGGGCAATGAGAATCTGTAATCGTAGAAGAAGGTCTCCTTTCCTCACTGTGACCCCTTAAGCAAAACCGTCCTGAGGAACACTGACTCGAAGAAACACGTTCGCTGCAGGGTAATGGCGAAGCTTGGATTTGAAATCGGCTGCTCAGCAGAAAATCGAGAGCAGAAGAACCGGGTGTCTCGTCTATGGACATGGCCTGAATAAACACAAATCTCCTTGACTTTTGCGTGGCTCCAAATCACCTTCTTGTGATTCCTGGTTGTTGACAAACTGCGTTGCCTGCCTTCTCTAGCGGGATGGCGGCTGGCCCGGGCCACGGCGGGCCACAGAGGCACAAGCAACAGTGTTCCCCTCGGTGGTTTGATGTTTACGTGCCGCGGGTGACGAGACAGCTCTGCGGCCCCAGTGTCTTCCCAGTGCTACGAAATCCCCCCTTGTTTTTCCAGGTGCGCGTGCGGTCCGTTAGTCCATCTTGGAATCGTCTACGGGACAGAACTTTGTTCCAAGCACGAACCAAGCCTACTTCGTAAATCAAAAGGCGCTTCTTAATTCGCAGCTGTATATTAAATTCGCACGTTTCAGATTGAAATTCGCACACAATCTCTTTTGCATTACTCACCCTTAATAGTAATTTCTTCTGGCTATTGCCCTCGGGCTGTACAGGAATGAAAAAAATAGATTTGAACTCTTTATTTTGACGATGTTCGCAGATTGTAAATCTAATTAGTTCTCTGACTTTTTTCCCCCCTCTTAAAGGAACACACATTACTTTCTGAGCAAAGTCTGCTAAGTCGGGACAGGTTTGCCTGATAACCATATTCATTTTCCCTAAATTATCTTGTCAGTTCATTTGGAAAATTCATCCGTCTTTCTGCCCTAATTTGCTGCATCCGGTTGATGTGTGCCCCTAATAGATAGGATATCCACCTGTGAGATGGGGAGGAAAATCCTGTCCAGGTTAGATAATGCTTTAAGATTGACCTATTTCAGAGCTGGAAGGGACCTTTCTTTCAGAGCACTGAACGCAGTGTTTCTCATCCTGGCCTAGAGGATCTATTTGTTCTTTGAGGAATTTCTAAATCCCGTGTTTTCGTTAGGTGAACAGCCACAAGAAAAATAAGCACAGACCTCTCTGAATGGAGGACTGCCACGAGATTTCAGGGGTTACGTGACTTGGCTCCAGGGAGAGGGTCAAGGTTTCCTGCGGGCCTAAGGGAATTTAGATACATGGTGAATTGAGGGCACGGCCATGATGGCAACGTGACGCCCACCCCCAAATTCCTGCGGGAGGCAGCCGGTGTTACATATTCGAATAGTTGTGTATTTCTGGCGTCCATGGTGGTATCTAAATTATAAAGCTGCTGCAGCCAGAAGCGTCCATTCTTTTTTTTTTTTTTTTTAATTTTTTTTTCCAACGTTTATTTATTTTTGGGACAGAGAGAGACAGAGCATGAACGGGCGAGGCGCAGAGAGAGAGGGAGACACAGAATCGGAAACAGGCTCCAGGCTCCGAGCCATCAGCCCAGAGCCCGACGCGGGGCTCGAACTCACGGACCGCGAGATCGTGACCTGGCTGAAGTCGGACGCTTAACCGACTGCGCCACCCAGGCGCCCCCAGAAGCGCCCATTCTAAGAGTACAGGGTAGCCGAGCAGCCCTGGTCGTTCTTCGGGTATTTATCACACGTGACCCAGTGGTGGGTGCTGGACGGGTCAGCTTTCTGTGGGTAAGACTGAGATAACGAAGCCACCCCAACACTTTGGTGGCTCGTAATAGCAAAGGTGTGTTTCTTATTCCCATAGATATGTCGCCGGCAGCTCTTTGGCTGCGATCCTACGTCGTCTCATTTGGAGATCCGTGATGCCTTCAGTAGCCCCCCCCCCCCCATCCCCACCCGCCATCCTCATGACCTAGGGAACAGAGCAAGAGGGCTCAGAAGCACTCAAAAACTCTTAAAAATCAGACGGCGCATATATCATTTCTGCTGTGTTCAGTGGCCAAACCAGGCCACGTGGACGAACCTGTTGTCCGTGAAACAGGGAAATATTATTCTCTCTGCAAGGTGTCGCACGGCAAGGGTAGAGATGGATGAGCCTCTTCCAGGGAGGGGGTTGGACGACGGGGGGCAACAATCTACTGCGGGTGACCATCCACCCACGCGCCTCACAGCTCCTTGTCGTGCCGGGCGACGGGACTGCCCAGCTGGCTTCCTGTCTGTCTTTTGTTTTCACTTTTTCCTCTTTACAAGTCTTCGACCTGGGAAGCCAGACCGCTCTCGGGCCGAGTGGGCGTTTAGAGACCTTGCCTCGTGCCATTATTTTCCCCCGTAGAGGAACTGAGGTGATGTGCCCGAGATCACGCAGCGAGACGCTTGGCTACGCTGCTTACTCTCTTCCCAACATCCCCTTGTGCAAGCGTTAGACAGGAATGGCTGCTTTGCTAACTGTAAAAGAGAAACACCTTGATTGTTCCTGA
Organism: Herpailurus yagouaroundi; assembly: GCF_014898765.1. NCBI lineage: Eukaryota > Metazoa > Chordata > Mammalia > Carnivora > Felidae > Herpailurus > Herpailurus yagouaroundi. The sequence goes on along the minus strand of NW_024412428.1, from coordinate 8,874,078 downwards.
AATCATACCCCATCTGAGAGACAGAGAAGTGAAACAGGACCCGAGTGGTCCATCTCGGAATGAAAACCGGCTCAGTTTTCTGTCCCGTTTTCCTTCCAGCCACCTTTGTGTGGGAGGCAACCTATTTAAATGTATTATAGAGCATCAACAGAGCGCCGGGAGCTGTTCAGTGCTCTAGTCAAGTCCCAGTTCCTGCCAAGGCAGATCGTGTCTCTGTTTTATAAATAGTCTGCGCCCGGTGCTGATTTGATTTAAAATAAAACCTGCAGGTAGTATTCCGCATGCTTCCTTCGGGTCCTTGGCGGGGGGGTGGGGGGGGCCACTGGGGGGGGGAGACCCCAGGGCCGGAGACGGCAAACGGGGGGCGAGCTGGGCAGTGGCTTCTGGGGAGACCAAAGGGCTTCTTTGGTGAGAGGCTCACCAACGGCCTCTGGGCCCCAGTGAGCCTCTGACATACAGCGCGTCCGCTTCCCTCGGGGGGGGAAGCTTGCAGGCAGGCCCCCTAGGGGTGCAGGACTGGACACATCTTGGGCAACAGTTCTAACATCTCTAAAACAGTTGGGAGCTGTCCGCCCTCGTGAGCGCCTTCGACAACACAGGTCACAATCGCCGGGGATGTCTTCAGCAAGGTTGGGGTGAAATGGCACACAGGGTGGAAAGAGCACACCCAGCTTCCGCCTCTTGCCCCGGGCAGCGAAAGAGAGGAGGAGGAAAGGACTCTTTGAAAAGGAGTTCATTGAAAACTGCCTTGGCCTCTGGAGACGGGGGGCAAGATGGATCCGACGAGATTTTGAAAAGGCCCATTTCTGTTCTTTCTCTTCCTTTCACCTCCTAAAACATTTTATCGCTGTGAATCAAGTGCCTGGTTCTCTGGGGTTTTCTAAAACCTCCTGTTTTGACATCCCACTCAGCCTGCTCCATATGGAGTCAAAACAATCTCCCCATTCACCGTGCCAGTCAGAGTCCCCTTTCCCTAGGTGGTGGGAGTTAGGAAAGCAATCTGACTACATTTTATTATTATACACTTGACATTGTGACGCTTTGTGTATTCCACTTCTTCAGCTTGCTTTCCCCATTTTTTCCTCTCCGGCTATAATTTTGAATTCCCCCTAGGTATAAAATACATATCCATCAAGGTTCTAGATAATCAATTAGGGTGATTTTCAGAACCACTTGGGGGAGCTTTTAAAAATACACATGCCTACGCATCCGGGATCTTGAGATCCTGATTTTGTGGGCTTCGGAGTGATCTAGGTGTCTGAATTTTTAAAAAGCTTCCTGGATGGGGTGCCTGGGTGGCTCAGTTTGTTAAGCGTCCCGCTTCAGCTCAGGTCATGAGCTCAGGGTTTGCGAGTTCCAGCCCCGTGTCGGACTCTGTGCTGACAGCTCAGAGCCTGCAGCCTGCTTCTGATTCTGTGTCTCCCTCTCTCTCTCTCTACGCCCCTTTCCCGCTCACTCCCTGTCTCTCAAAAATAAGCAAACATTGAAAAAAAAAATTTTTTTTTTATTTTTTTTTTTCAACGTTTATTTATTTCTTGGGACAGAGAGAGACAGAGCATGAACGGGCGAGGGGCAGAGAGAGAGGGAGACACAGAATGGGAAACAGGCTCCAGGCTCCGAGCCATCAGCCCAGAGCCTGACGCGGGGCTCGAACTCACGGACCGCGAGATCGTGACCTGGCTGAAGTCGGACGCTCAACCGACTGCGCCACCCAGGCGCCCCGAAAAAAAATTTTTTTAAAGCTTCCTGGATGATTTTTAATCGAATCATCTAATTCTTTGCTTCCCTAGTAAAGAATTCTTGCATAAGAAAGCGTTTTTCTCTTGTTGCTTGCCATTCTTGGTGAGAGGGGGTGGGGCAGGGGGCAGGAACTATCTTTCACCTTATATCTTAACAGTACTCCTAGAATCAGCTTTGATTGATTTTAGTTGATTTTGATTTTTAAAGTTCGTCAGTTTCTTTTAGAAGAACCCAACAGATATTCTTAGAGTCTATTCTTCCTGCCCAGATTTCCAGCTCGTAAATTTGGCCACGTCCAGGGATTGGAACACTTAACAGTGCTTGGAATTGCTTGATTTAAAGAAGGGCAGAACCCACTCTTACACATGATCTTATTAGGTCGTCCTAATTTCCTCCCCCTTATCCCTTCTTCCTTTTCTTAGGACCTCTCTTTACCTACCTCTCACCTCCAAGGGTTTTTTTTTTTTTTTTTTTTTTACTGTGTCAGAAAGTTTTTTCAATTGTTGTGTCTTACCATTCCCCTTTCATGACCACTCGGCACAATCATGGCTGTGCGTCTCATTAAAATGTATTAGGTTTGCTTTGTTGTAAGTTTTATTTAATGGTAACACTGAGCTCTGTTTGTATGTTGCTCTGATACCAGGCCTGTCTACTCAAAAATTAATAAAACAAAATGGGACAGTTGTCTGGTAACATTTCATTTGTGTTTGACTGACAGTTTGGCATCATTGCAACAGAACCCAAGTGTAAACAACAGGCCTGAGTTCACCAGGCTGGCTAGAGCCAGATAGTTGGGTATTCTCATCTTTCATTTGGAATTTTAAAGCCATTGCAATCTCTCCAACTTTCTACCAAGGTGGAGGTGCGTGTGCGTGGGCCTCTGTGGGGGGAAGAAGGATCTTTGCTGAGACGTTTGGCAAGGTCTCTAAGTGATGTCCTTGTGGACAAGGTAGAGGAATGCAACCTGAATGATGGTTACCTGGGTTCTTGGCTAATAGAATGGCTGTATCAAAGGGCATTAATTAGTAGATTTGTGCTTGGGCTGGAAAGAAGGCTTAATGCCAGGCTACAGGACCTCGTACACGGAGACCCCGGTCTCCAAGTAGTCTCGTAGAAGGTAAAGATGCAGATATCAAACTTCTAGATGGCCCAAAGCTGGGAGGGACAGATTATAGTGAAGATTATTGAAACAACGTTTAAAAAGAGCTCAGCAGGTGGAAGGAAGAGCTAGAATAAGCAAAATGAAATGTAAAGAAATGAAATGGGGTAGAAACAGATACAAAAAGCCTGATCAATTGCTTGTTGCACAAGTTAGGGAGACCTAGTATAATAGTCCCTGCATGACAAAGGCCTGTGCCCATATGTGTTACCTGAGGGCGTTCTGACTTCCCAGAAGTTTGTCACCAGGCCCCCACAGGACCTCCAGGCTTGTCCGTGGATCTGGGATCTCGAGGGTCTTGATCACCTAAGCTAGTGAGAAAAACCTTGGACCCCCCCCCCCCCCGCCCCCAAGAACCCACCATTCACAACACTTTGGACCTCTCTTTAGACTTGTCACAGGGCATTACAGTTAGCTTCTTGTGCACTTGGCTCAAGTGTAAACTTCAGGATAAGGACCATGGTTTCCCCGTTTCCCAGTTCCCAGGGCCAAATGCCTGACACGGTCACAGACTGGGGAGTCCGGGGAGTCCCCACAGGCAGGGACTTTTGTCTGTTGGTTTTGTTCACTGCTGCATCCGCGGGACTTAGAACAATGCTTCGCATAAGGTAGGACTCAATACACATTTAATGAAAGAATGAAGGTGAACACACAGATGTTCAGTAAATCGTAGCCATTCCTTCTCAGTGTGGTGGTGACATGTCCTGTTTGTAAGTCACTACTTGGCTAGCCTAAAAGCCTCAGGGGCTTCACATCTGTTCCATTTTGCTTCTCAGTTCTTAGTCCGTTCCCACCCCTGATTGCATTTGGCGTTTACTCAGAAAAGCCCAGCTAGGGCCAAAAAAAAAAAAAAAAAAAAAAAAAAGTTTGATGTGTCTTTGCAAAGGTAGGCGTAATAGTGTAATGGATTAATCACTGGCAGGAAGTTAAGCGCACGGGGTGAAGTCAGATGGTTCAGGGTTTAGGTTCTGTCTTGGACAAGCTTCTTTATGAGACTTACGACTTTGGTATAAAATCTCCTATTTTCTTGAAGCCTTGGTGTTCTCATCTAAAAGGGTAGACACTGTTTGTATCCGCCCTCTTAATCGATGTCACTATCATTGTTACTAGTTTGCCAAGGCCTTGGCTCAAAAAAGAGCCTTGAGTAGAGAGGGAGAAAACTCCAGGAGGAATCAAGGAAAAAGAAACCAGAAATTGCTAAAGGCCTGCCTTCAAGGTTTACTTCTTTTGTATGTCAGAGCACCTGCTCCTGTTAGACGAGTAAGCTCTTCAGAGGGGGGAAGTAGAGGCCCTGCATTGCAGAGGGAGCTAATGTCTCCATGGTAACAGCACATCAGATTCTGATGCGGGCACACCTGGTATTCTCAGGTTACTCCGACCATATGGCACCTCATATATTTCATCAAGGAAAAAAAAAAAAAACAACAAAAAAACCTACCTTGACCTCCCCCTGCTGCGTAGGCAAACACAAGCACGCATAACCCCAACGCCCTCTCTGTCCAATCCACGGCCACTGACGCAATATAAGCCACCGTCAAAGAGATTGGGAACACAGCTCCAAAAGCCATTCATTCAAACAAAGGACCAGGAGGGTTATTCTTGCTTCAAAGAGGTGCCCAGAAGAGAGGTACCTGACAAGGGACATTTGCAACTTGCCTTTTCTATGAGACTGACGTAGAATCAGGTGGTCTCCCGCTCGCCCCCACCCCGCCCCCGCTCCTGGCTTGGTAATAAAGCAGCCCCATTCATAACCCTGCCAAAAAGCAGAATCACGTCCTTGACCATGACTCATCTCATGACACCATTTGTAAAAGTGGCCTCTCAAACTCTCCCTCCATCTAAATGCCCATTAAATACCCTGCTTTGAACTAGTTTCAAAGGGAAAAGAGAGATTTCCTGGTAGGATTTAAAAAAAAAAAAATGCAGACAGCCTGTAGTTGCCGTGTGCTGCAACCAAAGAATTATGGCTGCTTGGAGATTTCCTGCTCTGCTTCAGAGACAGATGTTTTAAAATTTCATGTTAAAAGAGACGTCAGAAACTGGGGACAAAAGTCACTGTTCTTGCAGCATATCAAAGCCTTCCTTTTCAATGGGCATCTTACTGATTTGGTTTATTCACACCACATTCCCCAGAAAGCCCATTTAAATGAACTGCTGCTACAGTGTTGGTTTTTTCGTGGTGTTTGCTTTTTTTTTTTTTTTTTAAGTACTTTGGGTAGCCTACCGAGAAATATATAATAGTCACCAAATGTATCCATGCAGCACGGGAGAGTGAGCTGTGCTCTCTAAAGTCTGTAGTTTATGTTTTGAAACTGGTTCAACGTGCAGGCTTCCCGGATCACTACTTAGTTTTAATGTGCGGGAAAGGCTTTGTGTTTAAAGCAGTAAAAGCTTGTCCTTGCACGGCACAGCAGCTTGTGACAATCTCACTGGCTCTTTTTCTCAGCTGCTTCCCCCCTCCACATGCTCACGAGGGAACTTTGAGATGGCGTGTGACCCGAAAGGGAACCGTAGGTCTCTTGCAACATATCTGACCTCTCCTCAACGTGCCCGATATAGTCAGACTTCCGGTTACAGCCAAGATGAAGCAGTCCCAATCCTCCCAGCTCCTCTCTCGCCCAGCTAAAAAGGCCATGGACGTATGAAACCAGCACAAGAAGATCCTTGGGGGGAGAAGAAGGCAGACGACCCAGGGCCTTCAGGACTTGAGGAACGGCACAGTGGTGGGTCCCCCGGGTTTCTTTATTGCCTTCTATATATTCTGGACAGAGCCCTACAGAAGCCTCCAAACTGGAATTGCCAACAGGCAGACCAAAAGAATCTTCACGAAAAGCCTTCCCCCCACCCCCCAACCCCAGCCAAAAGGCCAAGAAAGGGGTCACCTAGCAACAGAAAACCTTCTGGGCAATACTTGCCCTGCTCCAGCCAAGTACCAGTAGAAACACCCTGCCCCCAGAGATTCAGCAGGGCCGAACTGGGAGCTGATCTTTTTCCACAAGCTCCTGCCCCACAGAAGCAGGCAGTAGTACTCCAATCCCTTACTCAGTAGGGCTAAGCAGAGATCTTTCTAGTCTTTCGTCTTTGACTTGGTGGAAGCAGGTGGTGTCCTAACTCCCCAGGATACTGTCTGTGGGCCAGGTGGGTAGTTGATCTTCTAGTCTCTGCTGGTGAAAGCAGACAGTGCTCCAGTTTCCCTGGGTAATACCAGTAGAGTCCAGTAGCTAGTTGAGCCTTTCGCTTACCTGGGATCAAAGAGGCAGCGTGAGGCACGAGGCTAGCTGGCGTGCTGATCCCCCTCCCTGCCCCCCGGCGTCAGCAGGGCCCAGCAAGGAGCTGAGCTGCTGTCCCAATCCTGTAGCGACAGAGCCATGTGAGTGAGCCCTCTGCTTCCCTACTGCCAGGGGTCAGTGGGGCCCTTGGAGGCAATGGGCTGGTGGTGCCCCACTTTTGCTGGGAAGGCGTCCGAGGGGTTAAGCCATAAATCTACAGATTCAAGAATCTGAGTGAAATCTAAATAGGATAAACCCAAATGGTGTGAAACCCATGATAAGACACATTGGAATTAAACTTTTAAACGTAGAGACCAAAAAAAGAAAAAAAAAAACCTTGAAAGCAGCCAGTAGGAAACAATGCATCACATATAGGGGAACACTAACTCCAAAAACAGCAGATTTCTCATCTGAAACCGTGGAGGCCAGACAGAAATTACACAACGTTTTTCAAGAACTGAAAGAAGAGAACTGTCAAGCACCAATTCTATAACCAGCAAAAATATCTTTCAAGAATGAAGGGGAAATAGATATTCTCAGACAACATAAAAGTAAGGGATTTTGTTGCTAGGAAATCTACCCTTTCAGAATGGCTGAAGAAAGATCCCCGTACATAAAGGAAATGATAACAGGAGAAAGTTTGGATTAGGAAAGGAAAAAAGGAACATTAGAATGCGTAAAAAATGGGAATGAATAGACTGTTCTACCTCTCATGAGTTTCTTAACATTTTGGAAGGTTCAAGCAAAAATTATAACAGCATCTGATGTGGTGTTCAATATGTGTGTAGAAAATTCTTAAAAGTATATTTTTAAAATGGGGAATGTAGAGGGACCAAAATGGAAGTAAGGTTTCTATCCATCACTCAAAAATAGTTGACGTTGATACTATAGACTATGATAAGTTACGTTTGTATATTATAATAGTGACCACTAAGAAAACTCTGCAGACTAAGACACTCAAAAATGTTGTAACTATATCAAGGTGGAATCCTCAGGTAACCCAGAGGGAGGTAAGAAGAGAGAAATGGTGGAGTTAGAAATAGAGGAAACAGACAACAAATTAAAAAGTGGCCGATTTAAGCCCTCATGTGTGAACGGTTACCTTAAATGTAAATGGTCTAAATATAACAATTAAAAGAAATTGACTGAGTGGATTAAAAAAAAAAAAAGGCCCAACATATGTTGTTTATAAAAAACACACTTCAAACACAACCGCGTAGGTAGGTTGGAAGTAAAAGAATAGAAACACATATATCATGCAAACATTAATAATAGTAGTAATAATAAAAAGCAAGAGTGGCTATATTAACGTCTGGCTAAAGTAGACTTCAAAGCAAAGAACATGACTAGAGACCAAAGTTAAATTGCATGACGATGGAAGCCTCAAGGCCACCGGAAGACACGAAGCAATGAAAGATAAACCGAGGCCCTGGTTTGGGTGGCATATTTCTCTCTTCCTCACTGGACCATGAGAGCCTTTGAAGACAAGAAGCATACCCATTGGCGTTGCTCTCTCGCCTCACCTGCCCCCGGAGGTGCTTAAGAAATGTTTTGAACCCAGTGCAGTGGAAGTCTACTGCAGTTGTGGTCTGGCTCATGAGAGCACCCCCTTCTCCAGGAAGGGCCTCAAAGGAACTGAGGAGCCTACTGAGGCTAGTCATAGCACCATGATAGACTCTCTCGACTGAGATGCACTCTGAAGCAGAGCGAGTGTTGACTGGCTCGCTCTTGGCTTGAAGGGGCGTGGGAGCTTCCTTTTCCAAAGTGCTCCCCTTCAGGGTTTGGCTAGGGTCTCCCCTTGGGTAGCTGGGTCCTAATTGTAGGCAATCTGCCCTCTAGTTCCTCCATGGTCCACTTTGTAGACCCTCCCAGGAAACCTACGGGTTCTTATGCAAATAACTTCTCAGCTTTCCTGAGAGACATATGTAGATGAGACCCCACAGTGACCCTACACAAGAAACCATATCCATAAATAATCCCAACTTTAAGACACTCTGGGGTCAGTCGGCATCCCACTTGATTAAGTAATGAATTGAAATGCAGTGAGAGGTCCCATCTCATGATCGGAATGTAAATCTGAGAGAGGCTGGCCAGGAATAAATAGACACCTTTCTTGGTGGTATCATTATGACACTTGGTGGTTGGAAAGGAAATTACTTACTTGGGAAATCTCCACAGTGACATGATGAGCTCACTGGTATGTTGCTAATGACTTCCGTGCTCTTGTTTTATAGCTTAGTATCTGCTTAGTCCCCAAATTTATACGACGTGACATGGCGGCAGGTTTGCTTTAAGTCACCAGCACCCTCAGCAAGTAAGGCCAGAGCAAGTGAGACTGTGGCTGCGGAAGGGACATTCTCCCTTGGGACCTTTTAGGCAGAAGCCCAGAATCATGGCCTCCCAGCTCAGTGGACGTCAGGGATCCAGCCCAAACATTTCCTGACTGCATGCTCCCGAGGAATCAATCCCAGTTCCTCTTTCCATGGCACCATTTTCACTGCTGGTGGCCAGACTTCAAATGGCAGGGGTCAATTTATCGTGGTTCTCCCTAACCCAGGCCTCCTCCTCATGGCCCGCCCCCATGGCCTTCAGGTGGTTGCATCAACCAGGAGGCTCCAACTGGACCACTCCACTGCCTGTCCACATGGGACCCTATCTCCTTATTCTTCATTCATGTTGGTCTCTTGGCCTCTTGTTGGCTTCTGCACGTGTTTGGAGCCTCAACATTAGGGTTCGTCTTGGCTTTTGCCTGTCTTGTGGGTCTCTTGACATTCTCTCAGACCCATCGTTGCTGGTCCCCTGGCCGCTCTCGGACATCGCCCACCCAGGCAATAGCTTCTTTGATGACCAGAGCCCTCCCTGGACGCTCTTGCTTCTCATTCCTTACCCTCATTCATCCTCATCCACTCATAGTCTCCCCCCAAACCCAACTTAGCCTTTCTATAACCCTGCCACCATAGGGGCGCCCGTCCCATATGTCCTGCACACCTCACTGTATGGCCTATGATGCTGAGGGTGGGATATCGCTGTGAGTTAACAGTGCGCATTCTGGAGCCTAGCTGCTGCTGGCCCGCAAATGCCAATTTCTCTCTCCTGGCTGTGAGACCTGGGGCAAGCCCATGACCCTCTCGGCCTCAGGCTCCTTATCTATAAAACAGACACCATCAGAGTCGGTGCCTCACAGAGCTGTTGGGAAGGTTTAGTGAACTGATTCGTATAAAGCATTTAGAACTGGGCCCAGCACATGCTAAGTGCTGTGTGTTTGCTATTTTGCCAAGCTCATCTTTAAAAGCCGAGCCAGCTTTTAATAAAAACTTGTTTCTGTCCTTTTAGGAGTGCTGCTGTTGCCTCAGGCTTAGCATGCCTGGCCACCCTGCCTGAATGGGAAGGCTAAAATCGAAACCAGGCTGAAGGGAGGCGGAGGGAATGATGGATGCTCTTCCGTCTGCGATTTTTAAATTTTTTTTTTCAACGTTTATTTATTTTTGGGACAGAGAGAGACAGAGCATGAACGGGGGAGGGGCAGAGAGAGAGGGAGACACAGAATCAGAAACAGGCTCCAGGCTCTGAGCCATCAGCCCAGAGCCTGACGCGGGGCTCGAACTCACAGACCGCGAGATCGTGACCTGGCTGAAGTCGGACGCTTAACCGACTGCGCTACCCAGGCGCCCCCCCATCTGCGATTTTTAAAAAGAGTTCTCTTCCCTAAAGAACTTGAGCTTATTAATTCCTGAAGCAGGTGCCTGTTGAAGAAGAGCCATGGGAGAAATGCCTACAAAAAAGTCAGTACCCTTTCCTCTAGTCCTTGATCCCTTTTGTCAACGGATTCAGGATCTGAGCTCAAAAACTCTTCCGAATGGGTGTTTGTGCGCCGCGGGCTGGCTGGTCAGGGCACTGCGCTCCGGATCTCTCAGGGCCGAGCTGTCACCACTCTCTCCTAAGCACACAGGTGGCTCCTACACCCTGCCCTGTCCCCCAGGCCCCGCTGGCTGGCTTGCACACCAGGCCCGCCCTCAGCAGGACCACACGCTGCACCTGCAGAATCCTGCCGTGCCGCAAGCACACGCCTGTCTGTGTTGTCTCCCGGGCTGGTGTCTCTGGCTCTGGCCTAGGACCGTTTCCGGTGATGCCGAGAGGGCCCGGCTCTTTGTCCCTAATTGTCCTGGCCTCACAGCTGGGATCTGTGCAGACTCAGCCCCAGAAATAGCACGATCAAGTGATAGGTGCTGTGACGGACAGAGGGAGGGTGTTGTGATGGACGGTGCTTCGTGGGGCCTGGGAGCAGTGGGGGCTCGGGGTGGGGGGGGAGGTGATCAAAGGAGCTTCCTCCGTAAGATGACGCCTGAGCGAAGTTTCAGAAGACAGGTAGGTGTTCACGGGCAGGCTGCAGGGTGCGTGGGGGCGGGACGGAGAATTCCAGGTAGGTTTGGAAAGCACACCTTTAGCGCCTGACACATTCACCAGTGACACCGGCCAGCACCGCTAGACAGGCGACCTCTGTGCGGGGAAGGAGACTGAAGGGCCCTGCAGGCAAAAGCCTCAGTCTAGAGAACAGGCAGGTGTTTGGAGGAAAGCACGACAACATAACAAAGCTCTGAAATTAAATCATGCTGACCCACCTCGAGGATAAGCCAGAGTAAACGAATCTGACCCTCCCTCAAGGCAGGAATTCCAAAGAACCACCCTGGACAGATCCTTCAGCAATACACAATTATCCGGGGTAATTAATTCGCTGGTTAGGCACTTATGCTTAATTAATTGAGCATTTATTAAATGCTGTCTTTGTGACAGGCGCTGCACATCCCACGGGGGCTGCAAAGAAAAGTGAACCATGGTCCCTGCCCTCTAGGAGCTCACGATTGGAGAGAAGAATCGATAAACAAATGCTACCAGTGCCGGGGGTACGAGCCTATAAGCACAACCACGGCCGTGTACGAAGGAAGGCACCAGCTGTACTGGCAAAGGGGCAGGAGTCTGGAAGGGGACAAGAGATAATGCTAAGAAAGATTACTATTTAGGTGAGTCTTGAAGGATGAGTAGGAGTTTAATTGGTGGGCAAGGTAGGAAAGAACCTTGTAGGCAGTTCCAACAGCATGAAATTATGAAGGCATGAAGTTATGAAAAGATTTGGTCTTATCGCCTCTTGGCCTTTTGGCTAAGATCAACTGAAAAGATTTGGTCTTGATGGGGCATGTCCAGGGAAGGCTCGTGAATTCACAGCACGTCAAGCCATCCCCCACCTCCTGAGCCCGGAGCAGCCAAGCCAGTCCAACCACGGCAGTCTCTCCCCAGTTCTCTCCAAAAGCTTCCGAGGCAGCAGTAACAGATCCACGGGACCCACCTTTGAGAAACGGCCTCTTTGCCCCCCTGGGCTTGCAATTTTTCTGTTGCTAGATCACAAGGTGTTTAGAGAACAGAGGAAGTGGTTTTGCGACCGGGATGTAAAGGGCCTTCGGTGTCGTCCTGAGTTCCTTCTGGTGATGATAGAAAGCCACCTAAACTTTTTAGGCTGGAGACTGACACGGTCAGACCTGCGTAGGCACGTCCCCCACCGCGGGGCTGCGATGCTCTGCTGTGTAGCTATCAATTGTGAGACGTGCGGCAAAGAGCTAACTCTTTAGAGGCAGTGTTGAGGTTGGTAAAGGACATCCTTAAAGCAGTGAGGAAGGGTAGATTTAACATCACCCCCCGAATCTCTGTCACTCACACTGGGGAGGCAGCACAGCGGGCTCGAGTCCTTACGGCTGTCCGGAGCCGTTCGGCTCCAGGCCTTGGAACCAATCCCTGCCTCCGTGTTAGGCACAAAGTGCTGCTACATGCTTTCTGTTCAATAACTTCTTCTTCTTCTTCTTCTTCTTTTTTTTTTTTTTATTTTTAAAAATTTTTTTTCAACGTTTTTTATTTATTTTGGGACAGAGAGAGACAGAGCATGAACGGGGGAGGGGCAGAGAGAGAGGGAGACACAGAATCGGAAACAGGCTCCAGACTCTGAGCCATCAGCCCAGAGCCTGACGCGGGGCTCGAACTCACGGAGTGCGAGACCGTGACCTGGCTGAAGTCGGATGCTTAACCGACTGCGCCACCCAGGCGCCCCTCTTCTTCTTTTTTTAATGTTCATTTATTTTTGAGAGAGAGCTCGAGGTGGAGAGGAGCGGAGAGAGGGGAGCAGGGGATCCGAAGTGGGCTCCACGCTGACAGCTGACAGCAGGGAGCCCAATGCGGGGCTCGAACCCCCGAACCGTGAGAGCATGGCCTGAGCTGACATCAGGCGCTCAATCACCTGAGCCACCCAGGCGCCTATTCAATAACGTCTCGTTCCCGGCTCACGTGACTTTTATACTCCCTTATCTCTTCCGGTTTTATTTATTCTGTCGACTCAACCCCTTAGTCCCTCTATTCCAACAATTCTGCCCCAGGGAGTATACGTTGCTGGGCTTGATGTGTTTCTTCGACGGCCACTGTATCCTCAGAGGTGTGGCCTGGCCTCGGAGCTCGCATTTCCCTGAAACTCTTGGCCGCCCTCTCTGCTAACGTGTGTCAGGGGGGCACCAAGCTTCAGGCCCTCACGTGTGCTCCTCCGGCGAGGTTAAGTAGAGAGGAGGCATTGAGTCCCGGGTCGAGAGGAACCCTGGATCCAGTGCGGCCTCTTTGATTTTCCTCTTTGCTGCCAGCCCGCCACCGATGCCCCTCATCAGAACTGCGGGCTGTAAACCCTCAGCCTGGGAGGAGGCAGGGCCCCCGGGCTGCAAGGCTCGGTGCTGAGGCCAGGCCCCCACCCTGCGTTCACCTGCTCCTCAGCTCAGCAGGGTGGGGGGGGGGGCAGACATTCTTGAGACCTGGCCTGTCGCCATCTATCCCGGTGGCAGTGGGCCAGCTCTGACCGTGCCAAGGCTGAACCGCAAGAGCTGAGCCTCAGGCTTCCAGAACCTCCGGCCGCACGCTGCCGCCTCCACACCCCGGGCCCGGCCGCCGTCGGCAACCACCCTCGGTCCCTCCGGGATCTTCTCACCGGTTCTTGCTAGTGCTTCCGGTCTGTGCACGCCTCCCTCACACGTCTGCGGTTTCTCCAGGATGTTCTTGTCAACGGCCCCAGCTCTCTCCTCCATAAACGACAGGCCTGAGCCTCGCGGTTTAGTAGAACACCTGAAAAGTGGGGGCTCTGGGGCGCCTGGGTGGCTCAGGTGGCTGAGCGTCTGACTCTTGGTTTCGGCTCAAGTCGCGATCTCACAGGTTGTGAGTTCAAGCCCCGCGTGGGGCTCCGCACTGACACTGCAGAGCCTGCCTGGGATTCTCTGTGTCCTCGCTCTCTGCCCCTCCCCTCCCCCCACTCACGCACATGTGTGCACTCTCTCTCGCCCTCTCTCTCAAGTAAATAAACATTAAAAAAAAGAAAAGCAGGTGTTCTAAGGCCTAACTATTCTTTTTTTTCAATGTTTATTTTTGAGAGACAGAGACAGAGTGTGAGCAGGGGAGGGGCAGAGAGAGAGGGAGAGAGACGCAGAATCCGAAGCAAGGCCTACCTGTTCTAACATCAACCATCGCTACTCTCAGTTTCACTTATTTGAGAAAACTTAAGAATAATTGAAGGATTTTTCGCACCATTGCGACCTGTATAACTCGTTCATCAACCACCTACTTTTTAAAGACGTTTTTCAATAGGGTGCATGGGTGGCTCCTCTGACTTTGACTCAGGCTACGATCTCAGTGTTGGCGAGTTCAAGCCCCACTTCCGGTGAACTGGAGCCCTGCTTCGGGTGAGCACAAGCCTCACTTTGGGTGAGCCCCGCTTCTCCTAAGAGCGAGCGCCTCCTTCTCCACCACCAAACTACCGCTGTGACACGCAAAAAATTTAACGTTAATGCAATAAAATTACGTGAAATTCCTTCCAGTCGGCCCAAGAATGTTCTCCGTGACGAAGTTTCGCTCTAGAATCCAGTCAGAGAGCGCCGATTTCCTCTGCCTGTCGCCACTCTCCAGAGCAGCCCAGATCAGTTGTGTCACGGAGGGGCCCTCGGTACGGACCTGTCTGCTCATTTCCTCACGACCCCATTCGGGCTCAGGGGTTTTGACGTGACACGTAATGTCGGCCGCCTATCTTTGATTCTACAATAGCAGTTCCCCTCAGGAACTGTCTATACAAGTACACGTTATGCTCCTCTTGACAACTGAAGAAGGAACTACCGGAAGGCACAAAATGAGAGGGCAAATTCCAATTCTAATTGACATAACACAATGTTACGATTTGATGGCATTTTTTTTTTAAATTTTTTTTTTTCAACGTTTTTATTTTTTATTTTTGGGACAGAGACAGAGCATGAACGGGGGAGGGGCAGAGAGAGAGGGAGACACAGAATCGGAAACAGGCTCCAGGCTCTGAGCCATCAGCCCAGAGCCTGACGCGGGGCTCGAACTCACGGACCACGAGATCGTGACCTGGCTGAAGTCGGACGCTTAACCGACTGCGCCACCCAGGCGCCCCTTGATGGCATTTTTAAACTTCTGATTTGATGACATTTTTAAAAATGTTATGTCATCTTCAGATGAGCGTAAGTTCTGCCAGGGTAAATGGCTTACGATGGCGGGGTTCATGGGCGTGCCGGGAACATTCTCAGGAAGCCCCTGAGTCGGCTGTCCAGTCATGATCCAAAAGAGGCGCTCAGTGTTTGTATCCGGGCGCCATTTTGCCACATGTTATCGGTTCTGGCAACCGTCTTCAGCGTCCAGATGGATTGTACTAAACTCTAGGAAACAGGCTAACTTTCTGGAGTGTATTTGATGACCCACCCATCTTGGTGTGTTATAGGAGGTGAACATTCAAGACAATAAAGTTCACAGAAATCATGTTAAAACTCTTCGAGGCCTTTTGAGAAGAGTTCCAGTCCTGCTTTCTGGTTCTCTCGTAATCCATCCCGGGATGAGATGATCTTTCACCCAAGCAAGGTTATATAATTGGCTTTTTAATTTCCCTAGGAAATTCGAAGCTTTGCTTCCTTCAGCCATGGCCACCCCAACTTCTCCTTCCTTTCAACAAACTAGCCAGAATACCTCAGGTCAGGCAAGGCACCTGTCCCTATCTTACTCTCTGTGCAGACCGTGTTGAATGACTAACCAAATGAATAAACAAAAGAAGTTTCCAGAAAGAGTCTAAGGGGCTGCTAACCTTCCCTTCTTCATAAGTGGTTTTTGGAGGTGAAGGTACCTCTCCCTGGCCCACATTGGAGTGTGAGTGGGATGTGGCTTGCTTGAAAAAGAGTACTCAAATTTATAGTATAATTTTATTTTTGAAAAATTAAAAGTGACCTATCATTTTTATTTTTTTAAACTTATCATTTATTTATTTATGTATTTTGAGAGAGTGTGTATGCAAGAGGGGGAGGGGCAGAGAGAGAGGGAAGCACAGAATCTGAAGCAGGCTCCAGGCTCTAAGTTGTCAGCACAGAGCCTGATGTGGGCCTGAACCCACGAGCTGTGAGATCATGACCTGAGCCGAAGTTGGACACTTAGTTGACTGAGCCACCCAGGCACCCCTCTTCTTTTCCAATAGAGTCATTCAATGCTATAAATTTCCCTCTAAGAACTGCTTTCACTGCATCCCACAAATTTTCCTAAGTTGTGTTTTCATTCTTATTTAGTTCTTATTCCATTCTTATTTAGTTTATTTTTAATTTTCTCTTGAGACTTTTCTTTGACCCGTATATTATTAGAAGTATAAGTTTAGGGGCACCTGGGTAGCTCATTCGGTTGAACATCCAACTTTTGATTTTGGCTCAGGTCATGATCTCACAGTCCTGAGATCGAGCTCCACATTGGGCTGTGTGCTGAGCATATGGCACTTGCCTGGGATTCTCTCTCTCTCTCCTTCTCTCTGTCCCTACCCTGAAGAAGTGTATTGTTTCGTCTTATTTATTTAAGATTTCCTAGTTAT
Source organism: Herpailurus yagouaroundi (assembly GCF_014898765.1). Taxonomy (NCBI): domain Eukaryota; kingdom Metazoa; phylum Chordata; class Mammalia; order Carnivora; family Felidae; genus Herpailurus; species Herpailurus yagouaroundi. Next base: position 8,857,985 of record NW_024412428.1, on the reverse strand, counting down.
CTTTCTGTTATTGATTTGTGGTGTAATTCCGTTGTGGCCTGAGGAGACATATTGTATAACTTATATACTTTTGTTTCTGTTAAGGTGTGTTTTATGATCCAGAATGTGATTTATCTTGGTGACTATTCCATGTGAGCTTGAGAAAAATGTACGTTCAGAATTAATCTATAGATGTCAATTACATCCAGTGGGTTGATGGTGTTGTTAAGTTCAACCATGTCCTTACTGACTTCTGCCTCCTGGATCTGTGCGTTTCTGAGCGAGAGGGGTTGAAATCTCCAACTATGATGGTGGATTCATCTATTGCTCCATGAGTTCTGTCAATTTTTGCCTCATGTAGTTTGATGCTCTGTTAGGTACATACATATTAAAAATTATTATGTCTTGTTGGAGAACTGACCCCTTTATCCTCATTAATGCCCTTCTTTACTTTCCTTCTTTACTTTGAAGTCTGCTGTAAAATTCATACACCTACTCCAGCTTTCTTTTGATTCATGGTGACGTGCTATATTTTTCTCCATCATTTACTTTTTGTTGTTGTCTTGTTTGAATTTTTTAAATGTTTATTTATTTTTGAGAGAGAGAGACAGAGCACAAGAGTGCAAATGGGGGAGGTGCAGAGAAAGAGAGACACACGGAACCCAGAGCAGGCTCCAGGCTCTGAGTTGTCAGCACAGAGCCTGACGTGGGGCTGGAACTCACAAACAATGAGATCATGACCTGAGCTGAAGTTGGACGCTTAACCAACTGAGCCACCCAGGCGCCCCTCCATCCATTTACTTTTAATCTATCTGTGTCTTTATAGTTAAAGTAGGCTTCCCAAAAACAACATATAGCTAGGTTTTTTGACCCACTTGAACAATCTCTGTGTTTTAATTGGTATCTTTAGAACATTGATACGCAAATGATTATTCTATAGTTGGATTAATAGCTAAAGTATTTGTTACTGTTTTCTATTTGCCCTTTGTTCTTTGTTCCTATTTTTGTCTTTCACATTTTTGTCTGACCTGTGGTTTTAATCAAACATGTTATATGATTCTATTTTCTCTCTTTTCTTAGCATATCAATGATAATTTTTAAAAAACTTGTTTTAGTGGTTGCCCTAGAGTTTGCCATATACATTTATAACTAATCCAAGTCCATTTTCAACTAACACAATACCACTTCACAGGTAGTGTGAGTGCCTCATAGTAACTAAATAATCCCAATTTTTTTCCTCCTATCCCTTGTATCATTCCTGCCATTCATTTCATTTTCATGTAAACAAACATAAACATTCATATATGTACACACAGAAGATATATACATTAGCATGCATAATAAAATGCATGGTTGCTATTATTATTTTGAATAAACTGTTATCCTTTAGATCAGTTAAGAGTAAGAAAAAAAGTTTCTATTATATCTTCTTTATTCTTTTTTTTTTGCAGGCTCTTCCTTCTTTATGTAGATCTGAGTTTCCAAGCTACATTATTTTCATTCTCGCAAGAGAACTTCTTTTAACATTTCTTATGAAGCAGGTCCATTGGTCACAAATTTCCCAAATGTTCATTTGCCTGAGAAAGTCTGTATTTCCCTTTCACTTTTTTTTATTAACACTTATTTATTTATCTTGAGAGAGAGAGAGAGAGAGAGAGCACATGTGCATGCCTAATCGGGGAAGGGGCAGAGAGAGAGGGAGAGAGAATCCCAGGCAGGCTCTGTGCTGTCAGCACAGAGCCCAACGTGGGACTCGTTCTCACGAACCATGAGACCATGACCTGAGCTGAAATCAAGAGTCAGACACAACTGCCTGAGCCACCCATGCTTTTGAAGGATAATTTTGCAGGGTATAGAATTGTGGTGGGTTTTCTTTTTCTCTCAACCCTTTAAATATTTCACTCTACTCTCTTGTTTCCATGGTTTCTGAGGAGAATTTGGATGTAATTCTTCACCTTGTCCCCCTATGGGTAAGAATTTTTTTTTTTTTAACCTCTGGTTTCTTTCGGGATTTAAAAAAATTATCTTTGACTTTATGTACTTTGAAAATGATACAGTGAGGTCGGGTGGGGGTTTTTTTGTTGTTGTGTTTGTTTGTTTGTTTTGTTCTTGCATTCATTCTGCTTGGTGTTCTCTGAGCTTCCTGCTTCTGTTGTTTGGTGTCTGAAGTTAATTTGGGGAAAGTTATCTGTCATTATTCTTTCAGATATTTCTTCTGTTTCTTTCTCTCTTCTCCTGGTTTTTCCATTCTCATTACATGTATGTTCCACCTTTTGTAATTTCCCACACTCCTTGGATATCCTATTTAGTTCAGCGTTTGCTCTATTTGCTTTTCAGTTTTCAAGGATTCGGTCGATGTATCCTATAGCTCAGAGATTCATTCCTCAACCAGTCCGGTCTATTAATAAGCCCATGAAAGGCATCCTTCATTTCTGTATCAATCAGTGTTTTTGATGTCTAGCATTTCTTTCTGGTTCTTTCTTAGGATTTCCGCCTCTCTGCTTGCATTGCCCGTCTGTTCCCGCACTCTGTCTACTTTATCTATTAGAACCCTCAGTCTGTTAATCATAGCTGTTTTAAATTCCCAGTCTGATATTTTCATCATCCTTGACATGTCTGGTTCTGATGCTCATTCTGTGTATTCACTTTGCGCTTTTTGCCTTTTTGTGTGCCTTGTAATCTTTTCCCGATAGCTGAACGTGACATACCAGGTGGAAAGAGCTGCTATAAATAGGCCTTGAGTGATGTGGTGGCGAGGTGTGGGGGAGGGGACGTGTGCTGTCATCCTGTCATTAGGCCTCAGTCCTTTAGTGATCCTGTGACCCTCACAAGTGTTTCTCAGTGTTTTCTCTCCCTTTAAGTAGATCAGGATGGCAAGAGTGGGCGGGAGTTGGGTTTCCCATGCCAGTTAGGCTCAGAGAACAAGATGTGAAGCGTTGGTCAACTAGTTTCCCCCGAGGGCTGGCCTTTTTAAGACAAACAGTGATCTGAGGTATTTCAGAATCGTTTCTTCACTTCCTGGAAGCCCAAGGGACTTTTTCTCCATTATTGACTGTGGGAACTTAGTCCATTTACCAGAGGTAAGACTGTGGGGTCCCCTGTGACCAGGTTCCCGTGGAGTGTTTTAATTCTCAGACTCGTCTGCACAGGGCCTCCAGGAATGAGTCAAGTATGACTCAGTTTCCTGGGGAGTCTCTGCTCTAGTCAACCACGTTTGCCTGTCTGTCTCTCCAATCTCAGGGACAGTGGTCTGCCCTGTGTCCTCCCCTCTTTTATGGATCCAAGAAGGGTTGCTGACTTTTCAGCCTGTTGAGCTTTTTACTTGTAGTTAGGATGGAGTGAAGACTTCCAAGCTCCTTACATTTGGAACGGGAAACCAGAAGCCCTGTCCTTTCCTTCAGACATGCAATTTCAGCACATTTTAAAAGATATTGAAATGGCTAATTATGTAGGTTTTATTCCACACACACACACACACACACACACACACACATGCACACACACACACACGTAGAGCCACATCTTAAAAATCTAGAAAGATAGGATCCTGTGGGCAACATTTTAAAGAAAAACTACTTTAGTCCTGGGACATTCCTTTTAAAAGAACATTGACATTCATTTCCCTCAAATTCCTTATCTTCGTACCCTTATTACAAAAAAGAACAAAAAAGAACAATTAGTCGTGGGGATGAGGTTCTCACCATGTCCCAGGGACTGTGCAAGTAAATTGTGTTAGCGCTAATCCTGGCACTATTTAACCTTTTCATAGATTAAGAAACCGAGGCTCAGAAAGTTTGGACACTTTGCCTAAGGTCATAAAATTAGTAATTTAATAGCCAGATAATAATAATATCTTAAATCGTTATGATCAAGCCTAATCCGTCAGAATCCTGCCCAACTATGGTGATTGGTGAAATATGCCTGTTGGCTTAGTTGGCAAGTGACCTTTGCAAACACTGATAGCGGGCTGTGCATATTTTGGACCACGTTATTTATCATCTCACGGTTCATCGTCCTCTTCCAAAATATGTTTTCCTAACCTGTTTTATCAGAACCTCTGATGAGCTGTCCTCTCCCCTCACCTATTTTGAACCTCTGTATTGCAGCTTCCAATGGAAGAATGCCTGATTTTTAGGTGGTGTTGATGAGTTACCAGCAGATTTATAAAGACGTGGCTTTTTTTTTTTTATTAGGCTAAAAGTTGTTTGGTTTTCATTTTTTGGTAACCCTGTGTTTACCCGCCCTCAAATCAAATAGTCTTTTTTCAACTCAAATAAGCTATTTCCTCCTTAGATCCAAGAGCTTTCAAGCTTTGAAGATAAAAGGGCAGGCTGTTTCACAGCTCAGAACTTTCCATGATGTGTTGTCGGGACAGGAAGTGAATTTGCAATCCCGTCCTGAGGGGTTCATTCAAGAGAGAGGCAGCGGGTTCAAAAGCAGCAAGCCTTAAATCCCTGACCTGTGTAGCACCACCCCAGCGGCTCTGTGGCTCTCCAAGGTGGAAGTGAAGGTTCTTTGGAAGGAACTCTAGCACCTGGTAAAGCCAAACGGAGCCCGTGGCTGGGAAGCGGACTGTGCCCAGCGTCGAGGACATCTTAAAGGGGAAGGACAGCCTTGGCTGGAAAGTGGGTAACTCGTATTTGTCACTGACAACATTAAAACATTAAAGGCCTCATGTGGAAAAAGTTGATTAAAACACAAATTTAATATATTCGTGTTTTATCTTCTCAATGAAAACTGAAAAGTAATAATTTACACATTCGTCATGCTCAACGGGGCCTTCGGAGAGGTTAATGCGGATCATTAGACATCGTCTATTAAGGAATTACATTTCGCAATAGTGAGTAAAAGGAAAACACATTAGCAAACAAAGACCATCATTCCTCCCCCCAGTTCCTTCCCATGTTCAAACTACGCTGTTTGTAAGAAGAGGAGAAGAAAGACAAAGTTAAAAGCTCTTAAAACTTAGGATATAATAGAATTGCTTCTTCTTGTGAAATACTGTTTCAAGTCTGTTTGTTCCAAAGTCAGGTCGGAATGCCACCTTAAAGTGACGAAACGCCACTGTCCTCCCTCTTAGCTTGAGAAAGTCTTCCACCCCTGTCCAACCACAGGGAGATGTTTCTACAACATACTGGAGTTTTTAAACTTTGTTGAAAACAATTCACAGTTGAACCTTTTTTTTTTTAATGGCCACTTGGCCCCCACCTACCCATCAAAACCC
>NW_024412428.1:8825264-8852772 GCF_014898765.1 Herpailurus yagouaroundi | reverse complement strand
TTTTTTTTTTTAATGGCCACTTGGCCCCCACCTACCCATCAAAACCCCCCTGGAGCCCGCAGGGGCAGGAGGACAGAAGGTAACACAAACACCGCGCTGCCCCAAAGGGAAACCTACGGAAAGGACACGTGCGAGCGGATGGAGTCTGGTACCTTCGCTCTGGTCAGTTTCCGGCGGCCACAGGACTTTTCAGTTCCACAAGCATTTATGACATGCCCAGCCTGGCTGGAAGACTAAAACAGCTGCGGTGTCTGTAAAGAAGGGACAGACCAACTGTGCTCCTTTGTTTGGTATTTGTGAGTGAGTAGTGTAGCACATTCTATGTAGCGCCCAGCATGTGACGGCCCTTAACTGTTATTATCGTTTATCGAATTATCGTCCCTGCTGAAAAAGAATGTATTCAGCTAATGAGTATGTTAAGCAGCCCGCAAGAATTTTGAAAGCACGGGCGGGTGGTCTCCACGCAGAGGCACCTATGGGTGAAGGTGAAGGTGCCCGAGTCCGAGGCCCTGGGCCACGTCCCGGCCTCCCCGCCGGTCCTGGCTGCGTGACCACAGCAATTCACTTCACCTTCCCGAGACTTGTTTTTAAAATCTGTAAAACAAGGATGGTGCCTTAGCAGGTCGGGGTGAAGCTTCCACGAGGTGGCACGTGGGGCCTTCTGCACAATGCTTGGCACACGGGGAGTCCCCTGTGCACTCCCCACCTCTCCCTTGCGCCCCGTTTTCTCCTCCTGCAGGCCTCTTTCTCCACAGACGCACGCTGCTTGGTGTCTGGGCTGCTAGACTCCTTCCCTCTATCCTTCTAACCCCCCCACCCCCCCCATACACACACACACACACACACACACACCCCTGCCTGCCTAATCTTTACTTGGCACGCACATCACTTTCTCCTTGGCTTGCAGATGTTCAGTGGCTCCCACTTGACCTCAGGACAAAAAGTAAACTTGTTAGCTTGATGTTTAAAGCCCTCCCAGGTAGGCCTCGTGTGTCCCCCAGACTCCTCTCTCCTTATTCCCCGACAGGCAGCGTTTGTTCTCCCCTCGGAGCCTTTCCCACTTTCTCCTGGAGGGAGGAGCTCTCCCCTCCTTCTCGGCGTTTCCTTCAGGCAAAAGTGCTGTCTTCCAGGGTGCGGTCTGTCTGTCACCATGAGCCCAGTCCCCCGGGGAGCCAGGGCCCGGGCCTCCCTTCCGGACTCTTGCCCGATTTCCCACCCCATTTCTCCTCCCTGGACACTTAGCTCCCTGGGGGCCAGAGCCCGCGTCTCCTGCCCCCCAGTGTCCTCTGTACCTGCTCGGGGCAGGGCTGGGGGGGGGGGGGCCGCGGGGGGCGAGGCGCCGAGGAGGCTCCTTTTGTGCCCTTTTAACTCTGTAAGCAGGTCTGAAAGGGGAACAGCTCTCTTCTTTTCTTTTCTTTTTTTTTTTTTTTTCAATCTCAAGAAAGATGCACTTGGTTAGTGATACTGTGTGCGCTGTCCTCAAAGGGAGTCCTCGTTGGGACTGGGAGAAGATGACCCACATCAGCTGTGCAACCGGTGCTGGCTTAAGAGTGCTTGTCTGATCCCGAGGCCACGGATTGGGAGAATGTCTCCGGCCCTGCTCTCAAGAGGCACCAGGCAAGCCGTTGGGATCCCATTTCCTGTCTTCCAGGACGGGGAAGGGAGGCAGACCGATGAAGGCGTGCTTTGCTCCCAGGGCCAGAGTTGAACTTGCTACAGGACCGTGAGCGCAGGGCACTGTGCCTGCCCTCAGGAGGGGCACTCGGCGCGGTCAGGAGAGGCCGGGGCGATGTGCTAGACGAAGCGCTGGGGGGAGGAGAGGCAGGTACCGGGACCAGGAGGCGAGACAGAGTGTGGTATGTTTGGAACGGAAGCCCTGCGGGGAGGTGAGGCCGGGTGGTGGCTTACGAGGTGCAGGAGAAAGCTGAAGAGGTTGGCAGGGAAGACCGTGGAACGCCTTGATGCCCCGTTGAGGGATCTGGACTCTTTCCAGAGCGTTCTAGGGCAGCGAGCGAGAGAGAGAGAGAGAGAGAGTGGAACAGAACATGCTAACTCTGCAAACCGGATTCTGGAAATCCGTCGCCAGGCTCTGTGGTTGTTTTGTGGAATACCCTTTCTGAACGGCTTCTGCAAAGCCTATAACCTTTCGCCGCGGAACACTCTGCTCCGTTGACCCAGGGGTCCGTTGAATGAATGGGCAGAGGGCTCCTTAAGTTCCGGTGACCGATAAATCTAGCCTTCGCCAAAAGCCTCTGGGTACACGGTGGGGCACACCTTCCACACTCAGCCAGGCGGCCGACAACTGTGCCGAGCTCTCGCTGCCTGGAGCGCCTCCGAGGTCAGCCGGGGGTGACAGCTTAGGGCCTTCTTGGGTCGTTTTCGAGCATACACACAGCCCTGCCCGGGCGCGTGGCCGTCCGGATCCCCAGGGACGTGCCAAAGCTTGTAAAGCCCCTCTGCAGGTTCCTGCCTCAGCGTTTCCCTTTACGCTTTCTGGTTAGCTACCTGTTTGCCCCAACTGTTTACCCACCGCCTCAAGCATGCACGGAACCCCCCGCCACAAAGTTAAATAATTGCCTCTAGTGTTTTAGGAGATGCGCCACCTGAGAAAAGGCTTTTTGCGCGGAGCGAGTTCAGGTCAGGTCAAATAAAGATGGCCTTGCACCTTCCAGGGAACCATCAGGGCGGTCAGATAGTGACCCTTCCCTGGGAATGAGGCTTTTAGGGGGACCCGGCCCCATTTTGATCTGTCTGATGGATGCCGGGCTGCTGGCCTCACTAGGTTTGCTTTTCGAGGCAGCAGTGGGGCCGGAGACGGGGAGATTGGAATAGGGCAAGTTAAAATACCACAAATCTCACTGTTCTCCCCACGATTCAGTCACTTCTACTGAATAAAAGCCGTCCACATTACTGCAAGCCTCTGGTTAACGCCAGAGTTCGGACAGAGTTGATTTTGACAATTTATCGTCCGTTCTCTTGTTACTTTTTTGGAGGAGAAAATGTTCCGAAGTCCTTATTCCTAACCAGGTTTCTGTTCTGGAAGATGACTCTGGCCCGAGTGTGTAGAAGGCATTAGGATTTGGGAAAGACTGGAGTCCAGGAGAGGAGATGGGAGTTTCATGGTCAGTGGACAACATAATAGTTATTGTAGCAGGGAAGCACCCACAGGAGCTCTTACGTAGCAAAGGGTTGCAGCCTGCCAGGTTCTGTGCTCGGTATTTCCTACATTTTTTTTTTTTTTTGGTACATCATCATATCTATCTTAAAGATGATAAAACTACATTTAGAGGAGGTCAAGACCTTGTCCAAGGCCACACAGCTAAAAGGGAGACAGAGCAGCTTTTGAATCATGAGTCTGACTGTAAAACCCATGTTCATAATCACTGGCTCGTATTTCTGGAAGCAGGCTCAATTTCACAGTTCAAAAAAAAAAAATTCTTCTTCATTTAACAAATATTCATTGATGACCGGCTACATGCTGGCTACTGTTTTCGGGGTTGGGGATATAGTGGTGAACAAGATAGCAGAAAAGTCCCTGTTGTCACGGAGCCTATACTCTAGTTGGTGGAGACAGATACATAAGCAAACTTTATCTTATGTTGGATGGTGGTAGGTGCCGAAATAAGGCAGAAGCGGGAGAGAGAGAAAGGGCCTTGCTGAAAAGTAATATTTCAGTAAGGATCTGAGGCTGAGAGAAGAAGCATGTGCATATCTAAGTGAAGAGCACTCTGGACAGAAAGGATAGCAAGTGCAAAGGCCCTGCGGCAGGAAGGTGTCTGGCTTTCATGAGGGAACAGCAAGGGGTCAGGGTGGTGGGTGGAGCTGAGTGGATGAGGAGGGGGCGTATAAGGAGACAAGGTCAGAGAGGTGACGGGGACCCAGACTGCATGGGCCTCATAGGCCACTGGGAGGAGTCTGTCTTTGAGGAATGACACCCCTGAAAAGATTCCTCTGGCTTATGTGCTGAGAATAGAGACACAGGGCCAGATGCCGGGAGGCCAGGGAGCAAGCTTTGCAGGAATCTAGGAGAAGGGATATGGCTTGGAGCAAGGTGGTAGCCTTGGAGGCTGAGGAAATGGTCAGCTTCTGTATATATTTTGAAGGTCGAGCTGACAGGATTTGCTGATGGTCTGGCGGTGGGGAGTGAGGAAAGAAAGTTGTCAAGGAAGAAAGACTCCCCTGGGAAGATGGCATTTTCCCTTGCTGGGAGCGGGGAGAGTGGGGGGAAGAGGTTTGGGGAATTCAAGCAGGTGCTTGTCTGCGGGTGCTTGGTTGAGTGACCTATTCAGTATCTTTGTAGAACTTTCTGGTAGGCAGTTTTATGCCCAAGTCTGTTGTTCAGGGAGAGAACTGAGTCTGGGTGAACAAGGCAGCATAGAGAAGAGACCATGAAATGGCCATAAGAGTGTAATGGTAAAAGGGCGGGGGGGATGGATAGAGGTCAGACAGACTCAGAAAGCACAGCCCTTTGGATGCCTCCAACTTTATCTCCTACCTTGTCTGCCTAAGCAGAAGTATCCCTCCATCAGCAGTCTTCACACTGATGACCTTGGCTTATAAAAAGAAATAAATTAATGAAGCAGCCAGCATGGGACGCTGCTCAGTGCCCACCGTGTGACAGCTCTGTGCTCTGGAAATGCTCCTATGTCACCTCGCTGAAGTTCAGTATACTCTGAGAAGGCAGGGAGGGCAGACGTTAATTTCGAAAGATTTCCACAGAGCAAAACAAAAACAAAAACGTGAAACTTGGCATAAAAAAATCCGTGAAATTTAAATAGGCAAGCCTCGGTTTTCGGTAAAAGGAATTCAGGTGGGCCAGCCCTTGCCCAGGGACATAGGACAAAGGAGACTTCAACACCTGTTAGGTCAAGATGGAGAGAGCTGGCAAGTGGGGGAGGAGCCGGGGCAGACTCGTTCAAGTCCACTCAATCCAGGGTCGATGGCCGTCCATCACTCAGCGCTCTCCCCGGGCAGAAAATGGACAAGGTTTGCTAGAGAGAGTTCGTATTCCCCACTTGTATTAATCTTCCCTTTCTAGGGAGCTTGCCAGTCTGCTGAGGGAAACATACTTCATGTCAGCATTGCCAATGTCGATGAAAGCTCTTGGTTCGTCTTGCCCTTCCCAGGGCCTGGCCCACCGCACTTCCATGCGGGAACCATCCACTCCCCACATGCGGTCGGCTCAGCCCAACGGGTCTTTTCTCTGGAGCGTCGTGTTGCTTCAATCTGTGGTTACAGTTTCTAAAGACTTCGTAAACAGATGTGTTTTTCTATCCCCCAGGAAGGAAATGAAGATTGTCACTTGGCGTTGTTTTCTGCCATCGTGTTTTTGTTGCTGTTGCAGAAATGGAGCAGAAAATTACTGCTGCTCCTTTATTGCTCAACTGCCCACACCACTGCCAGTCCTTGGGAAGAAAATCAATTGTTTTTGCCAATTTTATTCAGACGTCGGGGTTATCGTTTGCTGAAATCATCCCCATTCTTTCCTCTGAAAAGAGGAAGCCCTGCGATTGGAAGAAGAAAACAATAACCCACCACTTTTCCCACCTCAGTGAAAAATCAGCTGCTGTGATAGCCTTTCATTAGATCTCTGCACCTCACGTTGTCACAGGATATTAGTGACGTAGATGGGATGTTTGCCCCTATCTTTATGCCATGCAACTTTCAAGTTCTTTCCAAAGTTCTTTCTTTTTTTTTTTTAAGTTTATTTTCAGAGAGACGGAGATAGTGCGAGTGGGGGAGGTGCAGAGAGAGCGAGAGAGAAAGAGAGAGAGAGAGAGAATCCCAAGCAAGCACTGCACTATGAGCGCAGAGCCCAACGTCGGGGCTCAAACTCACGAAACCGTGAGATCATGACCTGAGCCAACACCACGAGTCCGAGGCTTAACCGACTGAGCCACCCAGGAGTTCCTCCAAAGTTACTTCTGTACCATCCCTGAGCTTTAAGAACCAAACGCAGTGCTCAAACCAACCATGTGAGGAAGCTTTTTAAATCCCATTTTAGGGATGAGGCGACTGAGGCCACGGGATTTAAATATCTTGCCTGAGGCCACACGCACATCCAGCCGGTGAGTCTTCTCCACAAGCATCCGCTGTCCCTCGGGAAATCCATAGCACCTCCCAAGAAGAATTTCTTATCCTTCAGGTTTGTGCGTTTGGTGCAGAAATCGCAGTTTGAATTCAAGTGTCTCAGGCTTCATCTTGCTGCATATTTTACTACAGTGTGTTCAACCACTGGAGAAACACGCGTGTGGCCCATCACACCAAGAAGAACAGGTTCGTGCAGCTTCAGCTTGACTTAGAGCGTCTTTTAAATGGTTTCTTCTTCACACTCTGATGCAGAGCAGACATTTTATATCACTTGAAAGTTTTCGATTGCGCAACAACCAAGTAATTGTAAAATTTGGGCTGCAGTACTGTGACGCGTTAACTCCGGCCCAGGGGTCTCAGGTGATAGACATTCACGTGGGCAAGTGACATTTGCAGTTAGATCTTGGTTGTTCTCAGGCTCCCGGTGGGTGCTTATTCTAGGAGAGAGGAAGTTGGTCAGAAATGGCTTTGTGTTTTTTTGGTTTTCCAAGATTCTACTTTTAAGTCATCTCCACCCTCAACGCGAGGCTCGAACTCACAACCCCGAGATCCAGGGTCACACACTCTACCTACTGAGCCAGCCAGGCACCTCTGATCGAAAATGTTTTGAAATCATTGGCAAACACTGGAGACATATGCTGGCTACGGTTGTGGATTGAATAGTTATAAATGGATTTTGACACAGTTCTTGACTTAGTTGCCGGCTTGCTTAGTGAAATTGGAGGTCCTTGACCAAGCCTCAGTCCCAGTAGGGGCTGGAATACTGGTCTCCAGAGTCAAGTGTAGGAGAGGAGGGGGGCAAGCAGGAGGCGGGGCAGGGGTCGTTTGGGACTGGGGGGAGGGGGCGGGGAAAGGGGAAGACACATGTCCCGATGCAGTCTTGGCTGTTTACAAAGGACTCCACCACGGGCTAGACTGGAAACCGCGAGGCTAGGAGTCAGAACCCACAGGACCACGAGGGAAGGATTTAGTTCAGATGGGGGAGATTTCCATTCTCCTTCCAGCGGGGTCAATATGAGGGTCGTTGTATCAGTCGGATAAGGCTACCACAAAAGAGTTCCACAGATCTGGGGGCTTAAACAACAGAAATGTATTAACTCACGGTTCGGGAGGCTACAAAGTCCAAAATCAGGATATCGGCAGGGTTGAGTTCCTCAGAGGCCTCCGTCCTGTGTCTTCACATGGGTATCGTTCCGTGTCATTTCCTGTTCTTATAAGAACACCAGTCATACTGGACTAGAACCCATCTGTATGACCTTATTTTCTTTTAATTGCCTCTTTAAAGGCCTTGTCTCCAAACGCACTCACATTCTTAGGTACTGAGGGTTGGGACTCCAACATAGGGATCTGGGGGGCACAATTCAGCCCATAATGATATTACTGTTGTCTCCACATCACTGTAATTTCGCATGTGCTTCACCAGAAAAAACATTTGGGCATGAATACCAAACAAATATACGTGACTATGAATCACCGCCTACTGGACTGATAGATTTGCACACATATATAGAAATCTTCAAGGGTAAACAAGATGGAAATAGAAGTTCTATATTTTGTCCCATTACCCAGTGGGTCATTTGGGTACCCACTGAGGCACAGGCACCCTGCTTTTGGGGGGCCCCAGCCACTACGGTTACCATGTCTTTCTCTCCGATTCTTATTTTTCGAAGGCTTTCTTGGGGAACCTACCTGCTCTCCAGATTGACACATTCATTCCTTAGATACGAATACCTTCTCTCAGATTATAATCAAGTTTCCCTGCCTTGGAGTCATGCTCTCTCTTTAAGGAGACTTTCCCTACATCGTGACCTGTCCTGGGTAGATTCGTAGTTTACCTCAGCAACTCAATTTCCCTCAGCTCTTGGTCCTTGAGGGCACACGTCAGCGTCCTAGCAGGCATTTGCCACCTCACAATTTCCTCTTCGATCCACTTTTCGTTCTTCTTCTTATATGTAATTTCCATTTCCTCGCCCGAACGGTAAAGGCCAAGAGAAGACGGAATAGCCTAAAATCTGTTTTCCTAATGCCAGGCATGGTGCTTGGGAACACAGGAGCTTCATGGGCTGTGGGTATTCGATCTTTTCACAGCATCGCGTGGTGAAATAGAAAATCGACGCCTCGCCATTGCTCTAGAGTTTACAAATTCATGTCATTCGAACACAACTGAAGAATTAACAGCCCTCCTAGTTGCCCTTCTAATAAGTCCTTGGGGAGTAAAAAGACATAAAAGCCATTGCATTTGCCTTCATTAGTGTTCCCGGTGGGTGGCACGGGGATATTGGCAAAGTGGCATCCAGCCCGGAGTGGCTGCTTAGGAGTCACCTGAACTGTCAATGAAAGAAAAGCAAAGGCAAGACTGGGGAGAAGTTACTGGATAGGCCCCAGGGCTGTGTGATTGAACTCAGGGGGAGACTGGGGCATCAGCAAGCATCCCATCAAGACCTGGTGACCCCATTTTCTGGCATCTTTCCTGGGCTTTCCTGCCTCTTTTGAATGGTCTTTGCCCTAATCTGCTGACAGAGCTCTCTTCTAATTAAGGTGGGCTGGCAGGACAGAGGCGGTAATCGGTGATCATGAGCCAACATCTCTGTCTGGAGGTCTACGTGCATTCGGACACAGGTCTCTTGGGGACTGTGCCTGACACAAATGTGGAAGACGTATCTGAGGGCAGGATAGCCTATGGGGCTTTCTCAGATCATGTCACACAAGAGCCACCTCTTGTGGCTCATATCAAGGCGTGTTGAGTTCTGTCGGGTTTTAGCCCAGATGACGGTGGGAGACTCATCATGGAATATTAGCTTCTCAGCAGCCCTTACCTTGGGCTATGATGTACAGACCACCAGTGCACTGAAGAACAAACTCTATATGCTGCTGAATTAAAATGGAGGAGGAATGAGTTCTATTTTATTTATTTATTTTTTTAACGTTTCTTTATTTTTGAGACAGAGAGAGACAGAGCATGAATGGGGGAAGGTCAGAGAGAGGGAGACACAGAATCTGAAACAGGCTCCAGGCTCTGAGCTGTCAGCACAGAGCCTGACGCGGGGGTCGGGCTCGAATTCACGGACCGCAAGATCATGACCTGAGCCGAAGTCGGCCGCTTAACCGACTGAGCCACCCAGGCGCCCCTTGAGTTTTATTTTAAAAGAAGTGTATCTCTCCCTGTGCTGACCTTCCCTTCCTGTTTAAGTAGGGATTTGGGATTGTAGGTCCAAGGCCTCCTCCTTTAGGTTTATTTACCAATGGATTTCAGCTTCTAGACGGAGTTACCAGCGGGGCTTTGGCATATTAGGCGGCTCTCCGTAAGCCTCATTATAACTGCGTACCTCATCACGGTGGGGGGTGGGTGGCGTAGGCATTTTGACATCCGGTATGAAACCTACTCTCTGGTCTTCATGAGTCAAGGGCAAATAGCCTCTATACTCTTTTGAGCGCCAATGAGACTTAACAAACCAGATCAAATTTTCAACCCATCAGGAGTGCCTGGCAAGCCGCATCGCAGGCTCAGTGACGGGACAGGTGGAAGACGCCAATTCCGTAACGTTGACAAATCGAGGGCTACCTGCATTCTGAGTACTTGGTGCTTACCATCATTATTTCATTTACTGTTCACAGGCGTGAGAAAGGCAGCATTATCCCCATTCTGCAGATCAAACCGCTGAGGATTAGAGAGACTGAGTTACATAGGTGTTGGTCAAAGAGCCAGGATTTGAATCTAGGCTTGGCTCCAAAGTTCATGCTCTTTCCATGGCCATTGAACTGAACACGACCTTTGTGTGCTGACAGGGGAGAAGAGGGCCAGTCACGTCAGCCGTCCCATGGCCATTGACAATTTCTTGGCTAAGCAGAAGACTGTAGTTTTATTACACATATCTCTGATTGAGAGCCATTGTTTTGTTCTTCCCTCTGTCCATCCCTCCAGCCCTGAGTCAGTAAACCCAATCAGGTGTGTCTTAGGGTGTGACAGATGTGGCCAACTTCACCTTCTTGTACCAGATGGTACTTGCATTGATTTGACTTCAGTGAGCTGGGAATTGTAGGGCGCCAAACAGCAGGGACCGGCTATGGGTTTCACGTTCCATTTTTTCCTACTAAATGCAATGCCAAGTTCTACCCAGGTCATACCTGCAAGGCTCCAGCTCTCTGCCAAGAGTGGGATTCTTCAATGATCCGAGCAGACCCTGGACCCCCGAGCTGGCACGGATCTCAGAGGATACGTTGGCGCGTCTCAGCCTCGTCCTTTGCAAGGACAGCCGGTGCCTCTCCTGGCAAGAGGATGTGTGTGAGTTGCTGTGACCCTTTTCCCAGGGCAGAAATTATAGACCCCTTATTATCACGTCACCATAACTGGATCTATTTGACCCATTCCAAGCGATGAATTTCCCTCCAGTGCATTGACATTCTCAAAAGAGCAAACAGGAGAAGGTGGGGTTGCTGAGCAAGGAATTTGCCAATTGTATTCATCTGCCAGGACTGCCAAAGTGCCCTGGACTGGGGGGCTTGAACAATAAACATTTATTTTCTTACAGTTTTAGAGGCAAGAAGTTCAAGATCACGGTGTCAGCAGGGTTGGTTTCTCCTGAGTCCTCTCTCCTTGGCCGGTAGATGGCTATTTTCTTCTCATTAGGGCACAGGCCATATTGGAGGACCCACCCTATTGATCTCACTACCTTAATTGACCTCCGTAAAGGCCCCGTCTCCGTGTGCAGTCACATTCTACGACATTGGGAGTTAGGGCTTCAACATAGGCATTTTGGCGGCATGTAATTCAGCCTATAATACTGATGTGATATCGCGTCCCTTGAGGCAGAAACGAAGTCGCTCTCTTGGAATGGACCAATAATCTGGGCTTGTGGATGTCACTGGCTTCCCGCGAGGAGGAAGGATCACGTGGTGAGGTCAGGGTGACCCAGGTGCATTGGGGGCTTCTGCGAAGAGGCTCCCGTGATGAGGGGCAAAGATCTTCAGCCTTCTGGTTTTCTCATTTTAAGGGGAGGAGACTGGGACCAGGGAGATGGCGTGACCTGTCCATGTCACACAGCGAGTCGGGAGAGCCGGGACAAGCATAGTCTCCCAGGTCTGTCCCAGGCAGACCACCGTCGCGCCTCCAGTTAGCCTTGTCGCCTTTCGTTTCCTATCCAGGAAGATGCCAGTGGCCATATCCACTTCACGTCCCCTGGGGAGAGTTTCTGAGGAAAGCCCATACAACTTCACAGAATGGTGGCCCGGAAAAGAAACGTTTTTCTGAAGCTAGGAACTTTTGGGGAACTGAATCTCAAACAAGCATCACGTAGGGTGGTATAAAGCGCCTGGGCTAGGGTCAGACCGGCTTGGGGGGGGGGGTGCCCTGGCTTTACCAGGAATGATTTGTAAGAGCCTAGGAAAGTTATCTCCTGGGGACTCCGTTTATCTATGAGAAGAAGCTGTCGAACTCTGTGAGTAGTTCGATGGTGGAACAGTTGCTCCGATCCCACGTGGTGGAGACCTTTCTCAGAAACCCAGTGCATAAAACGGATAAAACGCTGCCCTCACCGAAGGTCAGGTGAAGACAGGGACAAGGGTCCCTTCAGTCTGAGCACCTTCTCAGACCCCAGCGTCCCTGGGACCCGCAGGGTTCTTCCACAAATCGCCCGGCGTCTCCAACGCACGACTATATTTCTTACCAGGAGGTGGCTCTCTTTCCTAGTTTCTAAACTGTATTATTCGGCAGCAAAGGGCTCATTAATCCAACCAGTTGGTAGACTTGCTGAGGAAAAATGCCTTCAGAATTCAGCTGCTGAGGAAATCTCCAGAAAACAAGCCCTGTGTGACCTTGCCCCTTTGGTTTATGACATTGCACCACCTAAATCCCTGACTGAACCCCCTCCTCACGTTCTACCTCTCTGCCCCTTTAGAAATTTGATCTGAGATGGGCAGGTAAAACATGGATTCCCACTATTCCCAACCATCCCAGTAAGACTTTTAACTTAATTAACGAAGCATAGGAAAGCAGGACTGTTTTTAAAAGTACCTAAGTGAGCATTAAGATAAAATGGAGACTTTCACTTCCAATATGGTGGAGTAGCGAGTATCAGATCAACCCCCACCTTGAGAACAACTAGAAAAAGGGGATATAATGTTTTTTAAGACTCTGTTGAAGGCACCAAAGAGCTACCAAGGCAGCTAGGACTTGAAGAGCCGAAATCAAGGAAAGAAGGGAATTACAGAGAGGGCAACTTTCTGTTTCCTTATCCCACTGAGGCACTGGCCAGTCTTTAAGTGCCAGTTAAGAGGCTGAGCAACCAGGCTGAATTTTTAGGAGTCCCACAAGCCTGGAAAAACAATATATTCAGAGCCTTCCAGGGAGGAGGGGCTTAGTAAACACTCCAGGCTTTGGGTGGGGGCAACTGAGGGGTTACCCGAAGGCATAACTTCGGTGATTCAAAAATGGACGAGCCTTCACGAAAACTGAAACCAGCTTTGAATCAGCTCATCCAGGCTGGGTTGAGATGATCTGCCCCCGGCCCAAGTGCCTACTGAAGGCAAAAGCAGATCCTACCTGGAGGCAGGCATACATCATCTCGAATCTCAGCTTATCTCTATAATTTTATATTCAGAATATTGAATGTCCAAAACAGACAGATGGGTGTAAGATCCAGGTTAAGAACTGGCCCGGATGCTGTTCTAGTGTTTTCTGTGGCTGTGTGTGCTCTCTGTGTGAGATGCCTCCACAGGGGGACAGCTACTTGGAAACAGGCCCGAGTGATATTAACAATAATGGTAACCAGAGCATATGCTCTCTCATTTATTCCCAACATAAAAATGTCTTTATTATTTTCCCCATTTTACAGGTGAGAAAAAAAGGCTGGGGGATTTGACCTAAGTCTCTCCGATTATATCGGCTTTGAACCGCAAAGGACTACCACTTGCCCCGAGGTGTTCTTAGCCATGAATGTTTGTCGGTGACTGGCTCAAGGTGGATACGCAAGCTATGATTTTAGCATCGGTGCCTGGCCTGAGACTTGCCAAAACAAACACTCATTTATCAGGCCCGGCATGCAGGCTCCGTACTGAAGCGGCTCAGAACACCCACTTGCCTCTGCAGGGCTAACTCCTCACACCGTCTGGCTGGGACGCAAAAGGATCAACTCCTAGACAACTATTAATGCTTCAGGACAGTCGCCTGTACGTGGTATGGGTTCTGTGGCCTCCTGGGAGGGCTGCACAGAAAGGGGAGGCAGCGTCACCACCCTCTTGGGGACCGTGGATGCCTCCTGGGAGCCCACAGACTTGCCCTCGCTCAGACCTCTTGCTGCGTCTGGAAGCTTTTCAGACATGTCTTCAGAGAGTCCCGGGGAAACCTGGGGTCCTAAGAACGCTGCTCAAGGAACGTCAGCTGGATCTGCAGGATGTTCCCAGTGAGCAGCTGGGTCAGGGGTTTTCATTCGGGCTCCTCGGGGCCCTGCACGTTCTTTGGTATGGGGGGGGGGGTGAGGGAGGTTGGGGGAGAGCGAGGAGGCGGGCCCCGGCCGGCCCCTCCCTGTTTCAGCAGTCCTGTCTCACTGTTACCCGCTCTTGGTTATTAAAACTCGCTGAAGATGTCAGTTTTTAAAATATTTGTTCTTTTTATTTATTTATTTATTTAAAAAAGGGTCCCAATGTTAACAAAAAATGCTGAATGGGGGAAGGGAAAGAAAAAAAAAAGTTACAAACAGAGAGGGAAGAGAACCGTAAGAGACTCTGAAATACAGAGAACAAACTGAGGGTTGATGGGGGCGGGGGGGGGGTAGAAGGGCAGAAAAAAATGGGTCATGGGCACTGAGGAGGGCCCTGGGCAAGCTCATTGGGATGGGCGCTGGGTGTTGGATTGGGGCAACGAATCACGGGAATCTACTCCCAAAGCCAAGGATACGCTGTATACGCTGTGTGTGCTCTAACTTGGCGACCAATTCTGTTTTTAAAAATGTTGAAAGAGGGCCATTTTAATCTAACCTTCTTCCTTGAAATATGCAAAATCTCCGAGGTACTGGAACTAACGGAGAGCCGCACCCCGGGCTTCCCGACGGCCCCGCTGGGATGTTTCTCCTGCTCCACGCCTGGTCCCGTAAAGGTGGTGTTACCAACTGGACAGGGTGTGTGGACGCTGAGCCCAGAAGATGGAATGGACAGGATGGGTGACCGCAAGGCCCCCTTGGTCGCTACGACCGGCTAGTTACAACTCCATTCCCGCAGCGGGGCCAGGATGAGAGTCTAGGAAGTTCCTCGTCCAGAACTAGTGGGCCTCGTGGCGAAGTGTCTCCCCTTTTGTGGGGAGAAGGTGGTGAGGTCCAGGGCAAGCCGCTGTCCTCCAGGGTGGCCCGCGTTATTCTCGGCCTCCCGTTTGCTCTTCCCACACCCGAGCCTCCTCCCCGCTGCCCAGGCGGCCACCAGCACGGTTCTCTCTTCGCCCCTGAGCCCGCTCCCCTGAACTCCCCGGCGACTTTCAGCCAACTGTCGCCATTTTCACTTTGGATTCATGACGTCAGACTGGGTCAAGAAAAATCTAATTATTTTAGGGAGGAGAGACGATTTTGATTTGTCCCCCACCTACTATGTTTTGGTACCTGCTCATGGGGCCAGCTCGTGCACGGCACCGCCTGGTCGTCCCCAGCAGAAACGATCTCAGCCTCTTACAAGTTTCAATAGTATCTTTGTCCCCCCCTCCCCTTTTGGTCCTTCAATGACATTTATTACCCCTTGTCCCGTCCTTTAATTACTTAGGCGTGACTGCCTTTCCTTTCCCCAGACGTTACCCTTTGTGGAGCAGGACTGTGCCTTCCCTTCATTGTCATCCTTCGTCAGCCTGGACCCGGGCGCCATCTTGGATGCTCCAGCTCCCTCACTCCCCACTTCCAGCCCATCACCACCTCGCCAGGACTCCTCGAGTCTGCTTCCTGCTCCCTACCCGCGCTGCTGCTCTGTGTCAGGTGGCCATCATGGCTTGCCTGCACACTTACGCTCTCCAGGTTGCCAGGCACCCGCACCCCGGGGTGGAGATGGGTCATCAAGCTCTCATCAGGCCTGAATACTGAACCCCCACGAATGCTGCGTGGATGCCCACCCATCTTCTGTCCATCACAGAGATACGAATAGCCCCATGTGCCGGCATCATACCACGCCAGCATGAACGAACGGTGAAGGAAACGGACCTGGGCATGTGTTCGTGGATCTCCTAGACTGACCCGGGAGACCAACCACAACCGGACCACAAACAAATCCCTCTCTTCTTACCACTGGGCCATCCTCTACACTGGGTGGCCAGGGTGTCCTCTGCGAGGAGGTAATATTCAGGCAGAGGAGGAAGAGGGGGAAGACTCAGCCAGGTGGCCGGTGAGAGGAAGACCCGGGCAGAGGGACAGCATGCTTAAAGGCCCTGGGGTTACCGCGCGCTCAGCCTGTTTTCAGAAGGCCTACGTGAACGGAATGTGTGGATGAGGGGGAGCAGGAGAGCTAACGTGGGTGAAGATCTTGCAGGAGCTGGTGTAGGATCTGGAACAATGCAGTGTGGGGCTAAGTGTGTGGATTCGGGGCCAGACTGCCTAGGTTCAAACACGGGCTCTGCCCTTTACTCCTCTGTGACTCGGGGCAAGACCTTAACCCCTCTCGACCTCAGTTTCCTCATCTGTAAAATGGGGACGGTATGATATCTATGTGTATATGTTCATATCTATGTTGTAGATTTCGTATCTTGTAGGGTTGCTTCTGGGGATGGTTTGAGTTAAAGGAGGCAAAGCATTTAGGACAGTGCCTGCTGAGTGGTGACCATAATAACCCTGATAATGGAAGGATTTGGAGCAGACAAGCGGCTGCTTTGCACTCTCGAGTCTCGTCCTGTTGTGCGGAGAGGCAGGACAGCAAGGGTGAGAGCCGCAGCCGGGAGGCCGGCTGGGCAGCTGGCGTGGACCTCCAGGCAAGATGCTGGTGACTGGCCCAGGGTGGCGATGGGGGAGACGCAGGGGAGCGGGCAGGCTGGGGGGACGTCCGGGGAAGAGCCAGGGGGGCCTTCTGAGGCATCTGGGAGGCGGTGGGGGTACAGTGAGGGAAACTGACCCTCAGGTCTGCAGCCTTGGAAACCGGGACTGTAAGGAGGGGTTGTGGTCAGGGGAGGTTTGTGTAACCCGCTTAAGGTCACCCAGGGCATGGGTGGCAGGTCTGGGATTCAGAAGACCCGGGTCTTCCCGACAACAGAGGCCCCGTCCCTTCCAACGCACAAGCCAGCTTCCTGGATCGGGTGACTTCTGATCCCAGGGACCCCTGGAGAGCATCTACGGAGCCTTCTGCCTTCTGGCCGGAGACTCTCCATTTCACAGTGACAGAGAATATAGAGGTTAAGTGGATCGCCCACATAGCCGGAGAGAGAAGGCGTCAGGCCGGCGCCCCAGCTCCTGCTCTCTCCAATGGCTCTGGGTGGGAAGAATCAAGGGGGAGCTGCCCCCGCCCCCCATCTCTCTGCACAAGGCTCACCTCGGCGGTCAAGCACAATGAAACCACAAACCCACTGGGCAGGTCGGGGGGAGCCGGCAGGTGATAACAGCCCCACGCGGGCCCTGATCGAAACAGTCTGTTCATCCTCCAGACCTCACGGCAGGCCGAGAAGCATCTGCCCGGCGAAGCCTCTAACCCCACCTTCCATTTATAAGGCCAAGGGTGACCTTCAAAATCCACTGTGGTTTTATACTGCCGGACTCTCTGCCAAGTGAAGACGCGCCGGTCAGCCCCCTTCCATCGTGACGCGCGGGCCCTGCGTCCCCGCGCTCGGCTTGCTGTGGTGTGTCCCCTCTTCAGGTTGTCATGACAATTCACACTGAGAAGCTGTTTCTGGAGCGGGAGCAGGAAACGAAGCAGGGGAAAAAAGGCTTATTACCGTCAGGCCTCGCGAATCCCAGGCTCTCGATGGTGTCGGCGTGTTGGACAGCGGTCTCTCGGGAAAAATGAGAATTTCTGTCCTCTACCAGCCAGCTGCCGGGAGCTTTGCTGTTATGTCGCAGCAAAGAAGTAAGTCCCGAGTCCGTCAGATATTACTAATTACAGGAAGAGCGGATAGCGATAACACTAATTAAACGCGAGCCGCGAAGTCAGGTGCCCTCTGGCATCATCCATGAACGAGAATGGGTACGATGAATTATTCAGGCAGTACAGGTAGCAACTCAGTTTTGGGGGGTGGTCAGTGTTACCCTACTAACAAGCTCATTCTCTGCCCCTTTGCCACGGGCCGTCCGGCCTTGCAGCGACCTTTCTCCCCTCCCTGGATCTCAACCATCTGCCCAGGATGTCTCACTAATCCTTGCAAACGACTCCATGAGAAACGAGAAGTCACCACGCCATTTCACAGATGGCTCATTGAGTCCCTCAACAGACTGGGAGGAAACTCAAGGGGCGTGGCTGTCAGGCACCCCTCAGCGTGTCCTACAGAAGAGGGGGACCCCTGTTTGGACTAGCCGTGCTGAAAATTCCAAACCGAGTGAGGTTTACATGTTTTCCTGTTTTTCTCTCTTTGCCGAACCAATGCATGTTGATCGTGGTACGTCTGAAAAATACAGCAAAGCCCCAAAGAAACGCAAAACTCATCCACCATCCAAATACCTGGACTGAATCCTAATAATGAGGAAACTAAGGATAGGATTGATAGTTGTGCTGTTCTCGTACACGCGGGCTCGGCCACGGGTGTGACCAGGGCAGGACGGGTGCAGAGGCCTCACCCTGCCTCAGTGGCCCCTTCTTGGTCGGCTGCAGACACTTCTGGGTTTCATCCATGTCCCCCCCACCCCTCCAGCTGCAGACCTCTGCCCTGCATTGAGCTGTGTGTCGACCCTTGAGGTTCTGAATCCGTCTGGGCTTCCGCCCGTTAGGACTCAGGGACAAAGCAGAAACCGACAAATTTTCCTCGCCAGACAACATTTAATCTTTCAGTCCATTCGCCTAACATTTACTGAGGCATCGCGAAGGAGAAACTGTAGTTCTACGCTTAAGGAGCAAACGACCCTGAAAACGGACACTTAAGTCAACTAGGTAGACCTTGCCCGGCCGCGCACTTCGTTGTTGCGCATAAGTAGGGGGAGGCAGGAAGGCAACGTGATCGCCAGGGACTGGATGAAGCCACTCCCGGTTTCGAGGCGAAATATCACGTGACATCTGGGGGGAGTCAGCCTCTCCGAGGGCCCCCAGCAATCCGGCCCCCTGGTATTCACACCTCGTGTAGCGTCTTCCCACATGGAGCCAAGGCTGGTCTGTGAGACCAACAGTTCGGCAGAACTGGTGATGCGTGACTTTCCAAGACTGGGCGTAAAGGGTGTTGAGGGCTTCCACGGTGTTCTCTTGGATTAGTCACTCTGAGGAAAGCCACCAACATGTCTTGTGGATGCTCGGGGAGCCATATGGAGAGTCCCACATGGAGAAGAACCTCAGTGTCACTACCAAGCAGCACCAGCTCATCAGCCATGACGGAATCATCCTGAGGATAGGAGCCTTCAGTCCCAGGGAGGCTTCCGGGGAGCCCGCACCCCTGGCCAACCTCGTGCGAGAGCCAGACCCCAGAGCCAAGCCGGTCCTGCCTTTCCCGACCCGAGACACTGTGACGGCTGGCTGTTTCGCAGCCACGAAGTCAGGGTGATTGGTTATGTAGAAGTAGGTAGAAAATTCCGTACCTCTTGTTACTCTCCTGGGAAGAAATCCCACATCAGCTCCCTTTTGTAGAGTATTTTTTACGAGGCGCTGGGTAGGCTGAGGGACCTACATTCACAACCGTCCCAACGGCCAGGCTGTGATGCTCACAAGATAAGTCTCCTTTTTATCCCCCTCCATGGGGACGTGGGGGCCTAGGGAGGGGAAAGAGTTGGCCCAAGATCAGACAGATCTGTATCTGTGGTGGTGCCAGGATTGGAACCCAACGTCTCCTGACCCCAAAGCCCAAGCTCTTAACCACGACACCATTATTTCCTTGTCAATGCTCCGTCCAGGAAATGTTTGTTGAGGTTCTGTTCTGTCCGGCACGCTGCCAGGCCTCGGGGTGTGAATCTTGTGTCATTCTTTTTGATTGCCAAGTACTATTCCATTGTGTATATATACCACATCTTCTTTCTCCGCTCATCCCTCGATGGACATTTGAGCTCTTTCCATACTTTGGCCATTGTCGATAGTGCTGCTATAAACACTGGGGTGCGTGCGCCCCTTCGAAAGAGCACACCTGTATCCCTTGGATAGATACCTAGTAGTGCGATCGCTGGGTCGTAGGGCCGTTCTATTTTAAATTTTTTTGAGGAACCTCCATAGTGTTTTCCAGAGTGGCTGCACCAGTTTGAAAGGTTTCTTGCTACACACTGTTGCACAACACGCAAGGGAGGTGAAGAGAACAGGCAGTGGAGAAATTAATTACAGGGGCCACAGATGCTCACAATGTTTTGAGGTTCCTGATCCTCATGCAACACTATCTACTGAGCATCTACCACGTGCCAGGCGCCGTTACGGGCACTTGGGACACATCAGTGAAAAAAGCAAAGCTCCGACCCTGACACAGATTATGGTGGGGGGTGCGGGGGAAGAGACAGGGGGAGGGACGGACAATAAACAACGCTCTACATAAATAGTACAGTAGAAGGTGGGAGGTGCTTTCAGGCTTCTGTATCCATGGGTTGATCAGGATAGACCTCGTGAGGAAGACAGGGAAGGAGCTGGCCCACTTCCCAGCTGTCCCCGTTTGCCTGAGGCTGAGAGGATGTGGGAGTTGCACTGCTAAGACCCAGAAAGTTCTGGGCAAACTGGGAAGAGGTGGCTGACCTAAGAGTTGGCCGAGCGGACACGGGAGAAGATGATTCCAGGGAAACAGCTAGATCCGTGGTTCTCAGTCGGGAATGATTTTTGACCCCCACGGGACATTTGGTGTTATCCAGAGACATTTTGGGTTGCAAAGTCCGGGGTGGGCAATGCTACTATCATCTAGTGGATAGAGGCCAGGGACGTTGCTAAACCGTCCACGACGTGCAGGACAGTTCAGAACTCTCTGTTCTGAAATGTCCAGAGTGCCAAGGTTGAGGTACCTTGGACTAGTTTCTTCGTCTTTAGTTGCCGAATCATCTGAAATGTCACTTGCCTTCTGTTTCCACTTCCATTCCTGGGGAAGAATATCCTTTCGATCACACCTAATGATCAATGCTTGGCCCCTCCTCCTCTGGAACCGGACCCCACCCTCAGCACCAGGATGAGCCGTGCCCACCTGGACCGGCCAATGGGGTCTTCCCGAGGGGCCACTGTCCCCTTCTTCCCGGGCCCGTGGCCTCTGGCGGAGGTGAGCAGGCTCTATGAAAGACAGAGCATTCTGTGTGTGTCTTTTGGGGATGTCGGGAATTTGAGAAGTCAAGCGGGCTTCCTTAGGCTATTTTCCTTAGAGAACACCTGGGGCCAGGACTTCCTGGCATCAGGCTTTTGAAAATAACCCTCCCCCCTGCTCCTTACCCTCACCTGCATAGTTTCACGACAGCTTTCGACGCCTACTCCTCCGACCTCTGACCAACCCCGTGCAGCTGGCAGATAGGGGGAGCGGGCACTTCAGTGTCCTCAGGGATGGGGCCGACGGAGTGGTTTGCCCGATGGCCAATTTGTGACAGAACTAGAACCCAGGGGCGCTTGGGTGGCTCAGTCAGTTAAGTGTCCGACTTGAGCCGATCAGCTCGTGGTCTGATCAGCTTCGTGAGTTCGAGCCCCACATCGGGCTCTGCACGGATGGTGTGGAGCCTGTTTGGGATTCTCTCTCTCGCCTTCTCTCTCTGCCCCTCCCCTACTTGTGTATGCACTGTCTCTCTCTCTCTCTCTCTCAAAAATGAATAAACTTATATAGAAATGAACTAGAACCTCAGTTTCACTGGAACATTCCCAGGTCAAGGAGGATTCAAAAATATTCAGGTTGCAGATTTCCGATTTCCTGGGGTCTTAATATAAGTTCCACGAGGGCGGGATCTTTCTTTTTTTTTTTTTTTTAATTTTTTTTTCAACATTTATTTATTTTTGGGACAGAGAGAGACAGAGCATGAACAGGGGAGGGGCAGAGAGAGAGGGAGACACAGAATCGGAAACAGGCTCCAGGCTCTGAGCCATCAGCCCAGAGCCCGACGCGGGGCTCGAACTCACGGACCGCGAGATCGTGACCTGGCTGAAGTCGGACGCTTAACCGACTGCGCCACCCAGGCGCCCCAGAGGGCGGGATCTTTCTAAAACTCATCCGTGAAACTCAAGCTCCCAGATCTGTGCCCAGCCTGTCATAGAGGCTTGATAAACCCTGGTCGAACTGAGTGTTGTTAATAAGCTACTCCTGGAACAGCTCCCCGTAGAGCCTCCCGAGGGTGCTCTCACCAAGGCTCCTCCTTCTGCACAGGGTGGCTCAGGCACGCCGGCCCCTCGCCTCACCTCAGGGGACCGGCTCGTCATCCCAGAGCTCAAGAATCCAAAGACACAGACTCCAGGCCCTGAGCTGTCAGCACAGAGTCCGAGGCGGGGCTCGAACTCATGCACCGTGAGATCACGACCTGAGCCGAAGTCGGACGCTTCACTGATTGAGCCACCCAGGAGCCCCTGCACTGCTTGATTAATTGAAGGAATGAATGAATGAGTGAAGCCGGTGCTGGCCAAGCTCTCCTTTGCTCGGTGTCCATAGTGAGCGGACAACCCAGACAGGCAGGGACACAGCTCTTCGCGCGGGCCTGGGGGGCTGGGTTCCACATACCTTATACGCGTCCCGCGTACATACGAGACGCGAGACCGTTGCCCGGCTCCCCACCTCCTTGCCTCTTTCCATCGCCAGGCTGGAAACTGCCACTGGTGACAAGTGCTGGGCTCGCGGCCGCTGAGCTGGTCCCGGGGTCACCTGTGAGTGCCAGGCTTTTGCTTCCTGTGCATTTGGACCCGCGAGTTTGGAGAGGATCTACCACTTGGCGGAAGGGAGCCGCAGGAGTGACAGGCAGCGTCTCTGTGCCAGGACAGCCTTCCTGCCCGGAACGTATGGTGCGTGTCCAAGGGCTCCCAAGGTACCCGGAGCCGTGCCAACTTGCAATAATGAAGCAGTAAGACCCGAGCGAACGGGTTTGCCGTTGCCGCGTGCCAGCCAGATGCCTGGGGTGCGAGCTGAGGCCCAGCACACGGCACGGGCGTCTCGCTGAACGCTGAAATAGTCGGGGTGATGGACAGACGCAAAACTAACGATGGCGACTTGATGTTTACACGGCGGCTCACGGCAAGGGCTTCCACGCATCGTCGCTTTTACCCTGACAGCATCCCAGGGAGGCAGGGGCTCGGCCCGACCTCTGCCCTCCTTTAGCCAGCAAGAGAGCCTGCCACACGGAGCCCAGGCCTCATTCAGAGGGCACCTGCACAGGTCGGGAGAGACACCCCCAGGTCCCCGCTGTGCGGCCTCACCTGTGCCCCGGAGGGTGCTGGCAGCTGCTGGGCCCCGGGCAAGCACCTCTTCTTCCCAATCTGTTTCAAGTTTCCTAAGGGCTCCGTGACATAGGGTGTTAGCCTCGCCAGTATACAGATGAGGAAACTGAGGCTCAGAGCCGTTAAACGATTTACCCAGGTCACACAGCTCGTCGTAGGAGGGAGTGGGACCCGGGGCTCCTGGACGCTGACGCCCGTGATCTCAGCTCTCACAGTCAACCGCCTCTTTTAGACAAACAAACATGGGCTTTATAGCTTGGTTTGCGTGAGTCTCTCAGGGCCGCTGTAACGAATGCTACAAGCTGGCGGGCTGACAAGAGGCATTTATGCTCTTACAGTTCTGGAGGCTGGAGGACCCAAATCAGGATGTCTGCAGGGCCAGGCTCCCTCAACGGCTCCAGGGGAGAATGTGCCCATGCCTCTCTCTTAGCTTCTGGTGTTGCCAGAAATCCTTGGTGCTTCTTGGCTTCTAGCCTCCATCTTGACCTGACATCTCCCCACGTGTGTCTGTCTTCATAGGGCCATCTTCTCATGAGGACACAGTCATATCACACTGCTCCCGTGACCATATCTTCACTGAGCTAATTACATTCGTAACGATCCTATTGCCAAATAAGGTCACATTCAGAAGCACTGAGGGTTAGGACTTGAACGTATCTGTTTGGAAGGGACATAATCCACTCCATAACAGGTGTTATAATTGTTTTTAATCGACATCGAACACAAAACAAAGGGAAATAACTTTATAGCTGGGTGGGGGTACACGGCCCTAACGAGAAAGGTACTCCTGGGGTGCCTGGGGGGCTCGGTTGGTTCGGCGTCCGACTTCGGCTCAGGTCACGATCTCACGGTTCCTGGGTTCAAACCCTGCATCGGTTCATGGGTTTGAGCCCCGCATCGGGCCGTGTGCTGACAACTCAGAGCCTGGGTCCTGCTTCGGATTCTGTGTCTCCCTTTCTCTCTGCCCCTCCCCAACTAGTACTCTGTCTCTCTCTGTCCTTCAAAAATAAATAAATGTTAAAAAATTTAAAAAAAAAAAAAAAACGATAGAAAAGGCACTCGGGTTGCCCCATCACAAATGGCAATTTCTTAAGAGTCGAAGCAGTGCCCTCCTCGGACTTTACAAACACCAGTGTCCACACTCTGTCCCTGGCCCTGGGGGGCTGTCCTGCCCAGAGGGAGGACCTGGACCAGCAGCTTCAGTTCTGCAAAATATAATTTATTGGCTATTCATTCTCTCCCCAACAGCAGCCTCCCCACTCCCAAAACACACACACACACACACACACACACACACACACACACCACCCATTCTGATGACCAGGATGCCTTTAAAAAAAAAAATGGAGACTTATCAGAATATCAGTTTGAAGGGAAGGAAGCAATGGCACATGGAGATTTTTCAGGAGCAGAAGAGGGCCAGAGGCAGGATGACTTATTGTTGGTGACACAAATGCATCTTATTAAGGGGTAGTGAATGGTTTTGCTTGGCGATGAATCACCCAAGCCTTCTCCCTGGAGCTAGAAGATGCCAGAATAGAGGTGGGCTGGAAGGAGCTGTTGGGAGGAGATGCAGCGGAGGTTCGGAATCACCGAAGGGGATTTAAAAAACACCAGTGCCCAGGTGACACTGCAGACCAATGGAATCAGAATCTTTGCGGGAGGACCCAGGTATCCGTACTTTTCTAGAGGATTCCAACAGCACAGCCGGGGCAGGACTCCTGAGCTTTCGTGTCTCATCCAGTGCCCCCTGACCCTCATCATCATCCAAAGGCAGGGAAGAGCCCATCACTTCACCTCTGCCGAGACTTCCGGGTACTGTCTGCTCATCTGGGGTCAGTCAAGATGGTGCTCCTAAGTGTGCTCCATTGCTTAGCCTTATTTCCTCTGGGTTTGGGGTAAAACAGGGAGCTCTGAGAAAGTAGTTTTAATTAGGCGAGTTGAGGTTGCTATTCCGTACAGAAAGACCCACAAAAACATGTAAAACCAGATTGTTATTACCAAGAAATTGACACGCAGATTGCCCTGACGTTTAGCCCACCCCTGAGCCCGAAGCAGCATTCAAGCAGGGATCTAGCACCGTCAGGAGACCTGCCCCGCCAGGAGGGCCTGAGGTGGCTCTCCAGCACCCCAGGGGGGAAAAGTTTGTGCTGCTCCAGCGTCCCCTGGCCACACTTCCCCCCTTTACACACCTTAGGGCCAGGGCAGAGCCTTCGTCGGGAGGAGGGTGAAGGGTAGAGAAGGCACAAATAGGAAAACAAGCTATGGGGCGCCTGGGTGGCTCAGTTGGTTAAGCCTCCAACTCTTGATTTCGGCTCAGGTCATGATCCCACGGTTCGTGAGTGGGAGCCCCACATTGGGCTCCACACTGACAGCTTGGCACCTGCTTGGGATTCTCTCTCTCCCTCTCTCTCTGCCCCTTCCCCACTCACGGGTGCGCTCGCTCTCTCTCCTCCCTCAAAATAAATAAATAAACATTCAAAAAAGACAAGCTACAAGGAACGGTGGGGAAGGTGAGCAAACTCTAGGCAGTTGGCTCCGGGTGTGATGAGGTTTTCGTGCACGCATCAACAAGGATACAGCTTCCTCTGCTAATGGGGGTCAGTGCCCTCCACAGGGGCAACAAGGGCCTGTGCCCTTGACATTCGGTCGTAGCCTCGGGACAACAGCCTCAGAAACCACAGGAAGGAAGCCTGAGCGGAGAAGGAAGGACCGCAGGCCACCCGGAGGGCTCGAAGTGAGCAGGGACACCCCAGAAGTAATGGCGTGAAGCCCTCCCGGGTCCTGGAAAACATGGGGGTGGGGACCCAAAGCCAGGGAGACACCTGAGCCCCACGGACCGGGCCACGGAGTGTGGCGGCATGAGAAATCTTGCGGGGACCTTCTGTCGGGCGGGGACCTTGTGTGCCACACCGCAGCTGGGAGCCCCCCCCCCCCCCCCCCCGAGGGCATGTGACGCCAAGCTTTGTCCCTGCTGCGGTGCTGCGTTGGGGGGACCGCTGCTCACCGAGCACCTCCTTGCCGACGACACACTTCAACGTGGCAAATGGTTCCCAGGGCTCCTCTCTGGCCTGAAGAACACGCCTGTGTATCACAGGCCCTGCTTACCCTGGAGGCTGAGAACATCCTTTTCCTTCCCCTCTGCGTGCGTACAGACCTCAGGGGGCAGCAGAGCCCCACTGTCCTCCAGGGGGATGTGACTCGTGGAGACACATGTCTCTTGGCAGCTTCCTTTGTTTCTTTTCACGTGAGGAACAAGGCCCCCCATGGAAATGGCCCGGTGTTTTATGAATGGGGGCCCTACAAAACCCTAACTTCCGATGTTCTCTCTCTAGGGACTTCCAGGAATCCTGAACCCGAATTCAAGGGCGAGCTTTCAAAAGAAGCCACAGAAAGAGGCTGCTACGGCAGAGGGGGGCTTTGCAAGCAGCTAGCCTGGGAGGTAGAACCTCTGTGGCTCTGAGCCAAGGCGGTGGGCCGGCGTTGACCTCCGGCAAGGGGGGTGGGGGGCTTCTCTGAACATGTCAAAAAATCACTGACTCTACCTCCCGGCTCTTTGGCTGAGCAACTTCAAGATTAACCTGAATCTGGGCCGACGGAGGAAAACACGAGGATGTTCCTGCAGCAGCACGCGGCAGGAAAATAGGTTTCAGACCACAGACACCTATTTTCACGGCTAGGAAAAAGGGTCTGTTCTTACATAGCCGGCGCCCTCCTTAGTCCTTCCCTTCTCTCCTGCCAAAGCCCAAGCACTACCTGGAGATGACCCAGTCGCGTGCAGAAAAGTCCCTTGAGAGGCTAAGCCCGTGACGGTGGCACGTGGTGAGGATTGCTCTCTTCTTCCCTCGGAACTGCCTTTTTGGGGGTTAAAGCATCGGGGAGCTGCTCTCAGGTTGCCCGGGATACCAAACGGCTTAATAACCCTGATAAGGCCGAGAGCGTATAAAACAATGATCAAAAGGAACGTCCGTCCTGGAGATGCCCCCCGCGCCCGGCGGAAGGTCTCACGCGTGAGCGCGGGCTTCGTTGCACACGCGGGCCGGCCGGCCGCCCGCGAAGAAGCAAGGGTGTGAAAGCAACCAGGCCAGGCCAGAAGTCAGAGGCCAGCTGGAGCCCGGTGTGCGTGCAACCCGGGACGCGGACGAGAAGGGGAGAGGTGGTGATGGGTCCCTGCTCTTCCCGGAAATCCAACGAGCTCCGCGACTGGGAGATGCTCACGTGTGCGGTGGGCACGAGCCCGGAGGTGCCAGGCACGCCCCCTGTCGTATCCGCACCCCAGGTTTTACAGACGGTTTTACAAAAGGTAGGCCCAGCTGTAGCAGCAGTGAGCTATGTCCAGCCACTTACAGCTCAGGCTCGCAGCTTTTTTGGGTGAAAAGGAGGGTGTTTGACGAGGTGTCCTGCGGGCTGCCCTTCCAGCTCTAAATGTTTTAGGACTCCAAGAGTTTCGCAGATTGATTTCTGGAAACAATTAAGTCCTTACAAAGTCAAGCACGGTCACGGGCCCTGGAGACGGTGAGGAGGAGACCGTCCCTGCTTCTGGTGAGCCCAGCGGAGAAGCAGACATAGAAGTGAATTCTTCGAATACTGTGCAGCACGGGATGTACTGGAATTACATCCAAGTTGCTCTGGGAGCGCTGCAAAGACGGGGTCCAGCTGGCTTGGACGCTGTCGGGGCAGGACGTGTGTGCTGGATGGGTCTGGAAGGATGGGCAGGCATCCTTGCAGCTGTGAGCACTGCAGACAGAAGGAAACACAGGGAGAGCCGGGAGGCGGGAGAGATGTTTGCACAAGATTCTGACGCCAATTCCAGCGTGTGCGCAGGGGGTTTTCCCCTCACCAAGCAATTCTCCCCCAGCCATGTTCCACTCGGTCCTGACACCATCTACCTAGAGATGACATCTGGCCCTACAGGTTCTGGGCTCAGTCCCAGAAGACGGGGGGGGGGGGGGGGGGGGGGGGGGGGGGGGGGGGGGGG
>NW_024412428.1:8654034-8825164 GCF_014898765.1 Herpailurus yagouaroundi | reverse complement strand
CCCCCCCCCCCCCGTGGGGTTCAGTTGATTTTCTAGCGTGTCTCACAGAACTCAGGCAACTGGTTAACTCACTAGATCACTGGGTTATTAGAAAGGAAAATAAAGGGTACGAATTAAGACAGATGAAGACACAGGGGATCCTGAACAAAGTGGAGTTTGGGGCCTTGGGATGGCAGCTTGTGGATGCATCCTGGTCCCCAACCTGGAAGCTCTCCAAAACCTGTCCGTTTGAGTTTTTATGGAGGTTTCATTACATAAGCATTTTCCATTAAATCACTGACAGGCATAGTTGATCATTGGCCCTTGGTGATGGAGTCAACCTCCAGCCCCTCTGCCCTTACCAGGAGTTGAGGGTGGGACCGAAAATTCCAACACTCTAGTGACAAGGTCGGTTCCTCTGAGGACCAGCCTCCATCCTTGGTTGACCCCCGGGCTTTCCGAAGTCACATCGTTAGCACGGCGAAAGACGGCCTTCGTCACTCTGATCGCTTAGGAATCCCGAAGGTCTGAGAATTCCGTCAGGAATGGGCAAAGGCTAAATGTACATTTCTTCTTATAAATCACACTATCACATTGGAGTTCTGTGAATGTGACCATTATGGCCAGAATAAGAGAAATACCAGATCCCGAGTCTGAGTGTGGAAGGACCTTGTGCTCCACAGCAAAGCCACGGGGCCAGGCTTGTATTCTAAGGTCACGGTGTGGGCAGTGGGGAGCTATTTTGGAGGAAGCAAGACTGAAACCTGCGGCCAGTTGCAAGCTGCCCCAGTAATCCACAGGGAAACCAGTAAGAGTCTGCCCGAAGGCAGGAAAGGAGGGATGGATGTGAGAAGTACTCAGGAGGTGGAATAAACGGGATTTGGTCTCTGGTGGGATTTAGGGAGCGGGTGAGGTGGGAGAGTCAGGGAGACCCCTGGGTTTCAGAAGACCAGCTAGATAGAGTGGCCATTAACCAGGAAAAGATGAGAAAGGTCATGGGCAGCGCGTCTCATCAGTTGGGGTTTGTTGGGTTGAAGGTGACCGGAGGGGGCGTGGGTGGAGACGTCCGACAGAGAGCTGAGAGCCGTGCCTGGACGTTGGGACGCGAACAGGGACTACAGATGCAGATGTGGGGGGGAGACAGCACGTGGCGGGGGGAGGGCTGTGTGAAGGTGAGACTGTCCAAGGAAAGTGGGTGGCGATGAGGGGACCCCCCCCCAGGTCTGATCCTTGGAAAATGTCAAGATTTGGGGAGCATTCTGTTTTAAACTGTTTTCAAGCTTATTTATATTTGGGAGAGTGAGAGAGAGCGCGTGTGCACACGCATGCACGTGCGCGTGTGAGCGTGAGTGGGGGAGGGGCAGAGAGAGAATCCCAAGCAGCCTCCTCACCGTCGACGAAGAGCCCGACTTTGGGCTCAGTCTCACCAGTGAGATTACGGGTCTTCAGACAGCGCTAGATTACGGATTCTGGTGGGAGCCCGGCCTCCCCTTCCCAGCTCCGGTCTTTATGTCAGCACCCACTTGGGCTCTGGAAGGAGTGTGTGTGGCTGGGGCGGTGCCCGAGGCCCTGCTCTCACCCTCCTGGGTTTCCCCACACTGCCTTCCCGGCTTCTCCCCACCTTCTGGAATCACGGACAGGGCAAGATGAAGGCAGGAGCCTGGGAGTTGAGCAGCCAGGGTAGACACGTTGCCTTGTCGGATCAGAAACCTACACATCGGAAGACTGATTTCTCTATGTGCTGATGGCAGGGGTGGGGTTGCCTCAGCTAAGAAGGCTCCTTGACTGGGAACAGATATTGAGGCAAGACCTCTTTGTTCTGGGGATGCTCCAGAGGCCTTGGGGTGCTTAGATCTGAGCGGGAAGACTGGCATGCTGTGGACTGTAGGGTTGGGAGCAATGATGTTGGGGTCAACAGACTTGGGTTTGAATCCCACCCGTGTCCCTTGTTATCTGTGTGCTGTTAAGTTAGTTACTCGCTAATATCCCTCAATTCCCTCATCTGTGGAATGAGGACAAGAGTATTACCCACCTCCCAGGGTCTCTGGGAGGATGAGAGAAAACAAATGAGATGGTTGGCATAGGGCCTGACTTGACTCACTGTAAATGCTCAAATGAATGTCCTCCCGCTTTCTTTTTTTTTTTTAATTTTTTTTTTTTAACGTTTATTTATTTTTGGGACAGAGAGAGACAGAGCATGAACGGGGGAGGGGCAGAGAGAGAGGGAGACACAGAATCGGAAACAGGCTCCAGGCTCTGAGCCATCAGCCCAGAGCCCGACGCGGGGCTCGAACTCACGGACCGCGAGATCGTGACCTGGCTGAAGTCGGACGCTTAACCGACTGCGCCACCCAGGCGCCCCACCTCCCGCTTTCTTACCGCATCATTAAGGGTGTGTCCCCAGAAGAACGACAGGAAGAAGACCCATTACAACACAGCCAGCCTTTGCTGGGCTCAGTGTCCCTTAATCAGGTTGGCTCCCGTATCACAGAGCCAATGGCTTTAAAAAAAAATTAATTACTTTTTAATTAGGCTTCAAGGGAGAAAGCAGTTTGGAGTTGCCCTGTGCCCTTGTGTAACTCGTTGCTGTCACAAGGGAGAGAGAGCCAAGGGCAGAAAGGACCGCAGTGGCAGTGGTGGGGGGACGGAGTCACCCATGACCTCTGGGACACTGCGGGTGGGGGTGGGGGGGACGGCTGGCAGTCCTCAGCCGCGTCTCCTTGCGTATTTTCTCCAGCTGCTCCCTTGACCTCTCCACTTGGAGGTCGACAGGCACCACACAAATAAACAGAACTCTTGACTTCTCCAAACCGGGTGCCCCCCACTCCACTGCCCCAAGACTCATCTACTCACCTGTTTAGGTTAGAACCTCAACCTCACCCTTAAGCCCCTCCCTCGCCCTCCCTCACAGCCAAGAACCAATCAGCCGGGCCTGGCTGGCTCTGCCTCCAGGGCTGCTCTGTGTGTGTCCGTTCTGGTGAGTGTTTAGGGACCCTCTGTCTTGCTCTCCAGGCAGTGTCAGGCCGAGGGGCCAGACCATTGGCTGGGCCGGAGAACAGGCTTGAACCAGCTTCTCTCCTGAATTAGCACTGGCTCAGACCCGGTCCCCGGCACAGCCCTCTATGTGGCCTCACCCCCCGGGACAGAGTCTGTCCTGGGAAGGATGAGAACTGAGCAGGATGTTCCCTCTCTGAGGACAGAGATGTCCTAGAGGGAGACCAGGAGGCGTGAGGGGGGGGAAAGCGAGGACGAAGTTGTGCGGGGCCACTGTCCCTTCTTCCCGGTCTCATCAGTGTTCCCCTTGGGTGGAGGGGCCAGCAGGGCCCTCCCCTTGGTTCTCTGATGGGCCTGGAGTGGAAGCCCCATGTGTGGCGGCTTGAGAGGGGAGAACATTTCCCCGACAAGCTGCGAGGACAGGGCCCCTTTGCTCTGGCCACGCTGCTGTCCACGGTACCACTGGCCTCTGGATTCCTCTCCTGCCTCTCTGTGGCCCCTCATCCAGAAGGCAGCCAGCGTGGCCTCCTAAAAACTCAAACCAGACCCCGCTGATCCCCAGTTTCAAGCCTGTTCCCACTTGGGGGTCTTGGCTGGTCCTTTGGCTGGAGAGGACCTGCCCCCAGATGGGAAACAGCTGACCCTTCTTGAGTCACATTCTGAACAGTAAATCGCTTCCCCAGAAAGGCGCCACTGTGCCCCCCCCAACCCAAGGTGGCCCCACCGTGCCCCGTGCCAACATGCCAGCCTGCTCTCATGACATTTCACACTTACGAGATTTGTCTTGCTCATTTATTCACTAACTTATTCTCTGCTCCTGTCCTGCTGGAACCTAAGCTCACCAGAGTAAGGCCTTGTTCTTGTTCGCTGCTGGTGATGGCATACAGTAGGTGCTCAATTAAATGTTTGCTGTGGGGGGGGGGGTGCTAGCTGGAAGGGCAAATGTGCCCGAGGCCTGCTCCCAGGGGCTGAACCATGTCTTAGAAAATGGTTTGGTGTCTCCCTTCGGGAGCCGCTGTAAGGTTTGATAACCCTCCGGATTAGGGAATTTGCTCTGCTCGGCTGAGCTCTCATGTGTTTTTACTGCACGGTCTTACAGCCGGAGCAGCCCAGCGAGGCGGTTAAGACGATAGCTGGGGTCTGGGAGACAGTTGCGTCTGGGTTTAAATTCAGCTTCTGCAACTGACTAGCCTTGCAAATTTGGGGAAGTTACTTAACCTCTCGAAGCCACCACTTCCTTGGTTGTAAAATGGGGACTCGTACAGAGTTGGGGAGATTCCATAAAATGATACACGTACTGAGCAGTTCGCAGGGGAAATGGCATCTAGGGGCGCGGGGGGATTTTTCCCGACAAGAGCGGAAGGGGGGTGGCGACCGGCTTCCTGGGCCAATCAGCTGAAGCACTGGCGATCGCCGTTCCAGAATATTCTCGCTGGTTGACCTTCTGCCCCCAGTGCTCTCTGCTGATGCTGAGGAAGCCAAGGCCCCCCGAGGAACCCAGGACGCTGCAGGGACCCTGCTCCTCACCGGTTCTGGCCGGAAGCAGTGGCTGACACAAGCATCTGGTTGCAGCAATGAAGTCCTTCGGAGGCTGTGTGACCCTGGTTGCCATGCCACCGGTGCCCGGCCGCTGGTCACCAGCCTAGATGAAGCGGGCCTGTTTTTGGTCATTAGCTGCGGCATTTTCAAGATACAGAGAAACCACAACTGAGTTCTGCTGCTCTTTATAGGAGCTATATTTAGATTTCTGGCTTCATAACAACCCTGGTATTTCCTATTTTCTCTCGCTCTTCCAGTTTTGTTTTTTTTTTTTTCCTTTTAAAGAGGACGAGTCAACCTAAAATATTGAAGAAACAACCCACCAGGGAGGGAATTGCATGGTAAGGCAAGCCCAGGATCTGGAGCCGGGAAAGGCCCGGGGACAGCCACATCACTCGCATTCAGGTGATTCGAGGGAGTGAATTAACCTGTTTGGCCACAACAGTCCCAGTTTTCCAGGGACACCTTCGGGACACGGACCCCTGGTCTTGCGATGGGGAGAGCACCCTGGCGGCGGGAGGACTCCAGAGGCGCAAAGCGCAGGGGCTGGGGCCACCGCCCCTGGGCAGGCAGTGCAGGTGGGTGTCGCGCATGGTTTGGTCCCGTGCTGTGTCCGCGGGGTAGAAGAGAAGGACAGCCAGTCAGGGGCTGCCTCTCAAAGGGAAGAAAGCCTTCACTGCTCTGCCGCTGGGGCTTCGCGGGGAGGCGGTGTAGACAGTCCCAATGAAGCGGCAGGTGAGTCTGACTTTCCGCTTCGGCGGGAAGATGAGGGCCAGTTACTTCTCCAGGATACGAGCGTGGGCCCGGGGAACCACAAGGCCATGCGCCTTAACCGGGACCTGCGCAAAGCGTGATGAAATGAAAAGAAGTGACCCGCTCAGCCCAGGTGGCCGGCAGAGGCAGGGACCCTCGGGGACTCTGGGGACCCGCGGGAGGCCCCGGTGGGTTGAAGAGCACACGCGGAAGCCTAGCGGCAAAACTGCCGGCGTCGGGCCGGTGACAGCCGCGCAGTGCGCCCACCAGCTCCGCGCAAAGAAGAGAAGCAGAGGGGCGCCTGGGTGGCTCAGTCGGTTAGGCGCCCGACTTCGGCTCAGGTCCCGATCTCGCGGTTCCTGAGGTCGAGCCCCGCATCGGGCTCTGGGCTGATGCCTCCGAGCCTGGAGCCGGCTTCGGATTCTGTGTCTCCCTCTCTCTCTGCCCCTCCCCTGCTCATGCTCTGTCTCTCTGTGTCTCTAAAAAATAAATAAATGTTAAAAAAGAAAAAAACCACTTAGAAAAAAAAAGAAGAGAAGCAGAATTATGGCAAACGCCCTCCCAGTGGGAAAGGACAGAAGGAGAGAAGAACGAAGGGTAACTCGCATATCCCCACCGGAGGACATTGGGGCGGAGGGAAAAACAGAAATCTGGGGGAAGGGGTGGGCGGAGAGACTGTTGGGGGGGGGGGGGCCTGGGAAGAGGACCGCTAGGGTCTTTGGCTCACCCTGGATTCGCATGCTCTCCAAGTGCCGTCTGACTTTCCTGTTTGACCAGCCTCTGGGCTCCCCTTGCTCCCTCCGTGAGCCTCTCCCCACCAACACCGAACTCCTTCGAGCCGGGAGGAGTCTCATTTGTCTTCAACCCCCCTCCCCAAATCTCAGGGAGCACTCCGCAAGGGCTGCATAATGAATGAATGACTACGTGTGCCGAGGCCCCTGGCAAGGGGGTTGTTTCTTCACCAGCCCTTTCTTGCCCTTTCAGCAGAGGCAGAGGCCAGGAGGAGGCTTATTTACAATTCGTGGTGCTTGCTCAGGCAAGCTCCCCCTCCCAAGTCTGCCTTCTCTGGGAAAATAGCTCCGGGTGCGAAGCTTTCTGCCTTAAACAAGGAGGAGCCGCCCTCTGCTGGTCATATCTGGTAATGCCACACACGGTCGGCCATGACCCCCAGATCCCCAAAGGAGTGGCTGGCCTGGTACACGGTGCGCAAGTCTTTAGGTTTTAAAAGCTCTTGGGGCGCCTGGGGGGCTCCGTCGGTGAAGCGTCTGAGTTCAGCTCACGTCATGATCTCACGGTTTGTGAGTTCGATCTCGTGGTTCGTGAGTTCGAGCCCTGCATGGGGGCTCCGTGCTGACAGCTCAGAGCCTGGAACCTGCTTCAGATTCTGCGTCTCTCTCTCTCTCTCTCTCTCTCTCTCTCTCTCTCCCTCTCCCCTCCCCCGCTCGTTCGTTTTCTCTCTCTCTCTTGTTGGATAAAAATGCATCTCAAGATAAGAAAAAGGTTAACCGTTCTAGGAGAGGAGCTAGGAAGTTACCGGGAAACTCTCAAAACTCAAACCACTGGAGTTATGAGTTTTTAGAATTGATCATTTATCTTTATGTAACAGAGAAACAATTCTCCTTTGAGGGCGCCATCTTTCTTCTCCAACAGGCAGGTCAGTGTGTTTACTGACAGCTTGTATTTGATGGAAAGTGTGTGCTGTTTGTGGCTGTTTGGTTAAATTTCGGTTTTCTGCTAAAAGTCTGCTCTGCCAGTTTGGGTCCAAGTGGCGGGCACAGCCCCGAAGGCTTCAAGGCTGCGGAGAATGTGGAATTACTCCTCACGCTCAGTTCCAGAATTCAGATGAAGGTTTTTGACGGCTGGATTTTATCCTGATCGTGTTAAATAACTTACACTGCAAAGGGCACCCAGAACGTGTGCCAAGCTGACCTGAGGAAAGCCTCAGCTTGGCTCTGCAAAGTTGCTCCTTTTTTTTCCTAAATGTTTTTGAGGGAGAGGGAGAGCAGGGGAGGAGCAGAGAGAGGGAGGCACTGATGATCTGAAGTGGGCTCATGAAGTGGGCTCTGTGCTGACAGCAGAGGGCCTGAGGCAGTGCTCGAACCCACAGACTATGAGATCACGACCTGAGCCAAAGTGGGCCACTTATGTGACTGAGCCATTCAAGCGCCCCTGCAAAGTTGCTTCTGCAAACAGAGCAGTCTGACCCTGGGGGGTGAGTCACAGCGGTCGTGGGGGAGGATTTTCTTCACATGGCCCAGCTCAGGCATCATCAGGACATCATGGTGGAAAGAGTGCGGGCTTTGGAGTCAGAGACGGGCCTTGGTTGGAGTCTTGGTTTTGCCAGTTACCAGTTGGGACTACGGCCATTTCTTTAGCTTCTCTGAGCCTATCCCACTTTTGTAAAGTTGAGGTAGGGGGAATCCAATATAGCGTTAGAAAAGGCAATGGTCACCACAGTAACTGGTGAAGCAATTTTTATTAATAATATCTGACCGTTATCCGTTCTGTGTGCCAGAGATGCTTACACTCAAGAGGATTGGGTTTCTGTTGGCCAACAAATCTAGAATCGTTTCTCGATTGCTATAGGCCATTGGGGCTCTTAGAGAGATGCTCCTTTTCTGGAGGGACATTTTTATCCCACTCTGCTACAAGGTAGTCTGTGACCATTTCAGGGGAATTGGAGCCTTCCATCAGGCCCATGCCTTCCAACCCCCGCCCCCCCCCCAACGTAAATCGGATTGGCTACCCCTCCCAAGTCAGTGGTCTCCAAACTGTACTGAGTATGATTCCCTAACATTAACAATTTCCGGGGGCGCCTGGGTGGCTCAGCCGGGTGAGCATCCAACTCTTGATTTTGGCTCAGGTCATGACCCCAGAGTCACGGGATCAAGCCCCGTGTCCAGTTCCACGCTGAGTGTGGAGCCTGCCTAGGAAGCTCTTTCTCTCTGTCCCTCTGCCCCTCTCCCTTGTTCATGCTTGCTCTCTCTCTAAAGAAAAGAAAAGAAAAAAGAAAAGAAAAGAAAAGAAAAGAAAAGAAAAGAAAAGAAAAGAAAAATTTCTGAGCACACTTCCCCTAACATACACAGGTGTATTTTAAGTTGCATATGTACACCCATAAATATTCTATTGTCAACCTACATACCAAATATGTATCTATTAAATAGGAGCCCGAGTTCTTATTCTTAAAATAATTATAAATACAATTTTAGCTTCAGCTGCCCACATCTCAGTAGATTTTCTCGGAGATCCCAAGTCTTCGGGGTCTGGGAAGGGTCAGATGACTCTGGGTCCTAGATGCCATTATTTCTTTTTTTTTTTTTTTTAATTTTTTTTTAAATGTTTATTTATTTTTGAGACAGAGAGAGACAGAGTGCAAGTGGGGGAGGGGCAGAGAGAGAGGGAGACACAGAATCTGAAACAGGCTCCAGGCTCTGAGCTGTCAGCACAGGACCCGACGCGGGGCTCGAACCCACGAACTGTGAGATAATGACCTGAGCTGAAGTCGGACGCTCAACCGACTGAGCCACCAGGTGCCCCGAGATGCCATGATTTCTATTATCTACAATCACCAGCACCCTACATCCCAGTGGCAGCCGGATCTCCATCAGGCCCCGAGGCGTACAAGTCTTGGTGACATGGGTGGGGCTGTCACGCATGCATTTTCTCCCCTCAATCATTCATTCTGCCCATGTTTATGACGACACACCATGCCAGGCTCCAGGGTAAGTGTGCAGATAGGCTTCCCGGTGGTCCGGTCCTGACAGCGTCTGCAGAGGTTACTGTGACCGCTGTTGTGCACGGGAAGGTCTCGGGGGACGCCAGCAGCACGTGCTGAGGACTCTCAGTGTTATCACCACACCTGCGTGCCATACCTGCATCTCTCTATGTAATTCGATGCCGATTACAACACCTACCTGTACCAACGATGCGTAGGTTGTCTCCGCGAGGACCGGCGAGGGATGGGCCGCTACGACCAGGCTACCTACTGATATTCAAGAATCGGTGATCACCTTCAGTGATGAGTTAGGATCTTGCTACCAAGATCTAAGAACTCTGGGCGATTCCCCGGAAGAATTGTATTCCCTTCTAGATTCACGTAATCGGCGGTGTCAAAGCGTGAAGCAATTAAAAATGGCTGAATGGTGGTGTATAAGAAGTCCAAGACCACGAGAGCAAAACGACAGCTCTGTGAGGACAGAGCATGGAGCAAAGAGGAGAATAAGCAGAAAGAAGGACAGTGACAACTGAAGGATTCATGGGGACCGTCAATGAGTGGGATGGACTTGGGCGCTCCCAGATGTGGACCACAGCGTAAGCCAAGCGAGACCTGACATCTGTTGGGTGGACACAGTGATGCTTTACCAATAATCATGAGGATGTTCTACTTCGTAGGTACAGCTACTTATTATCATCATTGTCATCATTATGACAATTGCTACGTTGAGAAGTTTGGGGTCTGACAGGGAAGATCTCTGTAAATGCGTAATAAGAGTCCAGCGCCATTCACTGGTAGAAGGAGGAGGTGTTTGAACAGTTGACTTGGGGACCAAGGAATGTTCTGGAGAAGAGGGTCCTCTGGGCTGGATCTTGAAGAGTAGGAAGGCGTCTGTGAGGTAAAGAAGGGCAACTGCGTGTGCGAAGGTGCAGCTCTCGGAAGAACTTGGCAGGTCTTGGGGAGTCAAGGGTTTGATGTGCAAGGAGAGAAGGGAGGGTGCAGGAGTCAGATAGAAAATAAAGCCAGTAGGGGCGCCTGGGTGGCGCAGTCGGTTAAGCGTCCGACTTCAGCCAGGTCACGATCTCGCGGTCCGTGAGTTCGAGCCCCGCGTCGGGCTCTGGGCTGATGGCTCGGAGCCTGGAGCCTGTTTCCGATTCTGTGTCTCCCTCTCTCTCTGCCCCTCGCCCGTTCATGCTCTGTCTCTCTCTGTCCCAAAAAATAAATAAACGTTGAAAAAAAAATTAAAAAAAAAATAATAAAAAAATAAAAAGAAAAGAAAGCCAGTAAAGGAGGGTGTAAAAAGGCCACGCTTGCTGCGCGGAGGCGTTCAGACTCTGTTCCTTTGGCAATCGAGAACAAGGCTGAAGATTTTAAGGAGGGCAAGGGCAGGATTGTCACGAGCGCTGGCTGACTTCTACATCCGGTGAGCGAGGTCCCGCAGCTGCCCTGGGTGGATTGGCATCACCCTGGGCCCTGGTGTCCAGTCATCCATGCTCAGGAAGTGGCTTTAATGTGCGGTGGGATTTCTGCTGGGGCAGCCTCACTGGAATTCCAACACTTCAGAGGTTTGCTTGCAGGAAGCCTCCAGAAGCATTTGTCCTGGAGGCGCTTAAAATACCTGGAGGTTCCAGATGTGGTTTGAGTACTCAGTGAGACCTCTTGTCCCTCGTGAGCAGCGACTGGCCGCTCGGCCCCGGGGAGGGTGAAGTGTCAAGAAGCGGAACGAGTTAGGCGTGCCATGGGACTTGGCACTTTCCTCCATAAACTGGGTCCCAGCCTGCAGCGGGATCTGACAGGCTGGGAATGAGAAATGGCCACCTGCTAACTCCGAGGGGACTTCCC
This sequence comes from Herpailurus yagouaroundi, assembly GCF_014898765.1. NCBI lineage: Eukaryota > Metazoa > Chordata > Mammalia > Carnivora > Felidae > Herpailurus > Herpailurus yagouaroundi. The sequence goes on along the minus strand of NW_024412428.1, from coordinate 8,814,342 downwards.
AGCTGCAGTTCCCGGGGGTGGGAGGAGGGAGAGGCGCCCTCCCTGGGCTTCAGGGAGTGTCTGCACAGGAAGGGGCCCGATGGGGTAGTGGTTCGGAGTCTCAATTTAGAGAATCTAGGTTTAAATCCCGTGTCAGCCATTTACTAATGATGTGACCTTTACTAATGATTCCACCTCCCCGTGCCTCCAATCCCTCCCGGTAAAATAGAATGACGATAGCTCCCGTAAAGGTTCTAGTGAAGATGAGTTGCAATTTAATGAGATAACACACAGAAGATGCTTCGCATGGGGACTGGCACCCGGTAATTAATAAATGGGGCCAATTACTGACTTCCTTAAGATATGGTCTACTTAACGATCTACTTCCTTCTCCCCGCCATTCCGTGTCCTTCCACCTGGCTTTGCTTCTCCACTCGCCTGACAGCTGGCTATGACCCGTGTAAACTCTGGCTACTCAGCCCCGCCGGCTGGAAAAGATCAGGAAGGCTTCTGTGCCCCATCGGGTTCTGATCTGGCTCGGAGAGCATAAACTGTCAAGACCTTGACAAGGAGTTCTTGAGCTGGAGTGCCGTGCAGAAGCTCTCGGGGAGTGTTTTCAGCCTTTTGCTGGCTGCGATTTATGGGTTGGGTAGATGCTCAGCTTGTGGCCACGCAGGAAGAAATCTTCAGGGAGCACGGCCAGGAGCCACGAGCCTAACAACGCCGTGTGTGGGCGCAGCAGGCGGGGAGGGCAGAGAGAATTCTCCTCCTGTGTTGTCCCCTCCGCCCAGGCTTACCAGATGTCAGCTGTGGCCGAAACAAGGGGCAAGCTCCGGTGATGATGCTGTTTTCGGAGGTCGTGATCAGCAGGAAACCGTACAGGCGTCTGTAGGGCTTGCGGTTCAACTGGTACGTGTTTGGGGCGCCTGGATGGCTCAGTCAGGTAAGCATCCAGCTCTCGACTTCAGCTCAGGTTATGATCTCATGGGGCGTGGGTTCGAGCCCTGCATCGGGCTCTGCACTCACAGTGCAGAGCCTGCTTGGGATTCTCTGTCCCCCTCTCTCTCTGCCCTCCACCACTTACTTGCATTCTCTCTCTCTCTCTCTCTCTCAAAAATAAATAACTAAACATTAAAAAAAAAAAAAAAGGTACATGTTTCCTTGCCTCTTCTAGGCCTGGCATTTTGTCCAGAGGTAGGACGGGACTCACGGAAACACCAGACTCTGAAAGCTCTACGTTCCAGGAGCAGGCAAATAAGAGACATTGGCGGAGGGAAAGCCAGATCGAATTCTGATCAATAAACACTTTTAAATAGTCCGTAAAGATGGACAGGCCCCTGAAGACTAGTGAGTTCCCAGACTGGACAGACTCAAGCACAGAGGGCGGTCAGGCTGTCAAAGAGACATGAATTTTGGGAGTGGTTGGACTAATTTGATCTTTAAAGTCCTTCTTACCCGAGAGGCTCTGATTAAAGACATCTAGAGACTGGCATCCTTTTGCCTCACTGTGTGCCTTTCTTTAGCCAAAAGTTAGCGTCTTGGGGTCTGAGCTTTCTTGCTATACTAGGGAGGGATTGACTAGGGAGGCAAGACATCCCAGTGGATGGTTTATGCAGTTCCTTCCACTTACCCATCTCCTGACCATGTGTAGGGGCCTAGCGGAAAAACAAGAACCAGGTAAGAACTCTATTTTTCTTAAGTTTTTTTAACGATTATTTATTTATTTATTTATTTAGAACAAGCGGAAGAGGGGCAGGGAGAGCGGGAGGGAGAGAATCCCAAGCAGACTCCATGCTGTCAGTGCAGAGCCTGATGTGAAGCTTAATCCCATGAAGCGTGAGATCGTGACCTGAACAGCAATTAAGAGTCCGAGGCTTAACCGAATGAGTCACCCAGGCGCCCCTTTAAGAGGGTTTTTTTTTTTTAAATTAAAACATGAAAATCTTTGGGTAATACATTTTTAGAATAATCAATAAACTATTTTGGCCAATTTATTTATGTATTATTCCTAGCCTTGATGACACCAAACTTACTTTTTAAAAGATACAATTAGAATTTTTGTGTGGCTCAGATGCTTACAGTTCCTGAGCTCTGGGAGCATTCGGTACCACACAGCCCACGACCCCAGAGCGACTTCTATTTGGGTCATAGAAGCAACCGGCAACGGAAAACCTGCTAGAAGTTCAACACACACACGCACATGCAAATTTGCACACAGGCATGCACACACACATGCACACACACACACACACACGCCCAACCCAAAGCAGCTGGCTACCAGTGTTAACTTATGGAAGGCAGAAAAGCATTTCTCTAGAGGACCCAGTTAATGCACTGCTGAGGAGTGGACAGGAAGTGCGAGATAAATATTTATGGAGCGTGTTCCACGCCGGGCAGTGCTGGTGCCGTCACATAAGTGAACGGAGAAGCAGGCAAAGTCCTGCCCGCCCAGGAAGATAAGTGACAGACGTCATGCAGGTTATGGCTCCCTGGCTGTGGGGCCCAGGGCAAGCCGAGTAACTACTTGATGCCCAGGCTCATCTATCAAATATGGGGAACAATCATTCTAACCTTCTAGGACTACTGAAAGAAACAAGGTGGTGCATGGAAAGAATTCAGCACGGAGGCTGGTTCATACTCCGCACTCGGGAAATGGTAGTATTATTTTTTGTTAGTTAATCTTCACAGCGTCCCTGTGAAATTGGTGACGCCAGCCCTGCTTTATCAGGTGACGATCAGAAGCGTGTGTTAACTTCCCCAGGGCGCTCAGCGGAGCTCAGAAGCAGGTGCTCTCACGTCAGGATGGTTCTTTGCCTGTGCACCCAGAAGGGTCCTCAACATCCCCGGAAATGGCTCAGTGTTCACAGATCAGCTCAGGCCTGAGTTCTTGTCATTTATCTTCAGGGGCTTGTAGTTCTTTTTTTAAAAATATTTTTTTTCAACGTGTATTTATTTTTGGGACAGAGAGAGACAGAGCATGAACGGGGGAGGGGCAGAGAGAGAGGGAGACACAGAATCGGAAACAGGCTCCAGGCTCCGAGCCATCAGCCCAGAGCCCGACGCGGGGCTCGAACTCCCGGACCGCGAGATCACGAGATCCCGCGAGATCGCGAGATCGTGACCTGGCTGAAGTCGGACGCCCAACCGACTGCGCCACCCAGGCGCCCCAGGGGCTTGTAGTTCTGCTCGCTTTCTGGGGAAAGAGCAGGCTGAGCACCCAGGGGTCTTCTGCCGCCTCCTGCCCGAGCCCTAATTTGGCTGTCCTGGGTGTGAAATGCCCTTGGCATCCCGAAACCAGAGAAGGCTTTAGAGATCGTTTTAAAAAGCTGCATTTTCAAGAAAAGAAGATCAGGAACCGGAGAAGTGGGTGCCACGCTGCCGTCCCAGAGCCCTGTGCTGGCAGAGCTGGGGCCGGGGTGGGGTCCCAGCAGCCCCAAGACAGCCCCGCGCTTTCCAGAGGCTGGTATTCATTCCACCCGGTCTCCTGCGTTTTGCCCCACGGTCTCTCCTTTTCAAGACCAGGTGAAGGAAAATACTTGTCTATGGAAAAATGACCACCCGTCATTCATTCACTTCTTGAACGTTTATTCGGCTGTGGGTATGAGTCAGGTTCGGTTCTGGGCATGGCGGGGGCGGGGGGGGGGGGCCCCACGGGCACCAAGACAGGCAGGTCTGTGCGCTCACGGAGCTCTCCTTCCAGTGGGAGGAGGTACACAGCAGCAGGTAAAACACAGAGAGGTGGAAACCTCAGAGACGTGCCAAGGGCCAGCCACACCACTGAAGGAGGAGGGCGTGCCGGCTGGTGATGCTTCAGCGAGTGTGGTCAGGGGCCCCTCTCCGATGGAGCGATGTTCAATCTGAGATCTAAGCCCAGAGGAGCAGCCCTTCTTGTGGACACAAGGGGGCTTCCTCTAGGCAGAGGGAAGAGCCAGGGCCAGGAAGGACAGTCTACAAGTTGTTCTGGGAGCACCAGGGGTGGAGAAAGGACCACTGGAAGCTGGTGGGGTTTGGGGCTTTGCAAACCACCCGAGGGGCTGGGATTTCACTCTCACAGCACAATGGGAAGCCCCGGGAGGGTCTGGGATGGGGTGAAATCACTGGGAATGACTTCGTGTGTTTTTTGGAAGACAGCTTATGGCTGCCGAGCAGAACAGACTTCAGGGAACTTACCAGTAAGCTCCGCCGCAGCGAGGCGCGACCCCCAAATTGCTCAGGCTCACGATGAGGGCATTTGCTTCTTGCTCACGTGCCGGAGGTCACTGCTCTGCCCCAGCTTCCTCTCACGGAGGGACCAGGCTGACGGGGGTGGCCCTGACGGGACACAGGGCCATCGTGCCCCCCCACAGCAGAAACCGGAAACCAGCCCCGAGCTCACGATTAAATCTCTGCTCGCATCCATAGGCCGAGGCAAGTCACACACACAGGCCAAAGCTGTGTGGACAGAGGTGTGGTGACTGTACAACCCACCCAAGGAGGCGACTGGTGGCTCAAGGGTGGGTGACGGTGGCCACGGCCCGGTGATGAGCGTGTAAGTGGATGGCAAGAAATGGATGCGGAGCATTTGGGGAGGTAGAGTCAATACGTTAGGTGTGGAAAGGAGCACGGGGGAAAGAGAGTAATTGAATGAGAGTAACTCCTTTCCAGAAGGGGAAACTGAGCGCATGGAGACTCCATGCCCGGAAACCAGGAAGTCCGTGGAAGGGCATGCTGGGGGACTCATGGTCTCCTCGGGCGTGTTCAGTTAAGGTGCTCACGAAGCATCCACGTGGGGACATCAAGGACACAGTGGGGTCATGAGACCGGAGCTCCGAGGGTCAGCGTTGGCAACAACGAACTCGCCTGCCGTGCATAGGTTGTGATCTATACGTGTGTGTCCAGAAGTGGGGGGATTTCTCACCATCTTAGGCCACAGGGGTGGTAGGAACTATGGTTTGAAAACAGGGAAAATAGGAAGTAAAGTGAAAATGCGTTGTTTTGAGAGCCATTTATCGTTTTCAGGTCTGTTAGCTTAGAAGCACGCAATTAGGTGAGGCCTCAAGGTGGAGGGACAGCCTGGGGACACAGTGGAGGGGGGCGCAGAGCCACAGAAGGGTGATGGGGGCAAAGGTCACCGGGGAAGGTGGCCGAAGTGGGGTGTCGGCGCCTGAGCAGGGCAAGGAGGGGTGGAGTAGAGACAGGAGGCGGGCCACTCACAGGGAGATTGGTCACATAGGTGCACATATTAAGGATCATGAGAAGGAGTTTTGCCCCCGTCAGGGAAAGAAGGTGCAAATATGGAGACGGAGAAAACTGGAATTTCTAGCTGGTTTGAATTGGAGGTATTTGAACTCAGAACTGGAGGTGTCTGTTGAATCGCTAAATAAATGTAGCCGGATATGTGTGTATGTATCTAACTATATCTCCTTCTACACCTGTACATATATTTCCTGGCTGCGTCCCCTGGGACTGTCTGGGCACAGTGACATTCAAAGAGCAAAAGGCACACTGAACGCCCACATCTTGGCTTCTAAATAACAAAAGACAGGTTGAAGGGGCTCCCAATGGCCAAACCAGGGATAGTATGAGCCTCAGAATATAAAACGATAGCATCAGATAACCTGTTGAATAAAATAGGAAGCCCTAAGTATATACAGATATAAAATCAATGAAAGAATAAGTTGAAAGAATATATATAATAATATATGTAAATAGATGAAAGAATAAAGTGATGAGGAACATCACTTTATTCCCCATGAAATAGTCATTGATGGTGAAGGGGAAATGGTAATTTGACAGAGGAGAAGACTAATCAGGCGATCGGAGTGAACGTTGTCAGTAATGGGACAAATCAAAATTTTGTGTCGCCTCACAGGAGATAATGAGAAAAACACAGCATCCATTTGGGGCACTCCTTCCGAAGGTGCATAACGTGCGTGTAATCATGACAAAATATCAGACAATCCCAACTTGAGTGACATTCTACCAAATAACTGGCCCGTCATCTTCAGAAGCGTGAAGGTCCCAAAGGTCAAGGACAGACCGAAGACTGTCCCAGGCTGAAGGGGACTCGGAAAACAGGACAGCTAGATGCAGCTTGGGATTCAGACCTGGATCTTTTTCTAGAAAGGGACAATTGCCAACACTTGAGTGCGTCAACGCTGATGTCCTGATTTTGATGGTTGTATTGTGGTTAAGTAGGTGAATATCCTTGTTCAGAGGAAACACACAAAAATATGCAGGGGCTGAGTATCAGGTCAACTACGGCTACTTATCCTCAAATCATTCAGGAGCAAAAAGGGTTGTTTGAATTGTGCTTATAGTTTATGACTCTTATCCAACGTTTAAGGCTGGGGCGCCTGGGTGGCTCAGTAGGTTAATTGTCTGACTCTTGATCTTGGCTCAGACCACGATCTCACCGTTTGTGGGATCGAGCCCCATGTCGGGCTCTGTGCTGACGGCGTGGAGCCTGCTTGGGATTCTCTCCCTCTCCTCTCCTTTCTTTCTGCCCCTCCCCTGTGCTCGCTCTCTCTCTCTCTCTCTCTCTCTCTCTCAAAATAAATAAATAAACTTTAAAAAACTTGTTTAAAAAATTGTTAAGGGTATTTTATGCAAATTTTATCAGCCACAAAGCTGAAAGACCATTCAGTCTAAATAAATCACCTCAATTTTACAGACGGGAAACTGAGGCACAGACAACATCAGTACATCCTCCAGGGTCCCGTGGCCTGGACCACAGCACCCTCCACTGCAGCCCCTAATGCTAGAGGGTACCCAGCAGGAGTGTGGAAAGCAGGAAGCAGGAGAAAGATTCGGACTCCTTACTATGCTCTGAAGGAGGGTCCTACATTGATTTACCTTCATTCTGTAAAGGAACACTTGATTTTTGAAATCCAAACACAGTATGCTCATTTTGAAAATTCAAGCAATACAGGAAACGTAAAGGAGAAAGTTTAAAAAATCACCCCAAGTCTCACCCCCACTGATGATGTTGGTGCCCATCCTTCCAGATGCCCCTTTATGCACATATGGTCTGTACCTGACCTTGCATGGAAGTCGCAGCTCTTACACGGGACGGATAACTCTGCTGGTACATTCTGGCAGAGCTCTCCGGCTGCGGCTGGATCTGTTCTGCTTGGTCAGCACTTCTGTCCTCCCAGTTGTTAAACATTGTAGACATCACCCTGGATCCACAAAATCATTTTTCATGTGTAGCAGTATCACGTTTAACGGCAATGGATCAGTCTGCTTTATGAATGTACCAAGACAGACAGGTATAATTTATTTAACCAATCCCCTATTGATAGATATTTGGGTTATTCCCATTACATAGTATAAATAATGCTGAGGTATTGCTATACATTTGTATACCTATCTTGGTATGCTTACCCAATTACTGAGTTTCCTTAAATTATTTTTTGTTAGCAAGCAAAACACAAAGTTAATATAGGTGGCCACTTAGAGTTAACTTTAAGCAACCTAAGATTCTAGAGCTGGTTAAGGGATCTTAAGTGATTTAAACTAGAAGAGATATCAAAGGTTTGGCCTACTTCTCGTCTAGTTGGAAATGGCTCAACTCAATCTCTGCTTAAACACTTCCGGGAGCTGGGAGGTCCTTACCACTTTCTTTTCTCTCCTGGTCTCTTGCGCAAGCCTGCTGCATTGCTGGGTATACTTGGGTGATCCTTGCCTCCTTGTAACTTCCACCCTTGGGTCTAGGTAGTTTGCTTTCCAGTAACTGTCTACAAGTGTCTAATTTCTCTCTCACTTGCTCTCTCTTCACACATTTGAGGAGGGTTCTTCTCCTTCCCCAGAGACTTGTACTTTATACCCCAAACACCTCCGATTCCCGATGTCATCCTATGGGATTTTATAATGATAAAAATAAGCTATCACATAACACTACCATTTGTTGAGTTCTCCTCCGTGCTGCGCTCCGAGTTCATCGCTTTTAGCTCAAATTCATAACTCAGGATGTCCGAGCACAGAGGTGTTAAGTAGCCTGTCCAAAGTCAAAGAGCTAGTAAGTGATGGAGCCAGTCCCCAAACTCAGGCTGTCTGTCTTTGAGTCATCACCCTCCGAGGGTGGGCCATGCACTCACCAGGGGGGTCTCAGGTAAAGGGCCTGCCACCAGCCAAGGCAAGTCTCCTGAAGTCATGGGTGCAAGCCTTCGGAGAAGCACCTGCAATGGGTAGGGGGTGGGTGCACCTGCTGGTGAGCACCAATGGGGCTGGTCATAGATATGGGCGGCACGTCCCACACTACTTATAGTTAGAAACATCCCAAGGAAGGGCTGTGATTGGCCAGCGTAGGTCCCTCCCCTGTATCAACCTGGAGAAAAGCAAAAATTCACAGATTTCTAGGTTCTAATATAGCAGAACCCCTTAAACGGCGAGGCTTGGATATCTGTCTTCTTACAAAAGATCCTTAGATGATACCCGTGATCAGTGAGGTTTGATCTGCTACTTGAGCTACGGATATATACCAAGACAACCTGGGGACACTTAAAAACACAGATATCCTTATTCAGGTCTCAGTGGTGGATATCCCCGCTTATAAACTTGGTTGAACTTGGTTCGCAGCCTGAAATCCATGGCTCTAAGGTCTCACACTGCTCTAATCCCCGATATTGGATATAAAATCTTGTATCTGCTCATGTCTATTTTTCTGAGACGAGGGGCCAAAACTTCGATAAGGTTCTCAAAGAGCAGCAACCTGAAAATTCGTAGGAACCACAGCTCTAGATGGAGTTAAGGTGATGACCCAAACTCTACTGGATTTCGTTGCTCAGCCAGCTCAGACGACATACTCAATATTTATTCTGTCCATGCTTCCTCTCGCTTTTCACAGGGCTCACGACAATGACTTTCTGTGCTATCTCTAGTGACATCGCGTGACTACTAGTTTAGTAGCTCTCCACATTAAACAAATTTGTGTCATGACTTCCACTTTATGGCCCATAATGGGCTCCTCTTGGTACCACTTTCTTGCTAATGCTTGTAAGTCATCTGTTCAATATGTAGATATGGAATTGCATTAGTAATTGATATAATGCATAAGAGATCTCTTTATTTTGCCCCCAGAAGCAGAGGGTTGGGTTCATCACATTCCTCACTATATACTTCATTGGTTCCTACAGAGCCCGGTCTCATTCATGCATGTACGCATTTGTTCTCTCGGCTTCCATTTCCCTTCCTCTCGTAGGCGACCATTCCAACGTGACCTACGTATGTTACTAGCATGTCCCCTATCAGACATGTGGTGTTGAACAGGCATGTAGTATGAAATGTACACGAATGTCCTTATAGCCTCCGTTGTCTCTCGCTTTCTTGACGCACACCATATTTTAAACGATCTATTCATGTCGTCACGTGTACACGGGGTCTACACTTCTGACTTGGGCAGAGTGTCTCAGAGAGTGTCTCCTCCACTTGTACCCATCCACCCTCCACAGAAGGACACCCACTGCCACGAACAAAGGCAGACAGCATCTTCATGCATGGCCCCTGAGGACTTGTAGGAGGGCTCCTCTGGGAAACCTGCCTGGGGTGGCATTGTTGGGTCACAGCGCACACGAATATGGAATGTGACAAAGCACCGCTCTCTGGCATGGCTGTACCAGTCCACACACCTCCAGCAGGTCCAGGGAATTCCACTGTTCCCACATCCCGGCCACCACTTGGCATTACCCAGCTTTCTAGTTTTTGCCAATTGGATGGGTGTCAGTGGTAACTCATTGTCATTTTAATTTGTATTTCTCTAATTACTGATGAGTTGGGACATCTCTTCACACACCTGTTATTCAGGAGGGTTTCCTCTTCTGTGAAATGCCTCTTCTGATCCTTTGTTCATTGGAGAGAGGGGGTTTCTAACTTTTCTGCTGATTTGCAGGGTTCTTGCGTATTCCAGATCGCTAGGGATCTAGGGATCCCCAGTCCCTTGTTAGTTTTGACATTGCAGGCACCTTCTCCCAATCTGCCACAGGATAACCTGGTCCTTCTCTGAATAGAACCCTTGCATTTTGGTGGATTCAAATCCATTAAGCTTTTGTCTTTTGCTTTGCACTTTCGAGTTTTGTTGAACAAGTACTTTCCCCAAGCCAGGCCGCCAAGGTCGTCTCTGGAGACCTTGCAAACACACTCAAATGGAAGGCGCCAGCAGCTAAACGTACCTTCACGACCTCTTTGTCTTTTTTCTTTGTCTTTTTTCTGGAATCGCAGCCTCTGCTGCAAGCCTTGCCTTGGAGTCTGGGCCGCTTATCCAGCCGCATGTGAACCTTTCCCTGCTGTTTGCCACACAAACCAGACCAGGGTGTATTGTACTCCTTCAGCACGGAGTCCCCACCGGCCCGTCCACTTCTCCGCCTTCACACTTTCTCCTCTTTCTCTTCTCTTACCTAGATCTGGCCATCCTTCAAAGCCCACTTCCTCCAGCGCAAAACCCCAAAACCTCTGATGAACCTAGTCTTCTCCGACCCCTTCCTTTTCACGCTTGTACCCCTATCAAAGGCACCTCACTATTAGAACCTTACTCCCCAATTATTTCACGTGGGCTCTGCTCTCTCCCTGGGGACAGGTGTCTATCTGTGTTTATCTTGCCCACAGCTCTGGGCTCAGCGTTCTTCGGAGGCACCTAATAAATTCTCTTCTTTCTCCAAATTCAAGCTGCTGCCAAAGACTGATTACTTAAGCCTCCAAGACCTCTTTAAAAATGCATTCCTTCCTCTCCATCTCCAAAGCCACATCCGTGCCTGGGTTTAATCATTGCACACTCAGACTTTTACAACCTTTTTGTCCCTTCTTTCTTCCTGTCTGCCTTGTCTCCAGTGAGAGCAGAGAAATGCTGTAAAATCACCCAGGCCCAGAATGTCTGGGTTTAAAGGGGCCTTACGCGGCCTTGAGTCCGCTCCGCCCCTGGGGCTTGCATTCTCTTTACAGTATCCACATGCCTAACAAAGGGCAGCTCGGTCTCTGCTTGAATGCCGCCAGCCACGGTGATCTCACTACCGCGTGAGGCGGTTCATTCCCTCTCTGCCCTGACAGCGCTTCCTTATATTAAGCTGAAATCTGTGGTCCTGTAGATTGTACCTGTTGGTCTTAACTTTTCCTCTCGGGATCAAGAGGAACAACTGCAGAACAACTATTCATGCTTCTTTCAGTAAATGTATCTCCTAACGTGTGGTACCGAGAACCAAAGGCAGTATTTCTAAGTGAAGAACGGAAAAGAACCCTCTTCTTTCTCCCTGCATTAGGTTCCAGCAGCGGCTATAACAAATGACCACAAACACAGTGGCTTACAACAACAGAAATGTTCTTCTCTCCTGGTTCTAGAGGGCAGAATTCAAAATCAGTACCACTGGGCCAAGATCAAGGTGTCGGCAGGGCCGTGCTCCCTCCGCGTGAGAATCTGTTCCTTGCCTCTTCCAGCTACTGGTGGCTGCCGGGCCCCCCCCCCCCCCGCTTGGTCAGGGACCACATTGCTCCTGTCTTCACAGCCAGTGTCTTCAATTCTCTCTCCGTTCCGTCTTCACAACACCTTCTCTTTTGTGTGTGGCCAAATTTCCCTTTGCCTCCCTCTCAGCAGAATGCATGTGATGGCGTTTAGGGTACACGTGGATCACTCAGGAAAATCTCCCCACCTCAAGACCCTTAACTTCATCCCACCTGAAAAGCCACCTTCCACCCGTGTAAGGTAACATCTGCTAGTTCCAGGGATAAGGATGTGGGTGTCTTCGTGGAGGGGCATTTTTAGTCTGCCACACTCCCCTTGCAAGGCAACACTCGCTTGAAGAGGGCCCAGTACCTCCCCGGCTTCCCCTGTGATCACATCATACTATTGACTTTCACGCTGAGTCTATGGTCTTTACAGACCCTGATTAATTTTCATTGGTGCTATTGGTTGCTTGGTCTTGACCTACAACCCATTATCCCAGATAAAGGACATGCTGTTAGCTGTAAACCATTGTTCTAATACTGTTGATATCTTCTTAGATCTATCAGGCAAACTTTGGGGATTTCTGCCAACTTAATTAAATCTGTAAATTTTAAATTTGGTATGCACTAGTTTAGGTTTTTTTTTTTTTTCTAATGTTTATTTATTTTTGAGAGAGAGAGAGAACAAGCCGGGGAGGGACAGAGGATCCAAAGCAGGCTTTGGGCTGACAGCAGAGAGCCCGATATGGGACCCGAACTCATGGACTGTGAGATCACCACCTGAGCCAAAATCGGATGCTCAGCTGACTGGGCCACCCAGGCGCCCTTGCATTCGTTTGGTTTTAATGGTGATTAAGATGCCCAGTGAGCCTGGATGAAAACATGGCCCTGTGGCACATGATCACATAGGTCTGTCCAGGTTCCATGAAGCCAATGGCCTTCCTTTTCATCCTATCTGTCTCTTCTCCTCGGTCCTCTGCTGATTTATGTGAGGTTTCTTGCACTGGGTAGGAGATGGGGTGATGATTGTATATTTACCAAGTTTTATTTCCCATGTTCCAAACCCTATTTTAAATTCACTACGCATGGATTTATTCTGACTTTCAGACCAAAGTTAAATACTTGACTCCAAAAGGCAGGTGTTATGTAGAGCAGGCTTCTCAAATTTCAAGAGGCATCCGAATCACCAGGGGGGCTTATTAAAACTCAGAGTGCTGGACCCCAGGTTCAGAATTTCTGACTCAGTAGGTCCAGGGAGAGGCCTGAGAATTTGCATGTCTAAGGAATACCCAAGTGATGCTGATGCGGCTGGCCCGGGAACACACGCGGAGAACCGCTGATGGAAAGTATGGTTCCATGACATCTCTATAAATAAAGATGCCAGGGGGCGCCTGGGTGGCTCAGCCAGTTGAGCGTCCAGCTTTGGCTCAGGTCATGATCTCACGGTTTGTGAGTTTGAGCCCTGCATCAGGCTCTGTGCTGACAGCTCAGAGCCTGGAGCCTGTTTTGGATTCTGTGTCTCCCTCTCTCTCTGCTCCTCCCCAGCTCATGCTCTGTCTGTCTGTCTCTCTCTCCTTCAAAAATAAATAAAAACATTTTTAAAAAATTAAAAGAGGGGCGCCTGGGTGGCGCAGTCGGTTAAGCGTCCGACTTCAGCCAGGTCACGATCTCGCGGTCTGTGAGTTCGAGCCCCGCATCAGGCTCTGGGCTGATGGCTCAGAGCCTGGAGCCTGTTTCTGATTCTGTGTCTCCCTCTCTCTTTGCCTCTCGCCTGTTCATGCTCTGTCTCTCTCTGTCCCAAAAATAAATAAACGTTGAAAAAAAAATTTTTTTTAAAAATTAAAAGAAAGAAAGAAAGATGCCAGGACTTCCATTGCTTCCTCTAAGAATGTTTGGCCACAGCAGGTGTTTACTATTTGTTACATAATAATGGAATGACGCGGCTATTTTTGGTGTTGCGGGACCTCAGGTGGGGGAGAGAATATATTCTTCCGCCAATATACAGATCACAAGTCACTTTCGTTCTTTAGTTCTTTGACTTCCAATTATTCCACGTCCTCTCAAGTTAAAATGCATTCTAAATACCTGATGACTTGAATTAAAAGCTTAACACAAAGGTTGAAGCAGAATATATTCCATTTTGCATCCAAATTATGTAGATTTAAGCTCAGTCCCCCGCCCCCCCCCCCCCCTCACCTCTGAGAGTCTGTTCCCTAGATCCATTTCAGCCATCAGAGCTCTGGACACTTCCGTCTTCCCTCTGACCCCAGGACTGTCCTTATGAGGTAAGCCCTTGGGCAGGGCCAATGGGCCAGGCCCCCCTGCAGGCAGGGAGCGTAGCCCGGCTCTGACCTGGAGGGAGGGAAAGAAAGCCCCGACATCCACACTGGCTGGCAGCTCTCAGGAATGGCAGGAGACCGTGGGGCCTTGTCAAATGCCACCGGAGACTTCTTCCCATGCATCCTGGCCCTGGGCCTCCCAGGGACCTTTTGTCCCTCTCAGCTCCTCTGTCCCTTGTGGCTTCCTGAGGGTTAAGGACCCAATGCCCAGACAGACATCCTGATCTTGTTGAGTGAGACCACTCAAAGGGATGTGTCTGTCTGCCAGTGTAATTTGCAAAGTGAACGATTCTATACATTTCTCTCCCTTTGCCGTCTCCTCTCTTCTTCCAGTGCCCGAGTCCTGCTCACTGCTGCTTCCGGTTCTGTGAGATTCCGTGGGCACAACTGCCAGCACAGAGGGCCTCTCGCAAAGCAAATGACAGGAGAGGGTCCGTCTCACAGGGACTGACTCCCTGACTTCAGTCTGGGTGACATTCTCGGCCGCTCTCCGCATTTACGGTTTCTCTGAAGGGAATCCAGCACGAGGCTGGGTGAGACCTGCCGGGTTAGAGTTGTGAGCTGTTTTAGATGTTTGCACGCGGACACTTTACTTCTCCTTGTTGTTTCCATCCAAGCAGCTAAATAAAAACGTGTAAAGTACACGGGGGCTTTAATTGTCTTATCCATGGACCCTACAGTGTGCATTCCTTTTACAGCCCTAAGCCTTTGCGAGAGTCAGTGTTCTGTCCTCGGTACAGTTAAGAAAACGGGTTTCATTTGCAAGGCGCTCAATCTTTTGCCAAAGCGCCCTGATTCCAGGAGAGGGCCAGCACTGCTGTCTGCCCGGCACAGGGGTCCCGATGAAATACCGAGTACTCTGTTGCTGCGCGCACAGCACTGCTCTGCATTGAGCTGCACAGCGGGACGTTCCTGGCCTCACCCTTTCTGCGTTTTGATTGCATTTCCGTTAAGCGGCGCGACTCTTGCCACCTTGACCTCCGAGACACCCATTTGAAGCTGCAAATCGCCCCCCGGACCACTGACGATGCAAACCGTGCCAGGGCCCGGGAGGCTGGAGGGAGCTGGTGCCCGCCAGGCGGAGCCGTGGCATCCGTCTAGGGGACAGCGCGGGGCGGGGGCGCCAGCACCCGGTGCATTTACTGCCTTGGCGGAGGGACTCGGGCTCGCGCCTCTCCCGCCTCGGTTCCGCAGCCCCGGCGCCGGGATGTAGCGGGGGGCGTGAGGAGGCCGGCGACGGGCGACAGGGCTGCGTCCTTCCGGCTCGGGCTCCGCGATCCCCGGCCGGCCCGCGGTGGGTGGCGCGGCGCCGGGCAGTGCGCGCCCGCGGGTGACGCGCTCTGCGAAGGGCTGGCCCGGAGCCACTAATGGCCCTCGCGGCCGGGGGAAATGGCCCTGCCGGGGGATTGATCTCGCCGGGAAGTGGCTGAGTCGGCGCTGCGGTTCCGAGGAGTCTGGCTCCTCGCAGCACGCGGCCTTTCCTGGTCCAGCCGCCGCAGCCTTGGTGCAAAAAAAAAAAAAAAAAAAACCGTTTCAAAATTTGTAGCCGAAGGCTCCGATCCCCAATAGGAGATGTGGCTTTCATATCTTTCATTGAGGTTATGGAAATCAGAAGTCACTGGAAGCGAGTTTCTGAACTTGGCTTTTTTATCCGGGACGTCCGGCCTCTGGGGACTGTGACCCGGGGAGGGGGTGGGGAGCACAGGCTACACCCACGGAAGCAGCTCCTGTGGCTTCCCCCTGGAAGATGGGGGTGGGGGTGGGGCTCGGGGGTTGTGCACACCTTGGCCGTAGGACGTTTGGGCGTTCTGACGTCCCCGTCCCCGGGTAGGCGTGGCCAGTGGGAACGCGCTGAGCAGGTGCTGTGCCACCGGCTGTGCTAAGCCTCCTACTGGACGAGCATATACGATTTTTCCTAGCCACCCGATCACCCTCGTTTTACAGAGGACAAAATCGGGGCTCACAGACTAACTTGCCAGAGCTTACCCACCTAACTGTTGGTCAAAGGCAGATCTGTCACCTAAGTCCCCCCCCCCCTCCCCCACCGAGGGGAGATGTTGATTCCCTTGAACCTCCATCTGGGAACGCGGGTCTTAGGGGACAGTTTTAACTCTTAATAGCTCCCCAACTGACCGGGGTGAGGAGTGGGCACAAGGGGTTCCTAAAACCTCTGCCGGACACCTCAGGGCTCAGGATGCGTTGTGCAGACAATGAAGGGATGCAGGATTTGTATCAGTTGCCCTTACCTTCAGTGTGTCCAGTGTCGTGACGCTTGCCCAGCTTGTGGGGACAAAACACATTTAGGGGCTGTATTAGTTTGCTAGGGCTGCCCTAATAACATAGGACAGACTGCAGGGCTTAAACCAGAGAAATTCATTTTCTTGTAGCTCTGGAGGCTGGAAGTCCAAGATCAAGGGATCAAGGGGTGGGTGTCTCATGAGGCCTCTTCCCTCGGCTTGCAGAGTCTGAGGTTCTGGAGGGTACTTATTTGAATGGGGGGGGGGGGCGCATAATTCAGCCCGTCACAGTGCTAGGTTACGTTTTAGCTGTAAGATGTCCCACCCTGAAAAATGTGCACTGCTAACCCAATACGCAAATCAGTCAGCTTGTTATGTGTGCAACATAGACGTCTTTCCTAAAACCAGCCGTGAGAAAATTGCCCAAATACTCTGTACTGCCTATTCATTGTTTTTAAAAGTCACGAGTCTTTGGTTTGGCTCAAGCAAAATCATGTGTGAAGTCCAATAAATGGGAAGTCTTTATTGCTCAACCACTTTTGAAAAAAAATGTCTATCATAGAGGCCAATTTTTTCCCCCTATCAAGTCTCATGATTTTCTATGAAACCAGTTCCTTACAAGACAAGGCTTTTTCCACAAGCGGGCTGGCGAGTGTAGTACGGGCTGGAGGACGCTAGATGGCGCCCCGGGCAGAGGCAGAAGGAGACAATATGTCCGCAGGCAGAGCTAAGGCTCCTGATTTGGTTTGAATGAATACATTCAGTCATTCTTGAAGTTGGCTTTCTTCAATTGACATGAAACTGATTGCTCTGGCTCTAATGGAAAAGCCCGTTTTGTTTCGGTTTGGTTTTGGTTTGGGGCGGTAATGAGCCATTTGCAATCTAGGGGTCATCTTTAAATGAAGCTGAAATGGTCACTATTAATATTAGGACCTCTTTCTGCTCCATCAGAGATGCCGGGCATCTTCAGTGGCTGTGCTCTTTGGAAGTGAACGCACTCGGTCGTTCCTCCCTCCCTCTCAAGTGCAGCCCCTCTCTCTCTGGGTCTCCCGTCTCTGCTAAACAGACGGGCTTGTCTGCAGGCAGAGGACTGAAGTCACTGAGATTTTATAGCATAATGTCAGAAAAAGAGGAGGTATCCGTAGGGAAAGGGGATGAAAAGGTGTTTGTGAAATGGAATGATTATTATGTCAGATTCTCTGGGCCACGTACTGCGGGGCTGGACGTGCCGGCATCGGAGCTGGGCGGCATCGGGATGTTGCTACAGAGACGATTCCTCCAGATTCTCATTCGTTTTTTTTCTCCCAGGCTATTGTGGGGTGAGCGGCTCTGGATTACAGCCGTGTCTCCTCAGGTCTTGGTGGGCGATGGCAGGAGCAAGACAATAGGTGGCTTGTGCGTTACTTGAAAATATGCTCCCAGGGGCACCTGGGTGGCTCAGTCGGTTAAGCGTCCGACTTCGGCTCAGGTCATGATCTCGCGGTCCGTGAGTTCGAGCCCCGCGTCGGGCTCTGTGCTGGCAGCTCGGAGCCTGGAACCTGCTTCAGATTCTGTGTCTCCCTCCCTCTCTGCCCCTCTCCCGTTCACACTCTGTCTCTGTCTCTCAAAAATGAATAAACATTAAAAGAATTTAAAAAAAAAGAAGAAGAAGAAGAAAAGAAAAGAAAGAAAATATTCTCCTGGACCGCGTGAATCTGCTGGGCCTGAAGTCTGCTGCATACTTCAGTCATTTCCAATCCTGGCTCCTTTTTTTTTTTTTTCACCATCTGTGCTGGGTGACTCCCTGGTGCCCCCCCCACACCCTATTCATTCTCGGCCTTTCTCTGCTCCTTTGTGTGCCCCAGAGGCTGTGCTCTATGGACTGTGTCCAGCCCCATGCCCTCGGCTCACTCGTCTTCTTGCTCCCTGCTGGGCTTGGCCACTGGTTGGAGGGGTAGGGCCCTTTGGGACCCAAGCTCCTGTGAGGGGCTAGACTGGACGCAAACTGCCCACCTCATCAGAGAGCTGGCTGGAAGCTTCCAGACCCCAAGCTCAGACTCGGCACACAGGCCAGATGGGACGGGTGGACAGAAGGCAGGGCAACCTAGCCATCATTCCCGCGTGCGGCGTGGAAAAACTGTTGCGACAGTAACCCCTTCGTGGGTTTCGGACAGGGGAGCAGGACGGCTGTACAGATGAAACCTGTGTTAATATATAATTGTGTTAAAATCAACTTGTGCTTTGGTAACTGAATCTCTTGGGATAAGGTCCAGAAAGGCCCGTGTCAGGCAGAAGTCAGCAGCCCGGTGCCTAGAATTCTGAGGACACCGGAGTGTCATGAGTATCGAACTGCGCCTCACCCGCTTTTATGTAGAGTGATTGCTTTTGACTTCTTTGTCCTTCCGTCAGTTTGATTTCCCATCCCTGAACTTGTCTGGTTCCTCTTCTCAGAGCCTCTCTAATCTTCCCATGGCTTTCCCAAATTTAAACCCTTGCCACCAGAAGGCTTATGTCCCGGTAAATTCTTCCACTCTTCCATTCTTTCGACACGAATGCTCATAGACTATGTTGGGACTTCTCTTTGTTTTGTTTTAAACGAGCAGTTCCTTTCAGAAGTATGTGTGACTTGAGGGGCGCCTGGGCGGCTCAGTCGGTTGGGCGTCTGACTTCAGCTCAGGTTATGATCTCAACAGTCCGTGAGTTCGAGCCCCGCGTCGGGCTCTGTGCTGACAGCTTGGAGCCTGGAGCCTGTTTCCGATTCTGTGACTCCCCCTCTCTGCCCCTTCCTCGCTCATGCTCTGTCTCTCTCTGTCTCTCAAAAATGAATAAACGTTAAAAAAAAAAATTAAAAAAAAAAAAAGAAATATGTGTGACTCGATATATGCTCTGACCTCCCAGGCCTTTTTAGGTTTAACCCTTTATTCATATTTTGTGTCCCGAGCTTTCTGCCGGTTCCCAAAAGGGCCACTCATCCTTGTCCCTGTGGGACGTCCTCTTGGTTGGGACAAGCCATTTCTCTGACCTCAGAGAGTCTCTGACCTCTCAGCCCCTGTGCCGAGAAGGCAACGCCTACTTCTCCCCTCCTTTCTAGGTGCCCTGCAGTGGGAGGGTCTGCAATTCTATCACTTAGACTGTGGGTAAAAAGACAAGTAGCTCATGTCTCAGACCTGATCCCTCTGGAAGGACCCCCAGAGCAGCTGCCTGGAAGGGACCTCTCCTCCCGGCCACTGCTATGTTCACCTTCTTTCCAGGCTAACCCTGGGGGCTGGGGGGAGGGGGGAGGGAGGGAGGGAGGGAGCCATGGCTTAACAGAACTGCGTTTCCTGTGTTGTGCCAAGGGGAGTCCTCTGCCGCTGAGGTTTCTTACCTGATGACACCCGAGGGAGGAAGGCGGGCCGGGTATTTCCAAACGTCACGGAGCCCGAAGCCCAAGTGGCTTGGGGAGGTCAGAGTCTGCAGTGGCACGAGGGAGCCGGGAGGGAGGCACGGCTGTTAATGACCGACGGCCTGCCTCCTGCCAACCGGCTTCGTCCCTATGCCCTGCAATGCCTGTGATTTCATCAGGCGCACCTTTGTCAACAATCCATTTAGCAACCAAATTATACACCGGGTAATTATAGCTTCCAGCCTAGTGTCAGGAGTCCCCCCAGCACAACAACCTGCTTGCGGCAATAGCTCAGCCCGGGGCAGGGCGCGGGGATTTTCCAGAGCCTTGATGAGACATGGGGGAGAGACAGGATGTGGCGGGTGGGTTGCCTTGACTTCTGTTAATTGTCTGTGTCAGGTCTGCGGGTCTTGTTTTGACAGTCCCAAAATTGTGTTTGGACTCTTGATTAGATCAATGTGGGAAGCCAGGCCAGAGTAGTTTGCCTTTGAGGGAAAAAAAAACCTGGTGCGCTCAGATCCCTGGCGGGGAGGAAGGAGACTCTTCACCCCGCCTTGCGTCTTCCTTATTGCCTCAGGGCTTTCCTTCTGTGCCCCCAGCTCTTAAAATGGACCCAGGAAACACGGGTAGAGGGTAAGAACTGTACAGGAAAGTGACGTGATGGTAGGAGTCAAGGCCCAGATTTAAAGGCCGCCTACGCATTTAAAAGACGGATTCCGGGTTTATTCTGAGCCCTCCCTCGGTGGCTCAATAGAAAATGGTGTTCAGGGGCGCCTGGCTGGCTCAGCAGGTTGAGCATCCGACTCTTGATTTCAGCTCGGGTCATGATCCCAGGGTCGTGGGCTCGAGCCCTGCATAGGGCTGTGCCCCGAGCGTGGAGCCTGTATGGCATTCTCTCTCTCTTCCTGTCCCTCTGCCCCTCTCCCCTGTTCGCACGCTCTCTTTCTCTGTCTAAAATAAAAAATAATTGAAAAGAAGAAAATGGTTTTCACGGGGCCCGATGGGGAGGGAGGGGCCCAAGGCGGGAGAAGGCAGCGGTGGGGGGGTGGCTGGTGGAAATAGCCCCAAGCTGAAGAGAACTCTGTCATGGCCTTGAGCTAGGGACCGAGGGGTGTATTTCTCGTGTCTGGGAACAGTGATAACTGCCGGTGACGCTTGCACCCGCGACCTTGACACTCACTGAGATGTGAGGATTCTCGACACCTCTGGTGACAGAAAGATGTCATCGCTGGAGCTGAGCACAGGGCGCCCCGCAGCCATCTGACTTGCCCTTCCAAGACAGCGCAGATCTAACCAACCTGACAGTGAACTCCACCTGCAGGCCGACGGTCCCACCGCTGCAGAGGCTCCAGATCTGACCCGTTCATGAAAGGACACAGGGGAGATGGGATGAAAAGCTCGGTGCCCCCGGCTTTCTTGCCCTTGCGGGTCTTAGAGGGCTTTGCTCCCCAGACGCCTCTCCTCCCCCAGCCCCCGTCCACCGGGAGGGGTTCTGCCATCGTCCGAGCGCCTCTTGGCTGGCTCAGCCCATCAGGAAGTTTTGAGGAAAGAGGTGCTGGGGTGTGAGGGGACTAGATGGAAAAGAGGAGAATTCACAAAGTAGTGCTGTGGGCCAACTGTCTCTGTTACTGCCTTTAAGAAAGGCGTGCAAAGAACTTCGATTATCTTGAAATCACTCTGGGAGTGCTGGATGGTGTTTCCCGACTCCAACTTTGGGCTGGGACTGAGCCACATGGATGGTGGCTTCCATTGGATGGTGGAAATAACAGTGTAAGGAAGCACATGAAAATTAACAGTTTGGGGGCGCCTGGGTGGCGCAGTCGGTTAAGCGTCCGACTTCAGCCAGGTCACGATCTCGCGGTCCGGGAGTTCGAGCCCCGCGTCGGGCTCTGGGCTGATGGCTCGGAGCCTGGAGCCTGTTTCCGATTCCGTGTCTCCCTCTCTCTCTGCCCCTCCCCCCGTTCATGCTCTGTCTCTCTCTGTCCCAAAAATAAATAAACGTTGAAAGAAAAAAAAATTAACAGTTTGGACAGCAGCCATAACTTCCCTTGTCTTTCTGGAGAGCCTGGGAATAAAGATCTCCTGGCTTAGTCCACACCCTGGGGAGCTTCAGCCCATAAGCAGCCCCGCTGTTATCCTAGGCAGGCCCAGGGATCCAGGCTTTGATCGGAATCCAGAAGGCCCAGAAGGATCTGAGGGGAAACATTCATTTCCCCCTGAACCTCTCAACACATGTTCACGAAAGCTCTCCAAAGAGCTGTGTCTCTAGGGCCAAGTTCACTGCATTTAGGGGATTCTGTTTCTAAATGAGTTTCTGGAACTCTCTGTCAGAACTGCGATCCCATTTTAAAATTTGCCGGAGTGGTTCCTCAAATGCAATGGATGATTTGCTTAGCTATCCTATTTGCATATATTTGCATATTTGTTTCAAAATTAAAATATGAATAAGAATAAAAAGCTAATTACACCCAAAACTGCATGAGTCACCACAATTAAAACAGTATACGATAACTACTTACTGGTTTCAGAATTCTGAGAATTCTGTTATTCATTGTTCCATACTTCTTCTCTGTTCTTTTTTTTTTTTTTTTTTGATTCGTCTGTTTAGTTTTTACATTTATTAACATTCATTCACCTATTACGTGCTGGGTTCCCAGATTTGTTTAACTAAGGGGCAATATCCATTGCCTCCTACACCATGCTGACGAAAGGACTTTTTCCCCCTTGATAATACTATGTGAGAAATTTAAACTAAAAGCAACGTCTTCGACCAAGACTCCAGATACATCTCTCTCGTTCCTGAGGTGCCAGTTGACGTACAATATGATATTAGTTTCAGATGTACGACATAGTGTTGACATACGTTATGAAATCCTGACCTTGGTAGCTGTAACTATAGCTGTCATCAGACAAATTATTACAATATTGTTGGCTATATTCCCTGTGCTGTGCTTTGCATGCCCGTGACGAAGTTTGGACCTGTTAATCCCACGAACTATTTTAACCACTCTCCGTACTCTCCTTCCCTCTGGCGACCACCAGTTTGTTCTCTGCCTTTCTGAGTCTGTTTTGTTTTGTCTGCTCGTTTGTTTTGCTTTGTTTTGTTTCCCATTCCATTCTATGGGTTTGTCTGCCTTATTTCACTGTAGTCAAGCCACCTGAGGTGGTATCTTATTGTCGTTTTGATTATATCTCCCTAATGATTAGTGATGCTGAGCGACTTTCATGGTTCTGTTGGCCACCTGTCTTTTTCGTAAACATGTCTATTTAGGTCCTCTGCCCATTTTTTTTTTTTTAATGTTTATTTATTTTTGAGACAGGGAGAGACAGAGCATGAACAGGGGAGGGGCAGAGAGAGAGGGAGACACAGAATCGGAAGCAGGCTCCAGGCCCCCAGCCGTCAGCCCAGAGCCCGACGCAGGGCTCGAACTCACAGACCGCGAGACCGTGACCTGAGGTGAAGTCGGACGCTCAACCGACTGAGCCGCCCAGGCGCCCCCTTCTGCCCATTTTTTAATAGGATTTTTTTGGAGCTTTTTTTGTTTGTTTTGTTTTGTTTTTTGCTTTTTTTTTTTTTTTTGTAGTTGTTTCTGAGTTGCATGAGTTCTTTACGTAGTTTGGATAACTAACCCTTTATCGGACATATCCTTTGCAAATGGTAGCTGCCTTTCCATGTTGTTGATGGCTTCCTTCCTGCAAACGCTGAGCTTTTCAGTTTGAGGTAGTCCCGACTGTTTATATTCTTGCTTTTGTTGCCCTTGCCTGACGAGACATATCAAAAAATATAGATAATAATAATAATAATACTGCTAAGACTGATGTCTAAGAGTTTACTGCCCACGTTTTCATTTAGGAGTTTTATGGTTTCAAAAGTGGTCTTACATTTAGGTTAGGTCTTTAATCCATTTTGAAATTATTTTTGTCTGGGTCTCCTCCCTCTCTCTGGCCCATCCCTGCCCTGCCGCCTCCCAGGACAGATCAGTCACCTGCGCCTTCAGGGTCTCCTTGCCCAGTTTCTTAAATCCACCCCTTCTTTTCCGGTTTCACTTCCCAACCTTGGCCCCAAGAGTAACCCTCTCTTGTCTGGATGGTTTCAAATTTCCTCCTACCTTGGAATCCGTGCCGCTCACTGTCCTCAAATGGCCTTCCTGCCACACTGATTCGAACCAGGTCTTTTCCTGAACCAATGGCTCCACACTGTGAACAGATTAAGGCCCATATTCCTCAGCCTGGCATTCGAGACTCCCGCTGGCATGTGTACCTTCCTCACAGAATCATTCCATAGGCTGCTGTCGCCATCCTGTGGATGTTACTTTGGTATTCTCCCCTCTGTCCCTTTGTTCACACCCTCGTCCCCACCTCACTGTTCAGATCACCACTGCCGAGGGCTTCCTACATAGCAAGCATTCTTTCCGCTGGAAGAGAAAATGGTCCTCACCTAGTCTTCCCAAGACTAATTCAAAACCTGTCGCCATGATTGATTGACTGATGGGTTGCCTCATTCATTCAAGTTACATCTTACTTAGGATCCTGTTCCAGAAGCTCTGAGGGATGGAGTTGAGTGAAAACCAGCCCTTGCCCTCCACAGGCCCCACGCTAGAAATCTCTCTGGCTCATGGAACTTTATGTTCCACTCCCCACCCAGGCCCGCGGGCCAGGAAAAGCTGGCTTTTCTCTGAAGTCCTACAGCCCCACATCAGTCAGGGTCTTTAAGTGGCAAGATGCAGTGTTCTTATTTGTTTACTTGGTTGTTTAAGGCTAGACAAGACAGGAGAGGAAGTTCCGCCCATGGCATGTCCAGAAAAGGTGGGGACAGCCTCACCCCAGGTGTCCAGGCTCCGGAGGGTAGGTTGGGGACTGATGACATCCAGGGCACTTCTGAGACCAGGGGGCGTCTGGATGTGTTGAGACAGCCCATAGTCGTTGCCGGTACTATTCCGTGCCGCGGCCCAAGTCACCTCTTCCTCCACTCCGTGTGGCTGGCTTTTCTCTGCCTTCTGCTACCTTACAGAATCTCCTAGTCCCTGCAGCACGGATCTGCGGGTGAGAGCCTCCCAGCAGGGGACGGTGGCCGGGCCAGGCATCGTAGACAGGCCAGCGCCCGGCTCATGTGAAACTTCTCAGACGGTGCCCTCGACCCCGCAGGCTCTTTTACACCCTGACCTCTCTCTCCCACATGGTTGCAAACCCCCTGAGGGAAGGGGCTGTATTCTGTTCCTCACTTATATCCTGTGGGGCTGTAACTCACAAATTTGGCAGTCACCTGGGAGGTTTTGAAAAATAGATTCCTCCAGAAAACCAGAAAGGCGAAAGATTTTAACATTTGACCACATTATAACAGAACAAAACAAAAGCCTTCTTTAGAGCTGAAAACCACCAACAGGCAAATAACGAGACCCACGAACCCGTCCAAAGAAATAATAAACAAGAGAAAAAATATTTGGAACACAGATGAACAGGAACTCGTTTCTCTACTTTGCAACGAGCCCCTACGTAATACAAACAAACCTAATGAAGGCAGCACAGAGGGTCCAACCTGGTAAAGCAAGGAAAAAATATATATCTATGGCCCAAAAGCATCTGAAGAATTGTTCAACCATGCTCAGAAGTAAGGACGTGCGAATTGGAACAATGCCAGACCATGTTTTCATGAATCTGGTTGACAAAATCTATCAAGTTTTCTAAGGTCCATTGCTGGTAAGAGTATGGGCGGCAGGGGGCGCGAGCCATCTCTTAACAGTTTCCGAGGGACCCCACCATTGCAACGTTGGTGGCACGGCGGGCAGTGGCTCTCACACCTTGATGACCTCCAGGATGACATGATGAGCTTTTAAAAAACACCGATTCCCCATTCCCCGCCCCCCCCCAACCCCACCCCAGTATCCTCATATATGCTCCTGTGTAAGGAAGAGCAGCATTGGTGAGGTTTCGAAGGGTAATAGACTAGACTACAGAACCTCAACATCAGGTCAAGGTTCATCGGCATTTTATTAAATGACCCTTGACCCAGCGACCCCACTGCTAGGAGTCCCCTCTGTGCAAGCAGCCACAAAAGAAGGTCGAGACAGATGGAGAAGGAAGTTCACTGCAGCTTTGTGTAACACACAACCCAAATGTCCCTCACTAGAGAGCTGGTTACATAAACTGTGGTTACAGTCTTGTATCTTTTTTTTTTTTTGTTTATTTTTGAAAGAGAGCGCAAGTGGGGGAGGGGTGGAGAGCGAGGGGACAGAGGATCCAAAGTGGGCTCCTTGCCGACAGCAGCGAGCCCGATGTGGGGCTCGAACTCAGGAACTGCGAGATCATGACCTGAGCCAAAATCAGATGCTCAGCCGACGGAGCCCCCCGGGCGTTCCCGTTTTGCATCTTCTAAAAATGCTGAAGAGGAACTCCATTTGCAAATAGAGCACAGTCTCTGAGTTATATTTTCTGGTGAGAAAAAGCAAGAAGCAGAAGCATATAAGTAGTATGATCCTTTTTTATAAAATGTAAAAAATGATACACTATACATTTTGATAAATGCACAAATTCTTTCGTAATGGAAAATACATAAGAAACTGATAACAGTGACACCTTTAGGGGAAAGCAGACACCTGGCTGGCTCAGTCAGTACCGTATGTGACCCTGGATCTCAGGGTTGTGAGTTCAAACCCCACGTTGGGCGTGGAGCCTACTTAATTAAAAAAAAAAAAAATCTAAAACTGAATTGTGTTGATATATACCAACCTTTGGGGCAAGGGATGGGGAGAAAATACGCTAACATTTCATTCTCTACTGTTTGATTTTCTTCCTTTGTGTATTGATGACTTTCATTGGAAAACTTCCATGAAGCGTTTTCTGGAAGGTTGCATAATGGGACAATTTTTGTTTCTCCTTTATAGACTTCTACAAAAAATGTCAAAGCTCACAGCTTTTCCGGCTCTCCACCAGAGAGACTAAGTTTGGGGACAGAGGTGCTGGGTAGGGTGCCAGGAATCAGCTTGTCATGGGATTCTGCCGATCAGTCACGTTTGAGTATCACTACAGAAGCTTCTGGAAGAAAGGCACTCTTCTGTAGCTCAAATGTGTGAGGACATGAGGTCTGGATGGCAGTAGCCCTTTTGCTTCCGACCCTAAGGTGACCGTGAACAACCAAGGACAAAGCAACACGTGCGTGGTAGGTCAGAGACAAAGACACACAGGGACCTTCGTGACATCGTCAGGCCATCACATCAAGTCTCTCCTGAGGAAAGACAACCTTGTCTCTAGACTTTCCAGTTATGAAGCCAATAAATCCTCTGTGTTGTTTAAGGCAGTTGGAGATGGGTCCTCTGTCACATGCAATATTAAGAGTCCCGGCTGATAGACCTCCATTAACTGAGACAAACTGAGTGTGTCTTTATCCTCTCACAGCCTGAAATTGCCTAATTTATAAAGTATTTAATGATGTTTCCAAGACAATCCCTTATCTGGCACCCTGGGCCATCTCTGATTGCCTGCTATATTTCTACCTCTAGAAATAAACTGTCAAACCAAGAAGTATGTCCTTGGAATGCACCCTCCACATTCGCAAAAGAATTACTATGTGTTTCAGTTACTCTTCATTATGTAATTCTTAAATTGGATTCAAGATTACGTGCATGACCAGGAAATACTTCTTGTGATTTGACTGATATCTGGGAATAACCACTCATTCGGCAGATGCATGTGGAGGGCTCACCGTGAACCACGTATCTTGCAAGGCACTGGGTAGGCATACAATCACGAAAGGAGCAGATACGGTCTCTGCCCTCATAGAAGTTACACGCTGATAGGGGAGGTAGACATTAAGCCAATCAGTCACCGCACAGATAAAGAAGAAATTTTTATATTTAGATAACTTTATGAAAGAAAAGTGCTGAGGAACTATTGGAGAACATAGCAGGGGGGTTCTAACTATGTGAAGAGTTTAGAAAAAGACCCTTCTAAGGAGATGACTTTAAGCTGAAAGCTAAAAAAAAAAAAATGAATAGCTATTAAGTAGGCAAAGAGTGGAGAGGAGAACATTCCAGGAAGGAAGGACAACATGTGCAAAGGCCCTGAGGCACGAGGCAGCTTGACTCATCTGAGAGCTTGAAGGGCCAATGTAGTCCATGAAGTGAGTGAGGATACTTCGAAGAGAAGGGCTGGAAAGATAGGCAGGGGCAGTGTAAGGGGAGCCTTGCAGTCCATGTTAAGGATTCTATATTTTATCCTCAGTGAAATAGGTACCACTAAGGGTGACTTGGCACAGGAGTAACCTGATCTGAGTTGTGCTTTTAAAAAGATCTCTTTGGCTCTTGTATAGAGAGAGGACCAGGAAGGCCAAGGGTAGAAGCAATGATACCAGTATTGGGGTGTTGGAGGAACGCGGGCAAGAGTTTCTGGGGCCTTGGAGTCAGATGATGGCTATAGGGTGCACAGGGTGGAAGGATTTGCCACATATATTTTTAGGTAGAATCTATACGGCTTTGAGACAGATCGATTGTGTACATGTTAGGGGAGTGAGAGGCAGGGAGCTGTCAAATCAAATCGATCAAGGGACTTGCAAAGGCCCATTGGATGTCAAGAGTTCGTTCTGAGTTTTATTTGCATGGACATATTTTGCCAGGATAGGTAGAGATTTTGTCTTCCTGTCTCCGCTGATTGCCTATACCAGATCTCATCCGAGATAAGCTTTCCTAAACTCGTCTAGGAGTCACCCAAATATGGGATAACACTCCCCACTCCTCTTCTAGAAAAGCCGGGGGCCGGAGGGGTGGGGGAAGGCTGGCAGTCAGTGCAACATTAGGGAAGTCGGAGTGGAGAGATCGGGCATAGAAAATGAGAAATTTCCCCCCATCAGTTCCTCCTTACCACCCCATCACCTTCTCAGTTTGGACCCTCAGCAGGTTTCGCTTGGACCTTTCCAGTAGCCTCCTACCTGTCCAGTGCCTGGACCACTGGCATGACTGAAGAATACATTCGGCTGAGAGGGAGCAATCAGGTCACATAGTCTCTCAGTCTTGGGGACATCCCAGAGCCGAAGTTCTTTTATTTTTAATTTCTTTAAGATTTTTATTCCCGTGGCATATAAATTCTAGAAGCACCTAGGGGGCCCTTTTTGAATCTGTTAGCATATCTTCCAACAAAATGTAGTACCAGCTATATACAAGAAAGTTCTGGAAAACGTATTCATGATTTCATTACCCAAGTACAACAGTGGTCTTTCTTGTTGGTTGGTTGATTTTTAGTTTTAGTTTTTTTTTGATTTTGCAAATGACCTTCCAGTCCTCAATACGTTCTTTCGTTTGAGCAAGTTCTTATTGGGCACGTACTATGCAGAAGTGAAAGAAAAAATAGACAAAAGCCAACAAGCGTGCATGTGGCGAATGGTTATGCCACAGTGTATTCGCCATTCGAAATTAATCTTTATGAATTTTAAATAGTATTTGCATCTCTCTTAACTACCATTTAATGACTGCATGCTATGCCAGCATGTTAAGAATGTAGTTTGTTAAGACTTTCACCAGTTGGGAGTGTAGGCTCTTTGCAAACAGGGACTAGAATGATTTTTTACCGTTGCGTTCACTAGCCCCTAGCGCAAGGCCCTACAGATAGAAGGTACTTGGTAAATATCAGCTGAATAAATAATGGCTTTTTGTTTTCGTTTGGGAATGGCAATTATGCCGCAGCAATCATCTTGATACCTAGTGGCTTCGGCTTCTGGTGAATTACTTCCCGAAGACAGATCTTTTCAAACTTTCCCACTGAAGTTCTCACAGCAGAAGAGAAGGCACATTGGGAGACCTGAGGGATAAAATGGTGGCTATAATAGGTAAATATACTTACATGCAATCAAAATGACTTGGATCCACAAAACGTTTCCTAACTTATAGCCCCGAGTGCTTCTGACTCACTTCCATACACCCCTGGGAAGGAGAAGACCCAGATCTGACACACCCAGTAGGGGTGAGACACATTCCTGAGAGTGAAATCTGTGGACGGAAGGCTATCCATGGGGATCGCTGGTGCTGCCCCTTACCAAATGGCTTCCCTCACATTTTACAGCTACTTTCACTGCTACAGACGTCATCGGAGAAGCAGACCACTTTTGCCCCAACTTTGCCAGTGCTGGGGACTGTTACAGGTTGAATTGTTTGCCCCGGACGATGTGGAAGTCCTAACCCCCAGGACCTGTCAGCGTGACCTCCTCTGGAAGTAGGGTCTTCCTAGATGATCAAGATGAGGTCAGACTGGAGTAGGCTCGCCCCTCATCCAATACGACCAGTGTCCTTATAAAAGGAGGAAATTTGGACAGAGACGCGCGGGAGGATGTCACGTGCGGACAAAAGTAGAGATCAGGGTGAAGCATCTAGATGCCAAAAAAACCCCAGCAAAGGTTTCAGCAAATCACCAGGAGCAGGGAGAGAGGCCAGGAACAGAGTCTCCCTCAAACTCCTCAGAAAGACCTGACGCTGCCCACACCTTGATCTTGGACTTGTGGCCTCCAGAACTGTGAGACAATGCCTTTCTGTTGTTTTAAGCCATCCAGTCTGTGGCGCTTTGTTATGGAACCCCGAGCAAACTAAGATGGATGTTTTCTAGAAGAGCTTTTTCTTTTTTTTATAACCTCGTGGGCCCAAAAGGCCCCCTCAAACCTGTTTTAATTTTTTATTTTATAACTTAAGAGAATGGATACTGTCCTGGGAGTTTGTTTGATTATTGTACTTACCTTTACTTGACGGTGGTGGTTTCTGGGGTGGAGGTCTTCCTGGGTACTCATTAGATAAAGAATAAAGACTCAATTAATAACTAAATTGAATGCGATTCAGTGAAATATCTGGCCAATTAAGTCTGATCAAAGTAAGTATGTGCTTTGATTTCTAGATTTCCTGTCAGCATCTGTGACTGGTCTGAATTTGCTAAAACAAGAGCTTTGAGACAATTCCTAGGAGATAATTATTTTGCTCACAGCATCTAGACAGGTGCGTTCAAGAGTGCTCTTTGACTATGTCTGTCTCGCCCCAGTAGACGGTATAATAGTTTTTAGGGCAGGTGTGGGGAGGGGTTCACGGATCTCCCTAACCCCAGGCCCAGAAGTGCCTGGCCCACAGCAGAGGTTACACACAAGCTTAAGAAATGAGCTTGGAAAGGGCGCCTGGGTGGCTCAGTCAGTTGAGCAGCTGACTTCAGCTCAGGTCATGATCTCACGGTTCGTGGATTCGAGCCCTGCGTCAGGCTTTGTGCTGACAGCTCAGAGCCCGGAGCCTGCTCCGGATTCTGTGTCTCCCTCTCTTTCTGCCCCTCCCCTGCTCATGCTCTGTCTCTCTCTGTCTCTCAATAATAAATAAACATAAAAAAAAAAAAAAAAAAGAAATGAGCTTGGGATAGGAGTGCCTGGGTGACTCAGTTAAGTGTCCAACTTCGGCTCAGGTCATGATCTTGCAGTTCATGGGTTCGAGCCCCGCATCGGGGTCTGTGCTAACAGCTCAGAGCCTGAAGCCTGTTTCGGATTCTGTGCCTCCCTCTCTCCCTGCCCCTCCTCTGCTCACGCTCTATGTCAAAAGTAAATAAACATTAGAAAAAAGAAATGAGCTTGGGATAATAAAATGCACCAACGACCTACTTCTAAGAGCAAGAAATGGTCTGAAAGTGAGTAATCTCCTAGTGAATGTGACCTGTGAAAATTGATCTGATACTCATTTGGTTTGCGGATGCTGGCACCCACAATAGACCAATCTTCATATCTCAGATTTGTATCTCACTCACAAAATCCGACAAGGGTCAGGGGGCTCTTTTCCATCTTGCAATTACACCCTCTGCAGGAAGTGAGAGAGATGAAGTCCTGCAGGGCAGGTAAAGAAAAAAGGCAGGACTCACACCAATTCTTAACCAGCTCCGCCTAGAAGTGAAAGGAGCGGCTCCTGTTCGCATGTCATTGGCCAGCGCTGGTCACATGGTATTGATTTGCCTGAGGGGGCAGGGCTACAAGGTGCGGAGGCGGGCCCGTGAGCGCCGTCTATGTCCCAGTTGTACTGAAAAGCCGGCGAGGTGTTTTTGTGTGTGCGGGAATGTTTGTGATGAACATCTACTTAAAAGTGGCCTTGAGAAAACTCAGAGTTTTGGAGATAGAGATTTGAAATCTCTCCCTTTGAAGTAACTCTTGTTCCTCGTTTGGAGGACAGGCATGGAAATAAGTGAACTGAAACCCACTGGCCAACTGAAAACCAGAATGGAGCCTAAATGCAAAAACGCAAACAAAAATATTCATGCACATTTACAGGCGTTTGGATAGCACATGGGCCCCTTTGGGAGGGTGCATTAGTTTAGTATTAGGGCAATCCCTATCATTGGGAGTTCTGGGCTTCTGACAACGTTTTTTTTGTTGTTGTTGTTGTTGTTGTTTTGTTTTGTTTTGTTTTGTTTTGTTTTGTTTTTTATATCCCACAGGGTATTAACGTAGGCTGTGAAGATGGTATGTTTGGATAGGACATTTATTTGGTTGCAAAGTAGCTTTGTAGGAGGAAAGAGTGGGAAGACAAAAAAAAAAAAAAAAGTTGTCTGTCTTATCAGAGGGTTTTGTTTCCAGAATAGAAAAGAAGGATGGTTTATCACTGAGATTCTGGAAATTTCCTCGAGAAAGCTGGACCCAGGGTCGCTGGCTGGGCAGATCCTGAGAATTCCCAAAGAGGAGAGGTTTGACTGATGGGGACTTCTCCCCGGTGGGGAGGGAGGGAGGAGAGGGGCGTTCCTGTTCTGAGTTCCAGCACCCAGAGTGCCGAGGGCCCCAGGTACACTTCCAACCCAGACTGCCTGTCGAAGTCCTCTTTTCCTGTCTTTGAAATAAATGGCAGCTATTGGTCAGCAAAAGCTTGCTGGTCCACCCTTGACCCTCAGTCACTTCTAATTATGGCTCTGACCCGGACATCTTTTTTAAAGTCACTTAAACAAGGAGGAAGTCGGTCTGGGCAAAGCACAGGG
Source organism: Herpailurus yagouaroundi (assembly GCF_014898765.1). Lineage (NCBI taxonomy): Eukaryota > Metazoa > Chordata > Mammalia > Carnivora > Felidae > Herpailurus > Herpailurus yagouaroundi. Next base: position 8,782,054 of record NW_024412428.1, on the reverse strand, counting down.
GTTGGATCTTGCTGCAGGGCTCTGAGCCAGATTTATCCCTCGTTTGCTTCGCCAGTGCCATTGGAGGCAAGGCATTCTGTGATCCTTGAGTTTAAAGAGTGATAGCATTGGCCTGTTTCACAATTTGATCACAGCCCAAGGCTCCTAAAACTAGAAGGGATAATGAAGAGAATCTCTATGTCTGTGCCTATCACGTGGCTGGCCCTTGCTGGGTGCTTTAGACATGTCACATATCAAACCTTACAAATTCAGGACTATCATCATGCCCATTGTATAGATGAGAAAAGTTGGGAACTTTGGGAGCTTAAACATATAAACAGTCCGAAGGTATATAATCAGCAAGTTGTGGAGGCAACTTTCAAATTCACAGGGTGCTAGTGGTTATCCAACTTGGGGAGTCTTGTGGAAATAAACTAAACGCAGGTCGTGCTGGAGGTAAGAGACTCTGTTCACAGGAGCCTTTGGCCTGCTCAAGTCTGGCTTGTTTCATTTCACACTGTGGGCCTCCCAAGCTGAGCACCTCCATAGTCTTAATAAGACAGACAGGATGAGGGGGGTGGGGTGGGGGCTGAACAAAGAGAGCGTCTTTCTGACAGCTGGAGGGGCTTGGATGTTGGTCACGACAGGTATCCTCTGTCATGTGAAAGCTCCATGGAGGTGGGAATCGTGTCTGTCCCTGGCAGTCTGCTGCCATCGATGGCTGAATGAATGAAGAAGGAAATGAACGCATTCCCCCTCTGCAAAAATGTTTGGTGCATTTGGAAATGAATGAAGGCTGCCTTTCACTGGCACCGCCCATCATTCCTCAGACATTTACCTTTCATCAGCAGACTCAGAGCCAGAAGCAAGTGTGGGCTGCTGCCTGCCCCATCATACTGTGACTCCGGGATCAACTAGATGCACGTTCTAGATTCCAGTGTATCTGTAGGGTTCATAACAGGAGGTCCCTCTTGACCACACCAGCGTATAAATTTAGTAAGGTTGTTAAAAATTGCTAGAAGCCATGAAACTGCATCAGGAGGGGTCCCCCAAATTAAAGGAGAATTCAAAGTCTATGAAAGCAGAGGGTTGGAGGTTTTGCTTACTGTTGTATTTCCAGCACCTAGAATGATGCCTGACAAGTATTTTTTAAGCACCTACCGCTTAAGAAATAGGATTATTGAATGAATGAATTAATGAATGAGAAGCCTCTGCAATCAAGGCAGGTGTCAGCATTCACGGGAAACTTACATTTCACTGTCTTTGAAGATTGTTTGTTTATTTATTTATTTATTTATTTATTTATTTTAATATGAAATTTATCGTCAAATTGGTTTCCATACAACACCCAGTGCTCATCCCAACAGGTGCCCCCCTCAATGCCCATCACCCACTCTCCCCTCCCTCCCACCCCCCCATCAACCCTCAGTTTATTCTCAGTTTTTAAGAGTCTCTTATGGTTTGGATCCCTCCCTCTCTGACTTTTTTTTTCCCTTCCCCTCCCCCACGGTCTTCTGTTAAGTTTCTCAGGATCCACATAAGAGTGAAAATGTACGGTATCTGTCTTTCTCTGTCTGACTTATTTCACTTAGCATAATACCCTCCAGTTCCATCCATGTTGCTACAAAAGGCCAGACTTCGTTCTTTCGCATTGCCCCGTAGTATTCCATTGTGTATATAGACCACAGTTTCTTTATCCGTTCGTCAGTTGATGGACATTCAGGCTCTTTCCATAATTTGGCTATTGTTGAAAGTGCTACTATAAACATTGGGGGACAAGTTTATAGCATCAGCACTCCTGTATCCCTTATGAAGATTGTTTAGATACACTAACTTCTATGTCAGCTGCAGATAAGACATCATAGCACAAATGTTCCGCAAGAAGGCTCCCCTTGAGGGTGTGTGCCGCTCAGAACTCACCTGAGTGAAGCCAGAAAGTGCTGGAGCAGTTCACAGCCTAGTAACACACAACCCTGTGTCCTAGAAGGGGGCGGGGGGAACATGGCACCAGGACAGATCAAGGAAAGTTGCATAAAGAGATAAATCACAAATGGTGTGGGCAAGGTCAGGAGAAACCAGTGGGGGGGTGGTGAAGTACCCAAGGGCTAGCAACAGTGAAGGAACCACACTGTTTGACATCTGGAGTGGCAAGGCGGGGCGGGGGGGGGGGGGGGGGGAGCCCGGTGTCCTGAGCCTGGAGAGTGTAGTCGTAACAGTTGTAGGACACAGCCACCTGGCAGGTGCTGTGGTCCTCAGTGGTCTTCCTGGAGAAAGGGGACTGGGGACATAAACACCTGGGCTTTGACCTCCTCTGGTCTTCCATGGGCTGAATCCCCCAGAAGCCAGAGGGCAAGGAAGCCCACTGTGCAGCTGTAAAGGTTGCCTAGGAGGAGTCTGAGCAGAGTGGGCAGATGGGCAGTGGAGCTTAGGAGCATTAATAAATGCTGCGTCCACGCTCTCTAACGGGCACAGCTGGGCCCAATAAAAACTAGTTCCTTAGAAGTTGCCAGAGCCATCCACTCTAATCTGACATCCAGCTTTTCCCTCAGTTTCCCAAAGATGTGCCCCGGAGTGCTCATTTTAACAACTCAGAACGCCTGCCCGAGGTCCTTCCATTTTCTCCACGTGTATTTTCAGATATTGGCCCCTGCTTCACACTCCATCCCACAACCACTCACCCATTCTGACTCCAGGCCTTATGTCTTCCCTCCCCCACTGCCCATGGGTGCCTAAAAATACAAACATGGACTTTGCCGGGACCTCGGTTTTTCTTCTACTAAGAGGCAACCACTGCTGAGCCTCTTCAATGCCGGCACCGATCCTGCCGGAATGGGGACGCTTCTTAGCAGCCCGAGCAGTTACTCGTGACTGAAACTGCACTGCGCCAGACATAAATCACTGGCTCCCACCCCCAGCCCTCCCCCTATTCTTCTCTTTACCACATGGGAGCAGTGCCCACCTAGAAGAGCATGTTGGTACCAAGGCACCACTGCCCACTGCCCAAGAATAATGTCACCTGTGAAACAGCATCCAAGGCAGCCCCGGTGATCCTTGTCTCCTGGTGTTCACACCTTGCACAGTCCCCAGTTAGGAACAAGCAGTGCCAACTGGCCAGCCATGTGAATGAACCACCATAGAAGTAGATCCTCCAGCCCCAGTCAAGTCTTCAGATGAGACTGCCACCCCAGCCGATGTCTCATTGGCAACCTTGGGAGAGACACAGCTAAACCGTGACCCAAAAAACTGTGCAAGATAATTAATGCTTGTTGTTGCTTTAAGCTGCTGGGCTTTCTAGGGACAAAGCAAGAACATACACAGTCCTGGGTCCTCTTGTTCACTGCTTGTGGGTGAACACATGGCTTTAAGCCTGGTGTGGGCGGAATCTAATGCTGATAATCCAGCATGTCTGCCACTGTAAATCTTGGATCATTTTGTGGAAGCTACATATAAAATTTCAATGCCAGAAGACAGCCCCCCCGCCCAGCCACTGGGTGATTAAAATCATGCTATTAATCATAGATGCACCGTGATTTAAACAGAATTGAGGAACACTTCATAGAAAATCTGTCTGAGAAACTTTTGCAACTTCCTCCCCACCACCACCGAAGAAATGGGCCCTCCCGCCCCAGTCAAGTCTTCAGATGAGTGCAGCCCAGCCAACATCTCATTTGCACCCTCAAGAGAGACACTGGGTCTGTCTTATAATGCCCGTTTTAAACATTTGTCATCTTTTTGATGGCTGAGCATCTGAAGCTTCTATATAAGCCCGCAGAATTCCTTCCTATATGGGTCTGGGTGGGAGGGAGATCCCGTTTTCTGCCATGGTGACGGTGAGGACCAAGTACTTGTTGTCCTTAGCTAATCACTAAATTTATTTCCTTTTCTCCCTGAGGCACATGGCCAGAACACATTTCCCACCTCCCTTGCAGTTAGGTCATGTGACTGAATTCCAGTCTATGGTATGGGGCCACTTCCAGGCCCGGCCGTGACCCCTCCCATACTTGACCCCCCCCCCTTTCTTCTCCATTTTGTGAATGCTGATGCCCTGGGTAGCCTCCAAAGCCCTATGTTGAAGATGAGAAAGCCTTTTCCAGCCTTAGTCCCTATAAGATGGCATGGATTAAAGGAACGTCTCCCCCAACCACCTGCTGTGTGTTCCGTGAGGTCCTCAGCCGGGATCAATTCCTGTTGCCTGCGATTAAGAATCTGGACTTATACACCATCAGTAAAAAGTATGTGCCTATAAAAAATTTATTTTACGGGTAAATTACATGGTTAGGATCGGGTACGGTGATCACTGTAGCTGGTCGTAATTCATACAGCACTTGTGGGAATGGTTAACAAAGCATCATCGGCCGTTAGCTGTGACTTGTGGCTTGGAATTAATTCTGACTTTGAAAAGCCTGTATACAAGGATAACAGGTCATATATCAGATACTTTAGACTGGTTTCCTGGAGAGGGGAAAGGAAGTAGAGGTCAGGGGAAAGGGGGAAAAATAAAATAAACAATAATAATAATACAGGAAACACAGTGCATCTACTATGCATCAGTCACAGCTCTCGGTGTTTTATGTGCAATTCCTCTTTTTTTTTTTTTTTTTTTGGTCACGATAGGATAATGATGGTAGGCATCATTTTTACTCCTAGTTAACAGAGAAGTTGAGCACACTGCCCCAGGCCACATGGCCGCTAAGTGGTAGGACCAGGACGTGAACCTGTCAGCTCTTTTTCTGTATTTTTAAATTTTTATTTATTTTTGAGAGACGGACAGAGACAGAGACAGAGGGCAAGCAGCAGAGGGGCAGAGAGAGAAGGAGACACAGAATCCGAAGAAGGCCCCAGGTTCTGAGCTGTCAGCACAGAACTCACAGAACTCCAACTCACCAACCATGAGATCGTGACCTGAGCCGAAGTTGGAAACTTAGATGACAGAGCCACCCAGGCGCCCCCTGAACCTGTCAGCTCTTAACCACAGCTGCTGATGTCAACTAAGAACTGGGGAATCTGACTAACTCAATTGTCTCTGGCCTTGAAGTCTAATCAGGAAAACGAAAACCAACAAAGAAAAGAAAAGAAAAGCTAGTAATACTTGGCAGGGCGCTTGGAATAATTTGCCCGAGGCGCTTAATTTTCCCTCAGGTATCATCAGGAATCTTGCTCTTATGGGTCAGCTAAACGGAAGAGACTCGCTTGTGGAGATGCCTCCAATGGCTTGAAGAGCTCCCAGCTCCCTCCCCAGTCTGGCTGCAGCCCGTGTGCTGGGCCCCAGTTGTTCGAAGCACCCAGATTGTTGGGAACAAGCACGTCTGCAAATCGCCGATGTTTATTTTGAACTTCCTGAGTATGTGCACAGTAAGCCCGCCCGCGGAGCCCCTGCATGGCCCATCTCCTCCTAGCGAAACGACCGAAGGGGTGAGGTGGAGTTCTGTGGATCCTCAGGTGGGTTGTTGGAAGGCAGAACAGAGTTGTTGCCAAATTGTACTGGACCCACTGGGGCTGCAAGAGTGGCTGTAGTCGGTTGGCCGTGCTCGTAACAGGCGGCAGAGGGGAGCTATACGGGCTGGTTTTATCAGCATCCACGGATGTTTCCCGAGACCCAGGCCTTGGTGTTGTGGCTGTCCACCCATCCCACATCAGCCACCAATGCTGGGCCATGTGGCCTGGACCTGCCAGCCACAGAACGCAGGGAGTCCTTGCTCTTGGCCGGTATCGAGGCACCTGCCGCTCTACACAGCGGATCAACGCCCTCTGGGTCCCAAGATTTGTGAGCTAAAGGGCGGGCTGCTGTTTCTGCTGGGGCTCTGATTCCACGTGACTGTGTCTTTCACAAATTGCAGGGGGGAGCAGCTAACGAGGGGCCCCTCTCTGCCCCATCCCTCACCTGCCCACCTCCTCCTCGCTGGTCCTTTGGTAGCGTGCCAGGCTCTGCAAATGGCGACCAAGCCCCGTCAAAGTGGCCGAGGCCCAGAGCTCTTGATTGGAAGGATCCGGAATTCTTTGTCTAGTACGGTGCTGCCCTCACCTCCCCTGGCCTGCGTCTGCCGTGGAGCCAGGTCCACGGAACTCGAGCATCCCGCTTCCGGTGGTGTCATCTCTGTTTTACGATTCTGTGCTTGGGTCCCCTTCCAGTATAACGACTGTCGCTGCTTTATAAGGCGATCGTGAGCCTTAAATGAGTGGATGGGCGGAAAGTCCTCGGCACTTGGCAAATGGTACGCGGAGGGCGAGTGCTCAATGTTATTACGATTACAGCTGCCTTTGTGGGTCGCGTGAGGGCAAGAGTAAACTAATAATAATAATCACACAAATATTCACAGGCAGCCACTGCCTCCTGCTTTGTGCCCTGCTTCTCCCTGCAGCCCCAGCTCCTCCTGCTTAACTCCTCATTCTCAGGTGTTGTTTCCAGGCTGGATCAGGGCTCCTGCTCTGTCCCCCTTAGGGCCCGGTGCTTAATTGTAATGTGACACCCGCCAGTCTTCCTCTTTCTCAGCAAGCTCCTGGGGTGGGGCCACCAAACCTTTCCTGGTCTTATCCCCAGCATCTCGCGCACGTCCAGACACACAGGGCCAGGGAAAGAACTTTCTAGCCCCAGCTGCAAGGAGAGCCTCCATCATCACTGTGGTTTCCAGAAGGAACTCCATGAGCATCAGTAAGGGAGGGCCACGGGCTGGAAGGGTCTCCGTATGCCCAGGCTTCCTGTTCAAGGTCACAGCCTTACGAGAAGCAGAGGTTTTGCTGACGGACTCCTAAATGGCAGTGGGGGCTTGAGGCCGTTCACTCACCAAGTGCCCTTCACTGGCTCTAGTCCTTTAAAACAAGAAAGAAAAGCCAGTCGTCGGTGGAGGTTTCATGAGATAAGTGTATTTCAGATATAGTTGGGGTTGGCGTGGGGGCAGCTGGGTCTGATACACAAAAATACCCTTTGAGTCCCATTCAGTCCTCACCGTGAGCCTCCTGTCCCACAGAACAGAAAAGACTCCCCAGCTTGGCTCTGGGCAGCTCCTATCTTAATTTATTTACTGCAAACAGTCTCCATTAATGCAAAAGGCAAGCCATTGACACTATAAATAACTTAAGCTGAGCCCTGCCGACAGCGGGAAGTCTGACACATGAAATATTGCACTGCTCCCAGCTCTGAATGAGGCAGTGACATACACATTATCTTCACCAAGATAAAGACCGGGGCCCCGGGAGCCTAGCACAGCCCCCGGCAAGGTGGCACCCTTCTGCACCAGACCCATCAGGGGAACTTGAAAAAGTCGGCGTGGGAGGCAGAGTAAAGGCCCTCAAAGGTGTCCACATCCCAATCCCTGAGACCTGTGAATATGGTCCCTTACATGACAGAAGGGACGTTGCAGATGTGATCAAGTTAGAGACCTTGAGATGGAGAGGTTTCCCTCGATTGTCTGGGTGGGCCCAGTGTCGTCACAGGGGTCCTTATACGGGAAAGGGGGAGGCCGCAGCGTCAGAATCAGAGGAGATTCGAGGACAGAAGCACAGTTGGAGAAACAGAACATTTCAAAAATGCTACGCTGCCAGCTTTGAAGGTGGAGGAAGGCGAGGAAGGCAGGTAGCCTGTAGAAGCTGGAAGAGGCAAGAGGATGTATTTTCTCTCACAGCTTGTGGAAGGAACACTAGCCTGCCTCCCCCTCGAGTCAGTCCAGAGAAACGAATGTCTGACTTCTGACCTCCAGACCTATCAGATGATAAATCTGTTATTTTAAGGCACTAAGTTTGGGGGCGATTTGTTACAGCAGGCACAGAAAACTAATACCGTACGCAATTGCTCTGAAACGCTCTGACTGAAACCCTTTCTTCGTCATGCATTTTCTTTTTTGCTTCCTGTGCTTCTGGAGCGGGGACACAGGTGGGAGGGAAGGTTTAGGAGGGGGGTGAAGGTAACCTCTGTGTGTGCCACCCACCCACCCATCTGTGGGGAAGTCGTACTGCTTGGCACAACTACCAACGACGATTGATTTCTGGGAGGGAGAAGGGAGTGTCCTTATTTCTTAAACTCTCACATTTAAAAATACTTCTCCATGCCTACCGGACCCCATCGTCTCTGCAGCACCTCCTATCGGCTGTTCAGACTGGTGAGCCCCAAGCTTTTCACTTCTTATACCCACGCCACCAGCCTTTTTCAAAAGTGGAAGATGGTGACCTTTGTCAATCACACCGGGGTAGAGTCTTATAGACTGCCTGGGCTGGTGGCTGGTTCAGTGATGTTGGCATCCAGCAGCCCTCAGAAGCACTTCTCGAACTTTAATATTGCCAACAACTCTGAGGCTCTTATTAAAATGCAGATTTGATTTCATGGGTCTGGGGTGGTGCTGAGATTCTAATTTTCTTACAAGCTTCAGTGGATGCCCAGCCTGCTGGTCCTGTACGACCCTGAATAACAAGGACAGGGAGAGAGGATAGTCAATATCTGAGCTCACCTGGGGGCACGGCTTTAATAGACTCTGACTACTCAAAGTGTGGTTCCCAAAGAAGCAGCAGCGGCATAACCTGAGAGTTTGTTGGAAATGCTTTCTCTCTGAATCCGTCCATTCAGACCTACTGAGTCAGAACCTGCATTTTTCACTAGATCCTTAGGTGATTCCGATGCGCATTAAAGTTGGAGAAGCACTTCCTTAGAGCCTGGTTCTCGACCTTTAGCGCACGCCAGAGGCACCTGGAGAGTTCATTAAAAGACAGATTGCCACATCCTCGGGCTTTATGATTCATGAGACACTGTGGATGGGCCTGAGAATGTGCATTTCTGACAAATTCCCAGCTGATGCCGATGCAGCTGGCCCAGAGATCCACAGTGAGAACCACTTCCTGCGAGTAAGCCCATAGCTCAAGACTGGTGGCCAACGTACCCATCCAGAGGCCCTAGAATGGGCCCTAGGGACATACTTGTGCCAGCTTTTGGATTCGGAGGTCTACCCATTTTATTTTATTTTTTTTTTTTAATTTTTTTTTCAACATTTATTTATTTTTGGGACAGAGAGAGACAGAGCATGAACGGGGGAGGGGCAGAGAGAGAGGGAGACACAGAATCGGAAACAGGCTCCAGGCTCCGAGCCATCAGCCCAGAGCCCGACGCGGGGCTCGAACTCACGGACCGTGAGATCGTGACCTGGCTGAAGTCGGACGCTCAACCGACTGCGCCACCCAGGCGCCCCAGGTCTACCCATTTTAATAATGATGAGTTTTTGGTGTATGACACAATAAGAAATATAAATATTTGGTTTTGCATAAGAGTGTCTTTTGTGTGCTAATGAGATGACTGGTGGCCGGGGGCTCCTGGATGGCTTCCGGATGGGGACTGGTGACCAGAAAGACCAAGGCATGGTTAGAGGGTGGAGTCTTTCAGCCCTACTCCCCAACCTCCAGGGAGTGGAATGGGGCTGGAAGTTGAGTTCAATCACCGAAGGCCAATGGGTTTAATCAATGAAACCTCCACAAGACCCCCTCACTGATGGGGTTTCGAGAGCTCGCAGGTTGGTGAGCGTATCCATGGGCTGGGAGCGTGGTGCAGCCCAAACTCCGTGTGAACAGAAGCCCCTCTGCGGGACCTTAACCAGACCCTACCCTGTGTATCTCTTCATCTGGCTGTTCATTTTTATTCTTTATACTAAACCTGTAATAGTAAGTAAAATATTTTCATGTGTTTTCTAAGCTGATCTAGCAAGTTATTGACCCTAAGGAGGGGGTCGTGGGAACTCCAGAGCTATAGCCAGTGGGTCAGAAGTACAGGTGGCAACCTGGGACTTGCAACGGGTGTCTGAAGTGGGGACAGTCTTGTGGGACTGAGCCCTTACCCTGTGACGTCTGTGCTAAGTGCAGGGCATTAGCGTCAGAATCGAATGGAACTGCGGAACACCCAGCTGGTGTCCAGAGACCTGGAGAATTTGCTGGCGTTGGGGAAAACAACACCCATTAGGTGTCCAAAGTGCTATAGTAAAACACCTCATGGTGGTTTTATATAAATCTACGCATTTTCGTTTTATGGGATTTTTAGAAAACGAAACAACAGGTGCTAGCCGCATCTTCACAGGCAACTATGTGACCCCGACAAGGGATCCCATCCTTCGGGGCTTCCGTTTCTTCATCAAGAGAATGAAGGGGTTGAGTGGAGATTGTCAAATTCTACAGAGCTTACTTTCAATACCTCAAGTGAAGGCAGAAGTTTAAAATGACTGAATCATGCCTTTTTTTTCATCGTGTATTAGCGATATCCCTGATCTTTTTAAGTCAGAAATGCAACCGTCCGCTACAAAATGATGCAATGGGATGGTTAAACCCTGTTTTCTCCCAATCTCATGTATTGTAAAAACACTGTTTTAAATAGGCAAGACAATTTAAGAGATCAAAATTTTCATTCCGCTTTAACACACAGCTGTTTTCATTTTGCCGTACTCCCTTCACGTACATGGATGATCTTAGAGTACATTTACATTGGGATTCTGCTTCTTTGCTTAATGTTTGGTCATAAAAGCGCCACTAGCAATATATAAATAAATTAGCTTCCCTACGAAGCTACTACCATTGGTATTTAACTTCGTTGGGCTAACGCGATAGGTGTAATTAGTACCTCGTTGACACTCTAAGTCGTAATTTTGTATTGCTAAGGATGTTGACCATTTTCCCCATGTTTGTTTCTGCAATTTTTTTTTTTTTTTTTACTTTCCTTATGTATGAGTTCTCTTCATGTTTAATTGAGGAGACTACTTGAAAAGCACCCTGCATGAGGCCTGGCAGCCAAGAACCATCTCAACAAATAGGAGTTTGCCATCTTTCCAAGCCTCCCGTTGTCCTCCGGGAGTGGTAGGGGGTGGCAGGGAGGTTGAACGAGACTTTGCGATGAGGGTCTAGCACAGTGCCTGCCTGAGAGGTAGCAAGGGTGGCTCTTCTAGTGTTTTCTGCCCATCTGTCAGGGCTTGTGGTGTTCTCCATTTATTATCCACCAAAACAGCGAGAGTTCCGTGAGCACGTTGGAGGGGAAAGGGAAGTCTTTTTGAGTCGGTGAAAGTCCGCAAACAAGCTGGGTTTTCCCCATTTGCAAAATGGGGGTGATATACCTACTCATCGAGTCGTGAGATTGAAACACTTAGCCGTGTGCCTGGCACATAGGAGACGTTCAGCCAACATTAGCTTTGTCACACATGCTCTGTCACCTTTGCGCCCAAAGGGATTATTATTTTTAATTTGAATAATCGTGGCCAGATCGCTGTCTAAACATTGAGAGTGGATAGCACTTAAATTCAGAAGGATATTCTGAATTTTGAATTGAAACACTTATTTGCATTTTAAAAGTTTCAACACGTCGTCTGGTACTGAGCCTCTTCCCAAAGCTCCCGTTTAAGAAACAAGGAGAAAAACATTTTTGAAATAAAGGCGTTTGGAGAGTGCCAAGCAGAAGTAACGACGTTGGGAAGAAAGCATTTTTTAAAAATTCCTATTTGTTGACGGCCAACATTGCTTTTTTTTTTTTTTCCCCTTGTGCTTACATCAACAGAATCTCTTGAGAGAATTTCATTCAACATTATAAAAAGGTTTACCAGGAACTTGGATTAGCCACGAACAACTTCAAATTGAAGCCATATATATATACACATAATCTTTTTTCCCCATGTGTGTGTGAAAGTAAGGAACTCTATGGAGGAGACTTCTCATTTCTTAGGACACAGCAGATCAATAATTACACCTGGTGCATCTAAAGAGCTTCACCATCTGTAAAGCATTTTCTCACACGTTTTCTACTTTGATTCTCACAGTCGTCCACTAGGGAGGCACAGCTGATTTCACCATCCTGTCTTGGGGACGAAGACACTGACCCACGAAGAAGTGCTGACTTGGAGATCCCCCAGCTACCAGCAGGGCCGAATCTGTCTGCAGGCCTGCTGGCTTTCCGTCCGGGCTTCTGCTCCCCAACGCATGATCTAGAGCCCCTGAAACTCACTGGTCTTGGGCAAACACACCTGAATCAATGTAGATGCGGAAAGAATATTTCTGAATCTCGAAACGTATCTCCCAACCTGCTTCTGAAAGGCAAGCCTTGCCAGCAGAGACAAGAATGTGCTGACCGCCATCAAGGATGGTTAGGACGGGTGTGTGAGCGCCAGCCGGCCGGGTGCTGCCCGGAGCTCCCACTATGATTCATGTGGCCGATGTCACAATGCACGCGCCTCCGTTCTCGGGGGCTTGGGGCTCTCTGAAACGAACACAGGGTGTGCGGGTGAAAGATGCCCATATGGCAAAGGAACGGCACACACATCCATGCCCCAAGGAGGACTTCCTCCAGGCAAGGACTTGCATGGGCTCCACCTTGACCCCCTTCTTGTGGGGCCCGCAGAAAGGGCCTGGGAAGGACACGCTATGCCCCACACTCTCTCCCTCAGTAGATGGTGTTTATGAACATTCCTTTGGCCACGTGACCTGGAGTAACCCTATGAAACCAGTACCGAAGGCTCCAGATGATGTGATAAGATTACTGACAAATGCTGACTATTTCAAAAGCGTAGGTAAACAGCCTTCTTAGATATATACGGTAAATATTGATAATTGCACACTCAGAGATATTTTCTGTCCCAGGCAGAGCTCATTCCTTGCCTGGAAGGACACCGTTGGTCCCTTTCTGGTGTTGCTGCCACTTTTCTCCTACCGTGTGCCCTGGCGTGTCTGCCCAGACCTCTGCACAAGGGTCAAGAGGCCTGGGTGGGGGAGGGGGGTCCCTGCATTCGTAGTTGTGTGGTCTTGGGCAAGACTGTTTGCATTCTGAACTCTGCTGCCTTCACAGTAAATGGAGATAACAGTGTTTATTCTTCTTACACAGCTCGGAGGTACAAAGGTGATCGCAGGTGTGAATGAGCATTGACGATTTGAAAGGACATTTTTCTTCTGGAAACTTTTTCAATTTCGTTTTGAGATTATCAGGGTATAGCACGTTGATTATAATAGGCGAACAGTTGCAAGACATATGCAGAGAGGGGCACCTGGGTGGCTCAGTCGGTGGAGCGACCGACTTCGGCTCAGGTCATGATCTCACGGTTCGTGAGTTCGAGCCCCGCCTCGGCCTCTGTGCTGACAGCTCAGAGCCTGGAGCCTCCTTCGGATTCTGTGTCTCCCTCTCTCTCTGCCCCTCTCCTGCTCATGGTCTGTCCCTCTGTCTCAGCAATAAATAAACATTAAAAAAGTTTGAAAAAAGATATATGCAGAGAGCTCACCATTACTAACTTCCAGTCCTGCCCTCCTGACGTGTCCAAAGTTGACCCATCTCTGTATTATTGCTGCTTGTGAAACCATATGCAGGCGAATATACGTGGATGCTGAGGTTTTTGTTTGTTTGGTTTTACTGAAGTGGAATCATACCAAACATATGGCTCTGTGACTTACTTTTCCATTTGATGATATGTCATAGACATTCCTGCAACTCTGCGGATATAAACTTAATTTTGTCTTTGTTTCCTTTAATTCCTTATGAATACACACACACACACACACACACACACACACACGTGTGTATGAATTGTATACGGAATCATTTAAAAAATTTTTTTTTCAACTTTTATTTTTATTTTTGGGACAGAGAGAGAGCGAGCATGAACAGGGGAGGGGCAGAGAGAGAGGGAGACACAGAATCGGAAACAGGCTCCAGGCTCTGAGCCATCAGCCCAGAGCCTGACGCGGGGCTCGAACTCACGGACTGCGAGATCGTGACCTGGCTGAAGTCGGACGCTTAACCGACTGCGCCACCCAGGCGCCCCGGAATCATTTTTAAAAAAAATCTTTTCCTCAAGGAAAAAAAAGTTACAGAGAGGGAGGCAAACCATAAGAGACTTTTTGTTTTTAAATATTTATTTATTTATTTATTTATTTATTTATTATTGAGAGAGAGAGAAAGAGTGTGAGCAGGGGAGGGGCAGAGAGAGAGAAGGAGACACAGAATCCGAAACAGGCTCCCGGCTCCAGGTTCCACGCTGTCAACACAGAGACCAACACGGGGCTTGAACCCACGAACTGCGAGATCGTGACTGGAGCTGAAGTACAATGTTTAATCGATCCAGCCCCCAGGCGCCCCCATAAGAGACTTTTAAATACAGAGAACAAACTGAGAGGGGGAAGGGAGTGGAGGGGCAGGGGACAGGGGAAAATGGGTGATGGGCACTGAGGAGGGTACTTGTTGGGATGAGCACTGGGTGTTGTATGTAAGCGATGAATCATGGGAATCTACTCTGGAAGCCACGAGCACACTGTATACACTGTATTTTAGCTAACTTGACAATAAATTATGTATATAAAAAATCTTTTCCTTTCCCCCAATACTTCTAATGACATTAGCCCTTCCCTATAGAGCCCTCATACTTTCCTCCGTGTTCATATAATCATCAAATATTTATACCCATACATATTTCTACCGGGGTTTTCTCACTAGGTTTCAAAACTGGATTCTATGCACACTTTTCTTATTCCACTCAATAAAACCTCACGCAAATACTTACAATTTAAATGGTTTTGGTGCATGATATCGCTGGCAGGGTGGAGGCATTTTTGTGCTGGTAAATATTTAACAAGGAGCTCTCGCAGGGAAAGCCCTGAATGGTAGTGTTTGCTGATATCTATGCCAATTTACGTTATCGTTAAATCACTTCGCAATAAAATCATTTCATGACGAACTGAATGATAGATTAAATCATTATTTGTTAGAGTAAAGCAAACACAGGGAGTTGAATGCAAAATCCCATGTGAAGTTTGAAGAGAAACACATGACATCTAGGAAATTTCCAGCTTGCAGTAGTGGTTGCTTTGGGCTGGGCACGAGACTGTCAGTGCTCAGGCTTATTCTCCACTGCCTTGAAAGTACTTACGTGGAAAAACACGGGAGGCCTGGGGACACCCCTCTCCAGAGCCGCCACTAACCAACGACTGATGGTGGGAGGGTAGAAATATCCCAGCTCTCCCGCCTCATCAAGATGATTCTGGGTCAGGTGTTTGCTCCGCAGGACTAAGCATCAGTACTGATTGTGGCAGCTGGCTCCAGAAACGCACTCCTTATCAACTGCCCTGGCTGTCTTACGTCACCTACTCACCCCCTCCACCATCCCCATCCTGAGGGGGGCTAGTGGAGCAAGGAGCTGCTAAGACACCAAGAAAAAAAATCTGTAGAAACGACGAGAATCAGTAGGGAAGATTACTAATGCAGCCCGATGCAGAAGTAAAGTGGAACTGAGACACCAAAATCACTAATATTAGTAAGAGAACTTGGTTATATACATGATATAATAAATTTGAATTACTGGAAGAATGAAATAGAAACATCAGACAGAAAATCCCCGAAGCATACAAAATATAAGTGCCCATTTCTTTTTAAGTTTGTTTATTTATTTATTTTGAGAGAGAGCAAGCATGGGCAGGGGAGGGGCAGAGAGGGACAGAGAGAGTATCTGGAGCTCGACATGGGGCCCGATCTCACAAACTGCGAGATCATGACCTGAGCTGAAATCAAGAGTCCGCTGCTTCACTGACTGAGCCACTCAGGCACCCCAGTGCCAAATTTTACTATTGATGAACAGATATAAAATTATTGCATCAGATGGCTACCAGTTTACTCCCAATTTCTTGCAACACACTGGTAACAGTTTGCAGACTGACACTGACCCGTAGAGCATGCTTGGAGTACCAGTGCCTTTGTAAATTCCTCTGTGAGGGACTAGCTTCAGGGTTAACAAGCAGTGAATGCTCATTACTGATATTGTTAAGTAAAGCGGGGGGGGGGGGGAGTGATTAATAGGAGATTGTTGGAGAGTACCTCTATTTTTAAATAGTCAGCGGACTCTTCCAGAGGTCAAGGAGAGCTGCCATGGCCATGGCTTAAAGAAAAACCAGCAACCTGCCTTTCATACCTCCCTCCCCCAGGACAGAAGAACAGGGTACCGGGACCCACATGAGAGTATCACAGCCTGGCCAGTCCACCTCTGGGAATGCGGAGAGCCCTCTGTCTTCTATGTCTTCTACTATACGTCTACTGTCTTCTATGTCTTCTACTTTTTTCTCCTTGACACTTTTCCTGATTTCCCCTAGAGAG
Source organism: Herpailurus yagouaroundi (assembly GCF_014898765.1). Taxonomy (NCBI): domain Eukaryota; kingdom Metazoa; phylum Chordata; class Mammalia; order Carnivora; family Felidae; genus Herpailurus; species Herpailurus yagouaroundi. The sequence continues at coordinate 8,766,003 of NW_024412428.1, read as the reverse complement.
AAGGGAGCAGCTGTCTCTCCTTTGTTCCCAGGAACTGACTTATGCTTTGAACACAGAGAGACCTTACAGGGAGATGGTCAGATCCAGGCCAGAGTGCACCGACCACTCTGGTGAGCACACCGTTCCAGGTGCTTGAGAACATTGGTGAACAAAACAAGATCCCTGCCCTCCAGGTGCTTCCATTGTGGAGGGCAAAGACACAATAAACAATACGCACCATAAAACAGTGAATCGATGGCTGTACCACATTATGAATGTGCTTAGTGCCCCTGAGTTGCACGCTTAAACAGGGTTACAACGGTAAGTTTGATGTTTATGTATATGTTACCACAATAAAAGCAAATGGATACGTTTTTAGTAAAAGGAATTACGTAGTATGTTCAGAGGTGATGGGTGCTATAGAAAAGAATAGGCATAGGAGGGAAAGGAAGATGAGATGGGGGTGACGTCTATGCACAGGTACAGGTGGGGCCACTGTAGGTAGGGTTCGATACTGACTGATCAAGGCAGGCCATTCCTGTGTGAAACCCAGGTGCCAGCAAGGCCAGTCCTGGCAAGAATTTGAGGTTTTCTGCTATTTAGGCCTCGAAGGTGGCAATGAGGATTTTTTCGACCCTTGAAAAGCCACTTTGGGGAACGGAAAAAAAAGTAGTTTATGGTTACTTTGTGATTTCGTTGAATATTTTTTTTTAAGCTATAAATGTTTTAAAAATTCTTTCCTTGGGCTTTGAGATTATACGTCTTATAATTCTGTTTTAAAAATTAGTAAATTTTAACAATTACCTTCAAAAACCTTTAACAACTTAAATTTCCTTAAGCATATATAAAGAGTTCTCTTTTATTTTTGTTTTAGTATTCCAAATAGATGGACAAAAGCTTCCCCCCCAATTTATTCTTATAAATAAGTTAGAGCTTATAAATATGGTGACTTAAATTCCCTTAGGCATTTCAGTGTTCATTGCTAGCTTTATTCTATCACACTTTGTGACTTAACATCTTACATTTAAATCAATCCCTCAATTACATATCAAATGGAATCACAAGGCTAATGTATGAACTACTCCAACACACCAGCTTCTCATAAACATGACTGATATTGTAAACACCACCTATACACAAATTATTCCTCAACTTACATAAAGAAAGGTCAACCTGCTTTCCTTCATCATATCTATACTTCATCCTGACTTCTCTCAGAGTGAGCATCTCTCACCTGCTAAGGAGATCACTGGTCTCTGGCGAGTTGGAGTGTCCATCTTAGGAAACTGAGGTTAGACACAGTCAGAAATACCTTAGACAGACAGAGATATTCTGTGTGTTTAAAGGCACACACACACACACACACACAGTATGTTGTATGTGTGTATACATATGGTATATATGTGTATATAGTATATACATGGCTCATATTATAGTATACATGTGGTAACCTACTATACTTGTTGTCCTGTCCTCTGTTCCTCATATAGCTTGGTGACAGACCCACAGCAAAATAAACAGAGCCGTCTTATTCTTCTTCATGACTGTAAGTTGCTGTTCCTTCTTCCAAACCAACTCAACGTCAAGTTCATTGAGGGCTGCAGTTCATAGCCTCTCTAGTATACAGGGTGGCCACATACCTACTTGTGGTCAGTGAGATGTAATCGGGAGTTGGCTGGGTGAACTTTCTGGAAAAGTTGTTGCTTTCCAGGTAAAAAGGGACAGCCTTTTTGTCTTTCCTCCTTCTTCTTCCTGCCTGAAATACAGCTGTGAGGCCTAAGTGCATAGCAGCCATTTTGTGGGCCTGAGGAAGAAAGTTCACGATCAAATGACCAAGCAGAGAGAAGAAGGTGACTATGTATCGCCATCATACATGCTCTACCAACCTCTGGACTTTTCATCCAGGAAAAGAAACTTTTTATTTGTTAAACCCAAAGTCATATTTCTGTTACATGCAATAGAATTAATCCTTAATGGTATGACACTATTTCATTGTCTGGATATATCATTATTTATTCAACTAGTCTTCTCTAGATGAAAAAAAAAAATACTGTGATATGAAAAAGAAGAACTATGTTGTTTCCACGTTTGAGAGTATATCTATAGGACAAATTTCTAGAACTAGAAATTTGACACCCCCCCCCCAGTCAACGCTTACATATATTTTAAATTTTGGTTGATATTGCTAAATGTCTCCTCATAGAGTGGTAGCAATTTATGAAGAATTCTTAATGTGCTGGGGAAAAGCCATCCATATTAAGGCTCTAGGACATCCATGATCAAAAGCTTAACTCTGTTTTAGAATTTCTCTTGGCGAAGTAATTTGCTTTTCTCCTTTGGAAGGAGAAAGGCTTCAACAGACCCTAAAACCAGACACAAGATTCACTTACTAATTGAAAGGGGTTCATCAAAGAAATGCAGAGCATCATGAATTGTAAAATCCTTCCCCAGAATTGGCTTTAGGACTGTTTATCAGATACAAACCATAATCCATTTTAGCAAAGACCCTCACCTCTCCCTTTCTGACAGGATAGCCTCTGGATGAAATTAAATAAATATTTTTGAAATGTTTTTTAAAGCTGATCTTTTGAGCATCTCTTCGGTATCCAGCACTAGGGTTAGTGCTGGAAAAAGATGGGTACTATAATGGGTTGAATTGTGTTCCCCCAAAAGATACATTCAAAGTCCTAATTTCTGGTACCTTATTTGGAAATAGTCTTTGTGGATGCAGTCAAGTTCAGATGAGGCCATACTGGATTAGGGCGGGCCTATGCCCAATGACTGGCTTCTTCCTAAGAAAAAGGGGAAGGAGATTTCAACACAGAGGCACAGGGGAGAAGGCCACGTGAAGACAGATGATGAGATGCCACCACAGACCAGGAAAGCTAAGGATTGCCAGGACCCACCAGAATCTAGGAAGAGGCAAGGAAGGAATCTTCCTTAGACACTTTAGAGCAGCATGGCCCTACCCACACTTTGATTTCAAACTTCTTTCTTCCAGGACCCTGAGAAAAGAAATTTCTGTTGTTTATGGCACAAATGACTTATTGCCACCAAGCCTGTGGTACCTTGTTACGGAAGTCCTAGGAAACGAATACCGATACCAAGGTTAAACCCCTTCTAATGAGTGGAAGGGCCACTCCCCCTTTGATGCCCTTAGCGATGTTCCTGACATACATGTCTATTACTGACCAAGTCACACGATACGGATCATTATCTGTTTTCACGTCTACGTTTCCCTCTAAATTGGACTTCTATGGGGACTAACTATGCCTTATTTATTTCTGTATTTTCGGAGGAAGAGAAAGTGGCTGCCACATGGCAGGTGTTCACTAAATGTGGACTCTATCTGCCGGTTGACCAATCAGTCATCTGTTTCTTTATCGTCTCTCTATCCTTAGCACAGGAGGAGCCTGGTAAAAATGTCAGGGTTGTAGAGGGCGTCGTCACACAAATCAACACTCACTGATGTGCTGGCACTGATGAGCCATGACCCCTCACTTTCTCCTTCCTGCCAATTGTCCCTGTCACCCAGGACAAACTAGCCACCTTTACCTCCTTCTTCTGTCTTTTGCAGCTAGTTGAACATAAGTTTCCGCCCAGTCTTCTCAAATTTGCCTCTATAACCCTTTCTTGCTCTAAACACCCTCCCATCACCCTTTCTTTCCCTGTGACCCCATTCTCTTCATTGACCACCATCTCCAGGTCTGTGCTGATAATTTCCAGATCCTTATTATGGGGCTCAGATGACCTGAGTTCCAGACTCAGCTCTCCAACCCCAACTTAAATCTCTGCTTGTTTATCTTGGAAGTGCTAAAACAAACCTGTTCAACTTGATCTCGTAATTTTCTCTGTCAACCTGCTCCTCCCCTTATGATTCCTACCTCAGGAATCAGCTCCAGGAGCTACACACTTGACACCCAGAAGCCCAAGAGTCATCCTTGGTTTCTCTTTCTCCCTCACCTCCCACACGTTACTCATTAAGCCTTAAGCAGTCAGCCTCTTCGATATCCCTAGAATCAACGGACTTTTCTCCTTCACCTCCTACTCCCCCATCACTACCACCACCGAGTGTAGGCTACTGTGCATAAGCACTGGGACTCCCTTAGTCACCTTCTAACTGGTCTTCTTGCCTCCAGTCTTGCTTGTCTCCCATCCCTTCTCCAGGTTATACTGAGAGTAATTTAGAAATAAAAACTCACCTCGATCTGATCCCATCACATTATTGAAGCAGAACTCCTTTGTGGTTTGCAATGCCTTTTGAAGTCTGGGACCTGCTTCCAGCTTCTCTGGTGTCCTCTGCTCCCACTATATTAAGATTTTTGTTCATTCTTCAAACTTCCTTATTCTCTCTCTCTCTCTCACCTCCTGAACTTTACACATACTGTTCCTTTGGTGTGGAATATTCCTCTCCCCGCTTCCTGAACTGCCTGACCCCAATTCAATCCTCCAGGCTCAGTTTATGAGCCCTAATTCCTTAGAGATGCTTTTCACAATTGTTTATATCACTCAATCTTCTCTTGCCGTACAATTGCTTTGCAATTTTCCGTTCCTCTTCCTCACACGTATGACACTGGCGATTATTAGTTTAAATATCTGTATTTCCTTCTAGACTTCAAACTTCCATAAGGGTAGGGACCACTGTGTCTCTAGAGTTTAGCATAGCCCCTCCCCCCCATAATAGATGTTCAATAAATATATTTGTCTAACAATTGAAGAATGAATGAATGAGTCTCAAGGGTACAAAGCAGATCCTCAATAAGAATTGGTTGAATTAATGAATGTAAATACGTTTTTATATATTTCATTTGCAATCATCTACTCCAAGCCTTTATCTGCTCAAAATTGGATGTTTGCAGTGTTACCCTCACTGGTGCCTCTGATTCAGCCTACACAGCATAACATATCCAGACTCACTGTCAAAAAACCCATCTTCCACCAGGTAACACCCAAGAAGAAAGCTGAGGGGCAACTGGGTGGCTCAGTCATTTAAGCGTCCAACTCTTTGTTTCAGCTCAGGTCATGATCTCACAGCGTTGTGGGTTCCAGCCCCTCATTGGGCTCTGTGCTGGCAGCACGGGGATTGCTTGGGATTCTCTCTCTTTCTGTCTCTGCTCCTTCCCCGTTTGTGCTGTCTCCATCTCTCTCAAAAATAAACAAATAAACTTACATTTTTTTAATTAAAAAGTTCAAATAAAAATAAAAAAAAGAAAGTTGATTCACAGCTCCCCGATAAATTCAGAGCAAAGCCCAACTCCAAGGCTATGTCACGTCCTACAGCGTGGTTGTGGTAGATTCTTCGGATGTTTGTGTACTAGTTACGGAGGGCGCTAATATGCATCTGTGGGCGAGTGTGGCGTCTAACCAGCATTGTGTGGTGAACTGCCTCCCTGAACCCAAGCACCCTATTTACAAATGAATGGAAGCCCAGCCTGTGATTAGGTTGAGGGCTGCTTAGTTTGAACTGCCTTGGCCGTGTCCCTGGAGGTCACCAGTGGAACGGTCCCAAGCAGTCAGCAAAGAAGGGCAAGTAGGCTTTCAATAATCCTCAATTACGGGCAGTGGTTGGGAGGGCTTGAAAGAGTAAGACGATATATTGGGCATATATTTGAAGGGCTAACTCTTATGAAGCTTTCAAACTTTGAGATGATTATGCATTTGATACATTTTTAAAAATTAGCAAGTGCATGGGCCTTGGGCTCAGGAATACCGGGATCTTGTCCTTCTTGACTTGCAAGATGTCTCTGTAGCCCTTGCGGTGTTAACTTGCTGAGTCCGCTTATCAAGGTGGGAAGAGGTCTGGCTAGGGGTTCTCTTCGGCCCTGGGTGTAAGGTCGGCCTGGGTGCAGACCACGGCCCGGGTACTTCCTCTGCCAGGACTCCAGGCTGGGTACCAGTCTGGGTACTTCCTCTGCCTCACCTGTATAGTGCAGATCGTATTTGTTTGCATGGCTATTTTGAGGATTAAATGCAGCGATCCAGGAAAGCACCTGTCTGGGAGGTAGTGTGTGCCTGTTCAGCATCTTCAACTTGGTCGCTAAGTCTGTTGCAGGAGGGCACCGCTGTGGCTAGAGCATGGGTCAGGTGTAGGTGTTTTGAAGACAGGTGTGTTCAGAGAGTGCTCCTCTCTAAGGTTAGCCAGTAGGGGCCCCCCCTCTATTGCCGAAGACCTTCTCCTGGGAGTCCTGGGACCTACGAGGCAGACACGTGACTGGCTTTCCCAGGGGTATGCTGGAAATGGAGCCACACCCCCACTCCAGCCCTGTCCTAAGATGGATCTCCCTGATTCATTATCTGTTGAAGGCCACCTTCTCCTGCTACTTTTTCCCCGGATCCTCAAATGTTGGGTGTTTGAAATTCAGAAGTCATCTTCACTGTACTTTGTGCTACTACCCATGGTCTGGTGGGTCTGTGGCCTAAGTACTATTGTGACCATGCTGGGGATTCCACCGTAAGCCACACACACACACACGCACACGCACACACACACACACAGACTTATGGCCAGGGTTTCCATCACCTCAGGCCTGGGGACATAAATGCTCCAAGGTGCTGCAAATTGGCAGAGGAGACAGTATCAGTAACTCCAGAGCACAGTTAAGGAAGCTGGCCACAAATGGGAGAGGTTCTGGAAGCTTCATCGCAGAGCAGGAGCTGGGCATTCCGAGTCTGAAACCACTGACATCATAAAAAGGGTGAGGAATGTTGGCCACGTTGTGGGGATGACCTAATTCTGCTCTGTGGCCAACTCTCAGAGTTGCTTGTAGAAGGTTCTGGCCCATGGCATCGTGGAGGCATCTCCTGGCACCTGACACCTGGCAACAGATGTCCGACTGGGCGTCGCCTCATCCCCTACGTTGGGCCAGTGTTGGAAGTCACACTCGGGTTTCTTATTAACAGTAATACCATTCATTGTTTCTGTTTACTGAGCACCAACTACGTGTGGAGAACGCGTTAAGCATATTCATGAAATCTTCTTCAATCCTCTCAACAGATCGGTAACTTAGCTACTGCTGTTACCTCCATTGTACAGATGAGGAAACGGGGGTTCAGAGAGCTTAAGTAGCTTAAAGTTAATTACGGTCACCAAACTAGTTACCGACAGGTTATGGGTTGACCCACGGCAAGCCCAAGCTTGAGATCACTGCACACACTGCTTGCTGACCATTATACCAGCCGCTGGTTGCCCGTGATTTTGCAACAGAGCAGAAACTTTTGGACCCCAGACACCTCCCTGAGACGCTCACTCCTACTGTTCTTCGCGTTCCCTCCCTGTGTGACTTGTTTTGGTCACAGTCTCCACTCTCCGCTCCACTGGCCACCGGGGGCGGGTCCCGACTTGCCCTTGTCCCGGTGTTGTTCACCTCCGACACCCTTGTGCCGGTGCTCCCCTGCTCAATGTTTGCCCGTTTCTACTTCTGGTACCTGTCCCAGCTGCATCCCTGTTCTTGTCTAGGCTCCTGGTCAACCCAAACTGCCCCCTTCCGTCTTCAACGTCCCTGAGGGCCCTGATCATGACGTCCCCTTCCCTGCCAGGGTGTCATCTCTCTCCCAGCCCAGGCCTTGAAGATGTGCTCTTCCGTTGCAGTAAGTTCTCTGCCCCACCCCCACCCCCACCCCCAGACAGGGCCATGGAGAGAGAGTGGGGGACATGGGACCCAGTCTATAGTGTTCATCTACCCCTTTGCCTTTTGTTTAATTACAAGAGAGCATATTTTAATGGAGAGCGTGGGCACCATCTTGTTTGATCACACACAAGAAAACTCGTAAACACTTGAAGCAGGACAATTCCATATTTCTTAGTACAGCCAACACTTTTATACATTGAATTTCGACCTGATTATCACCTAATGCAATGAAAAGTTTGTTCTTGAGTAAAAGAGCACGTTAGCCTTGTTAGATTAATTTTAATTTTTATTTATGTGCCACCCTAATCCCTACCTTATATGACCTCATGCTTCCTGAGTACATGTTGATTCGCCATGTTTATTCAGCCACAGTGAAAACCAACTAGGTAATGTTGGTCGGCACTAACATATCTGTGCTTTGCTGGGGATCTTTCCAGAAAGAGTTCATGGCCCTGAAGGTGAGTCGGGGAAAAAGCATTGCTCTCCCTTCTCTACAACCTAGAAAGAACGTACAGGAGTGAAAGTGGAATAGGAGGGACTGTGCACCCAAGCAACACGTAGGCAGGAAGTATTTTGTGGGTGATTCCAGCCCCTGCTTCTACCCTTAAGAGGCGAAACCCTTTTTGAGTCTATGTTATGATTGTTGTTGACTAATCAGCCATGTGCTCATGTAGATTTTTCCTTAAGAAACAACAGCAGCGATCTGGTTCAGGATTTTATTCCCGGATGAGGAACCAGCCTGCAGGAGGGCCACTGTTTGGCACAGAAGGAAGCTACCCAACTACTGAGTCATTCCTGAGGACATAGACCAACGCTGGCCAGGCTTGCCCTCTGACTAGGCGATGCTGAATTCGCTGCAATGCTTGGAAGGGAGGGGGTCTGCCTTAGTGACGTCCTGGGGAATATACACCCCTGAGAAGTGAGGGCAGGCGAAAGGGACCTCAGCTAGAGGTGAACACCAAGGGGGCCCGAGTGGCTCACTTCACTTTATGTCTGTCTAATCAGACCTCAAGCATGTTTTCCGAGGGGCTCGCATGCCTCGCATTTACGCGTGCTTCACTCAGCTCACCCTTTAGATGTTGATAGTGATACGCTGATCTTTCAGTCATCCTTTATCCTGGGTAGCGGACCTCTGAGAACATGAAAGATTACCCATGTGGGAGAGAGAAACCGAACACCAATCCCGAAACATCTATGTGTTATTTTCCGGCTCCGGTCAAATGTCTAAGCTAGAAGGGAGGCAGATGGCATCCTGAAAATAAAAATAGATGTGATCCCCTGAAGTTTTGCAGCCCGGTTGAGGTGGCTGAAGCTAGCATTTGAAAGATCCTCTCTGAAGACACACATGTGGTTTCTACGTTGCATATTGTAGAGAGACCGACAACTAGGCATCTGTGAAAATGAGTGGTAGGACAGCACAGATGCTCCCAAGAACAGACTCCTTCCTGGGCTGGGGTGTATTTCCATCTCCCCGGTGGAACCCCTGGAGGAATCACAAGATTGTAGGAAAGACCAGGAATGTCGGACCCAGATAATTTTTGGTTTGCATCTTGGGTCCAGCAGTAGTGTGGCCTTTAGCGGTTGGCTTTCTGCCTCTGAGCTTCAGTGTCCTCGCCTGTGAAATGAGCCCTTGCGAAGATGAAGTGAGATCACAGGTATTTGCCACCTACTGCCGTGTAACAAGTTACCCCCAAACTTAGGAACTTAAAACAGCAGCAGGTATTGCCTCACAGTGTCTGTGGATCCGAGGACACAGCCTACCTGGGTCCCCTGAGAGTCTCGTAAGACAACAATCCGGATGTCAGCCAGGCTGCAGTCATCTCAAGGCTCAACGGAGGAAAGATTTGCCTCCAAGCTCACTCACGTGGCCGTTGGCAGACTTCAGTTTCTCACGGGCTGTTGGACTGTGGCCTCAGGTCCTCAAGCCCTGCTGACTCGGCTCTCCCTCAGTTCCTGGCTCTGTGGGCCTCTCCGGGGGGGCAGCCCGCAACACCGATGCTTGCCTCGTCAGGCCAAGGCAGGGATAAGAAGCAGAGCCAGAAACAAGGAAGTCACCGTTGTTTACCACCTAGTCTTGGAAATGGCATCCCATCACTTCCGCTGTATTCTATTTGTTAAAAACCTCGACCCAAGATCCACCCCACCCATAAAAGGAGGGGCTTGTGCAAGGTGTGGATACCAGAAGGCAGAGATCGTCGGAAGCCGTTTGAGAAGCAGGCTGCCACATGGTGCATACAGAGAGTGGTTATCATTTCTTCACATGGTTGGTGCTCAGTGAACGTAGCAGCCTTCTTTCTCTAGTTGACATAGACATCCGGAGCTTTGCAATGACACTACTTGGATAAGGTATATTCTATGGTCCTTAGGAATCTTCCACAGGCCATACAGAGCTGCGTAGATTTTGCAATCTTGCCCGAGGGAGAACCCCCTCCCCACAATGTAGGCCCCTGTGGGAGATGTGTGCCCAGAGGCGAGCAGGTCCAAAGAGCCCAGGGGCGCCTGGGTGGCTCAGTCGGTTAAGAGTCCGACTTCGGCTCAGGTCATGATCGCACGGTTCGAGGGTTCGAGCCCCACGCCGGGCTCCACGCCCAGCCTGGAGCCTGCTACGGATTCTGTGTCTCCCTCTCTCCCTGCCCCTCCCCCACTCACACTCTGTTTCTCTCTGCCTCTCAAAAATAAAAAAGGTAATAAAAAATTTTTTTTTCAAGAGCCCAAAGAGGCCAGAGAATATTTCCTCCAGGTACTTACTGAGCTCCTACTATGTGCCAGGAGGCAGCGGGGCACAGGACGGACTGAAGGCCACGCTCACATGGAGCTTGCCTTTTAGTGAGGGCAGATAGACAGCAAGCAAAAGAACTAAGGACCGTGCCCTCTGTTTCATGGGGAAAGTCATGATCTGTTACAAGCCCCCCAAAACCTCCAGTTAATTTCCTGCCATGTAACCCAAACACAGTTAACGCCTACAGAGTACATGATTATGAACGCTTAGACCATTGCTCCTTGATCTCCAATCAGTTAGTAAGGTTGTTAGCAGTCACCCTGCGTGCTTGAACTCGTACGGTTTCCTGCCATGTCATAAGCACTACCTTGAAGATGGGCGATAGGAAATAAATACGGCAAATACCGTCAATTAACAGTTTTTAGGCAAAAATGAAGATGAAATTCGCGGTAAAATTTTATTTTTAGAGTCAAAAACACAAGGCAATTTCCTGAGATGCGTTGCTAGTCACCGAGGGAAGAATTTTGAGGCCGGAGGGGTGGGGAAATGTCAAGATATACAGCCTTCTGCTGTCACTTGGAATACCTTTCAAAACATGTCCACATGCTTCTGGCGTTTTACCTACCGTGTGTGGACGGTAACTCAAGCTCTTGCCATAAAATGATGACAAGCTTCAATCATTTTATTGAAGATGTCACATTAAGCCGGTGGGATAGACGTATGCATTTCTCCCATATAAACGGCAGCTGATGAAAATATTGCTTTGAGAGATGTGCATATATTGTTTGATGTTTAAGTATTAAAAAACCAGAGGGATCCTACCGTTGGGATATTAACTTTGAGCGGATGGCCTGAGGGCGAAGTGGGATGATGTGCTATGGAGAGAAACAAAGCAAGAGAGGGGGTAGTGAATTGCAACTTGAAATAACGTGGCTAGCCAAGAGGGTGGTCTTTGAAGAGACTCCCAAGGAGAAGAAGGAGCAAGTCATGTGGACTTGTAGGGGAAGGGGGAACAGCTAATGCAAAGTCCCTGAGGCAGAGGGTGTGCTGGCATGCTCTAGAGGAAGCAAGGAAGCCTTCGTGGCTCTCTGTGAGCTCAGTGGAGCAGGGTAGGACAGCGTAAGAGGAGCAGAGGTCCCCGAAATAAGGAGGGCTGGCAGAGGAGGACCCCAAACAATTTAAACTCGGAATGAGATGGGAAGCCATTACAGGCTTTGAACTCTTACCAACCCGAGCATGATTGGAGATCTTTGAGGAGGTGGACTGGTCTATGTCTCTGTGTCCCCAGCCAATTAAGTGGCGGCTGTCACCCCGGCCCCCTGAGCCAACGCCTGGGGGGAGGAAGGAGCTAGCAGAGCAGGAGGGTAGGAAAGAAGCACGCTGAGGCCGAAAAAAACAGAGAGGCAACGGAATCGGCCCTCACCTGCCCCAGAAACCCATTTGGGGCACAGAATGCCAGGGAGGGGAAAGCGAAGGAATGCTCCTAAGGAGGGATGGGCATCGGTGTGTGTTGTCTAAGAGAGGAGCCTGTGGCAATCGACGGGCAGGGGTTTTAGAGGTGCTAAGAGGGCACCTCTTTCTTCGTTCCCCCAGTGTGGCCCCCTCGAACGGGAAAACATTACCTCACACCCTTTTGCGTTGTCTTTTTTTTTTTTTTAAGTTTATTTTGAGAGAGAGAAAGTGCACGCGTGGGAGCAGGGGAGGGGCAGAGAGAGAGGGACAGAGAATCTCAAGCACTGACCGTGCAGAGCGCAACGCAGGGCTCGATCCCACAAACCATGAGAAGAGTCGGCCGCTTAATTGACTGAGCCACCCGGGTGCCCCACGCCACACCCTTTGGGGTTCATTCCATTGCCCGTGGTGTCGGCGTGCAAATGTACATTTGGGGTAAGTTAAATAAGGGTAGGTGTTTTGGGGGCACCTACCATGCCCAGGTATCATGCTCCGTGCTTTATTTATTTATTTTTTAGGTTTATTTATTTATTTTGAGAGAGAGAGAGAGCATGGGGGAGGGACAGAGAGAAAAAAAGAGAGAGATGTGGGAGAGAGAGAGAGAGAGAGAGAGAGAATCCCAGCAGGCTCTGCATGGCCAGCACAGATCCCAAAAGGAGGGGGGGGGGGTTCAAACTCACCAACTGTGAGATCGTGACCCGAGCTGAAATCGCGAGGGAGTCACTTAACCAACTGAGCCACCCAGGTGCCCCTCATGCTCAGGGCTTTATATACATGGGCTCATCTAGTCAGGTCAACAACCCTTTGAAGTCATTATTTTATCCCCATTTTACAGATGAGGAAACTGAGGCTCAAGTGGTAGGTAACTTAGAGTCACAGAGCTAGTAAGTTCACTGAGTGGAATTCAAATCCTGGACTTCCAATACCAAAGTCAACATTCTTCACACTATTCTGTCTAGACCGATAGGTGGCCAACATCCATGAATATCATGACTGTTTTATGGGATTAGACAAGGTGAAGACCCGGGTTTTAAGTGGTCAGGTGCATTCTACCTGACAGGCAGGTCCATTTAAATCTCCTGGGGCAGAGAGTGAGCTTGTTTGGCAGGGAGGGTCTTGGGGGTCTAGGAATAGGGGGTCAGTGGTGGGTGGCGGCTGGAAATGGGGGTGGGGATTGGAATATTTCCTGCCATATTCGGAGACCAGGGCCAGACCACCCTTTCGACTTTCCCACTGGGTGGTCCACACCCTCTGTGTTATGTGTCCGATGTATTTAGCTTGGCAATCATTTAAATTAATGATGTAAAGATTCTCTAAATGAATCCAGCCCACCAACGCTCACACATTTCAGTAAAGATCCATAGCTTGGGAGTTAATGTTGACGAAAAGCCATTTTACAAGAAATGGTTCCATTAGCCACGTAAAAGAAAATGGGGCAGAGGGGAGGGCTAGACATTCTTCCTTCCCCATCCCCCCTTTTCACCGTGACAAGGTGATTCCAAATAATTGTGGAAGATAAAATCAAAGCTGGTCTTTCTTCCTGTGCTGAAGCATGGGAAAATCTTTAATTTTTACCAGTCCTGGGGGTTGGAGGTATGCAACTTTGCTAAAGAAGATACACCTACCAAGCACATTTTATTAGCTCTGCTCTCTGACGGTGCTTTCAATTTTTAAAACAGTTGCTTTAAAAAGCCTCTAGGGACATGCACAGCAATCTCAGTTAATCCCATAATAATAAAAACCAGCAGCTAAAGTGCTGCTATAACGGTAATGACCAATACATGGGCTTTAAGATGAATTGTAAGGAGGATTTCCTGACGAGGAGTGTTAAGGATTCACCTTAGACTCCCTCTCCTTCCTTAGCAAGCAGAACAAGGCTCATCTTTCTTGTCGGGCTTTGCTGAGCTTGCCTGGAGGCAGAGATAGATGAGGTAACCTCTCAGCATCCTTTCCCGTCCTGTGAGTCCGAAAACGTCCCTGGTGACCTATGCCAGCGGGAATTGCCTTACCCGTCCTGGGCTGACTGAGTGAAAATTTAGTAAAGTTCACTCAACAAACATTGACTGGGCAGCCACCATTTGCCAAGCCCGGGGGAAGTTTCGGAGACGGAAACGATGAAGAATGGGCCATTGACCTCCACCCTCGAAGAACGGAATCGAATGGGAGACAGAGGGATATTCATGGGAAACTGAGCCCATGCAGCTTATACACATCTTTCGCTATGTAGCTTATATAACTCGGACTTACCAAACTCCATACGTTATCCTGTCTATTATTCATATTATTTATTGGTTACCAAGCATTCCGCTTATGTCAGCGTTCCATCGGTGGTCTGCCTAGGTCTGTTGCCCCTAATCTCATCATACAGAGTGGAAATGAAAGCTGGAGAGGCTAAGGAACGTGATCTGAGTTGAGTTGTACAGTTACTAATATCAACAGCGGTGACGTACCTGCCTGCCTGTCCACCGCCTCTGCGGTCCCTGCTTACCCTGCCCCCCATCCCCCCAATATCTTTCAGGTCCTCACCACCCCCTTTCTGTCTCCTGCAGACCCTTGCCTTTGCTCTCGTCTGCCCAGAACTGACCTTCCTTCGCCATCCTCACCTCATGTAGCAAACTCCTGTCCCTCCCCTGAGCCGTGTCCCCACCCTACCATGGCTTCTGTCCTCCCCCCGCCAGGTACGCACTAGCCACGCCTGAATTATTGGTTAAAAGTGAACTTCTTCGCAGGCAGGGAGCATGCCTGGTTGTCTCCCACTCTCTCTGAGTACCTGCTGTGGTGCCTGATACAGTGAAGGCTCAGTAAGTACTTGGTGAATAAATCCATGAAGAGGTGAACTGGGGGGAGGCAGGCGGAGAGGGTCGTGTCCATCCCAGTCCTGGCACACCTGACTGCTAGAGGGAGGAGACATCCCCTGAGATGAGAGAAGAAATTTCCTCTCGTCAATACCAGCCACCCCAAAGCTAGTGCCCAGAGTGCGTGCGGTCATATCATATTCAACTAACCACCGCGGAGAGGTCTTTGTGCCTAATGACCAAGGAAGTGGAATACCAACAAAGTTTAAAAAAAAAAAAATAATAATAATAATAGGGGGCGCCTGGCTGGCTCAGTCAGCAGAGCACTGGACTTTCAACCTCAGGGTTGTAAGTTCACGCCCCATGGTGGGTATAGAGACGACTTAAAAAATAATAATAATAATAAATTAATCAAAAGAAGTGAAATGGGTTCCGATAGCCTTGCAGACAGGACTCCGTGGGTATGAAAACCAATGAGACAAAAACCATTGCTCATGGAGATGATGGAGGTATATTTGTACCTGACCAGCATGGTACAGACACCCCCGCACGCATCACCCCAGAAACTTAGTCTTCTTTCTCTCTGCCACAGGCAACTTCAGCTGATCATGGCTTTTTCATAATACCAGAGCTGCTCCTAGAATCCATGAATATAACGCTAGAAACCAGAGGAGAAGGCAAACCATGCAGAGGCATTTCACAAGTTCTGGGCCTCCAAGTCAGACCTCTGCTTTCAAAACTATCACGTGAGCATTTATGAAAGGAACATTCTTGGAAAATTCCAGCAAGTACCCTGCTTCCCAGACTATGCTTCCCAAACGGTGATACAGCATTCGAAATCTAAGTAAGGAGTTTTCCATGCTGGAACTCTCTTCCTGACTTGGATTGATTGATAAGGCAAGATTCCTTTTTACCTTGTGGACCAAATGTAGCATGCCCTGAAGTTTTTTCCTCTTTAATTATTCTAATTTCACACCATCAATGGAGCTACTTTCCTAAAGCTTAGCTCATTCCCTTTCTCCAAAACCTCACCATCATCCACCGAGCGAAAACCAAGCGCTTGAGTGTGGCCTTCAAGGTTGCTTACGTTCTGGCTCTCTCTCTCTCTTTCTCACTCTTCCAGGGCCATCCTTCCTCATCGCTCTTTGCTCCACTACGGTTCCAAAAGGAGCCTAAACAAACGCACCAAGGCCACACCTCTGGTCTCTGCTCATGCTGTTGCCTCAGCTTTGGACCTTTCCACCTTCTCCAGTTACCAAGTCCCATCCGTCTTTAAAGAATGATCCCAGCTGCCAAGAATGCTCCCAGCTGCCACCTCTTCTAGAAGCCTTCCTCCATCACAGAGCCAGCGTAAGTTGTTTCTTCTAATAACCCCCTGCACACCTAGCTGCTACTTCTAACATACAACCTATTCCATTGGGAGAGGGGGGCAGGGCGTTGCATTCAGCTGGTGCAGGACCCCAGGGTAGTCTGGTCTTAGAAGTTGTCATAGATCAGACGAGCAATGCTCTGACTTCATAATGAGTCTGTGATTCAAATGAAATAAAGTTTCTGAATGGACTCAATCTAACCCGATTTATTTCACTTTGGTAACTTTTAAACTCCAGTTTGTAAGTACAACTCGCCACCTGGCAAGGAAACAAACTGGTTACAAATCTTTGTGCCCATAGAAGATTTCTGTCCCCATAGTACGGGAGACAAACGCAAATCCTGAGCGTAAAATATCCGTAAGTATTGGAGACAGATTGTCATTACATTGACCGAAAGAGAACCCTTGTGAGCAGTATATAAACAAATCATTAACAATTTGTTTGCACTTCTCTTCATTTGTTTAAACGGTATGGAAATTACGTACACTTTAAAGAAAGTATTGAAGACTGGTGAAAGCTATTTTTTTAAATTTTTTTTTAACGTTTATTTATTTTTGAGACAGAGAGAGACACAGCATGAATGGGGGAGGGTCAGAGAGAGGGAGACACAGAATCTGAAACAGGCTCCAGGCTCTGAGCTGTCAGCACAGAGCCCGACGCGGGGCTCGAACTCACGGACTGCGAGATCGTGACCTGAGCCGAAGTTGGACGCTTAACCGACTGAGCCACCCAGGCACCCCTATTTTAAACGATTTAAAAGAAAGCATAATTTAAAAATGCTCAGAAGATATAAACTTCATCTGGAAGACGATTAAACAGAAATATTTCCTTATTTCAACTCTTGTTGTTAAAAATCCTCCTAAACTGTTGGGCTATTCCACTTTCTTGCCCAGTGAGGAAAGAACTTTGAGCCTCTCCTAATCTTGCTTTGACAACCGAGGATCCCGTCTTATCTCTGGCAGCATAAACGCAGCGAATAGCATGGTGACATCACAGAGTTACAGATGATCAGGCTGAGAAGGGGCAGGAGTGAATCTCATAATTCCATTTTACCCAGAGTGAAAGAGAATTCTAGGGGGGCAAAGTGACTTGCATGTGATCTAGCTGGAGCCAGAACCCAAATTTCTCTCTTCTCCTCCTGGCTTATGGTGAAAGCCTGTGGGCCAGAGACGGACCTATCTCGGAATTTAACCCTGGAAGGAGAATTTTTATATACATTTTTATCTGTGTGTGTGTGTGTGTGTGTGTGTGTGTGTGTGTAAGTTACATCTTGGGTCCCAGAGTATAGCTTTTCAAGATTCTTAGCTATGTTCCTGTTGATTAGAGTTTTTTTTTTTTTAATTTTTAACGTTTATTTATTTTTGAGAGAAAGAGACAGAGTGTGAGGGGCAGAGGGACACAGAGAGAGGGAGACACAGGATCCAAAGCAGGCTCCAGGCTCTGAGCTGTCAGCACAGAGCCCCACATGGGGCTCGAACTCACGGACCGCGAGATCATGACCTGAGCCGAAGTCGGACGCTCAACCGATTGAGCCACCCGGGCGCCCCTGGAGTTTTATTATAAATACATTTTACTGTAAGTTGTTAATATGAAATGTGGAGGCAATGCGGCTTCTCAGTTTTAAATGGAAACAAAATAAACAAAACAATGCTCATATCCCCTAGATATGACAAAGACGTATGGGGCGAAAGTCTGGGGTTTTTGAAGTCAACACAACTTAAAAAAAAAAAAAAACAATCGGGCGGTGAGGCCTATCTGGCTGGGACATCTGTCACACCATTGATTTCCAGGGTTGATTCGGCTGACCTGGCTGGCCAGGTGGGCGTTCCCTTCCTCCCTCACCGTTCCACGTGTGTCCCTCCCTAAGCTGCATGCTAGGTCACAGAGAATGACCTTCCCCGATGGAGAAGGACTGTTGCCGGGTCAACCGTATCTGAGTTCTGCGCTCCCCTGCTAGAACGTTCAATCAAGCTCTCAAGGCCCATTTGTAGGAGAATGTAGGGCAGTCAAGCTTCCAAGACTCCAGACACATCCAAATGAAGTGCTGCTTGTGACAGTCTGCCTTAAAAAAAAAAAAGACAAATCAATTTTCTTTCAACCCTTAGACGCTATAATATAAAGTTGTTGCTCCTCCCAAGGCAGCCTCTTCTTTCCGTCAATCCTACGTGCCAGGCACTGTTTGAAGAGCTTTGCACACAGCAAGCCCTTTAGTCTAGGCCAGCTCTACAACTTGTAGTCCGCGCAGCGTGGGGCAGTCGAAGGATCACTGGGAAACTCCCTTAGGCCACTGCACATGAGGTTTCAAGGACGTGAGGGTGGCCAAAATGTCCTCGAGCCCCGCCCTCTGAGGCAGGGAAGCCCACTGGTCTGTGTGGGCGGGACCTGGGTTCTTGGTGGTGGGAGAAGGAACATTGTACTGGACCTCATGACAATTTTACTTGAATTCGGGAATTGTCGATGTTAGTTGTGGTAAAAACGTACGCAACGTACAACTTGCCGTCTCAACCATCTGTCAGTATGCGGTTCAGGGTGCTAAGTACAGGCACGTTGTTATGCCACCAACGTGCGGAACGTTTTTGTCTTCCCAAAATTATTTCACGTAGTAGAATGCCCTCAGGTTTCGTCCATGTTGTCGCACATAGCACATTTTATTTATCCATCATCTGTTGATGGACACTTGGGTGGCCTCCATCGTTTAGTGTTGTGAAGTCAACGTTACAGTTTTAATTGCTTTGTGAGGGGTCTTTGTCGGGGGGGGCGGGGAGGATGGCAAATGCCATTTTGGAGCTCGGCTGACTCCGTATATATGTTTGACAAGCGAAAGATCTCGATCTAGCTTCAGAAAACATGACACTTGTTCTACTGTGCCTTTCCAAAGAGCTATGTTGCTCCAGCACGAATCACTAGAGTCACAAGCTGGACACTGACCGCTTCTCCAGGACACTAGGTACATCCTCGAGTAAGGGTAAACGCAGGAACATCATAAAGACTAACTTTACGAAGTCTCAGAACCTCACCATCTTTTTTTTTTTTTAATTTTTTTTTTAACGTTTATTTATTTTTGAGACAGAGAGAGACAGAGCATGAATGGGGGAGGGCCAGAGAGAGGGAGACACAGGATCTGAAACAGGCTCCAGGCTCCGAGCTGTCAGCCCAGAGCCTGACACGGGGCTCAAACTCACAGACCGCGAGATCATGACCTCAGCCGAAGTCGGCAGCTTAACCGACTGAGCCACCCAGGCGCCCCTCACCATCTTTTTTTTACCACAACATGATCTCAGGGTAGAGTTAGAGCAGGTGTCTTTGCACACTGTGAGAACCTGGACCTGAACTTGAGGCCTCAGTCTTTACTCCAACCCCGGAGCCCAGTGTCCCGGTTACCCCAAGCCACTGCACAGCCGAGAGCATTCATTCCCTAGAAGGCGAGAATTCCTAGCTGTTACCTGTGCCCTCAGTTCGGCGGTGCGCTATTTTCCTCCATGCACCCATTCGTTCGTTTAACAATTATTCACTGACTGCCCTTGATGCATGAGGTGCAGTATCCAGTGCTCCTGGAGAATTGTCTTTGCCATGGTGCTAATTGTACCAGATATAAGCGTTGACACTTCACCTATAGAACATGCTGGGACTTCAGCCTAATGTGAGTGTTGAGCTCTGAGACAGGGACCGGAAGCAAAGATCCAGCAACGTCTAGTCAAACGTATCCCTGCACGCCTTTCAGGAAATCCCTGGGGCAACTGAGTACCCATCCCCCTGACAGACAGCACAGCCTACTTTCCCTCCATTGTTGGAATGGATTACTGTGTCCTTCAACCACACTTTAAACATTTTTTTTTATTTTTTTTCAACGTTTTTTATTTATTTTTGGGACAGAGAGAGACAGAGCATGAACAGGGGAGGGGCAGAGAGAGAGGGAGACACAGCATCGGAAACAGGCTCCAGGCTCCGAGCCATCAGCCCAGAGCCTGACGCGGGGCTCGAACTCACGGACCGCGAGATCGTGACCTGGCTGAAGTCAGACGCTTAACCGACTGTGCCATCCAGGGGCCCCTAAACACTTTTTTTTTTTAAAGATATAGTACTAAACAAAAGTAGTATAGGGATACACTATTCAGTGGATTCTCTGTTTCCAGTAAAATCATACCGAATAAAAGATTTGTTTCCCAAAACAGGAGAATACAGTGGATCATTATTTATTGGCTGTGGAGCCGGGACCCCTGAGTATGAACGCCATCTGTGACACTTCCTGGCTGTGCGATTTGGGGCAAGTTACTTAATCTTTCTGAGCCTCAGAGAGTCTTAGTCTGAAAACATAGATGACAATAGTATACAAATCACGGCTGTTGAGGATGAAATGAGTTAAAACATGCAGAGCATTTAGAATAGTGCCCGGCGAATCGATCAATCGGTTGATAAATGGGTTAAGACACTGTAATAAAGAAGGATCTTTAAGATGATGTGTATTATTTAGGGAGATAATGAAATCATCTTCCTTGAGTATATCTGTAATAGGATTGGTTCCCAAATGTCCAGCTCGATATAGATGAGATTCTTCTTGAGAAGGTAACATCATAAGATCCACAGAGGCCGCGAGAAGACGGTTCCCTAAAGGGTAAGTGAATGTGCGAAAGAAAAAAAAAAAGAAAGAAAGGAAGGAAGGAAGGAATGGCTAGACAGTCCCATTGCTGTGAATCCAAACGCTCCCACGACTCTGGTGGAACTGATGGCAGCCTCTGGTCAGGAAAGAGCTTTTAAAGCATCAAGACAAAACGGATCATTTGACAGAGTCTAATACGCTGTGACCAACGTTGATTAGCTTCGTTACCCATGGGGTTGTTTTCACCCATAACAAACCACTGGTGATGGAAGCCCAGGGGTCTGGTGAAGTGGGCAGGGCAACGCACAGAGGGCCCACAGCCAAGTGGGCGGGGCCACGGTGACACCACTGCCCTCCAAGGGCCCATGGGGGCTGATGAAACGAGGCTCGGGGAAACCCAACGTATCACAGAGGTTCAGTCCCCTTCCTACAGAGTAAGAGCCTGGTACTCTCTTTCCGGCGTGATGGCCAATAGTGCCCCAACCTCCACCTCCTCTGGAGTCCTCTAAGGACAGGACGTTTTCGAGAATTGCCTTGACACGGGCAGTTCTTTTCCAGGCCGCAACACAAAAAGGATTACCCAAAGGAGATCCCTGCTTGAACAGTAGCTCTGCTCCTAGACAGGACCCATGGAGGACAACATGAAAAGGTGCGTGTCAGGAACGGGATTCATTCACTCTTAAAATCTGCCCTCTCTTTGAGTAGGCTATGCTCAGCAGCTATCAGAGAGGGAGATGGTACATTCCGGATTAGACAGCCATCTTTCTCTTCTCTGACCTCATAGCCGATGGCCTGCTCTCCCTCCTCCTCCTTCTTTCTTGTTCTACCTACACAAGGGGAGCCATGCCTCTCCAGTTGCCTTTCACTTCATGCTTGGCATTCCAGAGAAACACAGTGTGACTTCTATGTGCCAGGAAGCTCGAGGATGTTTCCAGCACGGTGCTACTCTTCCTGAGGCTTGAATGAGGAGCTCCAGATGCAAACTGACAGACGCCTTCGCTGCCATGTGGTTTGGCCATGGGACATGCCAGAGCCATCTTAATGAAGCATTTCACTTGCCTTCCTATTGAAATTCTCATCACCTCCAGGAATGGGGGGGGGCTGCGTTTCCGTTACTGTGCTGTAAGACATCACTGACTCATTCCCCGTTGCGGTTACCAGACCATCCACTCATGCGATTTATTTATTCTTCCTTCATTCAGTGTTTGCTTAACAAGCGTCTGTGGCTGATCTGACTATGGGCCAGACACCCTGTTAAGTTTGGGGGGTCAAAAATGAATCAGGCAGAGCCTTGGCCTCCAGGTGCTCCCAGTTCATGGCTTTATCATTCAGGTCGGGGGAGGCAGGGAGGCAGAAGAGACGTCCCATTCAAAGGATTCATCCGAGGGAAGTTAATTGGGTTGACTATTTACTGAGGGTGGGCAGGCTTAAGGGAGCCAGCGAAGGATGCTCAGGCCTCCAGGGCAGTAACAGCAGAAGCCATTACCACCCCAGCCAGAAGGGACAAGGGGAGGAAACTGTTCTCACACCGACAGCTGGCTGTTGGGGTCTGGACCCTTCGTGACAGTCTGCAGACACGGCCTGGCTTACTCCAGGAGCCACAATGAAGCACGAATTGTACAGCCACCTGGGAGTCGGGGGTCGTCTGAACAAAGATCAGGAAGAGCTGCCTTGGATCGGTCTCATAATCGCACCCCACATACGACACCATCTTGGTTTCTCAAGTAATTTATTGTCTCGCTTGGGAGAGCAGACCTACACAGAAAACTAAGAAACAGTTACCACCGGGGCAGCAGAAATAAAAACGGTCAAGGCAAGAGGCCCAGCAGCAAGGAAGTCAATAGCGGCAAACGCAGCCCGTTCCTCTGCCTGGCGGGCAGGCGGGGCGGCCAGCGGCGGTCAGAGACATCACAGCATCCTGCGCTGCCTGCGAGGGCCTGTCGTTCTTACTGCACAGGTGCACGCGCGTGCACACACACACACACACCTACACGCACAGAAAGGCATGTGCACACGCGGGCGGGCGCGCTCGCAGGCACCCAGGCACACACACGTACACACACATCAGCTCTATTTCCGCTGCTGTGTGGTCACTTGCGACAGCCTTCTTCATCAGCCTTTGCTGACGCGAACACGTGAAAACTCGAGGGTGAGGTGACAGACTGACAGATTCACGTTGTTAGGGGTGCCGGAGCTCTGTGTTCAACAGCCAGGTCCCTTTGGGTTCTGGGTTGTCTTAAAAGAGAATAAAGGGGCTCTGCCTTGCTGGATTCGTAGTGATTTTATTTATGTTATCATAGCCCGCTGAACACGATGGCAGTCTGGGAACTAAGGTATGGATAATTCCAGCCTCGCTCCAAAGTGGGCGCCGTGAACAAGGAAGGCTCAGACGATGGAAAACACCTCTATTTAGCATTCCCTTCCAGGTTCTACCTCTTCGTACCCTAGAGGCCATCTTCCCATGATGGAGGGTACAGAGTCCCATCAACAGGGGAGAGGGGGTGACCGGCTTGCCCCCACTTTCCTTTCTCTGTGAGATGTTTGCCACCGGATGTCCCTTCCCATCTCCTTCTCCTGACATTCAGTCCAGCATCTTAGGAGCTGCTGTGACTCCAGTATTTTTGCCATGAGGCAGATGTTAAAATTGCACGGACACTACGTGTCAAGGGTGATGGCTAAATATTCTAAGAGAAGAGGATTTCAGGGATCATCGTGTGGGTCTTTCTGACTGTTAGGAAATGATGGAGTCTCGGAGAATAGCAGGAAAGGAGCACTGGCCAGCGAACCTTCAACGAATGCCAAGCCCAGAACCTACCCGTTCTTGTTTCAACCTTCTTCAAGAGACAGCCTGAGAGTTCAGCCATCTGCAGGGAAGCCTCTGACAGCGACTACCAGAACGATCCTGGTAATTTGAAAGATGGTTTTGCCTGTGAATCTCCTTAGGCTCCATCACATTCCCAAAAATAGCACCTTTCGCTTGGTCTACGTACAACCTAGAAGATCAGGATGCGGGCGAAGTGCAGCACCTCCCAAGACACGGGAAAATGGTGGTTGACGCTTGGTCGTATGGTTTCCTGTACTCATGCATTTTTTTTTTTTTTCTCGGTTGCAAACACAGATCCTCGATACCTCGTCAGTGAATTTTGTGCGCAGGCCTGTTGGCAGCCGAAGCCTCGTTTGGAAACTTGAGAGAAGCCGGTTCCATACTAGACCTGATCCCGTGCTCTGCAGTGTCTGCTTTCCACCATCCCTACCCACCGTGCTTACTTTCTGATCCTGTTTATGTACCTTCCTCACCCTAACTCCCTCTGAGTCTCATAAAGGGTGTCAACTGGCAGGTTAACACCTGGGCACATGATACATTCGATAACGAAGAAGTGCCCGGGCACGTGGTGAAGGAGGGACCGATGATCGCCGTCCCCACCAGGCCCATGCATCCTTTGGCCTCTGTTCCAGGGCCGTCCACCAGAATTACAGGTGGCTGAAAATAAACTTTCCTGACCTTCCTGAGAATGTTCCAGGGCTCCACTTTCTCCCCATCAGTGCAACTCAGGCCCTCAGGCCCCTGGACTCAGTGCTTGAGTCTTTAAACCAACATGTGATGTAACCAGAGGCTCCCTAGAAGGCCTCCCTCGTCTGTTTAACGCACCTTAGGTATTAACGTTAATAAAAAATAATTCACGTTCCAAAGGCCTTGGGGATTAGCCCGGTCACACCTGGCTACGCTGTCACCAAGCCCCGCAGTGCATTGTATGTGACAGTGAGGGAAGCTGCCCCCACTAGCTTCCACCAAGACATCATTGCACATCAACCAGACTGCTGTGTGAGGAAGGCCAGATCCCTTTGGGCCTGGACAATTTGGGTGTCCTCTCTGGGCAGTCTGGCATTCAGCAGGGGACCACAGCCAGCCACTTCTCTTGCTGCAAGACCCAGTTTTCAAAAACTCCAACAGCTTGCCTAGACAAAGCAAGACTGATGGAAGAGGCCAGGCGGGGGGGCAGGGGTGGGCACAATGCCAACATATCAAAGAAAAAGAACTGTGGGCCGTGTATTTCTGTGTCGGATGAGACGTCAAGAAAGTCTTCTTATGGGGCACCTGGGTGGCTCTGTCACTTAAGCGTGCAACTCTTAGTTTCGGCTCAGGTCATGATTTCACAGCTTCGTGGGTTCGAACCCTGCCTCGGGCTCTGTGCTGGCAGCATGGAGCCTGCTTGGGATTCTCTCTCTCTCTCTCTCTCTCTCTCTCTCTCTCTGACCCTCCCCCATTCTCACTGTCTCTGTCTCTCTCAAAATAAATAAACCTAAAAAAAAAAAAGCCTTCAGTTATGGAAACTCCTTCAAAGTACACAAAGCCAGTAAGCCACGTTCTTTTGTGAATTCTTCCTGTTCTCGTTCTCCTTTCGTTTTTACCATAAGAATCCATAACCAGGCTAAAGAACAAGTCTTCCCGCATGATATAAAAACCCTAGAGGGGCGCCTGGGTGGCTCAGTCGGTTGGGCGTCCGACTTCAGCTCAGGTCACGATCTCGCGGTCCGTGAGTTCGAGCCCCGCGTCGGGCTCTGGGCTGACGGCTCGGAGCCTGGAGCCTGTTTCCGATTCTGTGTCTCCCTCTCTCTCTGCCCCTCCCCCATTCATGCTCTGTCTCTCTCTGTCCCAAAAATAAATAAACGTTGAAAAAAAAAAAAAACAGTAGAACTACTAGTGATATTAATAATACTTTACATTTATGGAGCACTTTTAACCTTTAAAGCCCTTTATAAATATTGACTAATTAATCCCCTTAGCAACAAAGTACTTAGTTTGTTTGCTTCTAGACATAAAGCAGTAGTGGACTGAATTATACATCTCCCCACAGAGTGATTTGGCATCTTCATCAAATGTGCAGCCTTGGTTGAAAGGCTTTCTCTAATTCTCAAGTCACATTTTAAAAATCACTATTGAGAACAGAGGAAAAAACCCAGAATTCTAGCCACAGCCAAGCTATCCCCGTTTTCAGTGAGCCTATGCTAACGGCAGCACATGTTTTCAGCCCCAAATCTCAGCTATGCCTTTCTGGGTATCAACCATGCCCTAGTTGCTTTCATCTCTGACAGCTCAGATAGAAAATTCCAGAAACTGGGGCGCCTGGGTGGCGCAGTCGGTTAAGTGTCCGACTTCAGCCAGGTCACGATCTCGCGGTCCGTGAGTTCGAGCCCCGTGTCGGGCTCTGGGCTGATGGCTCAGAGCCTGGAGCCTGTTTCCGATTCTGTGTCTCCCTCTCTCTCTGCCCCTCCCCCGTTCATGCTCTGTCTCTCTCTGTCCCAAAAATAAATTTAAAAAAATAAATAAATAAAAAATAAAAGAAAATTCCAGAAACAAACATCCTGGATTCTATTTACGTGTACAGTTATTTAAAAATAAAACTGACATCAATACCAATATTGCCTCACGTATATTCTCCTCTTTCCTTTTTGAGGCTTCAATCAATAGACCAGCAAAGACATTAGGTAAACTCTTTCCTCCCTCCTCTCCGCCCTCCCTCTCTACCTTCCCCTTCTGCTCCTGTACCTGTCGGCTCATGCTGCGCTAGCCCCACTGCTTAGCACATTTTCTGGCACACAATAGCTGTGCAATAAAAACGGAATGACTGTGGCACTTGGATCACTCAGTCAGTTAAGCATCCGGCTTTTGATTTCGGCTCAGGTCACGCGCTGTGGGGTTTGTGGGATCAAGCCCTGCTTTGGGCTCTGCGGAGCCTCCTTGGGATTCTCTCTCTCTCTGCCCCTTCCCCGCTTGCATTCTCCCTCTCTCTCTTAAAATAAATAAATAAACATTGTTGAAAACCCCGAATGACCACACCTGGGGCGCCTGGGTGGCTCCGTCAGTGAAGCATCCGACTTCGGCTCGGGTCACGATCTCACGGGTCGTGAGTTCGAGCCCCGCGTCGGGCTCTGGGCCGACAGCTCGGGGCCCGGAGCCTGCTTTGAATTCTGTGTCTCCCTCTCTCTCTCTCTCTCTCTGCCCCTCCTCAACTCATGCTCTGTCTCTCTCTCTCTCTCTCTCAAAAGTAAATAAACATTAAAAAAATTTTCAAAAAAAAAAAAAAAAACCCGAATGACCAAATGAACCATACGTAACTTGAGGAGTTCAGTGATGTGCAAAGACTGATGTGCCAGACAAAACTACGCGTTCCCAAGGCATCCCCTAGTGGCCTCTACAGCTGGAAAGCTGATCCACCAGGCTTCGTCCTGTTCTAGGGGGTCGGTCTATTTTTTTTTTTTTTTCCAACGTTTTTATTTATTTTTGGGACAGAGAGAGACAGAGCATGAACAGGGGAGGGGCAGAGAGAGAGGGAGACACAGAATCGGAGACAGGCTCCAGGCTCTGAGCCATCAGCCCAGAGCCCGACGCGGGGCTCGAACTCACGGACCGCGAGATCGTGACCTGGCTGAAGTCGGACGCTTAACCGACTGCGCCACCCAGGCGCCCCATGGGGTCGGTCTATTTTAACTCACAAGGCGGAATTGGTGGCCTGTGAACGCAAGGGCGAATCAGCGGGCAAGCCCCTGCCAGCTTTCAGGTTTGTCCCTTCTGCCACAAGTGCTCTTCTCTGAGGCCCCCCTCCCTTTTTTCTCCCTCCATGACTCTCTCTGATTTTTCTTTTCTGTAGACTTTGTTTCAGAGTAGTTGGCTGGGCAGTGAGTTACCCAATGTGTTTTGCTGGGCCCCAGACTCTCCTGGGAAGTCCCTGGGTCTAGAATAGGCCCGGGAAATTGCCAAGGATTCGAGCCAGTCCAGGCTCCTGGGCTACGCAGCACTGACTTGAATGGCCACCTTGACCTTCCCCAAACGATCTATTAAGGATAACTCAAAGATGAGCCACTCCCTTTTTACAGCTGAGGAAACCAAGGCTCAGCTCATCCTGGTGGCTGGGGACTGAGCCATGGTTCAAGCTCGAGTCTGTTGACTTCTAAAGCCCACATGCTCTTTGCTACCTCATGCTGTCCTGAAATCCCGAGCCCCGTTCCCCGTGACTGGTTAAGAACCGACACCTCAGGGCACCCCTGGGTGGCTCAGTCGCTTGAGGGTCCGACTTCAGCTCAGGTCATGATCTCTCAGTTCGTGGGTTCGAGCCCCGCATCACGCTCTGTGCTGACAGCTCAGAGCCTGGAGCCTGCTTCGGATTCTGTGTCTCCCTCTCTCTCTGTCCCTCCCTCTCCCTCTCTCTCTCTTTCTCTCTCTCTCTCTCTCAAAAATAAATTTAGAAAAAAAAAATGAAAAAAATAAGAACTGACGTCTCCCTATAGAGTGAACTTAGAGATGTTTCCAAGCATGTAATGCAACACTTGGTGGACCCCAAACAACTCTGGCTACCGTGTGAGTTCTCCTTTAGCCCCCAGGGCCTTGCTGGCTGTTGGAGGCACCAGAGAACTCGGAGAAGTGATCCTGTTTCTGCCCCTGGCCCAGCCGTCTCCCTGCGCCAGCCGTCCCGGGTCTGCAGCTGACTCGTGATGCCAGCTTCCCTGTCCATCGGGACTGGCCCCACTCCGGTCCCCTCCCGGAGGACAAGTCTGCTCAGAGTAGCTCCGCCTGAAAACAGACATAATCGGATGCTGAGGGTAGAAGGAACACACGGTGTTTTTCCTGCGCTGGGTCCCGCCGTTCCTGGCCGAATTGCTTTTGCCCCGGACTGGCATGTCCAGGCACCGTGGAGTCTTCTCACAGACTCGCGGCGCGAAGCCACCTGCTCCAGCGGCCAGCAACGTTCTCTCAGCTTCTCGTGGCTTCCATGGCTGTGCCTACTTCCTCACCTGTCAACCTGCCCTTGGCCACGTCTGTTTAAAAGCCTTCGCTTCTAGATACTCTCCACCCCGCCTCCACGGAAGCTACAGTGTCTGCGAGCAACCTGCTGGACTCAAATATCCACCGACCCTTGATAATGACTGAACTGGAGGCCAGGTTCCCCAGGAGAAGGGCAACGCTGCTTAGAACGCTGGGGCCTGCGGGAGAGGTCGGGACGAGAGAAGCCAGGCTCAAGAAAACGTCCCCGCTCACGATGTAGTGGGATGTTATGGACACGGGTCGGATGGGCCTGGTTCTGATCCCAAAGGTAGCACCCGTCGGGCTGCCCCGGGTCACACGGCTGGCTAGTGCAGGGCCAGCACGCAAACCCTTGGGCCGGCTGCTGGACCCTCCCCGAACCCTGGGATTCTCATCTGGGAAATGGGCTTCCCATAGCTACCGCACAGGGCTGTTGGGAGAGCCAGGTGATTGCACAGAGGACGCGTGCAAAGACCTTACCTTGGCACTTACTAAATACTCCCAATGGCCAGTTCCCTGTCTTCCCCTTTGATGGTGGGAAATGTTCTCAGGGCACCTGTTCTAGGCTCTTTCTCTGTGCACGCAAGACATGTCTACATGTAGATCCTCAGTTCCACGGAGAAGAGATCTAGCGAAGATCCCACAAGGGGCCACCCCACCCCCCGCCCCCCGAGCCACCCCACCCCAGGTACAGTGAGCCCACACCCACACAATTCAAACTCACTGTGTTTACCAAACAGCACCTTCCAATGCAGTCTGTTGCCATGGACAACAGTGGCTGTTCCGCTATCAATCAGAAGGCGGCTATATTATCTCTCTTACAATGGAGAGAAAGGAGAACGTGTGCTAATGAGGAGCGGGTATGAAAGGGCTCGATGGCATCGGGGCATCCCGGATACCGCATCTGAACGCTAACGCTGCGAACGAGAGCACATTCAGGCCAGCGTGGCAAGTGGCCCGGGCTAGCCAGGCGGCCACATCTTCAGCCCCTCGTCGGCCGATCTGGGAACGTTCCAGGAGATGGCTGTTGCAGAATTTGGAGGGGGCTCATAGAGCCAAGAGTCTGACTTTTCAAGTGACCAGGGGACTGGGCCACCTTTACCTTCCTATCTCAGGCTGCACTGATGTGTCCTCCTGTGTGTTGTCCACACGGAAGGCCAGCTCCAGGTCGTGGCTCCGGCCCAGTACCCCCCACATCGCTGGGCAG
This sequence comes from Herpailurus yagouaroundi, assembly GCF_014898765.1. NCBI lineage: Eukaryota > Metazoa > Chordata > Mammalia > Carnivora > Felidae > Herpailurus > Herpailurus yagouaroundi. Next base: position 8,736,455 of record NW_024412428.1, on the reverse strand, counting down.
ACAGGAAGGGAGCGAGACAAGCCACCCATCAAGCTGAGTCAGGGGAACCCACCCAGCTTCAGAGGCACACCTGGGCAGGGAAGATCACCTTCCCTGGGTAGTTCGGCCAAATACTTAGCCTAAGGAATTCTAGAACAAAGAAAAGGAGTCCCCTCAAAGTGACGAACACAGCGACAGAGACCTCAAGCTGAGGTCAGGACCTGGATGTCAGGCAGACAAGGACATCCGGGGACAATCTGCAAAGGTGACGCTAGACAGACAATGCTCTGCTCTCAGAACGGGAACTAGCGATGCACCCGGAGGGCAGAGGACAGGGCAACCTCCTCTGGGAGGGAGTCAGGCGGAGGGGACTGTTGCAGGGGGACCAGAGTGCCAGATAGGGCCAATAGGCCAAACCCAAAGGCGGCGCAAAAGTCAAAGTAGGGGTGGGAGTGTGAAGGCACAGCCAACACGGAGTGGCCTGTCTGTGACCCCACAGGAAGCCTCTCCTTGATTCCAGAGAGGGCAGAAGTGGAAGAAACAGGGAACGCTTTGCCTGGCCACGACTCAGGTGAGGGTGATGCATGTATACCTCCTGAGAAGGCAGAGGAGGGCAAGAACTGAGGACCAGAGAAGAGAGGAGCTGAGAAACGGAGAGGCTACCTCCTCGGGCTCACCCCTGCTGGGCAAGCCTGCCGGAAAGAAGGTGCTGGTCGGACAAAGGGCACCAGCTGATCACCTGCCTGTTTGGCAAACGCGTGGGAGGCCGAGGCCAACAAAGACAACGCACACCTGCCTTCCGCAGCGTTCCAGTGGCACTCCCAGGGGGCTGAGAGCAGGGGTTGGCATGGAGACCATTCTAGCAACACTGGTGACAAGGAGTGATTTCATGTCAAGAGTGGCTGCTGTGGCCCAGCTGTAGTGAGGAGGAGGTCGGGCCAATGGAAGGATGGGGGCAGTGAGCCATGCTGTTCCGGGGATGCGCTCGCTTCCTTTACGGAGGGCCCTCCCCTGCCTGCCTGGCTGCCCATCACATCTGAAAAAGGAACCCGCGTGTAGAAATCAGAGCATCGTGAAAATCAGTAGTTCCTGATGGAACGCGATCGAAAAGAAGCTCCTACTTAAACAATTAGCATGAGGCATAGACTTACAAACCGAAACCGCAGTTAATAAATGCGCCGATGAGCTTGCAGTCGAACCCTGGCTCAACACTGTTTCTGGCTGTGAACAAAGAACCAAGGAGAAAGTGCCTCAGATGTATGGGCTCTGCATGCTCCTGGGAGGTTGCCTTAAGTCATGCTATTTTATAGTAACATACGATCTTCCCAGGTGCCGTTATGTGTTTAGAAAGTCAACAACAAACTGGACGTTGTTTCCTTTAAAACAAAAACACTGAAGCGGGATTAGCCCTTCACAAGCCAGACATTTCAAGAGAAAATTGGGGTTTTTCTGGTAAAGGGAATTCAGAGTCTGATACTTGTGGCTGGAGCCCTTTCTTATCGGGTACTTGACCCTTCAATTTCATTTTCTCCTTGCTTTTAAACACTAGCCTTTTAGCGGCCCATCCCTGAATGGTGTTTATCTTCTGGGCTATCTATTAATTGTCAGTTTATTAGCAAACGTAGTTTGCCTGGGGTTGACAGATCTGTTTAATATCCTTCTATAAGGTACACTGGCTTATCTTTACCAAAAAATGTTATCAGGTGTCTGCTCAAAGGATCATTACCTTGATTTATTATTTCTTCACAGCAAATATCCAATAATGGGTTTTCCTTAAGCCACGTCTGTACTTCTTCTTCTTCTTCTTCTTCTTTTTTTTTTTTTTTTTCATTCATCTTCAGGGCCTTTCTTGTTTCTGTTTCTTAAGGGCTGTGTGGATTCGAGGGCCAGGAAGTCTCAGGAGCTCAGCCAGACCGTCTACTGGGCCCCACAGCCACTGATAGGCGATTTCCAGGGCATCAGGGAGAGTTCCAGAAGGAAAGCAGCAATGATGAGCATGACCCCCCCCCAGCAGGGGATCCTGGCTCCAGCTCTCCCCAGGGCACCAGGAAGCAGGTGCTCAGGGAGCCCCTTCGCAAACAGCCAAGACATGCTGTCTGTCGCATGCGAGGTCTCAGCCAGCTACTGTCCAAGAACTCTCAGAGGAGTAGGGACTGGGCCCAGGTGAGGGTGGCAGTGGTGAGACCAGGGTTTGGGAGAGGGCAGTGAGGCCTGAGTGGGCCTGGGGGATGGCCCAAGTGCGGTTCCCACAGGGAACACCAAGTCCTTCATCCAGAGTTCAAAGGCCTGGGAGAAGAAGTCATTCTGGCTTTGATTTGTTCTTTGTCTCCGGGGTTGGAATGAATCATCCCCTCTCCTTTTGCCTTCCAGTTTTAAAATGAATGTATGAGTAATACTGTTAATATTTTCCATTTTAAGAGACACTCAGAAAGTTTAGACAGACTGTGGGGCTGTTGTGTGGTTTACACCAGCTTTTTTCTCTGAAAAAAAAGACACACAAATATATACATATATTTAAATCTCTTCCTCTCTTACATACACATCAGAGATAAATACTTCCACTATCAAACTCCAGCCTAGTCATGTGGGGGGACAAGGAAAACACAAACACCATATTGATGTTTCTGAACAAGATCCCTAAGCACCTGTTATAGGAAGGAAAAGAAAAAATGGTGAAGTGCAAGTTGTAGACTTTCCTAAACTGCCCAGTGACCCCATAATAGTTAATTAGTTGCCTCAGAAAATTTTAAGGGATGTTGGGAATATGAACTATGAAAAAGCAGAACAGAGTTTTTGTGGTGGAATAAACCAGACTACCAAACCGTGTGTGTGTGTGTGTGTGTGTGTGTGTGTGTGTGAGAGAGAGAGAGAGAGAGAAAGAGAGAGAGAAAGAAACATGTGCAAGAGAGAGATCACAAAGAAAGAGAGAATGCCCCTCTTCTATGAGTAGAAATATAACACTAATTGTTAACGGCCAAAATTGCTGCTGATAATCACACTGGCTGTGAAGCCCCATCATTCATCATTTTGTACTAGTTTTGCTTGTATATCTCACAATACCAAGCCCGTGGCACTCCTTTCAGTTGCGTTTCCGTGGGAAGGAGGAGGGGGTGGAACGTGGGGCTAGAGCTCCCTCAACATGTAAATCCGAGCCCTGCCTTTCCTCAGGACTTGCCAGTTTGAGGAGCATGTGGGTTGTGATCCTTTTGTTCCTTCTGGAAGGGAAAAAAAAAAAGTGTGCTCGGGGTAAAAATAGTCTTTTAAAGTCTTCAAGAAATAATAATGCCACATCAGAGCTGATGACAAGGGAGGCATCAGGAGAGAGTGACGGAGCTGGGAAGGCTGACGTTCTCTCTGCACCCCACCCCGCACGCCAGGCATCGGCCCCTGCCCTGGATCTGCCTCAGCAGCAGTGTCTGGGGAGGGAGCCCAAGATTCCCACCTCCTCCTGTCACTTGCTTTCTGGTTTCAAGAAAGCTCACCGGCTCAGGCCATCTCGCTGGAGGCAGGAAGACTGCTCCCAGCTCATTACCCTCCCCCCCCCCCCCCCGCCGCACTTTCTTGCCCTGATTATTCTCCCCTGAATTTCACTTAAGAATCTCAAACCAATGCATTAAATTTCCCTGTTCCTAGTCCCCAGGCTTTTGGATATTTTATTTACAGCAGCAGCATCTCCCTCATTGGAGTATGACAGTTTAAAAAGAATTTCAGCTCCCTCCAGATTCCCAGGAGCTTGTCTGGGGAAGCAACCTCTTTTCTCCATTGTGCTGGAGTAGCAGGTGTTGGCAAGCGCCAAGGGAGGCTGAACCTCTTCCTTCTTTCACCCCACGGTGTGTGTTCCTTCTCTGATGACACTTTGCTTTGATCCAGGAAGTGGCTCTTACATGAGCTAAATAAGATACAACCGCTAAAAGCAAATTAACAGCTCCTGGTGGTGGGTAGGGACTCCCCTTCGGCCACCACCCCTGGGCCCTCGTTCCTCTGCAGCCCTCGGCCCGGTTCTCACACAGGCCCGGTGCCCACGCGGGGGGGGGGGGGGTGCTCTCCGCTGCTAACCTTGGAGGAAGGGCTATGGAGAAGAGGGAGGAGAAGGTAATGTCAAAACACCAGTCACGCCATTTGGGAGGGTCCTACTTGTGGGGAAAGCCAGTAGTAACTGACCTCAAAGCTCCTGTAATCCAAGCCTCTTAAATTTGGTAGACGAAGAAAATGAGACTCAGAGATGCGAAGTTACTGCCCCGTAGCTCGGAGTCAGCTGGTCTAAGAGAGGCGGCGAGGACGCAGGTATCTGGGTTCTTTGCTCCTGGCTCTTTCCGGCAGGCCACAATGCCTCCACTATAGCGTGCAAAGTCAAAAACCGTATGGGCACTTAAAACGAAGGTTTTGTCCTTGTGGTCAGAGTGGCCTGAGGCACTAAAATCGGCTACTTTACCAACAAGAAAGAAAAAAAAAAAATCCATGTACCTACGTGCGTGTATCTTCTCGAACGACTTCAAAATCAGCGTTACAGCATGACAGGGCTGGATTCACTTAGGGTTCACGTAGAGCTTACCAGGAAGGAGACCGAGGGGCTGGTCAGGGCCAGAGTTCAGCCGGGGCTCCGCAGTGTTGTTCTCAACTTCCCTGGCTCCTAAAAATAGCCCCTAAAATTCAAACTAGGTTCCCTTTTGTGGTTGTTGTATAAATCAGGGCATCTTAGATGAGATCGATTTTCTTCATTTCCTTTAACAACAGGCCCACTTTTCATGCCTCTGGAGCGTTCGACTCCACGGCCGTTCATCACATGACCTCCATGTGCCAGGCGCTGGCGTGCCTCCGGAAGGTCGTGGCCGGGGGAGGCCGGTCAGCGGTCTTTTCTGCTCAGGGCCGGGTGTGGGGCCCCGCTCTCAGACTGTGCGATACTCAGGCCCACGGCCCTGCCCTTGGCCTGCTCTTCAGGTCTGACCTACAGGAGCCTGCTGATCAGAATCTGCTGGGCGACAGTCACTTCAGTTGCTACAGGAGATGTCATGCCACATCTGTGGCTTACAGGGGCGGGGTGACTGCAAGAGCTCCCCTCAGGTAAGTGCAGAAAGCAGGTAAAATGACGCCTGGCCTTTAACGGGGGCAACCGATGCACGCTGGGAAGGAGGGGCTTTGGGGGAGCTGCCTGCGTGACTTTGGCAGCGGTGGTTTCTAAACTGGGAGGGCGGAGGGCAGTGATGTGCTTGGAAGGGGAGGGGGGAAGGGGTTCTGAGTGTGCACAGCAGGCATGCGGCTTCTGCGTCGATTGTTGCTTCTGGGGTTGGTTCTGGGGGCGCATGATGGAAATCACGGGGGTAGGGGAGAGGCGTGGTTTACTCCTTTAAGCCACCTTTGGGCCACCCGGTGCTGTTGCATAGCGGGGGCTGGAGCTCAGAGCATCCCCCTCCTCCGTTTCTGAGTCACTAAGGAGAAAATAAGGGAAGATTGCTTACGTGCTTGAACTCCTTGCACATAAAAGAAACGTCAGAGACCTGTGGAGTTTCTAAGCCTCATCCGGAAGAGCCAGAATCACTTAGGGAACAGGCTGGGAGCACCCCTGTGGCGGGCAGAGCACGCCAGGGGCGGGAACATTAGAGTGTGGATAACGGGGACAGAGGGGCAGGAACAGAAGCTGCCGTGGAGGAGAGGCCTTGAGGGACAGGGGGCAGACAAGGCTGAAGAGCTACAAGCCTGTGCAACTTTCACTTGAGTGCTTTATTGTCCCAAAGTGAGGCCTGGAGGAAAAAAGAATTGCGCATGCGTACAGGATTGTCCGAGATGCGGTGCTCATGCACGCAATAAGCTTGGCCATTACTGCTCTCCTCTGTCAGTTGATCTGATTCAGCCATGGCCCCAATTCTCCGCCATCTTTGGACTCCCTGCGTGCTCTCCTGTCATGGCCGCTGTGGGGGGCGGGGTACTTTCCAAAGGCCGCGTAGCACAATGGCTTGTCCTCCATCAGGAGAAGATTGTCAGTAAGGCGAATCGTCCCGCCGAGTGGTGAAGCTTAGCAGTGGGTCCCATGTTTGTGTGGCGTTGCAGGGGACCCGCGCCACGTCAACACCCACCATCTCGGTTCCCTCCCCATCGTCACCTGGAGGTGCAGGTCCGGTGCAGGAGAAGAACATAGCACTTTGCTTTCAGGCCCCTCTGGCTTTAAATCTCTGTTGTGCCAGCTAATAGATTTTACTTTGGGTAGGAAACTACGGAGTCAAAGTTGTCTCCTCTGGAAAATAGGGATTCTAACACTTGCCTTACGAGGACAAGGAAGGCGTTGGGGCACGTGAGAAGTTAGTAGGCAAATTAGACCAGGAAGTCTTCTCCTCAAGATGTTTTACTTCCATTTGTCAGGAAATTATTATAACCTGTGGTGACTATGTTTGAAAGCTGGCCCCGGGATGTGGCTCCTTTATTTCAGGGAGGTCTTTCGCTTAGGATAGCGGTGAGGTAACTTTGTACAGTGCCTGGTGGACACGGGCTCTCAGCTTTCACCAGGCATGGCAGCCTTTGTCCCCAGCCCGTCTCAACAGGGAACCTGAAGTCACAGGCAAGACCAGGACTGAACCTCGAGTCTGCCGACTTCTCCTCCAGTGCCCCTTCCTTCATGATTTAAATCCACCTTCAGAAAAGATTCCTATCTTTCAACAGAACACCTCACTAGGGATTTTGCCAGAAACAAAAATGTAGATACACCCTGAGTGTCCGTAGGAATTGGTCCCCTCTCTCTAAGCTGAAATGCTGCGTTAGAGAGAGCTAATAATACGATTCCCAAAACACAGAGTTCTCAGGAAGATGGTGAGCAGGCCCAAAAAGGGACTCCCCACACTCTGCCAGATTCTATCCACTCTATTTGCGGTCTTGAGGGAATGACCGGCCTCTGGTGATTCAGCTCCCTTATATGTAGAATGGAACAATGGGGACGGGACAAATGGATGGGGCCGAACTCACACCTAGGATCCAGGTATGGGCATGTGACCCAGGGTGGACTAGTTAAGTGCCTCATCTGTCTGGCCACAGGGACTGGTGCGTGGATAAGACTGCCAGGTAAAATACAGGATGCTTATTTAACTGCATTCCAACTTAAATTTGGAATTTTAGGTAAATAAGTAATTTCTTCCATATGTCCCAAATATTACAGGGGATGTAATTATACTGAGAAATTATTCATTTTTTTAATCTGAAATTCAGATTTAATGAGGCATCCTGTATTTTCACTTGCTAAATCCAGCAACTCAAGATACTCCCTTGAGGGGAGCTGATGAGAGCCCTTCTTGGGACATTTCTGGAATTATCGGCAAAAAGCCACTCTTTTCCCACTAGGATTGTGATAGCTGAGGTTGCCAGTCTCTGGGGCGACCTTTCTGAAAAAGGAGAGGGCAAACTGAGCACAGATGAGAGACAGAGAGAAACATGCCTGGAGTTAGAGCCTCTGGAGCCCGCTGTTCTGATTAACCCCGTCCTTTCCAATTAGGTGGACCCATCTGTCCCTTTGCCCCTTGTAATTGTCCAGACCATGCGTTCCCAGCTCTGTACTGCCATTCCAATTTTCCATTTTAAAGGCTTTTCTTTCTGTCAAAATCTTCCCATTCCTCGAAGAAGCCCACTCAATTTCAATCTTCTCCAAAAATTGTGCTCGGGCTATGGCCTTCGCCCACCATGTTAATAAGATCCCATAGAAAGGTCGCTTTTGTATGCTAGAATGCAATGTATCTGGTCTAGGGACTTAGTTTATTTAAAGCCCTGGACACTCCCTGGGCTTCAGTTCTTCTGATATCAAACGAAGCCCCAATAATACCCCAGGGTAGATTTATTTAAAAGATTGAGGGGCACCTGGGTAGTACAGTTGGTTAAGCGTCTGATTCTTGATCTCAGCTCAGGTCATGATCTCACGGTTTGTGAGTCCAAGCCCCGTGGTGGGCTCTGGGCTGATGACACAGAGCCTGCTTGGGATTCTGTCTCTCCTTCTCTCTGTCCCTCCCCAACTCATGCATGCATGCACCTCTCTCTCTCTCTCTCAAAATAAATAAATAAACTTAAAAAAATTAATAAATAATTGATCAAAAGAGGTGCATGGGTGGCTCAGTCAATTAAGCGTCCAACTCTTGATCTAGGCTCAGGTCATGATCTCACGGGTTCGTGGGTTCAAGGCCCCCATCGGGCTCTGCGCTATGCTAACAGCGTGGAGCCTGTTTGGGATTCTCTCTCTCTCTCTCTCTCTCTCTCTCTCTCTGACCCTCCTCCACTTGTGCGTGCACTCTCTCTCTCTCTCTCAAAATAAATAAACTTAAAAAAATCAAACGATAGAGGAAAAGCAAGGAGCAGTCACCAGGCGTCAGCTTGATCTCTCTTGCAGTGACAGGACATTTTGTAAAGTCCCTCGTACATGGAGTCAGGAGCCCAAGCTTTGAGTCCAGGTACTATCGCTGACCATCTCCCCGACCTGGATGCTTCAGGTCCTTGTGTGAGTACTCATTTGTGAGTACTCGTGCAGGTACTTGTGTGAGTACTCATAAATACTCACTGTGAGTGCTTGTGTCACCTTGTTTCCCTATTGGTGATGTGCTGTGTTATACAACAACGGAGCATGTGTTGCCAACTCCCTGGCTCAATGGCACAGGATCATGTTGATAGATCCAAGGGTTGGTGTGGAGAGAGCCTACTTGGATTTCAGATGGGCATCTTAAAAAGTTTTCACACTATCCTTCTCCTGAAGGGTGATGTGAGAAAGAGAGAAAGAGAAATTCAATCTAAGTGACAGAAGATTGGTGTAACATGTCTACAAGAAATAACAGAGGCCATCTCCCTCTCTCTCTGCCCCTCCCCTGTTCATGCTCTGTCTCTCTCTGTCCCAAAAATAAATAAAACGTTGAAATAACAGAGGCCAGCATTCCCAGAGGTGACGCATGTCCTGTCACAAGGCTATTCTGTCATCCTAGGCTTTATCAACAACTTAAACCTTAGGTGACACAGAACTGGTGGGGAAGGAATGGCCAATATACTGGAAAACAGGAATAAAAATTTTTTTTTAATTTTTTTTCAACATTTATTTATTTTTGGGACAGAGAGAGACAGAGCATGAACGGGGGAGGGGCAGAGAGAGAGGGAGACACAGAATCGGAAACAGGCTCCAGGCTCCGAGCCATCAGCCCAGAGCCTGACGTGGGGCTCGAACTCACGGACCGCGAGATCGTGACCTGGCTGAAGTCGGACGCTTAACCGACTGCGCCACCCAGGCGCCCCATAAATTTTAAACCGATTTAATATTCTGCATTGATGGTTTAAAGCGAAATCTATCTATCTATCTATCTATCTATCTATCATCTATCTATCATCTAGCTTTTATCTAAAAGAATAACATCCAGCAGGTTAAGAAAAAAGCCAACTACACAAATGTGATTCATGGGGAAAAGACTTGGAAGGTTTGAGTTACGTCAAACTGAATATGAATCATCAGTAAGTGTCCAAAATGCCAATGCAATGCGAGTTTGCATTATCGCGACTTGGGAGAGCCTCTTTCAATGGACATAAGAGCTTCCTCCGCACTAGCCATCTCCTTTTGTAATGCTGGGACTTATTCTAAGGAGGAGATCAGAATGTGACGGAAAAGCCCTGGAAATCACCCATTCATTTGTTCATTCGGGTACTCGTGCCCGTATTCACTCAGCAAACGCATCCAGCCTTAATGGGCTGCAGTCTTGAATCCTTTTGGAAATGGAGTAGGGGTATAAATCAAAACCTAAGTAAGGGCAAATAAATAAAATATGCCAGAAACTATTCTAGAAGGATGATATTCAGACAGGAAAGACAGAGTCCCTGTCCTCAAGAATCTCAGCCTGGAGAAGGGAAGGGCCAACAATATGGGGATTCGGGGCCCATCGCAAAGCACAAAGTGGCAGAAAGGGAAGAGGGTAAAAAGGCGGTAAGATAGTCACACTCCGTTCTGGGCACACTGATGTCTCTCATTTGTTGATTCATTTATTTCCTTGTTTTGTTCTCCCTCGCCCAGGAGGCAACCATTTTAAGGGGGTGACGTGTATCCCTTGAGATGCGTGGGCTCTTGAAAACCGTGTGATGCTGCTTTGTACACATTTTTACATAAATAGTACCATACCGTGTATCTGATTCTCTCTCTGGCTTTTTTCATTCAATTCTAGATGGTGAGAACTAATAGGGTTGCTGAGTATACAATCAATCCTCATTATTCTCAGATTCTGTGTTTGCAAATTCACCTACTCACGAAAATTTATTTGTAACCCCCAAATCAATACTTGAGGAGCTTGAGAGCATGTCCATGGTCATTCACGGACATGAGCAGGGTAAAGAAAAAAAATGTGAGTCACCGACAGATACGTTCTCAGCAGTGATAGAACACAGACACTCTGCTTTCCGGTTTCAGCTCTCATACTGTGTAATCCAGAGTCCCTTTGGTGGTCTACTTGGTGCTCAGTTTTTCATATTTCTGTGCATTTTTGATGGGTTTGCTGTATAAAATGGTCCCAAACATAGTGCTGAAGGGCTGTCTAGAGTTCCTCAGTGCAAGAAGCCTGCGATATGCCTTGCAGAAAATTCACATAGAGAAGCTTCCTTCAGGCATGGGTTACAGAGCTGTTAGCCATGAGTTCAATGTTAACATTGAATGCTGTTCAATGAATCAACAATATGGATTAAATAAGATGTCTTTAAACAGAAAAAAAGAAAAACACATAAAGTAAGGTTATGTGTTGATGAGCTGACCAAAAATGTGACCGGGGCACCTGGGTGGCTGAGTCAGTTAAGCGCCCGGCTTCGGCTCAGGTTATGATCTCACAGTTTGTGGGTTCGAGCCCCGCATCAGGCTCTGTAGATTCTGTGTTTCCCTCTCTCTCTCTCTGCCCCTCCCCTGCTCACACACTCTCTCTCTCTCTCTCAAAAATAAATAAACATCAAAAAAAAAAAAAAAACCCTTTTTAAAAAAATCGTTGTGACTAGAGGCTTGTAGGAACCTCCAACTCGGTATCTCCTCTAGGAGCAAAGGTTGAGTATTTGCTAATTCCATGTTTGTGGCGACTTTATACAGCCCAACTGCTACGAGTAATGAGAACTGACCGCACCCCTGCTTCATTTCTCCTTGCTTCTGTGTTCTGTTCCATACCACATGTCCGTTCCTTATTCCCCTAGTGATGGACAGCTGGAGTGCCTTCAAGTCTCAGTTCCCACCATCAAGGTCACGACAAGGATCTCCATGCGCCTTCCTTCAGAGACCAGTGTGAGACTTTCTCTGGCAGCATTCCCAGGAATATGGTTTCCGGGTCCTAGGTAAGCGCATGTGCCCGAGTACCGCTGGATTGTCCTAAAGAAGGGCTGCCCCCCATCTATACTCCCACCAGCATCACAAGACAGTCCTGTATTCCTTACAGCCCTGCCATGACCTGTCATCGGCCAACTTTCTCGTTGTTTCCAGCCAGATAGGTATAAAGTCATGGCTTATTACGGTTCTTATTTGCTTATCATTGTGGGTTTCCTCTTGTGTGAATTGACCAGTGTTTGGCCTATTGATCTATTCAGGTTTTGAAAAATTGACTGGCAAAAATTCCTTAGACACTGTAGATATTTGTACCGTGTCAGGTTTAGACATTTTAATTTTTTTTTTAATGTTTTATTTATTTTTGAGACAGAGAGAGACAGAGCATGAACAGGGGAGGGGCAGAGAGAAAGGGAGACACAGAATCCGAAGCAGGCTCCAGGCTCTGAGCCGTCAGCACAGAGCCCGATGAGGGGCTCGAACTCACAAACCGTGAGATCATGACCTGAGCCGAAGTCGGACGCTTAACCAACTGAGCCACCCAGGCGCCCAGGTTTAGACATTTTAAATGTGTTTTCCTGATGTGTCATTTGCCTTTTCACTGTATCTATGATTTTTGTTTAATTTTTTTTTTTTTTGCATTTATTTACTTTTGAGACACAGAGTGAGACAAAGTGTGAGTGGGGGAGGGGCAGAGAGAGAAGGAGACGCAGAATCTGAAGCAGGCTCCAGGCTCTGAGCAAGCAGTCAGCACAGAGCCTGTCTCGGGGCTCGAACCCACAAACCGTGAGATCATGACTTGAGCTGAAGTCGGACGCTCAACCGACTGAGCCACCCAGGTGCCCCTAATTTTTTTTTAACGTTTATTTATTCTTGAGAGAGAGACAGAGTGCGAGCCGGGGAGGGGCAGAGAGAGAGGGAGACACAGAATCCGAAGCAGGCCCCAGGCTCCCAGCTGTCCGCACAGAGCCCGACACGGAGCTGGAACTCACGAACCATGAGATCATGACCTGAGCCGAAGCCGGGCACTTAGCCGACTGAGCCACCAGGCGCCCCCATGACTTTTTTATTAAGTGGAAATCCTTAATTTTGATGGGGTCAAGGAAATGTAGCTTTGGATAGTGTCTGGCTGGGAAGAAGGGGTGGAGGTTTTAGGAGTGAGTTTTCATGTGAAGGGCCATGTTATTTAAGGAAAGGGTAAAGCTAATTGAGATTTTCGGGGAGGGGATGGGGGGCAGGAGACAGATAAATATAAATGGTTAGACAACGAATTTTTCTGGAGGGCTATGTGTCAAGGAGCCTTTAGACTTAGTCCAGCCGCAGGTAGCAAGGACCGCCCTCTGAGATGAGCTCCTCATTCTCCCAGACGGACAAGGAAGGACAGGCTGGATGAGTGCCAGAAAGCCCTTGACCAGGGGGCAAGAGCCAATGAGCCTTGAAGTTGCTTTCAATTCTGGGAGTCTGTGAATGGGATGGAATGAAGAGGCAGGGAATTTGCATGGAGATTATCGCCTCCCTTAAACCAGCAATTCATCATTCCTGTGCCAGTGCTTACCTGGCCAAGCTGGTCTGCCCAGTATCTGTCAACAGTAGTAACATTTTCTTGCTGTACCCCATCCCCACCCCTTACTTAAAAACACACAACTCATTAACCTCACGGACGGGGTATGAGGCAAGTCCATTCTGCGACTTTATTTTTCGTGTGAAACTCACGTTTAATTGGGACTTCCAAAGGGCTCCCTTAATTATAGGTGTGAGAAGGAAAAGGTGAAGGGAAGGTGTTGAAGATAGCTTAGTGTCATTATGAGATGGGCCAAAAAGCAGTTCCTGTCTTTCATTCATTCATTCATTCCTTCATTCATTCCTTCACCCTTTTCATTACACACTGGCGAGTGCCTCCTCCACGTCAGACCCTGGGCTCGGCCCTAGAGATACAAGAGTGAGCCAAACAGCCTCTGGCCTACCTTTACGGAGCTTTGGGCTTAGAGGGGCAAACATCCACGTAACACCAAACGTACAAATTTGTATTCAGACTTCTCCGTGTCTTCTCCCTTTAAAACTAGTGAAATGAGAAAAAGCAATGCAAATTAGAACGGAATAAAAATACCATTTTCATCTGTTATGCTGGCAAACATCCAGAAGTTTGTTGGTGAGGCTGTGGGACAATAGGCCTTCTCATACACCGCTGATGGGAACACAGACTAACGCAGCTCCTCTGAAGGGGAATTTGGCAATATTCAACAAAATTACGTATGCACTCTATCCTTTGACCTAGCAATCCCACTCAGGAAAATATCCCTGAGATAGGCTGGCAAAAATACACTAAGGTCTACGCACGAAGCTATTTGTTACAATACTCCTTGTACCAGCTAAAGACGGGAAAAAACAACCCAGATGTGCCTCACTAGGGGACTAGTTGAAGAAACCGTGGCCCCGTCAAATCCATACCACGGAGAACCTTGCATCTCAGAAAGGAATGAGACATACTATTACACCCTACTCTAAAGTAATCTTTAGGGCAATGCCCGGATGACTCAGTCGGTCAAGTGTCCGACTTTGGCTCAGGTCCTGATCTCACGGTTGTGGGTTCGAGCCCCGTGTTGGGCTCTGTGCTGACAGCTCAGAGTCTGGAGTCTGCTTCGGGTACTGTGTCTGTCTGTCTCTCTCTCTCTGTCTCTCTCTGTCTCTCTCTCAAAAATAAATTAATGTCAAAAAATTTTTTTGAGAAAAAAGATCTTTAGGATCTGTTGTTAAGTGAAAAAAGCAAAATGGAGAAATGGCATATAAGGTATGTTACCTTACATCCTAGGACAGGGGATAATTGCCTGCAAACCTATAACTTTACATTTTTAATGAAAGGAGGAACCAAAAAACTAATCAAAATTGTTACCTGTGTGTTACCTAAGGAGGAAACCAGATGACAAAGGAGACAATATAAACTAGGCGATCTTTATTTCATAGGCTTGACTTAGGAATCCTCTGAATGTCTTCGGAAACAAAATTCAATCAAAAACAAAACCATATTCCCCGCCCCCCCCCCCATGTTGAAAGCAAAAGTAAATGATGTAAATGTATATAAATTAAGTGGCTTAACCATATAGACAAAAATTATGTCAGATGACTTTAAAACCTAGTAGTTTGATTGTACATCTTTAGTGGGAGATACTTATATATACACACACATATATATACATATATCCCAAGGACTAAAGAGTCACAAAGAAATCTTAAGCTGTTTCAACAATATTATTGTTAATAATCATATTGGCGTTGCCATTTTGAAGTATATATATACATATATGTGCGTGTCTTTGTGTATATATCTACGTATATAGATATGTATATGTATATATATATATACATACATATATCTCAACTATTCTGTATTTTAACTATATAATAAAATTGGAATACAGACACATATGTGAAATAAACCAAATAATTTATTAAAATAAAGTGAATGACTAAGAACTAAGAATTCCAGTGTGTAAGAAACAAGTATCATAACCTCATGATGTATTTTCTCTTAAGTTTTTTTTCTAGCTCTATCCACCAGAAAGGTCTGGAAATAGGAATAAACCTGGTAGCAATGAGTATCGCTAATAGCCAGATTGTAGTCTCTAAATATCATTTCCCATTAAAAAAGAAATAGAGGCCATGGGGCACCTGGGTGGCTCAGTCCGTAAAGCATTGGACTTCCGCTCAGGTCATGATCTCGTACTTAGTGAGTTCGAGCCCCCTGTCAGGCTCTGCGCTGTCAGCACAGAGCTTGCTTGGGATTCTCTCTCTCTCCCTCTCTCTCTGCCCTGCCCTTACTCTCTCTCTCTCACTCTCAAAATAAGTAAATAAAGTTAGAAAAGAAGAAGAAGCAGCAGCAGCAGAGGCTCTTGGAGAAATGGAAGCTTACCAACAGCAAGACAAACACGGAACAGCTTATTATACCAAAAATCAAGAAAGTCATCAAACAACCGGATATTCTTCCAAAGGACTCAAGAGGCATCTGGAAGGGACTACCTCTGGCCCAAGATAAGGCAATTTGATCATCAATAAGATGAATAACTTCAATAGTTTGAGATATATCAATTATTTTCAGATTTACAGTTTATACGTGTAAAACCTCACTGGTCACCTTTGGAGGATACTAGGAAACCATCCAATATTTTGAAAACTAGTGAGTACGGGGAACGAACCGCGCACACATCCTGCCTTGCCTGTACGAATTGCACCTCAGAAGAACCAAATACCTGACGGGGGAAGAGCGCTCCCTCTCTCTTTAAGACGGAAATCCCTATCACAAACTGCAGAAGAAATGTGCATTAGTTGCCCAGGGCTGCTGTCAAAAGTACCGTAAACCGGGGCGCCTGGGTGGCGCAGTCGGTTAAGCGTCCGACTTCAGCCAGGTCACGATCTCGCGGTCCGTGAGTTCGAGCCCCGCGTCGGGCTCTGGGCTGATGGCTCGGAGCCTGGAGCCTGTTTCCGATTCTGTGTCTCCCTCTCTCTCTGCCCCTCCCCCGTTCATGCTCTGTCTCTCTCTGTCCCAAAAATAAATAAAAATGTTGAAAAAAAAATTAAAAAAAAAAAAAAAAGTACCGTAAACCAAATACCTTCAACAACAGAAATGTATTGCCTCACAGTTCTGGAGGCTGGAAGTCCAAGATCAAGGTGTCGGCAGGGCGTTGCTCTCTCTGAAGACACGCGGGAGGGAGTAGTTCCAGGTCTCTCTCCCAGCTTTGGGGAGTTCCTGGGCTTTTGGCTGCATAATTCCAACCTTCGGATGGCGTTCTTCCCGCCTGTGTGTCTGTCTTTGTGTCCCGATGTCCCTTAAGGACACCAGTCGTAGTGGGCAGGGGACCCACCTCACTCCAGTCTGACTTCATCTCCACTTAATTCCATCTGCAGACACCCTATTTCCAAACACAGTCCGGTTCTGAGGTCATGGGGGCAGGAGTTTAGCATATGAATCTAGGGGTCATAATTCAAGCCAGGACACAATGACAGGGTTAGAATCGCATCATTTTGTAATTCCTAACGAAATAACGGATCATCTGTAACTGCTAAAACCGTTAGCAAATACCTGCCAACGAGCTTTCTGGAAAGCGAAGCAGGCAGCAACGTCCGTCTGAGGGACTAATCTTGACATCACCAGATGCAGGGCAACCCAGCATGACAGTGCTTCCTGAGGCCCCAGGAAGGGCATGGCACCACCTGGGAGGTGCTCGTGACTCCCCCACCCCAAGAAAACCCCCGCCACACCTGAATCTGAACAAGCCTTTAGAGGTAAGACGTAAACCAACCGTTTAGAGAATTTACAAGTGAGGAAAAAAAGGTGTTAAATGACACCTTGGGTACCACATCAGCAAAATCCCACATGTGAGAAATTCCGTAAGACAAAGGTCTGATTTCTTAACAGATGTTGAGGGGGGGAAAAAGGGAGGGGGAAACCTATAGATAGAGACTTTAAAAGGGATGTCAACCCAATTCTGCATATGCACTTCGTTTTGGTTTTGATTTGAACGAGCCAGCGATAAAAGATAAAAACATACAAGAGACAGGGAAATTTGAACACTGACTGGATATTTGATGACATTAAGAAATTACTAACTATTAAAACAAGAAAGAAAGGCATTACTAATTACTCAACGCGATAGGTTTTGTTGTAATTTTTTCAAAGCCCTTATCTTGTAGGCATACAACTGAGGTCTTTATGGGTGGAAAATTATAGTGTCTTGGATATGTTTCCAAATAATCTGGGAAAAGGGGTGATAAACCGGGTGAGATTATAGACGAAATGCATTTGGCCATGTGTTGACACAGGGCTGATGGGTACCCGGGGTTTCATTACACTTTTATATGTTTGAAAATTTCCATAATAAAGTGGTAAAAAATGGATGAGGTGGCTCTCCTCCTCTAAAAGCCTTATCTATTCATCTCTGTTCTGGATCCCATCCCATCCTATCTTCTCAAGGACTAAGCTCCCCATTTATTGCCTCTCGGAGCTGAGTCATCCCCACAGCTTATAAACATGTTCTACCATCTCCCATCCAGAAAGAAAGAAAGAAAGAAAGAAAGAAAGAAAGAAAGAAAGAAAAGAAAAAAAGAAAATCAGGAAAACTGACTTCATTTACTCCATTGGCCCACCCAATCTTTTGTATGCCTTTGCACGGCTCTAAACTTCTCTTCTCACATGCATAGTTTCTAAGTTTTCATCATCCACTTCCTCCTCAACCTCCTGCCATCTGGCTGCTGCCGGAAAATGTTGTTAAGGTCCTTACCAACTGCCATGTTGTCAACTCCCGTGGATACTTATCGGCCACTCAGCTGCTTTGCCCTGCTTTCCTGCCCTTCTCCATCAGCCCACTCCGATCCTGTCCACCTGTCTTCCCCCGTCTCGTGTCCCTCTCCCCTAACACACAAAAACTTCCCTCCATGCCTTCCAGTTCCTCAGATGCCCCAGATGCCCGGGTTCGGTGCCTTCCCTGTGCCTCCTTCTTTCTTCCTGGCTCTCCCCACGATTCTCTCCTCTCACCATTCCCAGCTTCATGGTTGCTCTGTCTGACTGGGGCCCTCCGCCAATCTTTGTCATTGCAACCTGCTTCGTTCCCTTTTTTATAACACTTATTGAACATCGGAATCCGATTTTTATTTGTTTTCTTCCCACTGGACTATAAACTCCACAAGGAAAGGAACCAAATCTGGTTTTGCTCATCTGCAATCCCCACAAACAGTACAGTTCCTGGCACACAGAGGCCACTTAGAAAATATTTGTTGAATGAAAACATTAAATGATACATGAATCAAATGAGTATTCAACTTAGTGGAATAACAAACTTTGACTCACACTGTGACGGAAAGCACATTGGGGTGTTGATCTCGTTTGAGAGGGTCACTAAAGCTTCCACGTGGAAATCACATTTGAGCGGAGATCTGAGGGGTTGGAAAGGAGTCACATAGGAGAAGTGGAGTTAACAGAATGAGAAAAAGGTCAGCAGACCCTGATGAAAAACCGCAAGAAGGGTTTCTGAAACCAAAAATCGCCTAGGGGATCAGAGATTGACCATTTCCCCTATGACGGTTGGGGCTGGTGCATGACTTAGGAGTAAGTGACATAATGCAGAGAAGCCCAAAGGCCAGGGTGGCCCAGGCTACATTTAACCACTTGTTTCCAGCAGTCAAGGAAGCGTGAGCAAGCTTTCCCTTTCCTTGCTCTTACAAAGCAGGAAGCTCGCCTAATGCTTCAGTGCACAGCCCTGGGGACTGAGCTCTGCCCTAACCTCACACCTTCCTCTGTGATAGCAGCCATGTTTACCCAAACAAAACCTCAGACCCTGTATAATTCACTTTGCCCAGCTGACCTCCTTTGCTCAGGTCTCTAGCTTTGGACTAAGGGGTGAGCAGAGTTCAAACATGTGTTCCCTAAAGGTAGTTTCCAGGGAGCAGGAAACTGAGGACCACTCAGCCAGCAATGATGGAAAGAAGTTGACAATCCAGGTCTCCAAAGGAACAAAGGGCAGGTGGAGGACTTCCGAAACTAGTTCAAACACGCACACACACACACACACACACACACACACAACACATATGCAGAATTAGTAAAAAGGCTTTTTGAATATTGACTTGTCCTTTGACCCCGTAGCTCTGTTTCTAGAAGGCTGGGCTGAGGAAATAATCAGAGGCAGGGCCAAGATGAGCACATTAGGAGGACTGCTGTAAAGCTATTTACAAAGCAGAAAATTGCAAAAACCTAAATGTCCAAAAACAGAAGGAGGGCTAAATAAATGAGAGCATGCCTGAGCTGCTGTGCGGCCATTACCATTATGTTTAGAGATAAATTTTAATTGCTTGGAAAATGCTCATCATATAATGTCAAGTGAAAGAAAGTAAAATGAATAACTGCTTCTATAGTGTGAACTCACACATTTGCATTGCTATATATACAGGAGAGAGCCAGATAGGTAGATGAACACAAAGAAAAAGATTGGATAGAAATCATTATTATAGTCAGATCTTCCTGGTAAAAAATGTTTAACATTTAAAAAAATGTTTCTTTAGGGGTGCCTGGGTGGCTCAGTCAGTTGAGCGTCCGACTTAGGCTTAAGTCATGACCTCGAAGTTTGTGGGTTCGAGCCCCACGTCGGGCTCACTGCTGTCAGCAAGGAGCCGGCTTGGGATTCTTTGTCCCCCTCTCTCTACCCCTCCCCCACCTGCGCTCTCTCAAAAATAAATAAACATTAAAAAAAAGTTTCTTTATTTTTGAGAGAGAGGAGAGGGCAGAGAGAGAATCTCCAGCAAGCTCCGCACTGCCAGCATAGAGCTGGATGCAGGGCTTGAACCCACAAACCATGAGGTCATAACCTGAGCTGAAACCAAGAGTCCGACGCTTAACCAACTGAGCCACCCAGGCACCCCCAGAATTGCATTATTTTAATTTGATTGTTCTTCCCTGCCTTTAATTTTCAAACACATGCATATCTTATAAAGTCACAAATGAATAATAAGAATCTTTCCTATTTATTCATTTATTTCCTTCTCTATTGCGGTAAAATAGACGTAACCTAAAACTTACCATTTCAGCCATTCTTCGGTGCACTGTTCAGCAGCATTGAGCACATTCACAGTGTTGTGTGACCATCACCGCCACCCGTCTCCAGAGCTGTCTCGTCTTACAAAACATAGACTCTGTAACCCATGTAACGAGGACTCCTAGTTCCCCCGCCCCCGTTCCCTGGCAACTACCATTCAACCCTCCGTCTCTGTGAATTTGGCTTTTCCACTTACCTCATACGAGTGGAATCACACAGCACTCCTCCTTTTATGTCTGGCTCATTTGATCTAGCATAATGCCTCCCAGGTTCACCCACGTCTGACTTATTTTTCAAGCACCTTAGTGTGGTTCTTACATTCTGCTGAAATGCAGGGCCGATCTAGAGTGTCCTCATCTGTAATATGGGCACAATTGCATCCACCTCCCTCATCCGCACTGCTTAATTTAAAGTGCTTCAGGGGGCACCTGGGTGCCTCGGTCGTGATCCCAGGGTTGTGGGATCGAGCCCCGCATCAGGCTCCATGCTGAGTGGGGAGCTTGCTTAGGATTCTCTCTCTCTGAAAATAAATAAATAAATAAATAAATAAATAAATAAATAAATAACAAAACAAAAAATAAAATAAATTTTAAAAAATAAAAAATAAAAGGTATAAAAGCTTAAAAAAAAAAAAAAAGGATTCTCTCCCTCTGCTCCTCTCTCCAGCTTGCGCTCCCTCCCCCCCTCTAAAAACAAAAACAAAACAAACAAACAAAAGTGCTTCAAATAATGCTCAGTAGATAGTAAGTGCTATTCATATTTTAAATTACCATCATTATTGTGGCTGTCGTTTAGTGCCAGACCTGAGCCTAAAGCTCACTATCTTAACTCCTAGGCCAAAGCTGTTCTTACCAACTCTCTACTTTCTTCTGTGTCCTTCCTTTGAACCTCGACCCTTGACCATCCCTGCCCCTCCATCCCTGCTTTTTACCTTTCTCTGTAGAGCACGGGGCCTTCCAGAAATGAAAGGGCAAAAGGAGGGATAATGAGACCTGAAAGGGGAAGGAGAGAGCACAGTGAACGCATGAGAGCCTGTCCGCAAGAATTTGCATCTGCCCAGAAGGAATGAAGAAACAAGCACCCAAAACACCGTTTCACAACGTACAGCTGACGCTCAAAGCCCTTTCCTACCTACTGGTAGTTAGATGTGCCAAGAAACAGCTCTATTTTCTACTTTTGCCAGAGTATAGGCGAACCCTCATTTCAACAGGTAGCACGTAGGAACATCTTGGTTCACAATAAACCTCCATAAACCTTGGTTTATTTCAAACTGTATTTAATGGGGGGGGGGCACTTACCTAGATTTCTAGAACATTCTATGTGTGATAATTTTTTAAGATTAGCCATAGTTCTCTTCAAAACGCTGGCGTGTAACCTTTTGCTCCTAGTTCTCTTCCTCCAAAGGTGGCTGAGAGCAGTTCTTTTTACACCCTACTCGAAAGGCAGCCGCCAGTGGGAGTTTTACAGTCTTTCCCTGTCTTATTTCTCCCGTTTCAGAAAGATCGCTTTCCTACGACTTCTGGCCGTCTGCTTTGCCTGGCTGAGGAGACACCCGACTTCCTCCACCCACATGGCCTTGCAGCCAAAGAACCAAAATGCAGGGAGTGGTCCAATTAAAAATCTGGGCACGCAAGGAAAAGCAGGCATCAAAGGACAACCCCATTCCCCTTACAAAAAAAAAGGAAAAAAAAGAAAGAAAGAGCAGTATGTAAATATTTTATTTCAAGTCCTTTTGTGCTAATTAAGGAATATGGACAGTTTTTAATAGGGTCAGCAACTACTCATTTGGAGTGGAATCTTCTTAATGGACTGGGATAAACAAGAAAGAATGCCTTAAAGTGAAGTCTCATTACGCAGGCACAGCCCCAAACCATGTTCCCTTCGGGCATCTGCTGGCTTCCAGGACGTTCGTGGGCGAGGTGAGATGTGCCCAAAGGAGGTACCTCTTTCAGAGGGCATCTGTGTGAGAGCAGACGCAGGCGGCCTCAGTCACCGAGCGTGCACTTCAAGACTGTCATTTTAATTCTGAAGGGTTCGCGTATCCTACTCATTTCTGAAAACACACGTGCCAGCTCGGCGTCTAGCTCAGGGGATGTCAAGTAAGTCGGGGGGTGGGGGGTGGGGGTGAGGAAAATGTCAGGGCCCAAATTTTCTAATTATGTCTGTTTTTGCACCTTCTATCCCCTACCCAGCCCCCCTCGCTCCCCCCTTCCCTTCCTCTCTCTACCAGTAACAGGGCGGATTTGGAAATGATTTCCACTCTGTACCACCTTGGCCATCTCTTCAGGTTCAGTCGTTCTCTTCTGCTTAAGAATTCAATGGGGCGCCTGGGTGGCGCAGTCGGTTGAGCATCCGACTTCAGCCAGGTCACGATCTTGCGGTCCGGGAGTTCGAGCCCCGCATCAGGCTCTGGGCTGATGGCTCAGAGCCTGGAGCCTGTTTCCGATTCTGTGTCTCCCTCTCTCTCTGCCCCTCCCCCGTTCATGCTCTGTCTCTCTCTGTCCCAAAAATAAATAAACGTTGAAAAAAAAATTAAAAAAAAAAAAAAAAAAGAATTCAGGATGCATGGGCCGCACATCGGTGTCAACCCTTCGGCTTGGCTGGGACCACCTGGGTTGGCCAGCAACTTTGACGGATGCAATCCAGAAGAGGAAACAATATCTCTGTTGACAGCCACTGCTCTTGGCCTGAATTCGTCAAACAGTATTTATTGGGAGAGCACGAGGGAAGGAAGGAGGAGGGAGACGAACGTAGAGAGTGTATCAAGCAAACACAAGTAGGGCTCAGCCTTGCGGGGGGGATGGCATGCAGAGTAACGTGCATAGGAAACCCCAGCATGCTTTAAACACAGCCTGATGGAAACTTCTGTTGCAAGGCAGATTTCAGAGGTTCATATTCAAAAGCGTGCCACGCAGCATCCTGGGGGATTTCACGGACATGGTCTTTTTTAATCCTCCTTAGAAACCCTGGCAAGGTCATCCTGTTATCCTCCTGGTGCCCTGGGAAAACGGAGATTACCAGGGTCAACTCCGACCAACGCTCCCGAGACTCGAGCCTTCTGGCTGCGTGACTGGTGGTTACCCACACTGCACAGGAAAAGACAAATCCTCGCTTTTTAAATGTACCTGACATTGTAATGAGCCTGACATTGTAATGAGCCATAGTAAGGTAGACGTTAACAGTGGGGGAAACTGAGTGAGAACTCTACTATCTTTGCAACTTCTCTACAAATCTAAAATGATTCCGAATGAGTTTAGTTTAGAGAAATAGACCCACAACCTGGAGGTATAAATACTTCCCAAAGGAGTATACAGCAAGTGACTCCTGTCATCCTGTCCCTCCGTCCATCCCTAAGTTGGCCACAGGCAGCACTGTGCCTGCCAGCATGTGTCACGCTGCCAGGGATGCAGTCTGTGCAGGGAGGAGGAAATAAAGTGGCTACGTAATAATGGAAGGTGGGCCCTGATTTCCACTGGAGGCTCAAGGAAGGCTTTTCAGAAAAAATAATACGCACAGATTTTAACTCACCGATGTATGAGTGTGCAGTGAATTGTAAATGGCAAGATGGTATGCGTTGAGACTAGCTTAGATTGGTGGTATATCTTTCAGCTTGACTATGTCTTTGCCAGATAAGGATCTTTAATAAAAAAAAAAAAATTTATGGGGATGCCTGGCTGGCTCCATCGATGAAGCACCAGACTTCAGCTCGGGTCATGATCCTAAGGTTTGTGGGTTCAAACCCCACATCGGGCTCTGTGCTGATGGCTCAGAGCCTGGAACCTGCTTCGGATTCTGTGCCTTCCTCTCTCTCTGCTCCTCCCCCACTCATGCTCTGTCTCTCTCTCTCTCTCTGTGTCTCTCAAAAATAAACAAACATTAAAAAAAATTACAAGGAATTTTTACAATTAGCTACCTTCCTCAATCTCCAAAAGGAGAGAGGCTCTTGTTTTTAGGCAATCTGATGTGAGGGAAGGACAAGGTGTTCAGAAGCCTGAGAGATCGGGGTTCAAACCTCAGTTAAATGGCTTTCTGGAAGTGTGATCTTGAAAAAGGTAGCTCATAATCTCTGAATTTCAGACTCTTTATATGAAAAATGAAGACAATCATACCCACCTAATAGGATCATGGCATGGAAACATACAGATACATCGTGTTTACTGATACATTGTGTGTGCTCAGAAAATAAATATATGGATGAATGATTAAATACGTACTAAGACTTAAAATGAGTATTTATGCCTAATAAATATTTCTTAACGAAAAAAAAAAATCTCAGGCACTCCAAGCCTATTGGTTAAGAAAAGTCACGTGAGGGGCCCCCGGGTGGTTCAGTGGGTTAGGTGTCTGACTCTTGATTCCGGCTCAGGTCATGATCTCACGGTTTGTGAGATCGAGCCCGGCATCCAGCACCCCACTGAGCGAGGAGCCTGCTTGGGATTCTCTCTCTGCCCTTCCCCCTGCTTACATACGTGCATGCTCTCTCTCTCTCTCTCTCTCTCTCTCTCTCTCTCTCAAAATGACTAAGTAAGCATTAAAAAAAAAAAAAAATCGCACAAGTGAGCAATTATGGCACAATCCCAGTCCTACTCAGGTGGTGTTCCTGGCCGGGGTGGGGGCATCCAGGCACCGGGCCTGGGTGTTAGGTACCAAACAGACGTGGCATCAGCAACTCCCTTGTATGTTCCAAGTGAGCAGAGCCGGGCATGACATAGACATGTAGAACCAGAGGATCCTCACGACACAAAGCTGGAAGGCTGGGGGGAAGTCCCAGTGGGGCCCGCAGAAGCATTTCTACTCATAGGTTAGGACCGTGACTCTAATTTGTCATGAGGCTTTCAAAATCTTTGCCCTCTGTCTTTGAACGGGCCTAGGGATCCCAGGAGAATTGTATAAGGAGAGCAAACCCCCACCAGGGCCAGAACGCAGGTAAACTGGAGGGGTAGGTGCCCAGCCAGAGGGGATATGAGGCTCCTCTCCTCCAAGTGGGTATGGTTATCTAGACAAGCACAAATCTCCTTCTCCTCCGGTCGGGTCAAGCGGCCTTTTTTTATTAGCTATCTATATACCTGCCTGTTGGCTTTACTGTCTCATAAAATTAACCTGTCTGTCCAGAAAAGCAAAGGCGGACTCCTAGCCTGGATTTATCAGCCAGAATCTGGGTCCCCAAATGGCTGTGACCCTTAAGAAGGTCTGTCTAGCACTCAGATTTTTCTTCGTGCGGCAGGAAGTACCCACGTTGTTGCAAAGAAGCCCTTGCCTGGGGCAGCCTCATCCACCTCCCATAAAATGTGAACGTGTGAGGAAGCAGGAAGTGGGGCCTGGGGTGGAAGGAAGGAAGGAAAGAAGGAAGGAAGGGTGGCCTGCTCTAGCAGGGGTCCCAAATCTGTCAGAACTTAAATTGGCTATTGAAAAATATGTTTAGGGGCATCTGGGGGCTCAGTCGGTTAAGCCTTCGACTTTGGCTCAGGTCGCGATCTCATGGTTCGTGAGTTCGAGCCCTGTCTCAGGCTCTCTGCTGTCAGCATGGAGCCCGCTTCGGATCTTCTATTCCCTTTTCTCTCTCTGCACCTCCCCTGCTCGCACTCTCTGTCTCTCTCTCAAAAATAAAAAAATTAACATAAAAATAATAATAATAATAATATGTTTAGAGAGAGGCTATTCAGGCAGATCCCAGGAATCTAAATTTTTAGATGGCTTCCCTGGGTGATTCTGATAATTAACTAGGACTGGGGAAACACTGACCCCTGTGACCTACCAGGTCCCTCTGGTCTAGAACGTTCTGGATTACGGAAGGCCAGATTCTTCTATAAACCGTCTATGTAGGAAGTCGAAAAATCGTTTCATTTTTTTTTAAATTTTTTAAAGTTTTGTTTGCTTATTTTGAGGGAGAGAGAGAGAGGAAGTGAGTTGGGGAGGGGCAGAGAGAGAGGGAGAGAGAGAATCCCAAGCAGGTTCCACACTGTCAGTGTGGAGCCTGATGTGGGGCTTGTCTCACAAACCATGAGATCACGACCTGAGCTGAAGTCAGACGCTTAACCGACTGAGCCCCAGGTGCCCCAGGCCCAAAAAAATCATTTCTTAACAACTCGGGGGAAGTTCCTCAAGGGAACTGTCTTCCCTTCCTATGCCATAAGGAAGCCTTCCTTTTGCCTGAGATGCTTCAATATTTTCTATTCCCTCATGAATCACTTGACATTGGGGGCCAGCAAGTATACCTTGACCTCACCTGTTCAAGGTGTGGTCTGTAGACTGGCCTCACTGGCATCACCTGGGAGCCTGGTAGAATTGCAGATTCTGGAACCCCACCCCCAGACCTCCTGAATCAACGTGTCTACTTTACTGGGGTCCCGAGGTGACTCGTATGCACGCTGACGTCTGAGAAAACACTGGCTCAGGTCACTGGCTCTCTACTCAGTTGTCTTTTGGAATCATCTAGAGAGTTAAGAAAAAATACTGATGTTTAAGTCTCAATGCCCACGGTGCAAGGATTATTTTAAATCCCCAGGCTCTGCTAATGTGCGAGACGGCAGCAACTTTGAGCAATACCTGATTTAAAATTAACAACAACAGCAACAAAAATCAAATAAGCTTTTCTTTAGGGGGGAGGGTTGTAGCAAAGGGTTCTGTGTATCATCACTGATTTGGCTTTTTCCCTTTATTAAGGATGGGAGTGAAACAAAGGACAAAAGATTCTCCCACAAACAGGGATGGCTCCAAAGCCCTCTGCTTAAAGCAGAAAGAGAGAGGAGCAGAAGACGTGGGAATGTGACCTGTCTCGACGTGATTCATGTATTTGGTGCCTGCACGGATGGACCAGTGCCGTCGGAAACAGCCCGGGTCTCTCCCTTGCCTTGCAGGGCGGCTCACCCAAACTAACAGATGCTTGAGAATAAGCCCCCGTGACATGGATGCCTCTCTCTCGTTAACAGAAAACTGTTTCTTACGCTCCTGTGCTCTGGGTTAAGCATCTTCTCTCTTCTGTTGCAAGCGTGGTTCGCGGGGGATAACAAACAATTCAGTTTGGAAAATCAACAAAAGGTTGTATGTAAAGCTTCAATCCTGTGAGTTTTACCCAAACCTAATCCCCGATGCATCCAAACTCCGCCAGAGCCCCTGCCCACCCCTGAGTCTGTCCCGACAGTGCCCAGCAGGCCTGAGATGGCACCGATCCCTGCCATGCGGGACGGCAGGGGGCCGGGTGGTGGGTCAGGAGGCCTGGGTTTGACTTTGGTGTGGACCCCGTTTTCTTACCCGTCTTCTGTCTCGCCTCACTGTTCTGCACTCAGAACAATAGTACTGGGAGCAAAGAGGAGGGAAACCCAGGTGTGAGCAGCCCCTCACAACATCCTGAGGGGCATTACCCTGTCTGCCTGTTGCTTGGCCTGCCCCCTAGCGTGTCCCTAGGTTCTCAGCCACCCCAGGCCTCCCGGCCCCGTGGGGCAACCCCTCCGGCCTACCTGTGCTCTGAGGGGGGGAGTGACCCCTTCAGCCTAGCTGTGCTCTGGGGCAGCCCAGGGTTGCACAGCGAGAGGCGTTCTCCACGGCTTCTGACTAACCCTGAGTATAATGTTAGGCCCAGAAAAGCTTCAACAATAAAAATAGCTTCAGGAAGGTGGCAGCTTGGATTCTTTGTGCTTTGTGGGGGAGGCGGTGATAGCCGCTTCCACACCCCTCACTGGGAGGCTCTGAGAAACAACATTTGAAACACCAAATAAAAAAGCACTGATTTAGTAAAGCCTCCTGGAACAGTTTAATTGGAAAAACGTCTCATCTCGTTCTATTTCCTTGACCACCTCTTCTTTGGAGGAGTCATGCTTGATTCTGAGTTGGGGAAAGAGGACAGAGGACCCCGATATTTCAGATGGGACTGAGATGAGGCATGGGGGTTGGGGGGGAGAGACAAAGGGCCACAGCCGTGAGGAGAGGGGCAGACCAACTTCCCTCGGGCTGGGCCTCTCGCCTGACCTGAGTCGGAGAAACGAGGCTGGACTGATTGTCCAGGTCACTGCATTCAAGGGCTGCCCCTCCCTGAGGCCCCAGTGACACCCTAAAGAAGGTTCCCTGTCTCTGGCTCCGATGACTCCTCAGCAAATGAGGGGCGAGGCCCAGACAATGTCTAAAAATGCTCTCACGGTTTATGACGTTGTGACTTTTTTTTTTTTTTTTTTTTTTTTTTTGGACTTTACAGCCCAGGAAAAGGAAAGAGAAAAAAATCCTGGTGAGCGTGTAAGATGCTATTTCAGGACAAGAAATAGTATTTTGGGTGAAGCTAAGGGAGTAATTTTGTAAAGTTTCAGACAGAAGCGACAAAATAAATGACTGTGTCCAAATTGTGTGCCCAGAAAGGGTGGGCAGGACCACAGAGAGAGGAGGTTTGCTCTGGAATCCTTCACTGAGAGCTGAGCGACAGCTCAAGGGGCGAACCAGCTGGAGCCCAGACGGTGGTTATCAGAGCGTCCCCTGACGGCTGCCTCTCCCAGCCCAGAAGCACAAAGGAATCGTGTGTGGCTCCAAACGCCAAGGACACTGAAGAGGAGAGAGACAGGGAGACACAGAGAGGGAGAGAGGCAGAGACAGACAGAGGGAGAGAGGGATTCTGAAGACAATTCTGCATTTTATTCATTTTCACTGAGTGCCTACCATGTCCTAGGCACTCCACTAGGTCCTGGGACAACGGACGTCCTAATTTTAACAGCTACAGATCAACTTGTGAGTTTCATGAGTAGCCTCCTCTAAAGAACATCTACTAGGAGCAACGAGACTTGACTGGTACCCGTTAATCTACTTACTCCTCACGACAAAGCCGTGACCTAAAACTACTCTCTAGGCAGGGGATCAGCAGACCTGGGAGCATGGACCCTGAAGCCAGACCACCAGGGCTCAAACCCTGCCTTGGCCACTTATTAGCTGTGTAACCTTGGATGCGACCTCTCTGTGGCTCAGTTCCTTCGTGGATACAATAGGACGAGACACTAGTGTTTGCCTTATAAGATCGGGAGGAAGATTAAATTGGTTGCTCTCCATTAAGCACCTAGAAAAAAGATTGGCACACAGCGCGTGCCCCGTAAATGTTAGGCGTGATTATCACTGTTTCTGTTTTACTGACGAGGAAAAAGGCCATGGCTAGGGGGAGCTGGGCTCAGAGTCAGGGCTCCCTCGAACATCACGTTGCAATACCTCTAGACAGGCTTATTCTCCGAGAGTTTGTTCTTTGGGTTTATCGTCATTATCACCTCCCCTAGAAGCGTGTGCAAAGCTTGTTGATCACCTTAGGCCACCGGCTGGTAATTTGTCTGGGTGGGTTTTATAGCGTGGGCTGTAACACCTCTGCTCACCTAGACCCAGACAGAGATGACAGGCCAGAGCTCGAGCTACGTCCAGGCTGGCTGTACATTGGAAACGACAGAATTACTGCATCTGTGGACCACTCAGGACAGCTGGGACCTCCAGGAGCCAACAGCTCTGTGCCAGCTTTCCAGAAATCTCCGTATGCTCTCCTGGGAAACGAAGTTTGTGGCCTCCGGGTCTCAAAAACTGTTCTTTGTAGAAAGGACTTTGGAAGTCCTGACACCTGGGTTGAACTGGCAATGACTCTGACTTAGCTGGCCTGGGGTAGGGCCTGGGCACCTGAGACAGCAGCTGCGACTGTGTCCCCAGTCCCCACCCTCTCCTCCCCAACCTCCAGCTAGCTTGTGGGGCCCAGACAAATACTGCATCTCCTAGCCACCCACCCCGCTTAAGAGCAAGGTACGGCTGTGTGGTTATTTCTGAGTGAGGGGAAGGTATGCCTCTTCCAGGTCATTGCTACCTTTTCCCCCGATCCCCCTTCCCTAGGCCGGAGACTGACATAGAATAGGGGCTCCCTCTAGGTGGTCGAGCCCGCCTCCGAGACAGCCCGAAGGGCGGTCACCTGCCCGCCCTGGAATTGCCCACCTACCTCTGGATTATTAAAAGAGAGAAAAATGCAACCCCATCTGTTCTAGCCTCTGCAGTTTTAGGTCTCTTTCCTATTTTCCAGGAGTGCCTACCTGATTGCTTTAACGGAGGCCTATATGCCAAGTCCCCTGAGGAGCTTTTTAACACGCAGATATCCATGACCACCTCAGCTCTGGCATATCAGCATGTCTGGGGATAGGACAAGGCGTCTGTCATTTGGGGGAGAGGGTTTGTGTGCTTGCTTGCTTTGCTCTTAAGTTATTTGTTCATTGCTAACGACAATGAAATTACATACTTTCGATCAAATGGATTCGATAGAGACTCAAAGAACCAGTTAGCCACGTGCATAGCGAATGAAATGCCAGCAGGCTCATCGCTAAGAGAGATCAAGAGGAAATGCCAGTTTCATCTGCCCTCCTGCTGTCCTTTTCAAAGTTATTTATTGAGCATATACTACGTGATCCTCTTTTTTTTTTTTTTTTTTTTTTTTAAACAAAGCTCTGGTTTTTCAGGACAGTTTTAGGTTTACAGAAAAATTGAAAAGGGATTTCCATATACCTTGCCCCCACACACGCAAAGACTCCCGCATTATCCACATCCCCTACCACAGGGGTACATTTGTTATAATTCGTGAACCTGCATTGACGCGTCATAACCAGCCATGGGCTAAAGTTTACATTAGGGTTCACTCTTGGTGTTGTACATGGGTTTGAAGAAAGGTATAATGGCATGAAGTATTATACCGGGTATTTTCATCGCCCTAAAAATCCTCTCTGCTCTACCTATTCATCCCTCCCTCCCCACTTCCTACAACCCTGTGCAACCACGGATCTTCTTACCAAAGCTCCACTGGTGAGTCGACTGCCCCCCCTTGGTGAGGGCAACAGCCAAAGCAGTTTGCTTTGCTGAGCAGAGGCCCCAGGGCCCAGGCCCCCTGGAGGTCTGTGGTCCGGTGGCTGCTGGAGACACAGTGTGCTGAGTGAGCCCTGGGCTGGGTATACGTTCCCTCCCTGCTGTGTCCGCAACGTCGCCTTGCGAGGCACTGGGCCCACAAAGTGTGCTCGAGGGGGCATCTACCAATTGATTCCAGTGAGCTGCGAGCAATCAGGGCGAATGAGAAGCCTCCACGTTCTCACTCTTCCAGTAGCAGAACAGAGCTGGCAAGGCAACTTGTTCTCAAAAGGTTGATATTTAAAATCGAAAAAGGGGGCTTGCAAAATGCGTATTTACCAATGTCCTTCTTTCTGCGTGAAAGGTTGCTATGGAGACCTGTGGCTGTGACACCCACTTATGGCTTAAGAGCACCATCAGTCTCCTTGGGTTGAGCCAGGGAGCCCTCTGGATGGCACCTGTGGGTGTCTGGGGACAACTGGGGGAGGGTCTCGTCCACACGGAAAGTCTTTCAGGACTGAAGATGCTATGCCGTCTTCCAAAACGGATAGTGAGGCGAGGCGAGCAGCATCCGTCTCCCTGAGACCAAATCCTTTTCAGTTCAAAGCTTTCACATATGGGAGCCACCCCCAAAACTAATCTGGCTTTGGCTGGCAGGACTTGGCCCCTTAGAGTGCACAAACTCCGTTGGTCCTCCAGACTCCAGACAAGCAGGAGGAGCTCTCAGGGCCTTTATCCAGGGCCCATGTCTGCTCCTAAAACGCAACCCAATTAGCAAGACTGTTGGCATTGCTGCTGCTTTGCAGGAGGCCTCCATGGTGCTAATAATTGCTCATCTAGTTAAATGGAGCCCTGTTCCAAGCCGTGAAGACTCACACCGAGCTCTTCCTGAACCGTAACTTCTGAAACTCAGGTGGCAAAGACAGAGACCATAGTCAAACTTTGACAGCACGGATGTGGTTATCAAAGAAGAACATGTTGCCTGGTATTCTGGGAGAGATGTTCCCTACACTCTGAAGCCCGGAGTATCTGCTTTCTGGGTGGATGGTAGCATTCTCGAACGAGTCCTGGCTGGTGATGTGGAAATGAACCTCGCCTCGCCGTGTGTCATGTCACCACCTGTAATACAAGTTTCTTGAGGATAAGAACTCGGACTTCTCCTTCACTCGTAAGGACCGTTCCCTACCGGGAACTGATGGGTCAATATAGTCAATGACATGTGGTGCGGACTCTGGGTCAACCTCTTCCCTTCTGGGATTGTGATCTGGTATCGCGGTGCCCTTGAAGGCTTGCCTTCCCTCTGTCCGTGTTCCCTCTGCTCTCAGAGAGTGTGGACGGCTCTCCGGACACAGCGTGGAACAGTAGAGAGACCACCCCGGGGGCCTATGCCCTTAGGGTCTATCAGGGCTTCTCTCTTGAAGTGTTGCACAACAGCTCTTCCCGCCCTCTTTTCAAAACAGAAATTCAAGTAGATTAAGAGGCGTGTGGGCTGACAACGAGCAGGAAACACTGAACTGATCCCAAGAGCATTGGCGAACAGGTGCCTGGAAAGACTCCTTCACTCCACTCACGCTCCCCGCTCCCCTTCCCTACCTGGCCCTTCCCTAATCTGGCCTGAGTGTTTTATTTGATAAAGCCCCTAACTGGTGCTGAGGAGGCCGCTAGAGCTCACTGAGGCTCCTTCAAAGGCACTTCCCCTGTGTGGATGAGAAACTCAGGTCAGCGGAGCACCTTCTAGGCTAATGAAGACCAGAGAGGAGAGGACGCCTGAGGTGAGTGAGGTGAGTGAGGTGAGCTTCAATGCAGAGGACAGCTCGATAGCTGCCACTTAACTCTTCAACTTAATTCTGGATGGAAGAAGGCTAGCTCTGGCAGAAACAGACAAGGGCCACCCGGAAGCTCCTTTGCATGGCGGTCCATGGCAGTCCGCCCTCGGCCCCACGAATTGGGCACAGAGGCTTTGCCGTCACTAATTTTCTGCACCTAATTTTCTGCTTCCTGGAAGGTTTCTCTGTTCCAGCAGTGGTTTCTAATAGCGTCCCTGAATTAGCCCATGATTCATTGCTCTTTCGTTTCCCAAACTAATAGGCGTTCTTTTTTGACTCGATGCAATATCCTGCCAGGAAATTCCTTAGCCCTCTGTGTCCACGGCTCCCCCAGATCCCACTGGTGGTATCCTGCTCAGGGGCCTGATGGACCCAGTCAGTCTGAGCTGCTGTCTCGTGGGGCGGGTCGGTCGGGGTAGCAGGTGGTCAGTAGAGGACAGAGTAACTCCCAAGGGCTCTGGAGTCTGACAGGTGGGGGAGTTCGGCTTCGGGCTCCACTACCGTTAGTCGTGTGAACTCCCTAAAGCTCAGTTGCCTGTCTATGAAGTGGGACTAGCAGTAGTTCCTGACTCGTAAGGGCCTGACGAAAATTAAATAAGATCCCGGCCACACCGACAGCGATGAACACATTTCAAGCTTTCGCATAACGCTGTTGCCGTTAATTCATGGTTCACGAATAGCATGCGGGGACACCGAGTTTGATTTATTAACACTTGGCGGTCATGATATACCATTGCCATCGGTCCTTCAGCATCCCTGCCCCCTTGCTTCCCGACCCCAGCCAGCGCTCCCGTTTGTATCTACCATATTTTACCCATTCCCTTGTTTCGTTCACTTTCACTGCCGTTTGATCACGTGTATATTCACCTACATAATGGATAGCTTAGTCTGACTTTGTTTTTGAACTTTCTAAGAAGAGAATTGCGCTCTGTATAGTTTCCGGGACTTACCGTTTTCACTCAAGGTTCCCAGGCGGTGTTACAACCATGTTACCAACATCTACCCATGCCGACGCATGTAACTGTGGCTCATTCATTTTCTCATTGTTGTACAATATTCTGTTACAGAAATATACACTGTACAGATTCATCCTCCTGTTCTTGGACATTTGGGTGGTTTTTTTGTCTTTTTTGGGGTTTTTTTGGTGAAGCGTTTTATTGAGATGCAATTCACGCACCCACAAGTTATCTGTTTAGACTGTGCACTTTAAGGGTTTTTAGTTTATTCACAGGGTTGTGAAACCATCACAACAGTCAATTTTAGAGCATTTGTATTACACTAAGAAGGAACTTTCTATATCTATTAGCAGTTACCTACTAGTCCCTTCAATCTCCCTGCCCCTGGCAACCACTAATCCACTTTCTGTTTCTAGAGACCCACCTATTCTGAACATATCGTATAAACAGAGTCATACAATACGTGGCCTTTGGTGCCTGGCTTCTTTCATTTAGCGAAATGTTTTCAAGGTTCATCTGTGTTGTAGCATGAATCACTACTTCATTTTATTGCCAAATAATATTCCATATTTTATTTATCTATTCACTAGTTTGTGGGCATTTGGATTGTGTACAGCTTTGCGCTCTAAGTGTTGTTATGGACATCGTACCACATTATTTCCTGGGCACATGTGCAAGAGTTTCTCGAGGGTATGTTCTTGGGGTGAAGCTGTTGAAATACAGAGAAGGCAAATGTCCAACACTGAGAGAGAGAATCCCAAATGGCGTCCGTATATTTTAACAGCAAGACTCCCACCAGCAAAATAAAGATACCATTGACCCACATCCTTGCTAATATTTGGCACAGTCAGAATTTCCAGTTTTTGAAAAGACTACTTCACTCTAGTTTATTTTTATCTTATGTTTAGCAAACCACTACTCTGCATTTGACTCATTGCCTGATAATAAGATTCTAATGGAGATTCAGACAGAAACAGCCACCTGCCCATGTCTCCTTCCATAATTAGCAGTACTCTTTTGTAATAGTTCTAGCTTTTACTGCCTGACCCAGAATTCTGATGTTATTAAGATTAATGTTCTCTCTTCCCAGGTGGGCTCTACGCTCTGTCTACTGGCTGGTCCCAGAGTGTCACCCTATCTCTCCCCAGGCAGAGAGCAGACACAGGCTGTCCTGTGTCCTTGGTCCTGGTAAAACCACCTCCCAACCCGCACCCCCCCCCCAACCCCCGCCACAATGCAAACAAATACATCCATACCCTGGGCCTCTGGCTGCATCCAGACAGGCGGATGACAGTGTAGGAAGCCAATTCAATGACTTCTAACCCAGAGAGGGAAACCCTGCTCTTCATTCATGAGCAAAGGCTCATCCCAGGAATGCTAGGAAAGGAGGGAACTCTCAGGTTTGCTTTTCCTATGGTTATTCATCACCGTCCTTTGTCCGGTCCATCAAGATTCAAGTTACAGTGAGTGTTAACGATAATTTTTTTGCACGGAGTTCTCTCCAGAATCTCCTTTACTTACAGTCTTTCCCGTTAATTTCAATAGCATTTTTGCTCCAGACGCTTCTGCAAGTAACTTCTAAAATAAACAGATACTTCGTAAAGAGACGGACTCTGCAGGTCAGTAGAGAAAAGAGAAGAGGAAGCAGACCATACGGAATTAAAGAAGCAGGACGGTGGTGCACAGGGACATCCTTGCTGGCCAGACGCCCTGGAGGAAGGACGCGCTGCCCTGCCGTGTGCAGTCGGCAGACCCCGTCCAAGTTTCAGCTCCTTCAGGGAGGCCTCTGCTGCACGGGGCCACCTGGCCTGCCACCTTGCTCACATCCAGTGGCTGAGTGAGGGCCACTGGATGTTCGAACACCCTGGCCTTTTCAGCCTGAGCCCCCTCCTCGGGTCGGCCAAAGCTTTACTGGGCCCACACCCCTGATCTTTTCACCAATCCTGCCATCTCTGTTTCCCTCCCACATATGACCCCCGAGGCGTTTCCATGTCTGTTTCTGGAGAACCTATTTTTGGCGTGACCATATTATTAACTATTTAGCCGATCTCCAGTTGTTTGACATATGGATTGTTTATAACTTTTTTTGCAAATATAAACAGGGCTGAAATCAGCACCCTTGAAACTATGTCTCTCTCGTGTTCTAAGACAGGAGGTATCCACAGAATGAATCCCTAAAACAGACTGGCACGTTTTGAAAGGTTAGGCACATTTTAAGGCTTTAGATACTTATTGTCAAACTGCCCTCAGAAATGTTGAGCCACTTGCTTACTCCCACCAAAAGTGTATGAGGGTTGTGATATTGTGACATAATAAGAAACACACATTTTGGTCTTTGTCCATAGTTCCTGACGCACGGCATCTAAAACCCTTATAATTTTCTGTATGAGAGCTACGGCGATATCTTTGGTTATATTTAATTTTGTTCCCAGCTCCTGAAATAGCTTCAGAGGGATAAAGGTGAAGTGGGTGTCTTTTGTTATTCATAACAAATTTCAATGACACCTGAGTTCACGTTAAAATGAGGTGGCTTTTGGAAAGACCAATGGATGGGACTGGTTGCCAGGGGAACCAACCTTGTGATTAGAGGGTTGGAACTTTCAGTCCCATCCCTTGACCTTGGGAGAGAAGAGGGAGAGTTGGAGGATGATGTCGTCAATCAAGTTGGAGGATGATGTCGTCAATCACCAATGGATGATCATACCATTAATCATGCCCACATAATGTAGCCTTCGTAAAAATCCCTGAACCATGGGTTTAGAGAGCTTCCAGGTTGGAGGTGTTGAGAGGGTGGTGCACTCACATAAGGCACGGAAGCTCCCCGCCTAGTCCCCCATACCTCGCCCTGTGCATCCCGTCCATTGGACTATTCCTGAGATATATCTCTCAAATGAGAAAAATAACTTAGTACTGAGTTTGACATCCTTTGTTTTAGGGAAAACAATCCATAGATTGGAGGGGTAAGTGCCTCACAAGCAGTGAAGCACTATTCCTGAAAGATTTGGGGCGAGAATGAGTTTTATATAGAATTAGAGGGGAGGCTGTGCAGAAACAGAGCGTGGTTGGCTAGGAGGCCGGACATTTCCTTCTAAGACCAGTGGGTTTTACTTTCTAGGGTAAGGTAAACCATCTAAAGCTGAGTTGGAGGCTTGTGATTAGTGTATGTCAGGATTCCTTAATAGGTGCATCCTATACATGAAGGCCGACACAGGTTTCGATTTGTGATGTGGGCAGGGCCACTGGGGCAGCCTCCATTTTATGGGTCTCGATACACAAATTAACTTTATCACATCCTTTTATGAGAAACTGGTAATCTAGTAAGTAAAGTAAAGTAAGGGAGACACAGAATCTGAAGCAGTCTCCAGGCTCTGAGCTGTCAGCACAGAGCCCGATGGGGGGTTTGAACTCACGAACCATGAGATCATGACCTGAGCCGAAGTCAGATGCTTAACAGACAGAGCCAGACAGGCGCCCCTGAACATTTTTTTTTTAAGGGGGAAAACAACAAAAGATAATGTGGAATAAGAACAATTTTTTAAGCAGCTCTGTTGACTTGTGATAAACTGTATAGATTTTAAGTGCGAAAAGAGGTGAGTTTTGATATATGGGTGCCCCTGTGAAACCACCACCTTAATCAAGATAATGAACATAACCCTGACCCACCAAAGTTTCCCCCAACCCTTTTGTAATCCCACCCTCTCATTTCCCCATTCCCACCCCACCCATGCTCCCCAGACAACCACTGATCTGTTTTCTGTCGGTAGACACTGGTTTTCATTTTCACGTATTTTATTTAAAAGAAATGTAATATGAACTCTAGTCTTGTCAAGCTTCCTTCACTTCACATAAATGTTTTGAAATGGATCCATGTTGTTGCAGAGATCAATATTTCTATTCCGTTTTATTGCTGCGTCGTATTCCATTGTAAAGACGTGTCACAATTTGTTTATCCATTTACCTCCTGGTGGACATTCGGGTTGTTTCCATTTGGAGGCCATTACTAACAAAGCTGATACAAGCATTCGTGTTCCAGAATGTGTATGGACAGATGATTTCATTCCTCTTAGGCACATAGAGTGAGTTGGTTGTGTCACATGATTTTAGTTATGTCAGGTGATAAGAGAAATCCGGTCCCCATTATTCTATCTTGGCCAGAAGCCCATTTGAGCATTTTTCAGAATACACGTTTTTAAGGCAGGTAAATTGAAGGTAGGGTTCCTTGACTCTTATGCTGAATATTTTTAAAATGTTTACATTTGTATTTCATCTTTCTCGTTGCATCCGCAAGAATTTAAGTCCCCTCCTTCTCATGCAATGCTATTCAGCTATTGCCCTTGCAAAAGAATAGTAGGGTTGCTCCCCTTGGGGTAGCAGCCATCAGCTTCGAGGATTTTACAGTGCAGGGCAGAGGGGGGGAGCTGAGGTATGCCAGTCTGGAAGTTTCAGACAGGCTTCCCAAGATCTCCACGGTAGATTGCAGTAGAACATTGTAGGACGTGGAGCTGCCGTCCTCACCGAAGCCAACCCTGAGCCTGTGGGTGGAGTGGCCTGACTTCTGCCCTCATAAAATTTTTGTTTTGCAAGACTATGTCTAGATATACAAGTCCATAAGAGAAGATAAAGGAAATGTTTGGGGTTTACTAGTGGACCTGGCAAATGACAGGGGCAATTCCAAGATGCCCAGATTCCAGAAGGTACTATCAATTCTGGTACCTCTTTGGGTCTTTGTCATTCCTTTCCCCTTCAATGAATTTTCAATTCAGTCTAGGAAGGACATGAGTGGTTTCCACATACCAGCCAGGGACTTTGTCTTGTGGGCTTGATTTCCAAGGTTCATCACCTGGATCTCACTGACATTTATAGAACACTTCATCTAACAACCTCAGAATATACACTCTTCTCAAGCTTGTGGAGAACATTTCTCGAGATAAACCACCTTCAGGGCCATAAAACACATCTTAACGAATTTAAAAGAATATAAATCATACAAAGTGTGCTCTTAGACCACAGTGGAACTAAACTACAAATCAATAACATAAAAATAGCTGGAAGATCCCCAAATAGTTGGTGATTAAACAACACACATCCAATTATCACATGAATCAAAGAAAAACTCTAAAGAGAAATTTCAGAATATTTTGAACTAAATGAAAATGCAGGAAGCCTATAGTATTGAGTGTCTATATTGGGAAAGAAGAAAGACCTAAATTAATTATCCAAGTTTCATCTTAGAAAAGTAGAGAAAGAAGAACAATGTAAACTTGAGACCAAGGAAAAAATAAATAAATAAAAAGTAAAGCAGAAACAATGAAATTGAAAACAGGAATCAATGAAAATAAAAGCTGTTTCTTTGAAAAATCAGTGAAATTACTCGTAACAGAAATGAAACAAAGGTCAACACTAACGATCCATGGACAACTCTTAGAATGGCAAAAATCTGAAAACTTGACCATACCAATTGCTGGTGAAGCTATGGACCAACAGGAACTCTCATTCATTTCTGGTGGGAATGCAAAATGGTACAGCCACTTTGG
This sequence comes from Herpailurus yagouaroundi, assembly GCF_014898765.1. NCBI lineage: Eukaryota > Metazoa > Chordata > Mammalia > Carnivora > Felidae > Herpailurus > Herpailurus yagouaroundi. The sequence continues at coordinate 8,697,470 of NW_024412428.1, read as the reverse complement.
AAGACTGTTTGGCACTTTCTTACAAAGCTAAACATAGTCTTCCTGTACAATCCAGCAATCACTCCCCTCGGTATTTACCCAATATGGTTGAAGACATAATTATACAAAAACCTACACACAAATGTTTATAGCAGCTTTATTCATAATTGCCAAAAACTAGAAGCAACCAAGATGTCCTTCAATAAATGAACGGATAAGCAAACTGCCACATATTTACAATGGAATAATATTCGGCGATAAAAAGAAATGAGCTATCAAGTCATGAAAGGATATGGAAGAAACTTATATGTATATCGCTAAGTGAAAGATGCCCATGTAGAAAGGCTATGTTTTGTTTGTTTGTTTTTTAATATGAAATTTATTGTCAAATTGGTTTCCATACAACACCCAGTGCTCATCCCAGAAGGTTCCCTCCTCAACACCCATCACCCACCCTCCCTTCCCTCCCACCCCCCATCAACCCTCAGTGAAAGGCTATGTTTTGTATGATTCCAACTATATGGCATTTTGGAAAAGGCCAAACTAGAGAGATAGTAAAAAGATCAGTGGCTACCAGGGATTGCAGGGGAGGGAGGAGGGATAAGTAGGTGAACCATAGCAGATTTTTAGGGCTGTGAAAATATTTCTGCACGATACCACCATGATGAATATCTGAGATTATGCATTTGTCAAAACCCACAGAATGTGTAACACCAAGAGTGAGCCTTGATGGAAACTATGGAATTTAGTTAATAATAATGTTTTAGTATCGGTTCGTTAATTACAACTATTAGTTACAATCAGTGTACCACAGCGACACATATTGTGTTTTTTTTTTTAATTTTTTTTCAACGTTTTTTATTTATTTTTGGGACAGAGAGAGACAGAGCATGAACGGGGGAGGGGCAGAGAGAGAGGGAGACACAGAATCGGAAACAGGCTCCAGGCTCCGAGCCATCAGCCCAGAGCCTGACGCGGGGCTCGAACTCACGGACCGCTAGATCGTGACCTGGCTGAAGTCGGACGCTTAACCGACTGCGCCACCCAGGCGCCCCCATATTGTTAATAATAGGGGCAACTGTGGTGGGGAGGAAGGGGACATGGGAACTTCATACTGTCTGTTCGATTGTTCTGTAAATCTAAAGCTCTTCTAGGGGCTTCCTGGGTGGCTCAGTCGGCTAAGCTTCTGACTTTTTCTGACTTTAGCTCAGGTCATGATCTCACGGTTAGTGGGTTCGAGCCCCGCACAGGGGCTGACAGCTCAGAGCCTGGAGCCTGCTTGGGATTCTGTGTCTCCCTCTCTCTCTCTGCCCCTCCCCCATTCGTGTTCTGTCTCTCTCTCTCTCAAAAATAAAATTAAAAAAATTTTTTTTAATCTAAAACTCTTCTAAAAAATAAAGTCTATTAATTTTTTTAAGGAAAAAGAATCAAGGTGAAAATAAATAAAAGCATTCAAGAAAATCAAAATACACATACACATACCAAAAACAACAAAAAAAAGTCCTCCTGCTTTCAAATTCTTTATCAAGCTCTCCACAAACAACCTCAAATCCCCCCCCAGCTCATGGCTAGAGTCTGGCTATCCAACCTGGCTCATGCCAGAATCCCATCTTGAAGAAAGTGGATTCTGCTTTCATTCTGGAGAATTTCTCCAAATGCAGCTTTAACATAAAGCTTGTTAAAAATATAGAGCCCTAGGGCACCTGGGTGGCTCCATTGGTTAAGCGTCCAACTCTTGATCTCAGCTCAGGTCTTGATCTCAGGATCATGAGTTCAGGCCCACACTGGGCATGAAGCCTACTTAAATATATATATATAGAGAGAGAGAGAGAGAGAGACAGAGAGAGAGAGACAGAGAGAGAGAGACAGAGAGAGAGAGCTCCCTGGACCCCAGGGTCAGACATTCTGATTCAACAGGCCTTAGGAGAAGTCTCTAATCTGCATTTTAATTAAGATCCTTGAGACACCCTTTGTAGATCGCTACAGCTGCGGAGGATGCTCTGTCATGGTGGGATGCCCCCTCACTCCAGTGGTGTCACTGTCTTCTTGGTTTCAAGAAGAGAGATTTTAAAGGCGCCTTGCCATATTCTTCCTGAGAGACTGGCTCACCACGCCTGCCGAAAAAGTCAGCAGATCCTTGCCTTTTGGGGAACTAAACCCCAGGCTTCGCCAACCGCTGACCTTGCTGTGGTCCCATCGTGCTTTGTGTCCAAGTATATGCGAATGGTGATATTTGGTGATGAGACTGATCATGCTAAAGAGGGTCAGGCTGGATCAGGACACTAGACATTCATTCCTTCATTCATTCATTCCACAAATATTTACCAAGTACCTACTATGGACTTGGGGCCATATGCTAAATAGGTACTGGGCATGTAGCAATGAGTAGGACGTAGCTGTTTCTCTTGTGGAATTTAATCTACTGCATAAAGCAGACAATTAAACACTAAAATGTGAGGCGCGTCTGGCAGTGAATATGCAGAGTCCTGTGGGAATGTGTGCAGGGCATTAACTAATTTTGTGAGGCAGATGTTCTGGAGGGGATCTCAGTGGCAGGTGGTGGGCAGTGTCTGTGACAGGTGGCATGGAGGAGCTTAGACAGTGGCATGCAGAGGCCCAGAAGGGGAAAGCAGGGCTGCCCCAGAACAGGAATAGCAAAAGACTTCCGGCTGAGTGAGGGAGTGGGCAGGCCGGAAGACACTCGTCATCCAAGGGCCTTGACAGCTGGTGGTACAGTCCCTCGCCCTCTCGGGGAGAATAGGAATGGGATTCTAGTCCCTGGGAGAACTAGGAAATGGGGCCCGAGGGAGCCAACGTAAAGCGCTGGTCACCGGGCTGGATACGAGGCAAGAGGACATCATAAGGCCAAGGCCCAGCCCACTGTCAAACATGAAGGGCAGAACAAGGCTGATGGTAACAGGACTGCTAAACTTAGTCACTGGTCTAGAGCTCCTCAAACCATCCCAGATGGAGACTGAATTGGTTGCAGAGCCTGGGCCCGTCGTAGTTTCCAGATGGAAGACAACTATTTCGTCAGTGTAGATGGCGGCCGAGGTGGCGAGGCTGTGGTTCCCACCCCTCCACACATGCTGGAGACCTCAGGGGAGTTTGAAAAAGAATGCCCAGGTGGTCTGGCAGTTCCTGATTGGACTGGCTTGGGTCAGGGCCTGGCCACCGATATTTTATTAATGTATTTTTCATAATTTATTTTGAAATCATTTCAAGTTTCCAGAAAAGATGCAAGAACAGCATAAAGAGCTCCCTCGTTCTCTTCACCCAGATACCCCTGATTATTAACACTCCCCTTATTTGCTCTCATGTGAGCATGTGTGTGTGTGTGTGTGTGTGTGTGTCTGTATCCTTTATTAGCGACCATCCCCTTCCTGAACTATTTGAAAGCCTTCCCCCGTGTATTTTCCAAAGCACAGACACCTCTTTAGTATACAACCTACCAAAGGGGAAGTCAACATTGGTTCAACACTGTTATCCATTCCACAGCCCCATTCAAATCTTCCCAATTGGTCCCACCATGTTTCTTTTCTTCCGGTCAAGGATCCAATTCAGAATCATATGTTACATTTAATGATCATGTCTCTTTAATCTCCTTCAATCTGAAACCTTCCCTCAGTCTTTCCTTACCTTTGGGAGCTTCATGCTTTCTTTCTGTAGCATGTCCCCAAACGGGGCCCATGAATGTTCCCTCATGACCAGACTCAAACCATCCATGCTGGATGGGAATACCACAGAAGTGATTCTTCACGCCTCTCACACATCAGAGAACACACATCAACCCGTCCCACCACTGGTGACATTAACCTTCATCACCTGGTCAGGTTGAAGTCTGTCGGCCTCCTCCATTATAAAGGCACCATTTTCCCTTTATGCTTGATAAGTAACGACTTAGGAAGACAATCCAAGACTTACGTCAGCGTCGTGTTTCTCATCAAAGCTTAAACCTCCACCCATTGGTGCCTCTCACCCGAATTAATAGTCCAATGATGATTTCTGGGTTAGTTAGGGCTCTCTGAGAAGCAGACACCAACACAGGGTTAGATGTGCAAAAGAGTGCAAGAGATGCACTGGGGAGACTCCTGTGAGGGTGAGTGGGCGAAGGCCAGAGCCAGAGGAAGCTTGGGGAGATGCCAGATTGGAATGGTTTAATCATAGTAGAGAAAAGAGGGAAGGAAGGAAAGCTGGAGAGGAAGGTACAGTTCTAAGGAAATTTTAGTAAAGCCATGGGACTCCTTGAGTCAAAGTTACCCATCAGAAGACTTCCATGCGTCCTGGGAAGAAGGCTGCCTTCGTATCCCCTCTTCTCACAGCCATTGACTAAAAACACAGGACTTCGGCAAACTAGGCCATTGCTATCAGAACACATCATCTAGAGCTATAGGTCAGTTATGTTCTCTGCAGTTGGAACTCTGCAGAGAAGAGCTTTTTCATGGCCACTGGAGTTGCCAAATGGTGATTTTCTAACTCCATCATTTCTTCTCCCTTTCTTGTCATTCCACTACAAGAAAAGAATTTTCCCTTTACCCCATTTTTTTTGCTTATTTATTTATGGACTCATGTATTCTATTTAATTGAAAGTAATATAGCCCATTTCTATCATTATATATTTTGACGGTCCAATTTTTCTAGATTTGGCCAGTGAGAGTCCCTTCATGCAGGCTCCTAGATTCTCTTGACGTGTCCCCATAATATCTCCTTACTTTCTGGGCAAAATGTTTCAGACGTTCCAATTCTTTGTAGGCCCTAACCCTGGAATCAGCCTTATCTCCAAAGATCTCGGGTACCTTTTTAGTATTTAGGAATCAAAAGCTCATTGTGCTCATTGCTGTGAAGATGTCATTGCTACAAAGGTGTCATTGGTTCTAGGTTGTCTTACTGTTCAGAGTTAGAAAACACACACACACACACACACACACACACACATACATATACACATACATATCCATGGATATATACTTTAAAACTGTCCCGTCTCACCAGTACATCTAATTTCCATTCAACACCTCAAGGTTCCTTCTAGGCTTCCTTCTCACCATATCTGTGAGTCCTCTGTGGAATGAATATAAATCTGGCTTCTGTAATCCTCAATCTATTCAATATTTGCCCAGTCTCTCTCTCTCTCACTCTCTCTGTCTATAACCAATCTCCTGACCACACTGGTCACCTTCTTAGTCTTGACAGCTTCTCAGCTTCAAGCCCTGATACTTGTTCTTCACCCACTGCCTCTTTGGCCCTGGCCATGCCATTGTCTTCAAAGGAAGAAAAAGAAGGGAAGGAGAAGAGAGGAAGGGAAGAAGTTACTGGCAGTCACTAAACTCTCCCGGGTGATTCTGAGTCAGGGCAAAGAAGCAATGTAGGAGAGAATGAGATATTAAACTTCAACAGAAACACTTCACATTTGTGAAGGGATTTAGAGTTTACAAAGTTTTTTTGCATATATTATCTGACTAAATTTTTGTAATCAGCCTCTGAGATAAGAAGTACACCCAGAGGAGGAAACAAAGAATTGCCCTAAGTAGGATAATTCTGAAAGTCACCTAAAGGGAGAGTCAGACAACCTTGGGATCAGAACACCTAGATTTAAGCCCCTAATGTTTCCTATTAATGCTTTCACTGCATTTTCTTTAAATTGGGTGTGTGAAGCCTTTCTGAGTTGAGAAAGAGATACCTTTTTTTAATTTTTTTTTTCAACGTTTTTTTATTTATTTTTGGGACAGAGAGAGACAGAGCATGAACGGGCGAGGGGCAGAGAGAGAAGGAGACACAGAATCGGAAACAGGCTCCAGGCTCTGAGCCATCAGCCCAGAGCCCGACGCGGGGCTCTAACTCCCGGACCGCGAGATCGTGACCTGGCTGAAGTCGGACGCTTAACCGACTGCACCACCCAGGCGCCCCGAGATACCTTTTTTTAAAGTAGAATCCTTATCAGATTTCTAAGAATCACATCAAAGAGGAAGTCACGTATTCCATATAGTGCCAAGACCACGTTCATTCCAGCCACTGGTGAATGACGTAACAGGAGTGAATGTCTAGGCCACATGCCGACTGGCAGACTGACCAACTTCAAATGCAAGGATTCATAGGTTACGTGCAAGGGAAAATGTCCCACCCTTGATACAGTTGAGTAGTAGGGCTTCAAACATACTGTAATATCAAATAGTAAATAGGACACGCCATAAGAAAACAAGCTCTGTATACGTTTCTCACAGAAACGACGAGGTTTGATTAATGTCCGCTAAGGCTGTTGACTTCTGCCAAACAAATAAGGTTCTTTTGGTTTTCTGAGTCACTCACCTCTTGACCATTCCAGGACATACCCCTCAGAGTTAGAAGCTAGAGAAGCTGGGAACAAAATCCTTTTAGAAAACTGATGTTAGAAATAAAAATGTGTGACACACTTATGCGTGTCACAGGCAGGTATTCCTCCCTGTGGTTCTTCTAATTTAGAGACCTCAGGAAGCTCTTTGGAAAACCCCAGTGGAAGTGTCCATTCTAAGTGCTGATTTTCTACGGTGTCTTGCGGCTGATATTTTAGGGGAAAAGAGAGAGAGCATGAGTGGGGAAGAGGGGCAGAGGAAGAGAGAGAATCTCAGGCAGGCTCCATGCTCAGGATGGAGACTGATGTGGGGCTTGATCCCATGACTCTGGGATCATGACCTGAGCCGAAATCAAGAGTCAAATGCCCAACTGACTGAGTCCCCCAGGCGCCCCTATGTATATTTTAAAATGACATCCCCAACATTTATCTTCTGTCTCATTGGATTGAAGACTAATTAATTAGGTTCCCTTAAAGATACTACGAGTGAAACTGAAATATGGATATTTTAGGAAGGTAACCAACTCTGTGAAAATGAAATTACAATTTAATTAAAACAATACCTAAAGGTCAGCAAATGCTATTCTCTCAAACAGTATTATGAAGCAACACTCTAGCAAAACGAAAAGTATTTGGACAGTCTACTCATTTTGGTTGTTTGGGCTCCTCAATTTTTTAAATTAATTTTTATTTTGAGATAATAGTAGACTCACACACAGTTATAAAAAATAACACGGAGAATTTCCTCATGTTCTTCACTCAGTTTCCCCCAATGGAAACATCTTGCAAAACTGCATGACAGTACGATGCTACAACCAGTATATTGACATCGATACAGTCAAGATATAGAACGGTTCCATTACCGCAAGGACCCTGGTGTCGCTGTTTTACAGCCATGCCCACGTCCCTTTTGCCCCTCTCCCCACCCCTAGGAGCCACTAATCCGTCCTCCATTTCCACAATTTTGCCTTTTCAAGAATGCTGTAGAAATGAAATCATATAACCCATAAACTTTCAGAACTGATTTTTTCACTCACCATGATTCTCTGGGTATTTACCTAGATACACAGTATTGTGTATATATAGTTTGTTCTTTTTACATAACTGAATAGTATTCCAGAAAGTTTGTCTGACCATCCACTCGTTGAAGGACATCTAGATTGATTCCAATGTAATGTTGTCACTTTTTTATTTTAGCTGTTCTGATAGGTATGTGGTAATATTTCACTGCAGTTTTAATTTGCATTTCTCTAATTGTTGATGACACCGAACATCTTTTCATGTGTTTATTTGCCATATGTGGCAAATGTCTTTAGTAAGATATTTCTTCAGGTCTTTTGCCCATGTTCTAATTGGATCGTTTGCTTCTTTATTGGTGAGTTTTGAGTGTTCTTTATATGTTCTAGATATTCGTCCTTTGTCAGATTTGCAAATATTTTCTCATATTGTGTATTTTATCTTTTCATCCTCTTACAGGCTTTCAAAGAGCAAACACTTTTAATCCTGACTGAGTACAATTTATCAATTTTTCCTTCTAAGGATTGTGTTTTGGGTGTCAAATCTAAAAAAATCTTTGCCTAGCCCTAGACCCCAAAGATTTTCCCTATGTTTTTTTCAAAAAGTTTTAGTTTTACATTTTACCTTTAAATCCACGATTCATTCTTGAGGTAACTTTTTTTGAACAGTTTTTAATTGGCTTTGTAGTGTAACTTTTTATTTTAATTAAATTTAATTTTTTAGATAAGTAATAACATTTATACAGTTCAAAAATTAGAACAAAATAAAAATTTATAAATTTTTATAAATCTAACTATAACTGACTATAACTTTGTTCATCTGTTCACTGTCTGCTTCCATAGAACACTGTTTCTTCCAGGTTTGTTTTTTAACATATATTTTTTTAATTTTTTTTTTTTTTACATTTATTTATTTTTTGAGAGACATAGAGAGACAGAGCACCAGTTGGAGAGGGGCAGAGAGAGAAGGAGACACAGAATCTTAAACAGGCTCCAGGCTCCGAGCTGTCAGCAGAGTTTGATGTGGGGCTCGAAGCCACAAACCGTGAGATCGTGACCTAAGCTGAAGTCGGATACCTAACCGACTGAGCCACCAAGGCACCCCCCCCCAAGGTTTTTTATAATGCAAAGATCAACAAATGCAAATGTGTCATCTTATTTGCCTATTTGAACAAATTTTGGTATAAGGTGTAAGGTGTTGGTTACTGTCTATTCATTCATTCATTCTGTTAGTTAGTTGGTTAGTTACCACTGCATATCCAATTTCTTCAGCACCATTTGTTGAAAATGCTATCTTTTTATGTTGAATTGCTTGTGCACCTTGGTGAAAAATCAGCTGGACATATTACTGTGAGTTTATTTATGGGTTGTCTATTCTGTTTCGCTGACCACTATGATTATCTCTCTGCTAAACATACGCAGTCTTGAATACTGTAAGTTTATAATAAGTCTTGAATTTGGGTAGACTGATTCTTTCTACTGTATTCTTCCTTTTCAAAATGGTCTCAGCTATTCTAATTCCTTTGCATGTCTATATAAATCAGAAAATTCTTATCTATATCTATAAAAACTTTTGCTGGGATTTTGAAAGGAATTGCATTAAACCTGTATACCAATTTGAAGATAATTGACGTCTTTACTATGCTGCGTCTTTTAATCGACGAACATAACATGTCTCTGGACTTATTTAGGTCTTTGATTTCTTTCATCAGTGTGCATATATCTTCATTGCAAGTACATAGAAATACAATTGATTCTCGTAAGTTGATCTTCGATCTTCGAACCTTACTAAACTCAGTTATTAGCTCTAGGAGATTTTTAAATATATTTCTTGGGATTTTCTGTGTGGGCATTTATGTCATCTGCAAGTAGGGACCGTTTTGCTTCTTGCTTTCTGATCTACAACGTTTATTTTTTCTTTCTTTCTTTCTTTCTTTCTTTCTTTCTTTCTTTCTTTCTTTCTTTCTTTTTTTTGTCTTATTGCACTGAGTAGAACTTCCAATACTACATTGAATAGATCTTGAACAAGACAGATGAAAGCCTTATTGACTTATTACCAGTCTTAGGGGGAAACATTCAGTGTTTCTTTCTTACATGTCTCATCATCAAATATAATGTTAGCTGTAGGTTTTCTTCAGATACTGTTTAGCAAGTTGAATACGTTCCTCTTTATTACTATTTTTCTAAGTTTTTTTTTAAAAAATAATGAATGGGTATTGGATTTCATCCAATGCTTTAGCTATAGCAATTGATATTATCATGAGATTTTTTATTTCTTAATCTGTTATTATGGTAGATTACCCTGATTGATTTTTTAATATTGAACTAGCCAGGTACAAACTCTCCCTTGGTCATGGGGTATAATTCTTTTCATGTATTTCTGAATTCTATTTGCCGGTATTTTGTTAAGGGTTTTCACATATATATATTCACAATATATATTTCACATATATTCACCAAGGATATTGGTGAACTATTGTTTTCTTTTTTGTACTGTTTTTGTCTGGTTTTGGCATCAGAGTAATACCAGCTGCATAAAATTAATTGAGAAGTCCTCCCTCTTGTTCTATTTCTAGGAGAATTGGGCCTAATTCTTTAAATACTCAGTAGAGTTCTCCAATGAAAGCATCTGGGCCCGTATAGTCTTTTGGGAGGAATTTTTCTTAATAGTTATAGGATTATTCAAATTTTTTTATATTGAATGAGTTGTGGTAGTTCATCTTTTTCAAGGAATTGGTTCATTTCATCAAAGCTGTCAAGTTTTGGTGTATTTAGAACTGTTAGTAGTATTCCCTTATCGTTTTAATATCTGTGGGGTTTGTGCTGTTATCTCTTGCTTATTCCTGCTGTTGGTAATTTGCATATTCTCTTGTGTTTCTTTGTCAGTCTTGCTACATGTTCACCAATTTTATTAATCTTTTCAAAGAACCAGCTTTTTGTTTTATTTCTTTTTACAATTTCATAGATTTCTACTTTTTAGTGTTTCTTCTGCATGTTTTAGGTTTATTTTACTCTTTATCTATTTATCTAGATTTCTACTTTTTAGTGTTTCTTCTGCATGTTTTAGGTTTATTTTACTCTTTATCTAGATTCATGAGATGGAAATTTACATTATTAATTGGAGGCGTTTTCTTTCCTAAAGTATGTATTTAGTGCTAAATTTTCCTCTCAGCCCTGCTCTTCTGTGCTCCACAGATTTTTATAAGTTTTATTTTTGTTTCATTCAGTTCAGTATATTTTTTAATTTCCTTTGAGACTTCCTCTTTGACTCAGGGATTACTTAGAAGTGTGTGGTTTAGTTTCTGAGTGTTTAGTGGTTTTTCTATCATCTTTCTGTTATTGAGTTCTCATTGAGTCCATTGATGTCAAAGAACACACTTCATATGATGTCGGTTCTTATAAATTTGTTGAGATTTATATTATACCTAGAATATTGTCAATCTTGGTATATATTTTGTAATCACTGGCAGCAAATGTGTATAATGCTGATATTGGATAAAGTGTCTTATAAATGTCATCACTTATTGGTTGATGATGTTGTTAGTTCTTATACATCCTACTGATTTTTTTGCCAAGTCACTTTATCAATTGTTGCAAGACAGGTGTTGAAGTCTCCAGCTGTAATTGTGGATTTGTCTATTACACCATCCCATTCCATCATTTATTGCTTCATATGTTTTGCAGATCTGTTGTATAGTGCATACACATTAAAGATCCCTATATTTTCTTGATGGATTGACCTTTTTTGTCATTATATAATAGTCTTCTCTGTTTTTGATTTTTTTTTTTTGCTCTGAAATCTACTTTACATTAGTATAGCCACTCCTACTTTCTTTTGAGTGTTTGCAAAATATATCTTTTTTTTTTCCTCTTTTTACTTTAACCTGCTTATATTGTTACATGTGAAGTAAATTTAGTGTAGATAGCATATGGTTGGGTCATGTGTCTTAACCACTCAGCCAAATCTGTCTTTTAATTGGTATAATTAAACCATTTACATTTAATGTAATCATTTATATGTTAGACCTTAAATCTACCAGTTGTACAATCTCTTTGGGGGAATATTTTTATAAGCTCTTTCATAAGTGCAGATATTTTTGTAGTTCTAAAAAGGAATAAATTCTACCTGGTATCAGTCAGAGTTCTAGGAAGATTTCTTATGGCTAGGAAATCTATTTAAAGGAACCTGTTCACATGATTATGGAGACTGGCAAGTCTGAAACCTGTAATGCAGGTCAACAGATTGGAAACTCAGGCAGAAACTAATGATCTTGTCTTCAGACAGAATCTCTTTTTCTTCAGGAAATGTCAGTTTTTTCTCTTAAAACCTTTAAGTGATTGGATGAGTTACCACCCACATTATCAAGGGTAATCAACTTTACTTAAAGAGAATGAACTATAGATATTAACCATATCTACAAAATACCTTCACAGCCAACACCTGGTTTAGTGTTTGGTTAGATAACTGGATACTATAGCCCAGCCAAGTTGACACATAAAGTTAATCATCACATACTTTGTGCCCCGCCCCCCCCCCCCCCCCTTTTTTTTTTTTCTATTTAGCTAAGTGCAAAAGCTTTTTAAGAGGTGAAATTACATCCTAGCTGGTTGTTTTTCTGTTCAACTAAAACATAGCAGGCTATTGAATTGTGACAGTCTTTGACAGTCTTTGATGTGTCAACCTAACATTCCATAAACTGATGGGATGGGGGCAGTTGTTTTTAAACCTATAATGTGAAGCATAACTGAATGGTAATTGGAAGTCTCAATCTTGCATTTGACATGTCTCAAGCATTTTAAATTACTTATTTTCTCTACCCAAGCTATTTTTTTTTTACAATTGCTTTTTGAACAAAACCGCTCCCTGATTTTGGCTCTCCCAGCCAGAGTCAAGTGCTATATGTAATATCTTTTGTAGAGGCACAATAATATTTTTCCAACCACTTTATTAGTTTGCTGTAACAAATTGGAGACTTGTAAATATGTGAGGTGCCTCATATGAAATTGTACCTTAGTGGGACCTTAGAGTAAACAACTAGTCCACATTTGAAAATACTGGTTGTTAATAGCTTCTTTTTAAGGGAGATTTTTCTCCAAACTTAAGCTAGAAAGCATCTGAGGTAGTTGTTTAGAAAAGTGTTACAACCCTGTGACTTTTTGGATTCTAGTACTTGGAGTATGTGTGTATTGTTCACAAAGTCTTTATGCTGATAGGCAAACAAAAAACCCATCTCAATTATGAAAGCAAAAAAATACTCCTATAAGTTAATCATTTCATTAGGGCAGGTAAGACCTTCCCATTGGAAGCAATTAAAGAATTCAAGAAAAATAAGTTACTAAGTACAAAATACAGGTTATAAGATGGTATGGAGGTGAAAGGAGATTGGGGAAGCCATGGAGGTGAGAGAGAGACCAGGCCCCAGAGACCTTGCAAACTCAGAGGCGGACCCTGAGTGAGGGTTTGAAGAGAGGGTAGCGGGCTTTGTGTGGGCCGACAGTGGAAAGAAGGCAACTGAGCAGGGGTTGACAGCATGCCAAAGATGGGGAGGAAGAGCGGTGGGTGGGCATTGAAGCACTGTGGAGCAGCTGGTGTGAACTGACAGGGACACAGGGGCCCCAGGAGGAGAAGGACACCATCCAGGTGACCCAATGGGGGGTTCTGGGGAGGCCTGATTCCACCAGAGTTTCCCCCACCCACGCTTCACCAGGCTGCAGTCTCACCAGTGGAGATTTGCTCCTGGTCTGGTGAGGATTCTCCACCCTTCCCAATATCCCAGGAAGACTGCAGGAGGAACACTGCTAATGCCTCACTAGGGATATTTTCTGACAGAAGCCTCAAGGTGTTCTCAGGGGGAGGTGAAGTCAGGATGAAAGTCAGAAATTTCAACCTCCTGGAGCCAACGCTTGCTCTGGGCTTGGCCTTGAGAAGCTCTGAGACTCTAGGGTGGAGAGACAGCAATGAGGCCAGTTGTGAAGAAGCAGCACAGACTACACACGGTTGGAGCAAAGACTAGGGGTAGGAGCCACTGTGTGCACAGTATTCTACTTGGAGCTAAGTGCCCGAGGTGTGGGAGGTGCCACGGATACTTGTTGAGTGAATGAAGGAATTACCGATTCCAGTCATTGTATCCCACAGGGGCATGTCGTTTTTTTAGGTCCAACCTCTTTTGAGGATCTGATCAAGTTTATGGGATTCCCTCCTCAGAAAAATGCCCTTTTGCAAATACAATCCATTTCAGAGGATTCTGAGCTCACTTTCTCTCCCAGGGAAAAACAGTTCGTGAAATACTCCCAATCATCTTCAAGTATCTAAAGGAATGTTATGAGGAAGAGGAATTGTTCTATACCATTCCCCCAGAGAAACACTGGGACACGGAGATGAATTTGGGCCCTATATGCATGTTCGGATGTCAATTACTTCTTGACACTTAGGGAAAACTGGAAATCCAGTATGGGTCATTCTCTGGTCTCCTTGCCTTCCCAAGGGTATATAAGATACCTGAGGTTTTAACGTGTTTCATCCCGCCACATCTCTTGGATGTCACCTAGACTGCCGGTAGAGCTGGTCCTGCATTTCCCTCTGGCTCTACCTGGAGATATTCACCTGCCTGGCTTCCAGCCAAGCCAGAGTGGCTCCTTAAAGGCCTGTGTGGTAGCTCCATCCACCCTGGGCCAGGCTCAGCCCTAGAGGATCTTCACCTGGGTCCCAGGACCCTGGCACTCTCTGCCCAGCCCTTTCCAGCCATCCCTACTTGAGAATGTGCCACGTCAAAGAACTTACCTTTGAGGAGGTCAGTTCCCTGAAGAGCCTACAACCCACCATCCCATCTCTGAATATCCAACTACCACCTTCCAGGTTGGAAAATCCTTCTTCAACTTTCTCTACCCCATTTCTTTCTCTTCTGGAAAACTCCAGCTCACTTCTTGTATCAGTCTGGATTCTCCAGAGAAACAGAACCAAATATATCATACATATATATTTTAAGAAACTGGTTCCTGTGGTTATGGAAGCTGAAAACTCCCCAAATCTACACTCTGCAAGCTGGAGGCCCGGAACAGCTGATGTTAGTTCCAGTCTAAGTTCAAGTCTGAAGGCAGAAGAAGGCTGAGTCCCAGCTTGAGACAGTCAGGCAGAGAGTGAATTCTCCCTTACCCAGCTTTTTGCTCTATTCAGGCCGTCCTTGGGTTGAATGATTGGGGAGGGCAATCTGCTTTACTCGGACTACGGATTCAAATGTTAATCTCCAGAAACACCCTCACAGACACCCTGAATAATGTTTAACCAAATACTGGGCACCCTGTGACCCAGTCAAGTTGACACATACAGTTATAACCATCACACTCCTCTTCAAAGGCTGTGAGGATGATTTGTAAGGAAGGGGACATACTTATTTTGGTTATAAAAGTCCAAAGCAGTATGAACCAAGCTCATGGTCATTTCTCAGTAGGCTGTTGCACTACATTAGATTGTTAACAAATCACTTGCTGCTTATCAAATAAGCCTCAGTCGCGAGAGGTCCCCCAGGGGGAAATGGAGCCCGGGGATGGAAGAAAAAAGGGGGAGGGTCTCAGAAATGTGGCTTTTGAGAGTGACACCTCAGACCCAGACTTCTTCTGCATCTCCTTTGGGCATGGGCCAGTTTGTTCTGCCGGAATCCAAGTGAGCTGGAAAACCTAGTCTGGCCATCAACCTCCTTTCTGCTTCCTTCATGTGAGATATAAGCCCACTGACCCAATCAAAGGAGGGACACGGAGACTTGAGGCACAGTGAAGTGATGCTTTAATCAATGTTCTTGCAAGAGCGGTGTCCCATGGACAGGGACACTCTGGGCAGTTACAGCAGGCAATTTATCTCCTAGCGTGAAGTCCCTCCCCTGATTTCTCATTGGCTGAGGACTATAGGGGTTACGGTCTTGCCCGGAAGTCGCCTGTGCCCATGCAAGGCAAAAAAAAGTAGTCTGATTGGAACAAAGGTACATTCCTTGAGGTGACACAGAGACTTCATTTCTTTGGCACATGCTCATTGCAAAGCCCGCGAAAAAATAAGCTTGTGAAATGAAGAGAGGAAGAAGAACCAGGAAGTGAAGTGTCTAAGGGTTTGGGACTCCATCGTGTGTGTGTGTGTGTGTGTGTGTGTGTGGCCGTTCGTACATATTTCCAATAGGTTATAAACCTGTTGTTAACTAGACAGCACAGCTTTTATTTGCTAATTCTGAAAATGAATCCTCTCACTTCTCTCACTTCACCAGGAACTAAGATCCTAGGGGGAGTTTTAGTGACACCAGTGCCTCTCACACTTGGCTTTACACGGAGCTCACCTGGAGTGTGAGAAAACAGACTGATTCCAAAAGTATTGTAGCAATGTTAAATGTATTGAAGTTAATCACCGTCTATAGAAGGATGTCCCCATTCTTAGGAAGTACATATATACCAAGGTATTTAGGGGCAAAGGACCAGAAAAAAATTTTAATGTTGTCTGTCTGTGTGTGTGTGTGTGTGTGTGTGTGTGTGTATGTATGTGTAGAAAGAGAGAAATGATAAAGCAAATAGATTAAAATGTTCCCAATAGATGCTATGAATGGGTATCCTTTGTATTAGCTTTACTCTTGCAACTTGTCAGCAAGTTTAAAATTATTTCCAAATAAAGGTCTAAAAAGATTTTTTTTTATAATCCTAACTCCCGAGTTCCACCCCACCCTCTCACCCCTGGCGTTCTGGTGCAATTGCTCTGGGGTTTCCCCAGGGTGACTCCACATTGTCCCAAGGCTGGGTGGCTGAGAGGTGCCCCCCCACTCCACCCGCCCCCCCCCACACACACACACACAGGCACCTGGGCACAGTGCACCATGAACCTGTCTTTAGCCCAGCCAATCAGTGTTTGAGCTCAAAGTAGCTTGGCGCCCACTGGGGAGAGGGACCCATTTGGAGGTAAGCATCCTCTTCAGAGATCTCGCTGCATTGGGGGTGGGCAGGTGTGGCTGCTGAATATTTACTGCCCTCTCATTTCCTGCAGGGCTGACACAGCGTGTGACCGCTGCCACTTTCTCACTGCTCAGCTGTTTGGGCTGCTTTCGTCAGAGGCGGCCTGTTTGCTAGAAAGCCCTACCAGAGGCCACCTGGGCCCAGTGATTATTTAATGCTGTGACACCACCGGGCGGGGCCTGCCGGCTGGGGGAGGGGAAGTGGAAAGGGTATGAAGGCACCTGCCTTTCTCCTCCTGGACAGCAGTCGAGAACGTGCTGGGGGTGGGGACAGGGGACTGAGCTCAGCTGGTGACTGGAGAAGAGGCCCCCGGGGGACCCGTGCTCCAGGCATGCTTTAGTGGAGAGCTGGCTTGTCCTTCTCTCCACTTTCAATTATCGGAAATGCGGCCTTGTCTAGTCTATCCATCACTTCCTTTCGCCTGTCCCTTGAGGCCAGTGACACGCATTTGTGAGGTGAGAAGGGCAGTCTGGGGCTGCAGAGGAGAGCCTTCCTCTGGGCACCATCAGAAGCCCTTACAGGCGGCTCACCTGGAGCTCATTCACGCCTCTTAAAACCACGGCAGCAAGCTGACTCACGTTCCATGTGTGGTCCACTAAGACCTGCCAGATCTTTGTTGGCCACGTGTCTTCTTCTTCTTAGTGCCCTATTTGCAGGATTTGATTTGTGTGCCTAAGCGGATTGGAAGGCACTGCCTTTATAGGACCGACTCCCCCCTGTTCTATAGCCTGGGGCAGATGCCAACCCGGCAGGAGACAGGTCAGACCCTTATGGGGAGAAGGGGGTGGGGGAGGCCCTGGTTCTGTTTCATCTTTGTATACGCCTCCCCTCCACGGAATAGGCACCCAGTAATAAATGAGGTTGGGACCAGGGCAAAGCTGGAGCAGTGACGACGCATCAGCCAGATGTCTGGAGAGCAGAGAGGTTGGGGGAGACTCAGGGGCACGACTCCCCAGGGGGGGGGGGGGGGGGTTGGGGCGGCAGAATAGCAGTAGGAACTGATGTGGGGAACCAAGGCAAAAGAAAAAAATAATTTCCTTACAACTCACAGCCCATTGACAACTACTTGAGACAGGCAGCCTGACCTTCCTCCAGGAACTCATCTGCCTCGTGTTAATACTTTGCTAAGGATAAAAGGCAACCTTAGCGTGACATTAGCCCCAACCTCCGGGATCCGGTAAGTCTTAAACACATAAAAATCCCGTTGGAAATTTCCTTTACGTCCACCGCCACCCCCCAAGGTATAGGTTAGCAATCATTCTCCAAGCATATGGCCCACCGATATACACCCGAGGGGTCTCATGACCAAGGTTTTACTAGACAGTAGTAAATGCCCTTTTCCTAACAGCAGTGAGCCCTTCAAGGTCTTGGAAACCCTGCTTCCAAATTCCTTAGAGACTTACACTATCCCTAGCCCCCTCCCAACTTGAAAGCATATAAGCAGCCCAGTGCAACTCTCTCTGCGTAGCGTTCCGTCCCTACGCTTTAACAGCACCACTTTTTGCCCTGAAGGTATCTCAAGAATTCTTTCTTGATCATTTGCTCCTGGATCCCAACCTTTCACATCAGGAACAAACCGGTCCAAATAGCAAGAGGCTATGTTTGTTTTTAATTTTTTAAGCACTTTGTGTATTTTGAGAAAAAGGGAGGAGAAAGAGGGAACGTGAGCAGGGGAGGGGCAGAAAGAAAGAAAGGGAGAGGATCCCAAGCAGGCTCCATGCCGTCAGCGCAGAGCCCTACCCAGGACTCGAACTCAAGAACCATGAGATCGTGACCTGAACCAAAATTAACAGTCAGATGCTTAATCAACTGAGCGACCCAGGCGCCCGGGGAGGCCGAGTGTTGTATCCTCACCAATCAAAAGCTGCTGCTGGCGGTGCCCAGCATCACCTCCAGCCAAGCAGCGTGTGGCGACACTGCGAGGAATGGAACACAGGGGACACACACAGGGCTGGGAGATAAGGACCAAAACTGCGGAGCCACTAGCTAGGATGACCAGGGACAGGAATGGGCCAGGGTTAAATGAGGTATGGGGTGGGAGGGTGTCTCTCGGTCTTCGAGGGCATCTCGGAGGAGGTGGCATGCGGGTTGGGCTGCAATAACGGAGCAGGATCTTGGACCGTTGCGGAAGAAAAGCTCTAGACTTTACGAAGGAGACCTGGACCAAATCTCCTCGACTGGCTGGTAGAACTGGAGGCACAAGAGGCTTCCGGCTCTTTACCTAGAAAGCGATTTTCAAGGCTGATAGTTTTAACAGATCGGGGGCTCTTGCTGCTACCGAAACAGCTACCCCCATCAGGCTCCACTCAAATGCTGGCACTCAGGTGCTTGGTCGGGGGAAGGGAGGTGTTGGCCCAGGTCCCTGACACATTGCCAGGACACCGTGCAGGCCAGGGGATGGGGTGGACTTCTAGGAGGCCGCTTAGCAGCCTGGCTCCTCGGAGAGTGGCTCACATCTCACATCTGGCTCTCGAGGGCAAAGCAGCTGCTGGGTTGTGTTGGCTCTGGACAGGCTGAGGATGAAGAAAACCACCCCCAAAGCACAGGGGGCCATGGTTATCCCAAAGCAAGCCTTTGAAGGCCTCATTTGCCTTCGCCAAATTTTCCCTTGACCTTCTCTTTCCATTAGCGATGTATCAGAAGGCCCTCCTAACTCAAGAAGCGTTAGCCCCTTCGTTCCTATTTCGGGTTCAGAGCTCATACATCTTGTTGCTTGCATTTCCTAGAGGGTTGAACCTGACCTTCTGTCAGCCAACGATCTGTTTCGTGGGAACAAAATCAATTTCTTATCCCTGGGGGCAGCAGATGGGACAGGTCAGCCCTCTGAAGCTTTGTCTCTGAGGGAGAGAAGAGATCGGCACACACCCCTAACAGGAGATGGGGGATGGGACAGGATTGGGGGCTGCCCTGGGGGAGGAGGGGACAAAGGTTTGCCGCTGGGTACAAACTCCCTATCTCAAGCGTAGTTGCTAAGAACGGAGGTGAAACCATCCTTGCAATTGGGTGGGCCCTGGGCCCAGTGGGATTCCCAGGACCATAATGAAGGACGGAGGGAGGCAGCAAAGGAGTCTTATCAGCGTCAGGATTGTTTTTCTTTTCTTTTCTTTTTAAATTTTCTTTTTAAAGTTTGTTTGAGAGAGAGAGAGAACGTGAGCCGGGGAGGAGCAGAGAGAGAGAGAGAGGGAGAGAATCAGAAGCAGGCTCCGGGCGAGGTCAGCGGGAGCCCAACGTGGGGCTCAGTCTCACGAACCGTGAGATCACGACCTGAGCTGAAATCAAGAGTCTGCCGCTCGACCAGCTGAGCCACCCAGGCGCCCCAGGACTGTTCCTCAAGACTGGAGAAGCAGCAGTTATCCTATGTCCCATGCTTTAAGGGGCTGGATTACTAATCCCCTGTGCTATAGTCTCTAACAACTTCCTGCGTGTTGGCAAATCCGTAGGCTCCTTCGGGACAAGGACAAAGAATAGTTTTCTTTTCTGAACTCCACGGTGCTCAGGAAAGCATTGAACCTGTTGCAGGCCCCCAGTCAAATAATCAAGAAATTGCTGGATTGCGCCAGCTTGAATACGATACACGCCGGACAATTTTTAGAGCTTTGCAGTAAAGTGTCAGCCCAACGGGGGAGGGGTGCGGGGTGGAGGAGTGGCTCACAGCTGTCCCGAGCTTTTTAAGAGTGAAACAAAAAGGAGAAAGACCAGAAAATAAAATGGTTTTGTTTGTTGTTGTTGTTTTTTCCTTGCTCTGGGGTTAGTACTGAGAAGTTACAGGGTCATTTGTTTGTGATTCATTTTAAGGACAATAGCTAGGGAAAAAAGCCCCATCTCGCATCATTTCTCCAAGTCATGTATGTATGCCTGTTCTTCCTTTCTTCTGATGTGTCCCTGTTGCACTGTGAACAATATTCTAGTTTCTTCTCAGGCAATGAAGCAGCACAGCGAGTCTTGGACCTGTCCGTAGTGGGAGTTGGAGGGGCTCCCCCCTCACGCCTCCAACGGGAAAAAACATCTCTGGTTACACATCTTATATCTAACTAAACGTCCATTTAGTGCAAGATCAATCTGCCTCCACTTTCCAAAATGGACTGGAATATTTAAAGCAGAAACGCCTCCGAGGAATGGGTAGAGTTGACGGGATCGTCTTAATAAAGTTTCCTTCTCTCTGTTATTTCCCCAAGGCATTGAAACCCCGGGCATGGTTTGATCTTGTTTCTCCTGCTATTGATTTTTTTTTTTTTAGCTTAGCAGTGTCTTGCTTACAGAGAATCCCAACTCAGTGGAGACAAGGCTCATTGTTGGTCTGATTTCCCCCTTACTGGCTGCACTGTCCCATCTGGGGCAAATATCACCAGGGCAATAGAGCTGCTCTTATCGAACTTTCTCTGCTCCGTCGTTCTTCTCTGATGCATTGGAGTAATGAAGGCACTCATTTTTCAAATATAGAAACCTAAGCTGCCAGTCCCCAACTCAGAAGGAGCCGGGAGGAGCGGAGTGAAATTACAACCCTCAGGCAGTTTGCATCTGAGTTCTCCAACGGGAAGCGCGCGCCGTGTTATGAATAATAAAATCATATCCTTGTAGCTCTCTTTCAGGAGCATGGAGCGGTTTGCCAACACGATATCAATCTTTACAATATTCAGGTAAGGCAGGCACAAGGCTCCGGCGTCCCTCCTGGACTCCTCCAGCCCCATGCAGCGAGAGGGGGTGGGTTACACTGCTTCTCAGCCCTCTTGTCTCAACAGCACTTAGCTGACCTTGCCCTTGCCCAGTTCACTGTTAACGCTGCCTTTACGAAACCTACCCTACGTAGGTAGGGACAATTAGAGAATATTATAATGTCTTGCTTTACCAATCGAGAAAGAGGAAACAGGATTTCCCAGGGAGACATCTCAGAGGGATTGAATATAGACGCTTAGTGCGTCTCTGCCATCTGTTCCTGGGTTTGGGTCTCCTTTGCACTCAGGCTACCCTGGCGTCAACGTCCGCCTTGTTCTGGGCAGAATCCAGCTGGTGACATTCAATCCATCACTGGCCTCCAACATCAGGGGACACTCCCTGGGAACGCAGGCAGCCGACTGCAGTGGCCCCCCGCAGATCAACAGCAAGGAAATGTCTACTCTCCAGCAAAGTTCAAACTAGAGCTGAATGATTCTGAAAAAAATTCAGTTCCTCTTTTTCTTCCTTTCTCACTTCCTTCTTTCCTTTCTTGTCCACAGTGTCCTTTTTTTCCCCCCAGCCCGTTCTGTTTTAATTGGTCTTCAAGGTCTGCTGGATCTGCCCTCTTTCACCTCTCTCTCTCTTTCTTTCTCTTTCCATTTCTCTATCATCTTTTGGCCATGCTTGTCTGAGGATATGAGAGGAGTACCAACCATAGAGCAACAAGATGACCCAATTTACATTCAGATTGTCAATAGTGTGGTTGTCACAGCCCTTTCAAATCTCCTTATTTGCTGACCTGTTCCAAATCGCTGATGAGCAAGCAGGTGGCAGGTATGGAGAAAGTGATTCTCCAGACATCTGATAGAACAATTTCTATTTATAACAATGGCCTTGTCCAATCAGGTGGGAGAGGTGTTTGATTGTAATCATTTTACCTTTTTGATGAATCACAGAGGTTCTACAATTGAGTTCTTTTAAAAGTCGCTTTCATTCACTATATCAATATATCTCAATTAGTTATTTAAAAAAGAGGGGCGCCTGGGTAGCGCAGTCGGTTAAGCGTCCGACTTCAGCCAGGTCACGATCTCACGGTCTGTGAGTTCGAGCCCCGCATCGGGCTCTGGGCTGATGGCTCAGAGCCTGGAGCCTGTTTCCGATTCTGTGTCTCCCTCTCTCTCTGACCCTCCCCCGTTCATGCTCTGTCTCTCTCTGTCCCAAAAATAAATAAAGGTTGAAAAAAAAAATAAAAAAGAAACTGTTTTCTTCTGTTTTATTGTTCCTAGGGACTCTCCCAACCACAGACTCAGGAGGAGAGTTGCAGGAAGCAGGTATCTTACTGGCCTTGTTTATCTGTAACCCAGCGCTAGCTTAGCACAAAGTAAGGGCTCGATAAACATTTGTTGAGCGAATGAGTGAGCAAATCAACTGAGGTTGCCACGGAAGGTGCTAGAGGACTATATGCCCGAATCAAGTGCTTCAGAGTATAATGCTCTACCTAGAGCAGAGGGAGGTTTCGCTGAGACAACAGACGACCAGGGAAAGTTGGAGTCATTGGCCTTGCCCAGGTACTTCAACCTATCTACCACCCAAAAAATGCATTTCTGTTTAGTATACTAAATATTTATTGCAACATTTACTATGTGCCAGATGCTCTGCAAAACTCCAGGGAAACGAAAAAACCAAACAACAAAAACAAAACGAAACAAAAAACCTCAAAGAGTTCTTGGTATAGTAAGGAAAGAGTAAGTTTTTGAACCAAATGTTATGCCCCCATGTATTAAATTTTGGACTGAACTGAATAAATGTTTTATATATTATATATATTATGTATTGTATATTATATGTTATATATAGTATACAATTATATATAACATAGATATAAGGATAAATGTATATAATATATAAAAATATATTTATATATTTATATTTATACATAACACATATATTTTATATTTAATTATACACATTATATATTACATATATAATATATAGTATATAATTATATATAAAACTTATATAAAGATAAATGTATATAATATATAAAAATATTTTTTTATTTTTATTTTTGTATATTTTATATTTATATTAATATATTTAATGTTTTATTTATTTTTGCGAGAGTGCAAGCAGGGAAGGGGCGGGGGGCGGGGGGGGGGGCAGAGTATCCGAAGTACTCTTCACACTGACAGAAGCAAGCCCAGTGTGGGGCTCGAACTCACAAACTCTGAGATCACGACATGAGCCGAAGTTGGATGCTTAGCCAACTGAGCCACCCAGGCACCCCAAAGTTTTATTTTTTGTCATCTGATGAAGCAGTCAGTTTGACCATCCTGTGTGTGCGTCTGTGTTCCCTAAGTCTTTGCACTGAAATAGTGCAAGAATGACAGACCATTCTCACAGACAGCCCCTGGAGGAAGCACTCTGTTCGGATTGAGTCCATAGTTCCTTCTCTGTCTTTGTTCTTTGTCCTTTGCATAGCTCGGCATCCTTTCCCCAGAGCCTCACCTGGAATTTTTGAGGGGAGCTGTTACCAGTGACCAAGTGACTCTTCTCATTTATATTTGTCACAGAAGGAGCACATCTCATGAGGACCTTGCCAGTCCTACTCTCTGACTCCACTCTTTAGGGAAAGGTCCCTTCTCTAGAATTGTCCCTGAGAGGCATTCTGGGGCTTTAACTAATGCCTCTAGAGTAGCCTGTCTGTTCTGTGAAAGAGAAGTCCATGCAAAACGACCTCCAAAGGCCTGAGGAGCCATAAGACCAGAGAAAAAGACTGACAAGTTCAGCTTGATGAGAAATGGTTTATTAAGGGGACTTGGGCGCAGAAGCACATCTGGGGTGCCCACAAAACCCACAAAACCAGTACATTCCGCCCGCCCCCCTCTCAACCCCACATCCCTTAAGACTTGCTTTTATAGCCCTAGAGGCTGGGAGGGAGCCCAGCTGAGGGACCACCCAGGAGGAGAATGTTTAAGAATAGGTGTGTGTCCCAGTCTTATCTCCAGGGCAAATCAAGGACACTATGCCCCAAGGGTGTACTTAAGGGTGTGGTTAAACAGAAGGAAAGAATGTGAGAGCAGGGGTCATGGACCA
Source organism: Herpailurus yagouaroundi (assembly GCF_014898765.1). Taxonomy (NCBI): domain Eukaryota; kingdom Metazoa; phylum Chordata; class Mammalia; order Carnivora; family Felidae; genus Herpailurus; species Herpailurus yagouaroundi. The sequence goes on along the minus strand of NW_024412428.1, from coordinate 8,673,416 downwards.
GTCATCATGGCGGATTTGCCCAACAGATTTGTCCAAGGGATTTGGTCTGCTTCACACAGCATCTGTTTAAAACCACTTTGATCAATGAGCTCAGGTACTTGTGCTCTATCTCCCGCCCTGACTACCAACATTCTTAGCGGGACCATTTCAGGTCTGGCCCATCACAGAAACCCAGAATCTCAGAGATGAATAAGACCTTCGACAACTAACATCCCGCCTGATGCCAGAACTCTCTCCTCAAAGTCCTGACAAATGGTCACAGAGTTTACGTTCTGGTGGACAACAAAGAACTGTCTACGCCTGGAGAGTGCTATTTCCACTACTGAGCATTTTGGTTTGTGAGGAAGCTGGTTTTAGAAAGTGGATTCCTTGACTTGAGCTAGAAATCACCTCCTTGGCGCTTCCTTCCTTAGCTACTTCCTCCGCTTTCCCCGCCACGTTTAACTCCCTCTTTGCTCCGATTCTGTCTTTCCTAAAATTAAACCTGTTCATTCCTCCTTCCTCCAAACAGCTCCTCCCACATGCGAAGACAGTTGTTGTTGCTTGGTTTTCTTCCTTCCAAGCTAAACGCTCAGAACCTCTCACCATTTCACGTCTGGCATTGTTTCCGGAGTCCTCTGCCCCTACCCTTCCCTTCTGTAGACACATTATTATAGGTTAGGATACATCTTAAATTGCAGCGCCTTGAATTGACTATATCTTTCCGTTGCCATCCTACCGACATACATTGTTACTGTTTTGTTACTGTTCCTACCTAGACCTCCTATTTCTACTCAGTGGAGCCTACTATTATATTAGCTGTTTAAAGCAACCATATCACTCTATTGTATTGCAAGCATTTGGGCAAAAGAAAACCCCCAGGTATTTGGAAAAGAGGGACTGCGATGAAGCCAGGTTCCCCCATTATGCCATTTGTGCAATCAGTCTCTGCACCTATCACGTTGGTACAGCACCACTGTGTTCATGCAAGGGTATTGTTTTCTTCAAATGTGTCCCAAGCTTGTTTCTGGCTCGTTCCTCCACCCCGGTCCTTCCTTTCCACCCTTATTACCTGCAGAGTGGAATGCCAGGTTTCTCAGCCGCAGTGGTCCCACCTAGACTGGAACGACATCTGCTCTTTTAAAATTCTACCAACTACCAAGCACAGCCTGTGGGAGAAATTCATTCCCAATTAAGGTTTGGCTGGAAGGCTGAACGAATGCATTTTATGAGGCTTTCCTATCAACAGTTTCTTCCCCAAATGATTCAGAGTTATCATTTAATGCATACACTCCTTGCACATTTCACATTCTATTTCTTCAGATGAATTCAGTCCAGTCGTGGAAAATCCCCATCGCTTCCAGAAGACTTTGAGCAATTTTTTCTCTATAAAGAAAGGGGGTGGGTGACAATGCTTATCATTATAATTTAGTTGTTAGACGTACTCTCTAGCAGGAAGGTGAATATTACTGTTCTAATATGTTGGCACAAAAAAGGATGCAGAGAAAAGCATAATGATAACCATGCCATCAGCGATTTGTGTCAGGGTGGCGAGAACCGGTTCTTTGAGTGCCTTTGTCCTGCTTGAGACCAGACAGACCTTGGGAAAATACTTGCACGTTATCGGAACCAGCAAATATTTGCTCCAAGAGAGGGGAGGGGGGCAGATGTTCCCGTCCATTCTGTATTCACAAGCTGCCATTAGTGAGGTTTTAGCGAGTTGTGGAGTCTGCTCCAGCCACTGGTGACTCCGAACCCAAAAGGTTTTCAAGGAAACCATGGTAATTGCTGGGTGGAGTAATGTTTGGGCTAACATGACCCTTGCCCGGTTAGAATTGGGCTGCCTGTTATTCCCCTTAGATGTCTGAAACGCACACGATGGTTTGCACAATGAGGCCACTCGTCTTTACAAGTTTGGAAGGGTTGCCTTAGGTAGTACCTCTGCCACCTGAAAATGTGTCTCTTTGGCATGTGGCTCACTTTAGGCCGATTGTTTTTCAGAAACGGAAGACTTGAGGAATTTTTTTTTCTCTTTTGCCTCCGCCCTAACTGCCTAAAAGAATTTAGACAGAGGGCCTACTGTAGGAAGGGAGTTACCATCATAGATGACTCTAGTATAATATGAACTGGGTATGATAGAGAGCCGGGAACCTAGCAGGGCCTGTTTAATCTGGTCCTTCCACTGTCCCGTTGCTTCTAGGTGGCACAGAAAACATGTGTTTACCAAACCTGTATTCTTTCTGTCTTTCTCGGGAATTACTTGCCTTCCTTTTGGGGCCACAGACACCCACCCCCTTCTTCTTCGTCCAGAATGACATATATACTTTATTTTGCCTGACTGTCTTTGGAATACCCATATTTATGTGGATTCCCTGTAGGCACAGAACTAAATCTGATTTTCTCCTGTTAATCTGCCTCGTGTCACTTTCATTCTTAGACCGGCCAGAAGAATTTTGAAGGATAGAGAAGAAGTTTTCCAACAAGATGAAAAGGCAACAAGGTATTCTCTTAAATAAACAGGACAGAGGAAACCTTCAGAGGGCAAGAAAATGGATATGTTTAGCTCTCAGAAGAAATCAGAATGGTAAACAGGAAATGAGTTTTCATTTTACTCCTCTTTAGCTATCCCGGCTATGCTAAACCATGGAATGGGAATTGTCAACGTCCGGCCACTTGGAACGGACCAAGTGAGCTTAACTGCCTCATCTACGAAGTTTTCCTAAACCTTAGAGCCACGAAGACGTTTATAACATCAACAGATATTCAATCACTAATGCAGGGTCAGGCTTACACTGGGTGTGGCTCACCATCCCTTATTAAGGAGAAAGCAATGAGTTTCTAAAAAATGCAACTCAACCTTCTGTCCTTCAGTGCTCTGTAGATACCATGGAAATGATTGGGGTATGCGGAGTTAAGTTTCTAGAAAGGGAAGCTGAGGGAGGTAGTTTGGATCCCTGTGCTTTTTTGTTTGTTTGTTTGTTTGTTTGGATGTTTATTTATTATTTACTTTGTAGAGAGAGAGAGAGAGAGAGAGAGAGAGTGAGTGTGAGTGGGGGAGGGGCAGAGCCGAGAGAATCCCAAGCAGGCTCTGCGCTGTCAGCCCAGAGCCCGACGTGGGGCTTGATCTCACAAACTGTGAGATCATGAGCCTAAATCAAGGGTCGGACACCTAACTGGCTGAGCCACCCAGCCACCTGTAGATCCCTGTGCTTTGAAACAACTAACCAGACCTCCATGCGTTGAGTTCCCACTCCATCGACTCTAAGTATCTTATGCTCCTACAAGACAGTGCTCTCTGAGGTTAAAATACACATTTGGAGGGTGTGGCTCCGTGGCTCAGTCGGTTAAGCATCCGACTTTGGCCCAGGTCACGATCTCACAGCTCATGAGTTTGAGCCTTGCGTCGGGCTCTGTGGGAGCCTGCTTCAGATTCTGTGTCTCCCTCCCTCTCTCTCTCTCTCTCTCTGCCCCTCCCCCATTCACTTCTGTCTCTCTCTCCTTCAAAAATAAATAAACATTAAAGAAACATTAAAAGTGCACACTTGGAGTCAGTTAGATGTAGGGTCAAAGTCTCAGCTGTGCCACTTACTAGCTATGAAATCTTGAGCAAGACGCTTACGCCTTCCGGGCTTTGGTTTTCCTTACTGTAAAATGGTGACAAGAATGCTATCTCCCAAGTCTTCTGTGCTTATCACAGAGCCCGGCACACAATAAAATGCTTTTTGTAAAAAAAAAAAAAAAAAAAGTTAGCTATCATTTTCAAAGCAGGGCCTGAGATAAAATATACTTTTTTTTTAAATTTTTTTTTAACGTTTATTTATTTTTGAGACAGAGACAGAGCATGAACAAGGGAGGAGCAGAGAGAGAGGGAGACACAGAATCTGAAACAGGCTCCAGGCTCTGAGCTGTCAGCACAGAGCCCGACGCGGGGCTCGAACTCACGGACCGTGAGATCATGACCTGAGCCGAAGTTGGATGCTTAACCGACCAAGCCACTCAGGCGCCCCAAAATATACTTTTGACAATGTGAAGCTACTCTCAAAAGACCGGAACGAATTTAGTGAGATGCTGCTATGCGCTTAACCCTGCACTGTGCATCAGACAATATATAAAGGAAAGAAGCTTTGCAGCCTCAACAGCTCTCCTCTGGATTTTCTGTGTTCGCAGTGTTGCGATCATCAGGAAATTGAATGTGTAAACAGACGCTCCTTTTCTGGACCATGATAAACCATTCTTAGCATGGGAAATCGAAATTTATAAATAAACCCACAACGTCATATTTGTGTTGTTAATTTCAAAATCCTCCAGTACCAATTATATATATATATATATATATATATATATATATATGTAAATGCTGTGGCAAGAAGGATCTGCCTTTGAGTGTTCTCTTCTTTCCCTGATCTGGTCCACTTTCTGAAGGGATATAAGCTGCCTGGTGAAATGACGTGCTGTGGGGCAGCAGCGAAAAAGGAGAAAGGCCCTAAATATTCCGCACGCCGAATGTTCCCCTCTGGGAGGACGGAGAGCTGGGGGTCGTAAGAACCAACGGGATGGCCGCGCACAGATTCCCGAAGGCTCTTGTATCCGTTTGAGAGCTCAAGAAAGTCTGGAAGCTTGGAGCCCACTGCGGGTGTTATTTTCAGTGGCTGAGTAAATTATTAAGAGGAACTGAGAAGAGAATTATGCATGAGAGTGGAGAGGAGTGGAGGGGCATCCGTGCAGGGTTTAAGAGGGAGAGAGACAGACAGACAGGGAGAGACAGAGACAGAGAGAGAGATGGGGAGACCCCTGCCAGGAACATGGCTCAGGTCCCTTCAGGACATCAGGCCAGAGTGGTTAAAGGAGGAACAAGAGAACATGGGCAGGCGATCCAGGATCTCGCATTCTTTAATACTTAAAGCCCTTTTCTCTAGACGTAGGATAGGCTGACATAGGTTCATCCTGAGTTGCAGCCGCCCCTGTTTTCTGTGGTCGTAAACCACTAACCGCGAGGACGGCACAGCCAGGCGGGGCTGACACATGCCCGTGCCAGGCGTGGGTCTGTCAGCCTGGTGGGCAGCTCAGCTGCCTATGGCTGCAACAACAGAAGGTTCGGGGTCCTCAGACAGCACGGGATCCTCCTCGCCCGTGCCTGGTCGGTTGGGCAGGGACACAGATCGTCGTGAGGCCAAGGCTGTAACTTCGGTGCTCAGGATACCAGCTAAGCAGAGGACACTAATAATTTAAACCGGCAACTGAAAATAACACCCATCATTTACTCCCCGCTCCCAGACTTCCCTTCGCTCTCAAAACAGTGTCTAGGGCCTCGGGAAATTTCTGTCCGCGTTGACCCTTTCCTGCCCCGGGAGTCTTCCCTCGGAGCTGTCCCCCTGATGGGGGCAGGAGAGGTAAGGACAAGCAAGCCCTGCTTTCCCCCAACAGCTGCTTCCAGCTGTTTGCTGCATGGGACTTGGGAGAGAAGCATAAAAGAGGGTGCCTCATAGATGTGAATGCCTGTTTCCTTCCAAGCTTCGTTGGGACTAAACTCCAAATCTAGATGTAGACGTGTCGGGCCTCTCCCCTCGTGACCGTGGAGGTGGGAAAATGTAGTGAACACCAAGGAGGGAGACCGTGGCTTGCCAGGCTCCCCGACTCGGGGGGAGTCGGCCACAACTTGGGCTGGGAGGGTGGAGGGGAGACGGGTGCCCCGAGTCTATCCATTTGTGCTCCCTGCACCGACTGATCACGGTCGAGTAGTTAGCTTACGAGCTGGACTAGGAAGTCGGCGGAGAGCGGACTCAGGGCTCCTGAATACAGAGAGGTGGAGGACAGCCTTCCCCGCCTCGTTCCCCAGATTGAAGCTGAGTGCATGGAGAAGATGGAAAAAAGAATGATCGCGGTGGTGGCCAGGGCACGTCAAGGGGGCCTGGGCTCAGGAGAAAAAGAAAAAAAAAAAGTAAGAGCGAAACCAACCTGCGAGGGACAGAGACACCCCTGGACGATTGTGATGAAATGCTTTGTATCTCAGTCCCATGACGGTCTCACAGTGGCTGCTTCCTGCTGTGGGGCACCCAGTTGCTCCTACTAATGTCCTTGGTCCCCACCCCCTTGGTACCCCACCATTAGTACAACAGGTCGTTTAATATAGAAACCACCCCGTGACTGGCGTCTGAAACAGCTGACCTGTCCTGGCTCCCTGGGGGTGGAAGAGATAAGTCTCAGCCCCAAGGACACGCACTGCGAAATCCGTTGGGTGCCACCATCCCTTGTTCTCTGGATCCTGGGTCTCCTTTCTCATTCAGTGGAGATGGCTTATTACAAAGGTCTCTTTAAAATAAAGGTCACTGACTTCCTGTGCAGGAATTTTTTTTTTTTTTAAGTTTATTGATTTATTTTGAGAGAGAGATCACAAGCAGGGGAGGGGCGGAGAGACAGAGAATTCCAAGCAGGCTCTGCACAGCCAGCACACAGCCAGATGTGGGGCTCGAACTCACGAACCGCGAGATCATGGCGTGAGCCGAAGTCTGACACTTAACCGACCGAGCCAACCCAGGCGCCCCAGGAACATGGTTTTAATGTAAGATAAATGGTCTGTCCGTCAGCCAGTCATTCACTGTGTGCTTCCAGAGAAAGCCTGAGCCCTGCTGAGCACCGAAGATGAAGAGACATGACCCTAGACTTGACATCACTCAAGAACTGCCCAGGAGATGGCTGTGGGAAAATACTAAGCTGACACAATCGGAGAGGTGCCCAAGTTTCCACTCCTGAGCACTGGGCTTTCCAGGGAAAGAGAGAAAGGCACGACTATCTCAGGAGCCCAAGCGGCAGGGCTCTGACCAGACCCACTCTCCTGACTCTCCTGGCCCAGATGCCTCCTGAGCCGACATACTGACAGTGATAAAGACATTGGTAGTTTTCCCACAATGAGCTATCCCTTCAAGCCCGTCAGAATGGCTAATACCAAGATGATATGAGATAACAAGTGTTGGCGAGGGTGCGGAGAAAAGAGAACCCATATGCACCGTTCATGTAGCCACTATGGGGAACAGTGTGGAGCTTCCTCAAAAAATGAAAAGCACAACTCCCGTACGATCCAGCAGCTCCCCCTCTGGGTATTTAGCCCAAAGAAAGGAAATCCATACCCCAGACAGATAGCTGTGCCCCCACGTTTACTGCAGCGTTATTCGCTATAACCGAGACATGGGAACAACTTAAATGCCCGTCACCAGACGAACGGATAAAGGAAATGTGGTATGCGTCCATACACAATGGAATGTTACTCAGCCATGAAAAGGCAAGAAATCCTGCCACCTGCAATGGCACAGAGGGACCTTGAGGGCATTATGCTAAGTGAAATAAGTCAGAGACAGACAAATGCTGTATGATCTCACTTACATGTGGAAGCAGAAGAAAATAATTGAGAATAATTGGCGGTTGCCAGAGGCGGGTGTTTCGGGTGGGGGCAAGGGGTGAAGGGGGTCAAAAGGTACACATTTCCAGCTATTAAAATAAACAAGCTCAGGGGATGCAATGTATAGCACGGTGACTACAGTTAATAGTACTGCAGTGCCTATTAGAAAGTCGTTGCGAAGAGGGGCACCTCAGCGGCTCAGTCGGTTAAGTGTCAGACTCTTGATTTCGGCTCAGGCCATGGTCTCATGGTTCGTGGGTTCGAGCCCCACATCAGGCTCCTCACTGACCGTGCAGAGGCTGTTTGGGACTCTCCCTCTCTCTCTCTCTCTCTCTCTCTCTCTCTGCCACTTCCCAGCTCACACCCTCTCTCTCAAAATAAATAAATAAACTTAAAAAAAAAAAGTTGCTAAGGAAGATCTTAACAGTTCTCATTACAAGAAAAAATTATAACTATGTGTGGGTATGGATATTCACTAAGCTTACTGTGGTGATCATTTTACAAAATACATCATATATCAAATCATTATGTTGTCCCTCTTCGACGGGAGTAGTTTTCCTAAACACAGTCCCTCACACATGGGATAGCTTGAGGGCTTTTCAAAGGTAAATTCTGTCTGTGACCACTTTGCCCCCCTCACTGATCCTGAAACTTAGCCATCATCATAGAAATGCCTCTTTTGTAATCGGGATATGTATAAAGTGCTCAGGGCACGTCTGTAGAACTGAATTGATCCTGCATCGTATGTACGTATGGCCGCTGACACACGCAGAAGGAGGAGGGACGGACAGGTCAAGAGAAGGTACTGGAGCTGGACCTTGAAGCAAAAGTCGGGCTGTCCCAACTTTTCCTTCCGGTCAGACAAGAGAGAACATAAAAGCATGTTCTGAAGCTGAGAGCACCTGGCGGCGTTGTCAGGAGGGTGGGGGGGCGGGGGGGGGTGGCCTTGCTGTTCCTCCCTCGTGTCCCGCGGGGGGACACAGCTTCAGCGTGGCAGCTTAGTTAAACCAGGAGGTACTTGGAAACACACTTGGTCCAGCCATCTTTTGACAGACAAGCCAGCTGAAGCCTGGAGAAGGTCAATGAATTTTTTTTTCAAGGACAGATGGATTGTTATTGATAGAGAGAGGAATGAAATTATACAAAGGTCTAGTACGAACGAGATGGGCGCAAACTAACACAAGTCTTGCTTGACGCCTGTAGTGTTTCTGCCTGCCTAAAGCATTGTTCCTGCTACTGTGTTTATATGAAATAAGAGAGCCTGTTAGGGTGACATGATTCAAGGAGAACTTTCAGGGCTTTGGAGATGGTCGTTTTCAGGGTAACTTACATTGAGCCAACAATACAGAAGTTAAGAGAGGAGACGCTTCTGGTGGCTTAAAGAAATCTGTCTCCTTTATTTTTATGCTGAGAACCTTTGATTAGAGAAGTAAGTTGTGTCAGAAAAAAAACTATGGGAAAACATCTGTGTCTATTACTAATTAAAAAGACGTGTGATCAATAAACATCCTCTTTTCCTACAACCAAAGAACAGCTCATTACTTTTGTTAAAAGGGTATCCTGGAAACACCTTTCGTCTAGAATGGGCACTGAGCACTGATCGTCTGTACCCATATGGCACGTTATTTGCGTCGTTGGGAGATTTCACTTTCCTGGTTTTAGACCCAATTTCCAGCGTGGAAAGCAGGGTCCTGGCCTCAACCCAACTAATGAGACTGCAGAGGTCTTCCAACATTTCCACCACCTTTTCCGCACATTGGTACAAATAAATGACATCAGTATTAACATACTTTGCCTGAGACCATTTGAGACCAGAGCCTGGAAACCAGAAGCCACATCAGAAAGGTACGCCTTGAAAATGGCTTCCTCTGGTCCAGATTATTTACATTATTCTCTGACAGGTTGCTGCTTTCATTGATGGCACTCGTGTCTCACTGGCTGGAGTCTTTCAACTCTATGGTGTATATATGGGATCCACCTGCTTCCTGGCGAAGGAAGCGGGGAGAATTCGCTAAAGAAATCTTTAATATCTCCGAGAAGACATTAAAGGGTTTTAAGAGTGTCACAGAAAAAGACACATGTGACCAGGAAAGGACAGCCGGTCACTTATCATGGAAGTTCAGAGCTTCCCGCTGGTGGGATCACGTGTGGGAAGGGTTTGATGAAGGTATGGGATAGAACATGGCCATCGCTTCTCGGCCTTCTGGCTAAGATCAAGTGTAGAATGCGGCCAGAGGCAGCCCCCAAACAAAGGGCCGCCGTTTGAGGCGCTTTGCATGATCACCACCTTCTTTCTTAAGACCTTCCATGCGAGGAGGTCACAGCCCTTCTTCAGTACCTCTCCGAAGCAACCAGTCAATCATCCCACCATCCCCAATGGCCTCCTCTCCGTCCCTCCTGGCTAAGCCCTCAGTCAACCCAGGGGGACAGAGCTCTTTGCTGCCAGAAGCCACGAGAAGGCCCCCGGCCACAGACTGCCCTTGCAAGTTCATTACCAGAGCTCCCTTCCGAAAGCCTTCTTCTCCTTAGACGGGAAAAGGATGTTTTATTCATCTCTACTTATCTTCCCTTCCCCCACAGAGAGGAGAGGGTACTGCCCTGGGCCTGTAGTTAATCTCTATTTGTAGAATACATTGTGTTGAAGGAATGAACACAGAGACACGGTCTGGGTATGGTATTTACAGTTTCCGAGTGGTGTTCGCATCTGCCTCTCCTACTGGGTGTGAAGTCGTTTCTGATTTCTCTCAGACTCAGAGGCCCCCGAGACCCATGGTGCCATGGCTGGGGCCTTCACCACCTAAAAGCTGACTCTGCGGCTCCCCCGGACCCGCAGAACGTCCCTGCACCCAACTCTTCGGGGGTAGGAGCCATTGAATTTCTCCATTAACGTTGACCATCCACGGGTTAGCCCACCTCGGCCCGTCTGTGCAGAATCGTTGCTTAGAGAGTATTGTCCTTGGAGCCACACAGCTTCCTGGGAGGAGGTGGACGGAGAAGCGGGAAGCTCTGAACTTCCATGATAAGTGACTGGCTGTCCTTTCCTGGTCACATGTGTCTTTTTCTTTTTTTTTATTTTATTTTATTTTATTTTTTTCAACGTTTTTTATTTATTTTTGGGACAGAGAGAGACAGAGCATGAACGGGGGAGGGGCAGAGAGAGAGGGAGACACAGAATCGGAAACAGGCTCCAGGCTCTGAGCCATCAGCCCAGAGCCCGACGCGGGGCTCGAACTCACGGACCGTGAGATCGTGACCTGGCTGAAGTCGGACGCTTAACCGACTGTGCCACCCAGGCGCCCCAACATGTGTCTTTTTCTGTGACACTCTTAAAACCCTTTAATGTCTTCTCGGAGATATTAAAGATTTCTTTAGCGAATTCTCCCTGCTTCCTTCGCCAGGAAGCAGGTGGATCCCATATATACACCATAGAGTTGAAAGACTCCAGCCAGGTGCCACGGAACGTCCCTGCACCCAACTCTTCCCGGGAGGTGCTCTGGCAAGGCCCATCTCTACCTCCCTCTCATCTGCTTCTGCGTCCCTCATCATCTTTCCTTCCCACGGTTCACGTTCAGTTTCCCGCTCGTAATAGTAACACGTAGTCACCATTGCAAGTCTGGGAAATGTAAGGAAGCCAACGAAAACCCTCACTGTTTCCAGAAGGCCCATTCCCTCATGCGACTTCTCAGCCCCATCTGGCTCCCCGCCTCTCTCCTCCTCCCCCAAACTCCCAGCTATCTTAGTCTGTTATGGAGGGGCTCTCACATGAGCATTTTCAGGTCTCTGTATCTTCAGGGACAAATATTAGCATACGGATTAGCACATTACAGCCCAATTACTCTTCAGTCACCAGCAACCCCAACCAGATTGGGGTTATTCTTAATTTGCATAATTTTGGCAAAGGGGTACGAGGCACAGTGGGAAGCTGGAGTTCTGATGTATCTTAAAGCAAACACAGCAAAGGCTGGTTTGGGAGAGGAACGTGGTTTGGAAACAAAAAGACGAAATGTCATCGGGGCATGTAGGGATTTAGAGGAAGAGCCAGCTTTCTGCAACTAGTGAGTTCCGTTCTGCTCAGACAGACAGGCGTGACCTAGCTGAAGTCTCGCCATCCTTTCCGGTCTCGTAAAATGCAGTATGGCTTCAGGGAAATAGCAGAGTTTGCCGAACGAGGTCCCCGGTGGTAGAGGGCCAATTGCTACCACTGCGTTCTCCCTGTACTTCGTCAAGTTCGCCGGGCAGCGGGCCCAGGTCAAGTGGAGGTGCCGAGGAACTCTAAAAGATTCTCCATCCACCTCCTCCCAGGAAGCTGTGTGGCTCCCAGGACAATACTCTCTAAGCAACAATTCTGCACAGACGGGCCGAGGTGGGCTAACCTGTGGATGGTCAACGTTAACGGAGAAATTCAATGGCTCCTACCCCAGAATGGGCGTGGCTGTTGAACTACCTTGAGATCTGAAGAATTGATTGGGAACCTACCATGGGAAAAGGTAGTTACGCAGCTAGCTACACGAACTCTTTTTTGGGATCAGTGAGGAAATGAGACCGAGAAAAGTCCTCTCGAGGGATTCGATCCTAGACGTAAACAGGAAGATGAGCAAAACTTCTTCAAAGGCAAAGCAGATTTTCCATGTTACACAGGTGTTGGACAGCCACAGGTGTTCCACCCCTCGTCACCCTGAAGCAGAAGTACCCACTGAACTACATTCCCAGAGGCAAAACCCACTACGTCAAGTTTATTTATTTATTTTGAAAGAAACAGAGAGAGAGAGTGCAAGTGGGGAAAGGGCAGAGAGAGGGAGAGAGAGAATCCCAAGCAGGCTCCATGCTGGCAGCAAGGAGCCGGATGCAGGGCTTAATCCCACAAACCTCGAGCTCACGACCTGAGCCGGGATCAAGAGTCAAATGCTTAACCGACTGAGCCACCCAGGCGTCCCAAGAAAACCCACCGCCTAAAGTACTAGTGAGCAGTGTAGGTTTGACTGAAGACTGGGTCAGGGGGGGTGAAGAAGAGTTCACAGAGCACAGCACACAGCAATTTCGCCCCCAAATTCCTTAATAGGCATCTCTCTCCTGGCCTTTGCTTTAGCACAAAGTATTTCCTCTTTAAATTGTTCATTGATTTAACAACCTTCCATTGGGTTCCCACTTGGGTCCAGCGCTGTTGCTGGGAGCTCCTGGTGTTGGGAGAAGCCAGAAACATGAGTGGGTGCAACCCAGAGGACCTGCAAAGTTGCCAGCCAGGCTGGTGGAGACAAGAAGATGTGTGGAAGGCACAAAGGAACAGAGGCAGAGGGACAGCAGCTGGCATGGGTTTGCAGCCAAATGGTGGCAGTGATGAGAAGTGGGCTTGAACTGCAAAGGAGCTTTGCCGTGGTCTGTGGGAAACAGAAAGTCACCAGAGGGCTTATTTATCATCCTTATTTCCATCTATACTGTTTGTCGTGGCCTCCACAGACTCAGGAAACAAAAGACCAGCCTCCTCCTGCTCAAAACCTGTCATGTGTTTGAAACAACGACACTTCATCCCTTGAATTTTCTCTTTTGAGGTGAAATAGTCCTGAGGCTTTAACCTTCCCTCACGGGACGAACGCACGCGTCCTCTCGTGACATTTGTGTCGTTCTTTCTGGATTGTCTCAAGTTTTTCCATATCTTTGGAAAAGTGCAATAATCAAGATGGCTTGTGGTTTTCTAAGAGTCCACTGGGAAGCATAACAAAATGACTATTTCTCCTTCCCTCGGATGCGATTTACTTTTTAATGCATTCTAGAATCGTGGTGGGTTGTTTCCCCCCACAAGAATAATGCAGTAAAGTTGGCGTATTTCCCAGCTTGGGATCGGTGATGAATTCCGGGCCTCCTTCCCCGCTGTTTTACCTACTAGTCCACAGCCAACCTTTACACGATTGGCACGTTTTGGTCACAGCGTACCCATTTGCATTGACCCCCAAATATTACTACACGTTGTTTTGATCATCTTAGTGTATACTTTACATTATTTTAAAAAATGTAGGGGCGCCTGGGTGGCTCAGTCGGTTGAGCGTCCGACTTCAGCTCAGGTCACGATCTCGCGGTCCGTGAGTTCGAGCCCCGCGTCGGGCTCTGGGCTGATGGCTCAGAGCCTGGAGCCTGCTTCCATTCTGTGTCTCCCCCTCTCTGCCCCTCCCCCGTTCATGCTCTGTCTCGCCCTGTCTCAAAAATAAATAAAATGTTAAAAATTTTAAAAAAATAAAAAAATAAAAATAAATAAAAAATGTTTATTTATTTTTGAGAGAGTGCAAGCAGGGGGAGGGGCAGAGAGGTGCAGAGGGGGACAGAGGATCTGAAGTGCCCTCTGTGCTGAGAGCAGTGAGCCTGATGTGGGGCTCAACCTCATAAACCGCTGAGATCATAACCCAAGCCAAAGTTGGATGCTCCACCTACTGAACCCAGGTACCCCTATATTTTACTTCAAATGTCTTGTAAATTATGAATCTCTTCCCTTCCACTCCCCAAAAATCTGGGTCTAGAAAACGAGGTGCTGGGTGTCTTCTGCTCATGACCTGAACAACACATTGACTAAAAGTCTTTGACGTAGCTAAAACACAAGTTCTGGGGACTCTTGATTTAATGTGAATCCCCGGTGTCAAACCTGAATTCGGAATAGGACGGGGTCCTCTCTTTTCAGACTCCCATCCATCACTTTTCGTGTCTTAAGGAATGTTTTGCCTCTTGGGTCTTTTCCGATCTGTGGTGTCGTGGCCTCCACAGACTCAGGATCTGTGGTGTTGGGATCTCTGGAGGTACTCTGAAACCTGTCAAGGATACATGACCTCCCCACCTCTTGATTCAGGATTCTCCATGATCCCTCCTACTATTAGCTGTCAAATTACTGCTTTTGCAAGGCTTTCTCCTTTTTTCAACTGAGAAAAATTAATTTCCTTCTTTCCTGGCGTATATGTAGTTTATCTCATTTACCCATGTTGGGAAGCCGTAATGGTGTTATTAAATTAAGGGTTTCACACTGATCTGGAGGACCTTACTGGGGGCGGGGGGGCCGCGGGGTTGCTGGGAGATTTTTCTCAGAGACTGATGAACAAGCTCAGGAGAAATGGAGAGTTCACGGTGATGTGAAGACAGAAATCTGAAGCTTTTCTGAATGTATAAGCAGCCATCAGGTTAAGAAAATTGGTTTACATGTGAATTTTGACTCAGAATTGAGAATTTCCTATCTCGTAAAGTTCAGTTGCTGAGGAACTCAGAAAATAATGCCTTTTTTTTTTTTTTTTTTGAATCCTAATGAGAGAAAGGCGGAGGAGGAAATGGCACAGGGGATTTTTTTTTTTTTCTCTCATTTAGGAAAAAAAAAGAAAAGAAAAAGGCTTAGGGAGCGACAGGGTTATAGGAAAAGCTAAAAGATGTGCCCCTAGGAAAACTTCATTCTCCAGAGAGAACATTTAAATAGAACATCAAATTTTTCAAAGAGCTTCTCCGTCTATTTTTCTCATGAGAACCCCGGAAGGTGGCACAAGGGGGTACAGCCACCCCTGTCCTATTGCAGAGGGACTGGAGCAGAGAGGACCAGGAAAGGCTTGTCTAAGAGCCCAGAGGAAGGTGTTGTCTGTACTGCCTTCACTCAGTGCCATTACCCACTTGTCCCACTTTCCCTGAGGCCCCCGCAAAGGTTACCTCCGTGGGATCCAAGAGGGAGACCAAAAGTTAGTCCAGCAAAGACACTGTGTCATGCCTGCAAGTAGGGAAGCCACTTTTTTGAGGCTCCTTCTCCTTTAGAACCGAGGCAGCTCGTGACACACTGAATAATGCAGTGGGCGAAGCCTGACACCTGCCACTGTGAGTGACAACGCCGCGACTGAAGCCGTGCTGAGAGGTCTGAGCGATGCGATTAAAGGACGACGAAGAAATTGGCAAGACGAATAGGGGAAGTAGGTGACAGATGCCTAAGTGGCAGTTCAGGTTGCACACACCTGACTGACTTCACGGCAACACTTCGTCACCGTGTTCATTCATTCATCCGTTCGTTCATTCATTGCTTTTTCCCCCAGCACCAGCTGTGTGCCAGGTACTGTAGCTAGATGCCAGGGCACCAAGGGGAATGGACACGGTCCTGCCCTCCGATTATGCCCACAGTATCCTGGAAGGAGAGTGGAGGCAGAAACCATGGGGGTTTGGGCAAGGTCTATCCTGGTGACACCGCAGCTCTCCCATTCTGAGTCCTCTCTCGGGGAGTTTGTGGATATTTTCATTTCTCGTCCCAAGCAATGTCATAATCACAGATCTATCTCGCTCATAATTACTTTCTCCTACAATTTTAGTTGACCCTCAGATCCTTAAAGATGGATGCCTTCTTTCTGGAGACTTTGCCCATAGTATTTCCGCAATGACTAGAAATCACTGATGATTCCTGGGAATTTGGGTCTCCCTTTACAGGACTTAAACAAGGTCACAAGCCGGACGTAAGGGGGACTGCCTGCCCGAGGTTAGTAGGACATACAAAGCAACCTAACCAAAAGCGTCTCCTCCACTGGCTTTCTGTGTCATCTGAAGCTCCACCATCAGGTTCATTTTCGACAGTCACTATGTGAGCAATCTTATAATTAAAAAAAAAAAAAAAAAAAATTAAATGGAAATGAGAAAATAAAAAGAGAAAAAGGAGAACATCCGAATCAGCATTCCACCACCTGAGCCAAGATCCTTATCCAATTATTTCCATGCCGTATGTAATTTTACATAGTTTCGGGTTCTCTTTTAAGGACTTTTGTGTTCTCCAATCAGGTGCTGAGTGGGAATCTCAGATTCGAATTTCCTCTCTGCTGATTGTCAGCTGTGTGCCTTTAGGCAAGTGACTGAACCTCTCTGTGCTTCATCTGCCAAACGAGGGTAACAATAATACCTGCCTCATAGGGCCGGTGTGCGGATTACATAAGGTAATACGGACAATGAGTGAATATGTACCCGGCACACAGTGAGCCCTCAAAAAATGTCAGCTCTTACGACAAGGGAAGGCGGGCTATCTGGGCAGCGTTGACGAATGAATGAAGCAACTCAACACACAGATTTCTGTCAATTACCTATGCAGTAGCCACTTCTCGCAAGCAGCCCCGTGGCTGAGCATTGCTCTGAGGACCCGAGGGACTAGGTGAAGGCCAGGGGAAGGGAGGGTGTGGGGGGGGGGGGGAGGGCTGAGGTCTGGGACCCGGAGGTATGTCTCTGCAAGAAGCCTCCAAGCAGCAGGTGGGAGGGGGAGACCACGGGGGAAGAGGAACTAAAAGGAAGGGAGGATCGTGAAAGGGACCAGGGCGAGGGGACCGGTTCAGCCCACGAGACACCCCTCTGTCCACTGGCCCTCACAACTGGCTCCCGTTTAGGGGGATTTGGGAGGGTGGGGAAGGTCTGGGCACAGGCAGGATGAGACTGGGAAATATTCCCTGGCTGAGCTGGGCTGGGTAATCAAGGAGAAAAGGAATTCTGGGACCCTCCTGGCAGATGTGCTTGCTGTGTTGAGAGAAATTCATAGAACGTGGAGAGCTGACTGTCTGCACGAAGGGCACACGTGGAACCCCCAAATATCGTCACGTGTGCCTTCAGGATGCCAGTGAGGAAGCAATCGAACTTGATCTTTTTGTTCTCTGCCTAAGAATAAAACGGTCAAAACAAAGCATGCCAGGACTGAGACATAAAAGAGAAATATGTATGTCACAAATTTTAAATTTCTGACACAAGGAATCGTTGTCAATTTCATACACGTAAGGAAGGCCTGGTAGGCAGACCTACCAGATGCCCCCCAGGAAAGCTCTCCACCCCTCAATGTGTCCCTCCATCTGTCCCTGTCCCTCCAGACAGCAAGGAGACGGAGAATTTCCCCGACACAGCCTAGTAGGCCTGTCTTGAGGCTTGAGGCTCCTCGAGAAGTAGCCTGGATCCAGGCTATTTCCTTATTGCTGTCAATTTTCAGATTGTCTCCTGAGCTGGTGACATGTGGTTAGATAACAAAGGGTCATTGGTGAAATGCTTCAGGGTATGGTTAGAAAAGAGAAAGGGAGAAAAAGAAACACACTTTGGGATGGGGGTGAGGGGGCAGGTGGAGGGGGTTGGGCGGCTCTGACTTTTAGCCTCAGAAGACAAAAGGGAAAAGAGAAACAACGTAGAGACGCTATAGCTCGTCTAAAGCGAGCCAAATTGGATTCTAAATAACGGCACTTAAAGCAGTAAGAACTGTGTAATTCCAACAGCTCCCAGCACAGAAGTAAAACTCTGTGACATTCGAAGCAGAAGATAATCGAGCCAGGAGGTGCCACACTGTCCATGCGGGCCTAACGAGCTAATGTGGTAATGAAGGTAAGGGAGGCTTGTAGCTGCACTCAGAAAGCTACAGGATGAAAATACTCTCTCCTGCCCAACCCCTCCGCCAAGGAAAAAGGTCACAAGATTGGCAAAATGCTGATAATTGTGGGAAACTGGGCGATGGGCATACGGTGGGGAGGAGGGCCATTATCCCAGTCTTTCCAGTTCCTTGTCTGTTTGGAAATATCCCTGATAAAAGCTACACGTACATGTTTTATTTGAGACATTTCGACCTTGTTAACTTGAGCACATCAGGGAAGGGCTAACTATTGGTTGGAGACCAATAATTAATCTGAAATGGACAGACGGGGAGCAAAAACGTTAAGAAGGGGAGGGAATCACGGGGAGCAGGGGAGATTCTGGAGTCGATAGTTTGGGGGCCTTAAGGGCACGTGAGCAGGGGTGAAAGAAACCACTAGAAGGGCGCCGGCCAGATTCGTTCATTCTTTGAGCAAATATTTGCTAAGCACTTCTGTGGGAGGGATTCAGCAAGAGCCAAACAGACCTTCTGGGGAGGGGCCTGGGGAGGAGGGAGGAACAGGACTCCCTGAACATTCCATTGCGCCTCTGGGCTGGGGCTGGGGGATCCCGGCTCCTTAATTCGGCCCCTACTGCTGCTTCTGGTCACTCCTCGATCCTTCTCTCCAGATGCCATCAGTGGACCAGGCAGTTACGACAACAGGAGTGGGGACCTAGTGCCAGCCACCAACATCATCTAGCTTCTACTGAGCTCTTCCTCTCTCTCTTCCTCTTTAAAGGTTCATTACACGGGCACCTGGGTGGCTTGGTCGGTTGAGTGGCCCACTCAGGTCGAGATCTCGCGGTTCATGAGTTCAAGCCCCAAGTGGGTCTGGCTGCTGTCAACACAGAGCCTGCTTTGGATCCTCTGCACCCCACCACCCCCCCCAACCCCCCTCCGCCCGGACCGTGCTTGTGCTCTCTCAAAAATAACTAACCGTTTAAAAAAAAAGAAAAGTCTATTACAGCTGACCCACTCAACCTGCCCTAAGAGAACTGGCCAAACCCAGTTCCTGGCCCAGGACTTCTGCCGTCACAAGCACAGTATTGGCAGGAAGCAGACTCAGCACGCGAGGTATACTGAGTTCAGCACCAGTCGGAGAGCCGTGCACTTTCTGGCGGGAACATTTCACAGGGGCCAAGAAGCTGTGGAAGGAGTATCCAGGCCCTCCTCTCCACACCTTGACCTTCACCTGGCGAGTGCCCTCTTGCCGGGCTGGGGAGGCTGTGCGTACCTGGCCAGACGTCCGCAACCTCTCCCTGGGCCCGCCGCCCGCCCGGCACAATAGCCGTCTACCAGAAGGCTCTCCAGACTTGGCCGTCCTTTTGTCCACCCTACCTGGGGCTTCTCTATTCAGGGAGGCTGTGCTAGAATGGGAACGTGACCAGCTCCCCAAACAGGCAGTTGTGAGAAGGCATCTGCTCCGAGTCGGCTCCTGCTGTGCAAAGGTCCAGCCGAAACGCTCAAATTAGAGCTTGTTAGCCAATTGTTGAAACGCGGCAGCGGGCCTCATTTGTAAGCACGATAATGAGAAATCCCAGTATGGAAATGTCGGTTTTATTTTTAACACTTCAGAGCCGACACCTCCAAACACCTATACAATCAGCTGCGGGTCAGGAGATGGAGTAAGCAGAGGCGTGGGGTGCGGGGGAC